>NC_089228.1:79424337-80071004 GCF_963924675.1 Phocoena phocoena | reverse complement strand
TTGGCTTACCCTTGACCAGGGTGGTCCTGGGGCGCTGCTACAGCCGCAGCGGAACCAGGTGGAGGGGGCAAGAGAGCTTCCTCAGAGGAGTGGAGCTGGTGTTACCCGGAGAAAAAGGAGAGGTGCTGGGCAGACAGAACCCCACAGGTCCACAGCTCCCCAGTTTACAGAGGGGGAAAGTGAGGCTCAGAAGGCCCTTTACCCCACAGGCTAAGCTCCCACTGTGGTGTGCGGCCAGCATGGATTGCATCCTGGTTTTAGGGATGGGACAAACTAGAGGGAGGAGCCATATTTGTCTAAGATCACACGGTAACGAGTGGCTCAACCAGAGCTTGGATCCCGAAGTTGGGACCCATGGTCTTCTCAATATATTTGTCAGTGGCCTGGTGTTCAGTTTGGCAGACTGAAGATAGGTAAGAAATAGTGTTACTGAATCAAGTCCGCTGCTCGCCACTCAAAAATCATTACCTGAGAGAGGCAGATGTTGGTAGAAAGGAAAGTTGCTTTAATCAGAATGCCAGGGATTTCCCTGGTGGTCCAGTGGGTAAGACTCTGCGCTCCCAATGCAGGGGGCCCGGGTTCCATCCCTCGTCAGGGATCTGGATCCCGCATGCATGCCACAACTAGGAGTTCACGTGCTGCAACTAAGAAGCCCGCGTGCTGCAACTGAAAGACCCCTCATGCCACAACTGAGACCCGGCGCAGCCTAGATAAATAAATATATGTTAAAAAAAAATCAGAATGCCAGCAACCTGGGGAGATGGTAGACTCAATGTCCCCCCAAACCACCTCCAAATATTCTGCTTGGCCATGAAAGTTTTTAAAGGTTAAAAGGGAAGTAATCTCAGTTAATCATTGAGATGGGGGGGTCGGAGTTGTCGCCATCCCCCACTGTGTGCAGGCTTGTCGACTTCTCAAGATTTTTCTTTAGATGTTTTCTTGTTCACACAGTTTGTTCGCAAGACTACTGAAGGGGAAGCTAGGGAAGAGATCTGGTCATCTGTTAATTACTCTTCATTTCTACTTCCTTAATCTACGGAAAGAACCAACAGGTTAGGCAAGGTATTGTGTGATCAAAAATTTGACAGGTGTGCAAGGGCAGGAGATGAGTAGAACATGAGGGTGCCTAGTGTAAGGATAGTGTCAAGACAAAAGGGGCCTCCTGCAGAGAGCTCTTTCCTGCAAAGAGCTCTTTCTTGCCAAAAGCTGCTTAGGGTAGATCTTTCCCACCAAACTTGGACCTGGTGTTTCTATTCATAGCCTTCAGCAGCCATTAAGGCTATGATTAGTGTATTTCGGTTTTTGCCCCAAGCCCATTCCCGTCCAATATCTGTTGGATCCTCCCCGAATCTTGCAAGGGTGGACTTTTTTCTTTCAGATTATTACACTACTGGAACTTGGTGCATTGTTTTTTGCATAAAACTTTTTACTGAAGTAAAACAAACAATAATAAAGGGGACAGATCTTACCTTTACAACTCAATGTTTTTTTGGTTTTGTTTCTACAAATGCCACGTTGCTATGTTTGAAGCAGCATCCCTGAGGGATAATTGATATAAAGTGTTCAATAATGTTTAGTAAGTTTAGATAGCTGTGCAAGCAGCATCTCACTCAAGCTTTAGAACACTACCTTCACCCCCAAATTTTCCCTGTTCAGGTTGATCGCTGTTCCTGCTGGGGAAATCTCAGAAGACCCTAAATCAGTTAAGGACTTTGAGGTATGATCTCAAGAAAATAGGATTTAATGCAAAAGTAAGCTGTAATTCAACTGGCAGTTTTCCCAAAGGGCAGGAATTTGCAGACTGTTCTAGTACTTGACCATGAATATTCTGGGCCGCTTAAGGCAGATCTTTCCCACCTGTGTGTCCTGCATGGGTTGCAGCTGGAGTAGTCTGGGAGATTGCCCCTAGGGCTTACAAGTATTGCCATTTCTTCTCTCTGCCAGTTTGTGAAAGGTTGGGAAGTTGCCCTGGGGGCACTGATGGTGGATCCTGAGTTAATTGTTTCATGAGTCAAGTCAGCTTTCAACATCACCCCGCTTTCTTAGCATTGCTTCTGTGTTCATCACTGCTTCTCTCTTTTTTTTTTTTTAACTTTAAAAATTTTGTATTGGAGTATAGCCCATTAACAATGCTGTGCACAGCAAAGCGACTCAGCCATACATATACAGGTATCCATTCTCCCCATAACTCCCCTCCCATCCCGGCTGCCACATAGCATTAAGCAGAGTTCCTACAGTAGGTCCTTGCTGGTTATGCGTTTTTAATAGCAGTGTGTACATGTCAATCCCAAACTCCCTAATTATCCCTTCCCTCCACCCATCCCCCCCCCCAACCATAAGTTCATTCTCTAAGCCCATCACAGCTTCCCTTGTAGATTTTTCTCCAGGGTTAAGGGTGTGTTGGTGTGTCAGGGGCATTCTGGTCCTCCTGGAAATTATTTTCTTCTTATAAAATAACAGATATCTCTGGTTTGTATATATGTCTCTTATGTGTGCTTTATGGTGGTAAAATATGCATGACTTAAAATTTACTGTTTTAACCATTTTTAAGTGTACATTTCAGTGGCACAAAACACATTTGCACTGTAGTGCAACCATCACCATTATCTGGGATCCTGTTCTTTCTGGATTCTCTTCCCCTTCACAATTAGTTCTCAGATTTATGTAACCTCTCTCTACAGTTTGTCCTTTATGCCTCGTATTTAACTGTAGTAAAAGCTTTGTCCCTTCGAAAAGGAATTTCAGGTATCAGGAAATAGGTATGGATATATCAGGGATCAAGGGTCCCTCATGCTGTAACTACACCACACTGAGATTAGAGATTGCTTTAGACAAAGGTCATGAGAAAAAAGTAACATTTACCAGGCATATTCTATGGACCAGGCTCTCTTCCAGGTGCTCTATATCTATTATATGATTTAATCCTTTCAACAACATTCCAAGAGGCATACGATCATTTGAGTTTGCACAGGTGAGGAAATTGAGGCCCTGAGAACCCTGAGGACTGAGATTCCCAGAGCCAGGACCCGGACAAGGGGAAGAAGCCAGGCTTGCTCCCGCCAGGGCCAAGGCGCCTTCTTCTTCCAAAGTTAATAAAAAGTGATTATAAAACACAAGGCTTTAAAAAGATCCAGAAATTGTTGGGGAGAGAGCATTCCATCTCGTTTCACAGCATGACTTCTGATGGCATTGAGTCCAGCCCTGCAGGGACCTCCTTGCTTGGCCTAGCCTCTGGTGAGGGCATTCTAATAAGCAGGTCCTCTAGACTGGTGGCCCAGGGTGGGAAGAGGGGGGTGGGTGATTCACTTTCACTTCCCTGGTAGTGGTGGTGGTGTTACTGTTACTGAGTCCAAGCTCCTACTGCTCGCTACACAACAGGCCAATAAATCGAGAGATGAGGTGTTGGGACAAGGAATAGAGACTTTATTCAGAAAGCCAGCAGACCAGAAGATGGTGGACTAGTGTCCCAAAGAACCATCTTACCTGAGTCAGAATTCAGGCTTCTTTTATACCAAAAGGGGAGAGGTGTGGCTGGTGGCTGCAGACTTCTTGGTGCTGGCCAGTCCCCAGCAGGGATGTGAAGCCTTTGTTCTTGCAGCTGTCCATGTAGGTCTGGTCACAGTGTTCTTGTACGTCTCCAGCAAGACAAATATTGTTGTCTGTTCTGTAACTTTTTATCTCTGAATGAATGGAAAAGTGCCATACTTTCAAAGGTCAGAGTCTTGAGAACGGGCTATCCTGTGTATTTCAGCCTACAGGCAACATTCTTTTACAGAAGGTGCAGAGCCAGCATGACTAAGCACACGAAAAGGACCAGATCTAATATGGAGTCAGGTTTGTTCTTCCTTATTACAAGACAGCACTGCCTCTTTCCTGCGGTGTTGCCCATCCTCAGACCTCTCTCTATGATCCGCCAAAAGGGAGGGGCAGCCCTAGTCTCTCCTGGGGAATGGAATTACAAAGCCTTTTTCATGTGAAGGATTCTCCCCTACCTGAACAATTTCCAAAATCATCTTCTGTTTAATCAGGGAATCTACGTCAAGAAGAGCAAAAAGATACCCTTGCAGTGTCCGGTTTGTCTATAAACTCTAAAGACAGATGTTTATTCACACACATGAAATGAATTTAACAAAAGTTAAAAATCAGGTGAGTTTGTGAATCCAATGGTGGATTTAGGCTCAATGCTTGGCGCATGGCAGACCCTCCTCCGTAAATCTCAGTTTTTCTCTCCTTCCAAACCTGCAACGGGGAGTAGAGATTTGTGCTGATGACCCTGAAGATGACAGCTGCCTCCAAGTCGGCCAGTATGAGCCAGGAGGCCTAGAAATCCACAACAGAGACACGTCTGGTGGCAGCACGGCGGCTGGTCCAGGGCAGGGAAGCCTGTCCGCTCCCAAATGCCTGCCTGGCCCTCCTGCAGTTGGGGTTTGCCCCCTAGGAGTCTCTCTAGGTCTGGGCCCACAGTTCAGGCCTGCTCCCTGTAATTCAAAAAGAATTAAGCATTGAAAAGTGGGATTGTGGGGAAGTGGATGCTTTACTCTAGTGACAGAAAGATGAAATGAGATCTCTGCATCCTTTAACACAGGTATCTGCCGGAAAATAAATGTTCTGCCCCACGTGTCAGAACACTGCAGAAATCGCTGATAGAAAAGAGATAACACCCCGAGGTCAACAATTCTGGCTGAACAGTGCCTTGTGTGTCTCTTGCCCAAAGCAAAAGATTAAGACCAACAGCCTGACTGTAATCAAGGCAGAACGCTGTGTCTGAAACCCCGATTCTTGAGACTTCAGCCGCGGGCCTCAGTGTCTCCCACCCATCGTGGCGTGGACGGCTCCATCTGGAGAGCACTCGGGTCTGAACTACTCACATGGTACACGCTTATCCCTCAAGTGCGGCCCCAGACCAGTGGCGTGGGGAGCCCCTAGGAGCTGAAAGGCAGAGTCTCAGGCCTGGCCCCAGACCTGCTGAATCAGGATCTGTATCCTAACAAGATCTCATGTATCTATGCGCCCACTGACGTTTTAGACACGGCCTTGTATCCTTACTCATCTTTCCAAACAAACACAGTCTCGGCTCCCCATGTAGAATGTGACCCCCACCAGGTGTGAGAATGTTCCGTCTTCTTTCATCCCCTGTTTGCTGTCTATACCATAGGAATCATCAAGCATTTGCTTATTAAGGACAATTCCAAGACCCTGCCTCCGACTCAAACTAACCAGACACAAAAGGTACCCAGGAGTAGGGTTGTAGATTTAGCCAATAAAAGTCCAAGATGCCAGTTAAATTTGCATTTCAGATAAGCAACAAATCGTTTTTTGGTACAAGTATGTCCGAAGTGTTGCCTGTGTCCTGTATTTTATCTACTCAGGAGTCAAAGTCCTGGGATGCCCAGTCCACCGCCCGACTCTATCTCTGCCTGCTTTATATTTGAGACCCTCACATGCTCCCAGTGGTGGTGGCTTTGGTACATGTTTCAAACCCCAGTTCATGGCTTGCTTCCTTTCTTCCACTGAGGGTGAGAGGCATATGGTGAAACTGGCATCAGAAAGACCTGGCGTCTGGCTCTGCCACATTGGCGACGAAGCAAGTTTTATCTTTCTGAGCCTCTGTCTCCTTCCCTGTAGAATGAGGGTATCGGTCCTCGTGACACCATATAGATAGTGCCTGGAACAAAATGCATCACCGCTCCACCTCCCTGGCGGCCTTGATTACCTCTTCATAACTGTTGTCCTTGGGTCCATACCCTTCTCCAGTAACAACTCCAGAGAACGGGATGTGAACTGCGCTTAACGATATAAACCAGGGCTGCCTCCACATAACATCTGTTACTGGTCTGCCCTGAATTCAGCTCTGATTTACGCAGTTCCTGGGTTGCAAATTTAGGTTGAGATTCTTTACTCTAGTTGCTTCCCAGGTAAAATGTGGTAATGACATGGTTGTTATTTTTGCAACTATGGCAACCTTTTGTTTGAGAGGAAACGGTATTTAACCACCACCAATCAATGAGTTTTCGTGTCAGTGGTCTAAATTGCATTTCTAACTAAAACGTGTTTGGGATTTCCATGCATTCCACAAGGAGCGTGTCCTTTTTTTCCCCTTCCATTTCCACCTGCTTTTTCTGTTCTTTTTAATCACAGTTGCTGACGCCACTTACAGTTAAGGAAATAATATTTCAAAATAATAAAAGGAGCTTGGATTAAAATATTACGTCTGCTTGCTTTTCCTCAGTCAAGACTTTTTTTTTTAAATATATTTTTTTAATGTGGACCATTTGTAAAGCCTTTATTGAATTTGTTACAATATTGCTTCTGTTTTATGTTTTGGTTTTTTGGCCGGCAGGCATGTGGGATCTTGGCTCCCCGAAGGGGGATCGAACCTGCACCCCCTGCATTGGAAGGTGAAGTCTTAACCACTGGACAGCCAGGGAAGTCCCTGGTTTTGGGTTTTGGTTTCTGTAAACCCATCTAACACTGTTCACAATAGAGTAGTGCCTGTCAAGGGCCACTGTAAATCTCTTTCAGTCACCCGAGAACTGGAAAATTACTGAAGACTGCAAGTCTATTCTCTGAAAATCCACATCCTGTAGAGACACAGCCAGCCTGGGCACTGCTGTGGACCAGAATAGACATAAACCCACCCCCTTTTCCTGCACCTTGCCCTTTGAAGCCCAATAAAAGACTCAAACTCCCACCCTTCGGTGCCGATGCCACTCTATGTGTCTGGCCCCTTTCTTCCCTTGGAAAGTAAATAAAAGCTCTCTTTTCTCTCCTTGCTAATATTTCTGTGAATTCTTTCACAACCTATGTTGGCTCACCTAACAGTTTCCAGCTTGCCCAATTTTTGTTAACACAGATATTTTGACCCATGGGTTTGCATTTCTAGCCTGGGCCAGGCTTGGTCTTCTCTGTTACAGACACACACTCACACACAACATAACTGTAACTAAAATGAAAGTTTTAGCAAAAAGTACTTAGCCTTACTATGTATGATACACCCTGGTATTTATTATTATATTGCAATTGAAAAATGGTAATTAGAACCCGTTGTGTTGATTTCACAGTCCACAGTGGGCCACAACCCATAGTTGGCAAACACTGGTATGGAGAAGTTCCAAGACATTGGTGTCAAATAAAAGTGCATTTGAATAGGTTCCCCACTTGTTTTAGGCTAGCCGCTTAACCTCTAGAGACATCAAAATCCTCAACTGTAAACTTAGAATAATAACAGAATTTACCTCAACTAGTTTTTATGAAGATGAAATGAGGATAAAAATGAGAAATGCCCACTATGTGGTAGACACTAAACATATGTTAGTTCCTTTCCATATACTATAAAGGTAATGTACTAACATCTCTTTCTCTAGATGGTAAAATAAAATTCACCCAGCAGTGAAAAAATATAGAATTCCAATAGAAAAAAAGGAATGAGCTTCCTCTTCTGTGGAGAGAAGTTAGAAGGGTTTGGGGACAGTCAAGGCAGGATTCAGCCCCAGTTAATGTTTTTGAACAAGCGCATAATGGCAGCCAAAGACTGACACTGCTCCCTGCTCCTCTCTGTAAGTGAAGTTTTCTGGTTTCAAAGCCCCTCACAGACCTAAGGTGACAGCTGTGTAAGAACAAAGCTTCTCTGTTTATGTCCTCAGAGTGAGGACAGATGCAATCTGAGACTTGGTTTGGTGCAATTTCACAATGATGCCCACTGATAGGTGAGAATTTGGTCCAAGGAAGAACCACATGGGACCCCTCCAATGCCGCCATAAAGAAGGCAGACGCTACCTCTTCTGTTCGAACATACGTTATAAAGGGCAGTTTGCTTCTGTGGTCTGATTCATCCAGCTTCACGGTAACTGAGGGACTGCTAATATGGCAGGAAAGCCCAAGCTTCACTATGTCAATGCATGAGGCGGGATGGTGGCATCTAGGAGGACACCCAAGCATTTTACAGTGTTAAAATGCCATATTCCCTGGAGCACATGTGGGACTCTGTTGAGTGCTTCCCTCTAGAGGTGTCACTGAGAAAAGCACATCTTAACTCAGGTAAGAAGGACACAGCAACTCTGTGCTGGTTTCCTGGGGGACGGAGTCATGGACAGACTCCAGAGATCTGGTCCCTCAGGGGAGAGCAAGCAGTAAAGGAGGGTTTCAGATGAGGTGTTGTCCTGCAAAGGGAACCTCTAGTGTGCTCTCTTAGCCTCCTAACAGCGTGTTTACCTAAGCCTCGGGATTACACTTTCTCGATTGCTTCATGAATGCACAGGACTTTAGCCTTGTCCGTTATCAGGTTCATGAAGAAACAAGTACATAAAAATTCCAACAGTGCCAGTTTAGGTTGTTTAATTTCTATAAATCAGCAACCCACAGTTTTCGCTGTGGTCCAGCTTTGGGGTTCAAGGACGTGTTCAGAGCTCCCAGGCAGGGTGAGTTCAGCACGGGAGGCTGAAGTAGGGGGGGATTTTGAGAGGATCCCAGGCCTCCTTTTCTTCAGCCCAGCCTGACAGAGGAGGGTGTGGGACAAGGCTTACCAGAGGCTCTTGGTCGGGACTTCTGGGTTCTCTGGGCCCAGAGGCAGATCCTCACAACCCCATCTCCATCGGTCTCACAAGCAACAGCCCACCAGCTAGTCCCATCCTACCTCGGCCACCCTCCCACAGTGACCACCCACCATCCCTTATGTTGTCTTGAACTGGATGCTTTATAAATTGTTGCCCACACACCTCACTGTCTGTGTAGTCTGACCCTATGGGGTCATGTAGAGCCACAATAAACTGTTTAGCAAGTTAGAAACTCCCAATTCTCAAACTTTTCACCATCAAGACCCCTTTTCAAAATATGAAGTTGAATGGAGGGAGGTAATATACAGCAGAGGTCCCTGGTGGCAGCATCTTGGGGGTCAGTGGCCCCATGGATACCCCCTGCTGGGGGATACACAATACGCTGTCCTGATCTCACAGGGAGAGAAAGTCTTTCGAGAGATATTAAAACTCCATAACTAGAAGAACTTCCCAGTCCCTTCCCACCAGTGATATCCCCCTCCCAAATCACTACCTAATCACTGACAGAGGGGGAGGCAGGGTGGAGGTGAATTGAACTTGCAAAATAAGCAGTTACGTGCTGCAACCCATGCTTTTATCTTGGTGGCTCTAATCCAGATTTCCAGGTGGCCATGATCACTGTCTTCTGTGTGATCATCCTGCCAAACTCAGAAATCCTCCAGTCTCCATAGTCTGCACCAGACAGAGGCCATGCTGTGGAATGAAATAACAAAAATGCTGTGGAATGCACGCTCAGTAATGCTGCGGGATGAAATCATAAAAATTCACTATTTCTGCTTTCCAGTTTGAAGAGATATTTATGGAAACTCCAGGAGACTTGGATAAGTTAAGAAATGGTAAGACCAAGAAACTAAATTCCTCTGATGGGAGGATCTAGTACAAGTCATAAGTTGAGGGTTGAACCCCAGCAATGCCATGTGTGTGCATGGTGGGAGTGGGGTCAGTGGAGAGGGAGAAGCATGGTTAAAGGTAAGGGGTGGGGCTCCTTGAGCAGGTCTTGCAGCTCACTCAGGACTAGGAGGGGCTGGAACTCTGAGTATTTGCTAAAGGAGCCGGCCTTGGCGGTGCCCTGTGAATGCCCTCTCTGTGCACTCCCTGCCTTTCTGCACCATGAGTGACTGTATCAGTTCAGGATGCCACACAGCCCTCCCACCCAAGGAAAAAAATGCATTAGAAAGAAGAGGGGAGAAACAGGCCCAGCAGTTGCCTTCAATTCTTTTCTCTGGCAAGTTTGACAAGGTAACATCCTAGCAGTATTGCGGAATTGGTGAGCAGGGAAAGGGTCCTCCACATAGAAATCTCTCAAAACCTGCCTTATATGATGTGAGACTTACTTGAGAACTTCCCATTTGAAATGGCAACCTACTGCAGCTTCTTCCAACTTCTTTCTAAAATATCCATGAAGACAAATTGACACAGAATTAAAAGGGACCTCCCATGTAGCTGAATGGGAAATAAAAAGAGAGATGAAATAATAAGTTCAAAAGTAAAAGGCAGATTGATAGGCAAAAGAAGGACTATAGCAAGCTAAAACCAAATGCCATCCTGCTTAAGCGGTCCAGATCATTTTAGTGTTTCATTTTATATCTGCAGTTATTTCAACATTTTTTCATCCTCGAAGGGTATAATTCATCAAATACTTCACTCTATTTCTTTCAAAAGAAGGGAGTTTGATGTTCCAGCAAGTGCCCATGGTTGGAACTGATGGGATGAAGCTGGTGCAGACCAGAGCCATTCTCAGCTACATTGCCACCAAATACGACCTCTATGGGAAAGACATGAAAGAGAGAGCCCTGTACGGTACTTTTCCTGTTCTTTCATCAATGATTAATAGGAACGATCTAGGTCCTTCTCTGAGTGATCAGGGTGTGCTCACACGGATCATGACCGACAGCAGTATAGACCTTAGTGGGTATAACTGAGTACAGCAGAGACCTATGAGATGAGGGAAGAGTGGAACTTGGAGTGGAACCAAGAGCTTATGAAAGAGGATGTGGTCCACGGATATAGTACAGTGACAGAGGTTTCCAAACACAGGTGAACTATAAAGCCAGGAGGATGCTGGAACCATGACTCCAGGAGCTCAGGCTGGACACTCACCAACAGCTAGAGACAAGGGACAAAGTGTCTGAGTGTCTAGAGGATAAAGAATGGAAAGGGAAGGATCTAAAGGAATTGATTCTTAAGTTTCAGAAATTTTAGTATAATGACCAGGAACCTAATTTATCAGTCCTTTATATGGACTGACCACTTGACAGAGTAAACAAAGGCTGGTCCTCTAGATGCCAGGATTATCTGGAACATTTTACTGTAAGTCTGAAGCAGCCAGATTTATTCAATACAGGCATATTTGAGGGAAATTTGTTCTCTGTTGTGATGGGGCCACATGACTGATACTAAAATCATGTAATGAACTGTGAACAGTTACTCAGAAAGTCAAACATATAGTTACCATATGACTCAGCAATTCCACTTCTAAGTATATACCCAGGAGAGTCAAAAATACATCCACACTAAAACTTGTACACAAAAGTGCACAGCAATGTTGATCATAATATTCAAAAAGTGGAAGCAAACAAAATGTCCAACAACTGATGAATTGATGAACAAAGGCTGGTACATCCATACAATGGAATATTTTTAGCCATGAACAAGAGTAAAGTACCAATACATGTGACAACATGAATGAACTTTGAAAAGTACTAAATGAAAAACACCGGACACAAAAGGCCACATACTGTATGATTCCAAATGTATGAAATGTCCAGATGCTCAAATCCATAGAAATAGAAAGTAGTTGAGTGGTTACCTGGGGCTGGAATGTGGAGGAATTGGAGAGTGACTGTCAAGGGTACTGGATTTCCTTTTGGATAAAATGATAAAAATAATGTTCTGGAATTAGAATGTGGTGATGGTTTCAGAATGATAGTACAATTTAAAGGATGAAAATGATATCATGTGAATATATTTCAATAAAGTTTTACTTTAAAAAACTCCTATAGGAAGCCCTGTATGGAACAAAAACAAAAAATCACCCGGAATATACATTGTTGAAACTGTGTGAAGAATTGCACTATTTCACGATATATTTTGTTTTTTTTAAAGATTTACTTATTACTTATTTATTTATTTTATTTTTGGCTGCATCAGGCCTTAGCTGTGCCACATAGGATCTTACGTTGTGACGTGCAGGTTTTCTCTTTCTAGTTGTGGTGCACAGGTTCCAGAGTGGTGCGCTCTGTAGTTTGTGGTATGCAGGCTCTCTAGTTGTGGCGCTAGGGCTTAGTTGCCCCTCCACATGCGGGATCTTAGTTCCCTGACCACGGATCAAACCGCGCCCTCTGCATTGTGAGGCGGATTCTTTACCACTGAACCACCAGGGAAGTCTCCTCACGATATATTTTGGGTGGAGTCTTGAGAAATGCAAACAAGGCCAGAGCCAGGCAACCGTATGTGGAGACGGTTGTGGAGTCATGTTCTGTGGGAAATAGTTGGAGGAACTACTGATATTGGGCATCTAAATGGTCCTGGTGGTGTAACAGGATGGGACAGGGAGAGGGATGTGACTGGGACCGTGGTGCCAGGACTCTCTCTGGACATGACTGAGGTGGTACTAACACATCACACTGTGTACAGAACACACCACAACAGACATGGCAAACCCCATGTGTGGTCTCAGTGGTTACCTGTAGTGATTCACCCATTTCTCTCTTGCCTCTGACTCTGGATGGGTCACCGGTGTGCTTTGTCCCTATATTTGATTTGTGTATAACCAAAATATTAGACATATGTCTACCTTAATGGCTTTGTTCTAGAATGAAATGTTAAAATTAGTAAAACTCATAACTGAATGACTGACATAGAAAAATGCACCCAGTGGAGGAGAATTACTTTTATCACCTCCTGATGTCCCACTCTTATCCATTCTCAAACTATAAAATCTAAGGCAGGAGACATTTGACAATTTGGTCATTTTGTTTTTCAGGATTGATATGTATTCAGAAGGTGTGACAGATTTGGGTGAGATGATCACGCTTTTGCCAGTGAACGCACCTGATCAAAAGGATGTCAAGATGACGCTGACCCGAGAAAGAACAACAAACCGTTACCTCCCTGCATTTGAAAAAGTAAGTGGACTGTTTAGTGTTTTGGGCACTGAGATCAGAGGACCAAGAAAAATAGTGCCTGGCATCGCAGGGACATTACCTTCACCTCTGTGAGTATTTCTGAATACTAATGTAACATCCTGATTCTCAAGGTATTTTATAAAAATTGACTATGAGGAAGAATTGTACCAGTTTTACCCAAGTTGTAATTTTTCAGCAAAATTTTGATTTACTTAGACCCAGTCTGGAATTCTCTACTTGATTGAATTTCGTGGTTGTACTTAGAGCTTGGGCTGAGAGCCACACTGGAGCCTGGAGTACATGGATCCTGCAGAGCACAGTGCAGGGCCTTTGATCCAAGAGGAGCACAATGACAGCAACGCATCAGAAAATATTCTGGTAGCATGTGTAGGGGGACATGAGACCAGCTGCCCTTCAGAAGAATGTGGTACTGTTTCGGGGATGAATGAGATGTTTCTAAACAGAGATGGGGGCAGTGGGGTGGGGAGGAAGAGACAGAGGAAAAGCTGTTCAGGAAAAAATAATCTACAAATTTTGAGGACATGGCTCTCAGAATTTTGAAGAAACTCATACAAAACCAAGGAAATGACGTTCCATCATTATACCTAGTATATATCTTAGTTAATGCTTCTCTTTGAAGGTAAGAGGAGAACAGTTCAAGATCAGAACTACCTGAAATCATGTGAAACAAAAATCATGAACCAAAAAAAAATGACTTAAAGAGATTCAGGAGACTTACATATAAATAAAAAGACTAACAACAACACCCACATCTTTATAAAGCATAGGGACATATTTTCATTTATTCAGCAAATGCTAATTCATCGCTTGCATGTCCAGCCATGATATTCAAGGAGTGAAGAATTTAACAGTAATCACAAAGCACACCCTCCTGGCCCTTGTGGTGCTGAGTGCTTATGGAACTTTCACACGATGATAAGCTCTTCAGTGATTGCAGTTTGAGTACAACTATACTTTGAAAACAAAGGGCCCCATGACAACATAAGTAAAAATTATATATTACAAAATACGTTTATTGTTTGTTTGTTCGTTTTTTTGGCTGTACTGCGCGGCTTGCAGGATCTTAGTTCCCCAACCAGGGATCGAACCCGTGCCCCCTGCAGTGGAAGCATGGAGTCCTAACCACTGAACTACCAGGGAATTCCCTATTACAGAATACGTTTTGATGTTATTATATCCTTTTCCAAATAATTATCCATTTGTCCATACTTCTATATGTATACATAAGCTGAAAGTGTATTTGCTAAAATGTTATTATCTTTAGTCGGTGGTGCTGTGTGTGTTTTTTCTCTTTGTACTTTATGATTTCCAGATTGGTGGAATATTTTAATAAATATCACATTTCCCTAACATATTATTATAAAAAGTTTCATACATGCAGAAAAGTTTAAAGATGTATAAAATGAACTCATATGAACCCACCACGTGGATACCAAAAAGCTTTGTTTTCCATTATCATATGTCATGATCTCTCCATTCTTGTTCTGTCAGTCAAACGTATTATTTTGGATAGATTTCAAAGTGACTTTAAGTCATCAGGGAAGTTCATTCCCAGACATTACAGCATGTGGATCGTGCCATGCTGCAAGTTAGGGGTGCAAGCATGGAGCGCAAGTTAGGAGTCAGGGAGATGGGAGTTCAAGTTGATCCAGGTTTATTTCAGGTCCCAGAGAGAGAGACCAGGAAACCAGGAAGCAGAAAAGAGGAGAAATGTAGACTCTGAAATGGTTTTCTCAGGGTTGAAGAAGACTGTCAAGAAGTTGGAGTCACCGCCCAAGGGAGAAAGATGAGAGAGGTATGAAGGGCCATGTCATGAATCCCAGGGCTGCACACTTTAGGGTGTGGGGCAACAGAAACACTGTGCAGACGGTGCTAAGACCTTGGCTCAGGGGAAGAAGCAAGTAAGGCAGCCAGAGTGAGGTGGGCCCAGGACAAGGAAATGGTGGCCAGGCTTCCACAGAGGATGAGGAGGGAACACCAGGGACCCACTTGACCCGTCTTACTGATTCAGGGGGAGCAGAAGACTTCTTTATTGAGAAGCCTCTTCAATGAAAAGTCCAAGTAGTCCCCGCTCGCCACAACTAGAGAAAGCCCGCCTGCAGCAACGAAGACCCAACACAGCCAAAAAAAAAAAAAACATGTTACGTTTATGGCAACACTATTTAAAATAGCGAAGACATGGTAGCAACCTAAAGGTCCATCAACAGATGAATGGATAAAGAAGAAGATGTGGTACATATACACAACAGAATATTACTCAGCCATAAAAATGAACAAGATGAGGCCATTTGTAGAGACATGGATGGACCTATAGACTGTCATACAGAGTGAAGTAGGTCAGAAAGAGAAAAACAAATATGATATATTAACGCATATATGTGGAATCTAGAAAAATGGTACAGATGAACCTGTTTGCAAGGCAGAAATAGAGAGACACAGATGTAGAGAACAAACTTATGGACACCAAAGAGGGGAAAGGGAGGGTGGGATGAATTGGGAGATTGGGATTGACATATATACACTAATATATATAAAATAGGTAACTAATGAGAACTTGCTGCAGAGCACAGGGAATTCCACTTCGTTGCACAGTAGAAAGTAACACAACATTGTAAAACATCTATACCCCAATAAAAAAATAATAATAAAATAAATTATGTAAAAAAAAATGAAATAATGCCATTTGCAGCAACGTGGATGGACCCAGAGATTATCATATTAAGTGAAGTAAGTCAGACAGAGAAAGACAGATGCCATATGATAATATATTGCTTATATGTGGAATCTATTTACAAAACAGAAATAGACCCACAGACCTAGAAAAAAAAAAAAAACTTATGGTTACCAAAGGGGAAATGTTGGGGAGGGATAAATCAGGAGTTTGGGAGTAACACATACACACTACTATATATAAAATAGATAACCAACAAGGATGTGCTGTACAACACAGGGAACTCTTCTCAATATTTTGTAGTAATTTATAAGGGAAAAGAATCTGAGAAAGAATATATATATGTATATATATGTAAATATGTATAACTGAATCACTTTGCTGTACACCTGAAACCAATACAACATTGTAAATTAACTTCAATTAAAAAAGAAAAAAAAGTTTAAAAAAAAACTGAAGGAAAAAAAAGCCATACTTCAATACTTCACTCACTGGCAGAAAGGGTCCAATCAATCTGAAATTTTGTATTTAATTTTTAATTGCCGACCTTGAAAAGATATTAACCAGTTGTAGCACGATAAGGGAATGACTCATCATTTTTCTTTTTTTAAATCTAGCATGGAACCAGTGGCCCTGAATGCTGTGGGAGGCGCTTTTCCCTAACCCGACTCTCCCTGCTTCAGAGAGGAGTTCAGTCAACTGTAACAACAGCTTATAAACACATGTGGACTTGGCTTTGAGGTGCTGAGGCAAGTGGGAGACAGACTTTCGTAAGGTACGTACTGATTTTATACATCTGTATAGTGTGCTCATAGCACAAGAAAAACTGTTTTATACTCACATTGTGCCTTCTTGCTGTGCTTAGGGGACAATTTTAGTCCATTGCTGTTGGATACATCGTTACATAAATGTAAAAATGAAGAATTTAGAAACCTAGGCATGAGAATTTAGATCTGAGAAAAATTAATGATATGAGGAGAAAAAAGAATGATAGCATTTTAGACAATCGGAGAATATGACCAGTGTGTGAGAGAGTGTAGGTGTTTATGCTGGGGTAACTTTCTCTGTAGAAGTAGTCAGTTCACAACAAGTGCAAATTGTGATGCTGTGATACTGTGTAGGCTGTGAAAAATCAAAATTAAGATTCATTAAAATGGGAATAAGTCTGAATGTCAACAGAAAATTAGAGTGGGCTGTGGCAATTCCACTTCTCTCTCTGGGATTTAAGCAACTCATGGCAAACCTCCAAAGGAAGTCTTGATGGGAAAACTAGATAATACGGGAGCAGAGAATTAGCTTTTAAAAAGTATAGAAATCCACCTGGCTAGAAGGTACAAGTCATTCAAATTGGAATGTAGGCGTGAACAATGCACTGTTATAAGTATTAATGTTGGGGGGAAAAAACAAAGGCCTTAGACAGGAGAGGTTCAGTGAGATCCCGTGAAAGTCCTAGAGCTGTCCAGGGCAGGATGAATTCACGGGAGAATTATAGTATCTGAGACTGAAAAGAGAAGATATGGATACAGCAATGACGAGAAGCACGTTGCAAGATGCTACAGACAGCAGCATTTGGATCCCATGACATGTGGGGTAGAGTCATTAACTTGGAGCCTGAGATGCAGTGGAACTGGGGCCACCTGGGCAGGTGGGCAGCAACCTCTGCTTTCTCAGCCTGCAGCCGTTCCCCTTGCTCTGCCCTGCTTGGCTAAGAGAATCATGGTTCTTGGGTAGAACCAATAAAGTGAAGTCACTGATGGGCCCTTTATGCGCTGTCAGTTGTCTACAAACCTGTTTTTCTGACTAGATTTAAACCCCTTTAGGGCAGCCACCACATCAGGCTCCTATCGTGTTCCCCAGCAGCCATCATTTCTTAGCACAGGAAACTGACCAATGAGTCTTAGTTGAGGAAGTTTGAAGGAAACTTGTTAAGAGAAGGAAATATGTTTACACGTCAACCAGAAACAAGGTGTTCAAGAAGGATCAGTGAAACGTCTGCATTTCCAGGGAAGAAACAGGAGGTAGGAGACAAGGGATCTTTTCCATCAAGTGTTGACAGTGAGACCCTGAGCTCCTGCTCTAAAAAGCAGTGGGTGGAACCCACTGCCATGGCTGGAACCCATGCAAAGGGGCTGGGGGACCAGCAGATTCCGGAGTTGTCCAGATCAGGGAGTGAGTGGGGCTGGGGCCAGGCCTGAGGGGAAAGGCAGGTAGGGTGCATGGTTCAGGGGCAGAACCAGGGGTTAGCCGCAGTCCTGGGGTTTCGAAAGGCTGTGTTCAGTGCTGTGCCAGACTGCATTGAATCGTCGCCAGAAACTTTCTGCATTCCAGGTTAACTAATCAGTGAACATCACTCATCTTTCACACAAGCCAAATAAAAAGGGAGCCATTGCATAACTTGGCTGAAAAAAGTCTGGATATGTATAAGATCTCATTCCTACTGGAGCTATGGGTCAAGAGGTAGGTAGGTAGATAGATAGATAGATGTAGATAGACAGATAGTTACAGACAGAAGAAAGAAGACGCGTGGGCTATCCGGTGTGCTCAGAGACTCGCCTGTCTCTCAGGAAATGAGAGCAGGAGGGAAATTGGATTTCCTGGTCCCTATTATGAATTTTTTATACCTTATCTAGTTTTCTCAACCATCCTCACTAATAGATATAACTATATATATATAACTATATATATATATTTTTTTTTTTTTGCGGTACGTGGGCCTCTCACTGTTGTGGCCTCTCTCGTTGCGGAGCACAGGCTCCGGACGCACAGGCCCAGCGGCCATGGCTCACGGGCCCAGCCGCTCCGTGGCATGTGGGACCCTCCCGGACCGGGGCACGAACCCGTGTCCCCTGCATCGGCAGGCGGACTCTCAACCACTGCGCCACCAGGGAAGCCCGATATAACTATATTTTAAAAGAGAACATTGAGGTACAGAGATAAGACAACCCCCCCTGGGTTTACATACCTTATAAAGGAAAGGAGTTGGGCTTTGTCTCTAAGCCTCCCTTCTCTCTGCTAAGAAACGCTGTCCTTAGGAGCACCCCCAGAGACACAGATCCTTTGTTTCACACTGGAATTATCCCGGGATACATTCCTTTTAGGGTATATAAGCCTACTTCCTTATGAAGGTCAAATATAGTTATACTAGGGCTCAATTTACTCACAGTAAATTTTCAGGATGTCAGAGTAAAACAAGGCACACTTTTGTCCATTTTTCCTCATATCGAGCCCTTAAGAATCAGCCTACAAAAAGGAACTCGTGAATTTGATGTTTCCTTCTCTTCTTCCCATTTAACTGTTAGTTGGCTAATGGATTCCGAATGGGGAAAAAATTAATAAACGAGGGTCTCAGAGAGCAGCAGAGAGACTGCATAAGCATTACTTGGTTGGGCGGTGGCAGCCGGGACCGGAAGTCAGAAGATGCCTTCAATCGACCCTAATGCTCACAAAACATGTGAGCTAGGAAAGTAGCTTTACCTCTTTGAATCTCAGTTTCCTTCTCTTGACAATAGGATATTAGAAGCTGTTTCCCGGGGTTGTCCTGAGGGTGAACACAGTTGCCAGATATTGAGTGTGAATCAGGAACACACGTGTGTGACTGATGGCAAATCATCGAATCTCTCTAGTTCCTCATTTTCTGGGGACCGGGAAGTTTACGTCACCTTTGCCCCAGCCTTGAACAGCCTTTGGAAACCTCTTATTTGAAAGGTGAAGAAAGTTGCTTACAAGGAACATACGATAAAATATTACATAAGTGAAAAATTCATTTCCTTTTGTAAGGTGGTCCTCAGTCCCTGGATAAGGGAGCTTAGTGTGAGGGGGACCTGTGACCTCTGGTTCACAGCAGCACCCTTCGCAGAGTTCTGCTGAATCACAGCACCTCCATTTCCCGTGACAAGAACGTACACAATCTCCAATTACAAGACAGATGAGTTAAGTATGTTTCCAAAGGATTCTTTACTTTGTAAAGGTTAGACCATTGAGTCCTTACTTTAACAATGTGGGTGTTGGGACTTCCCTGGTGGTGCAGTGGTTAAGAATCTGCCTGGCAACGCAGAGGACACAGGTTCAAGCCCTGGTCCGGGAAGATCCCACATGCCGTGGAGCAAACTAAGCCTGTGCGCCACAACTGCTGAGCCTGCGCTCTACAGCCTGCGAGCCACAACTGCTGAGCCCGGGTGACTAGAGCCTGTGCTCCGCAACAAGAAAAGCAATAAGAAGGCGGCGCACCGCAACGAAGAGCAGCTCCTGCTCGCCACAACTAGAGAAAGCCCGGGTGCAACAACAAAGACCCAACGCAGCCAAAAATAAATTTATTTTTAAAAATGTGGATATTGAAAACATTTTGATATCTAAAATCAAGTCATAACGTACTTTTCAGGGAGATCTTTATTGGGTAAAGAGAAGTCTATTTTTGTCCCAAACGCCACAACCACGAAAATTTGCAAGAGAATCTTAATGTTTTTCAAACGGAGCTTGAGAAACTCTCCGCGGCCGTGGCAGCGGCTGCTCTTCTCCGGGTTCTGTCACGGTGGCCTGTGGTGCCCAGCTCTCCGGTCCCCTCCCCCTTCCGGCGAGAGTGGTCGCCAGGGAGGCCCTCTCAGCCCTGCTCTGCGGGGTCCACAGGGGGGCGTGGGTGCTGGGCGGCGGCGAGCCGGTGGGCAGTGGGGCTTGTTCCCGGGGTCCCCGACGCCCGGTGCAGAACGGCGGCGGCGGTTCGCGTGAACATCCAGGTGCTGCTGGAGGCGGCCGACCGCCTGGAGCGGCGGGAGAGAGAAGCTGAACACGGTATGCCTCCATGTTACCGTGCAATAACAAGGACAGAGATGCCTTAAAACGGAGGAGCAAATCCCACAAGACTGAGCTGCTCTCCCTGTTCCATGTGCTTTGTGACCACCTAGAGGGGTGGGATAGGAAGGGTGGGAGGGAGGGAGACGCAAGAGGGAAGAGATATGGGGACATATGTATATGTATAACTGATTCACTTTGTTATAAAGCAGAAACTAACACACCATTGTAAAGCAATTATACTCCAATAAAGATGTAAAAAAAAAAAATCCCACAAGAATAATAGCAGTAGCAGATCTGTTCACAGTGAAATGGAGAAGAATAGACGGGCCCACCCTGGCTTGTGCCTGGAAAAGTTGAAGGGGCTGATGCCACTTGGTCCGGAATCAAATGGACACCCTACGTTGAGTTTATTAACAAAAGCAAAATTGCACATAAAGACACTTGAAGGTTGTGACAGAAAAGCCATTCACCAAATAGACCAGCTTCAGCGAGAGCAGTGACACCTGAAGAGGCAGCTGGAGAAGCTGGGCATCGAGAGGGTACAGATGGACAGCACAGGCTCCACCGTCTCCTCGGAGCCTCCGACTCCGACGGGGAAGAGAGGAATGTGGACGCCGAAAGCACAGGCTGCCTCACGGGCGACCTGGCCTGGAGCCGCAGCAGCGCGAGCGACTCGGACGAGCGGGGAAGCATGCAGCGCCTGGCCAGCGAGGAGGGCTACTCCAGCTCCAGCATCAAGAGAAGAAAGCTTCAGGACGGCCACAAGACGCGTCTTGGTCTCTAGGAGAGCATGGTCGCTTCGGCTGCCGCCCGGGTGGTCCTCCCCGTCGGTTCTGATTAGGTAGCTTATCGGACCTGCTCACAATTCCCTCACACGTCGGCTTCCGTGTACCACCGTCACCAAAAGCAGCTGAGTGAAAGTTGTCAAGGAAGTGCTTAGGATTGTGGGTTTCTTTTCTTTTCTCTTTTTTTAATTTAAGTCCCATCCCCATCTTGAATGGGGTTGAGCGGGCCCCCGCACCTGCTGGCGTAGGGTAGGCACAGCTGAGCCAGCCAGTGCAGCTTGGACACCTAAGGGCATCACAGACCCGTTATTGCTCCGTCTCGGGTGGCTGAATGCCACTCGTCCCTCTAAGAAGTTGGAGGACGCAGACCAGGATTGTGGGTTTCTGATTGCATCCTCTAGCTTCTCTCTTTCTCTCCGTAAAAATTAGTCTCTGAGAGACTGTACATTCCAATCAATTTGAACCACCCAAGAATTCTTAGACCGAATAAGCACTTCTCACGTCTCGGCCATTTCCCCCCTTTTATTTACTGTCCCCGTGTAGTCTACCAGACCTTCCTTAAAGTTCTCTGACTTCCCATGTGACTTGCCTAGCAGAAATGTCCGAATGTGTCTTGCGCTTAGGAAACTGAAGGAAACAAACTTTTAAAGTTGAGATCCTGATCTCAGAACTTCAAAGTAAGCTTTGAAAGTGGGATTTAAGAGCGCTTAACCATGGCCCTCACCGCCCGTGAGCAGGCAGGAATACCTCCAGAAAACACACCCTTCACACACACCCCCCGCGCCAATGCCCCCGACCCGGGTGTGGAAGGGAGCAGTATTTCTCACTCTCAAATGGACCCCTTGCGAGCACGTCTTTGGGGTAGCACAGCTAATAAAAGTTCCAACATCGTTTGTTCTCACGAACAGAACGGTACCATCTATTTTTGTGCGCCGTTCTTGGGATCGTGCTGTGTCCCGCTCTCCCAAGACACATTTCCCCTCCAAGTCGGTTATGCTCCTGGTCTCTGGAACATTTTTTTTCCCCTACCTCAGAGATAAATGAGATCTCCATTTCCCACTTAACACAAACTGATTATGCCTCTTTTTTTGTTTGTTTTTTTCTGAATAAGTGACATTTGGTCCAATTCTAACCTATTTTCCTGTTTAACTTTCAGCAATAACTGAGCTTTGGTGCTAGCTGAGCTAGTGGGCAACATCAGTGAAAGGAAAAGTCCACATTTCTCCTCTCTGTTGCAGGTGAACAGGAGGGGATGGTACAGCGTTACTAGAATTCCTCTCCTTATGATTATTTTTGGACACACCCAGAAACTTCTTTAAGGAGGCTTTTGGGTTAATAGTTTAAAAGGCTGATTTTTCTTTTTGTTTATGATTTCTCCCTTAAGTCGTCTCCCACTTTGTAGCATTTTTGTTTAAGCTAAAACAGAGCACATGTATATGTACATGACACATTAAATCTATAAATACTATTTATTCATTTGATATAAACTAATGTAATGGAAAATAAATTCTTATGACTGTGCTTTTATAGATGTTCTAGAAACTTTGTATGTAGGTATCTACAGACTTGGTTCATTTCCCCTTACTATTTTTGCATTCATATTTTTGAGGTCTCGATATTTTCAGCCTCTGGTGAATCTTTTTCGTTGAATTTGAACCATTTGTAAAACCTGTGGCGCTGAAACAGAGCATGTGTCACAAAGTGATGAGAACATTCCTAAATCCACAGCCGCACCGCAACTTCAGGGCTCCCTGGCTGAACCAGTAGTGGCGGCGCCTGTGCCCCCGGCTGGCCTGTGGTCTCCCCGGCCCCAGCCTCACGTCCTCAGTGCCTCTTCCTTGCTCACGACTAAAAGTTCAAGCACACTCCTCATGGAATCTCATTCTAGACGTGAAGAGCAGTTGAAACAAAGATTACTTTTGTGTTTATTTTTTCTTTTTATTGATTTCTTAATGTATTAATTTTTTTAAATTGGAAGTAGTGATTCCTAAATGATTCCAAAGTCATCTGTAATTCTTCTATTTTTGTTTTGTTCTCTTTTTCTCTTCCTTTCAGCTCTGGGTGTGGGGAGAGGCAGGTGACACAAAGGACTTTTTCTTTTTTATTGCTGGAATCTTTTCCAGTTACCAGCTGAAGATTTGCACTGAGATACAACTTATATGCCTTTTGCATTTTTAAAGCCCGCTTCCTGAATTTAAGCACAGTGATAGTGTTCAAAGAGCCAGTTCAGCCTGTAACATGTTTGAAAAAGATACATCTGCACTTTTAGGTCCCTTTCAAATGCCATTCGCTAGACCTCGCAAGCATTTTAATTGCTACATTCAAGCGCCTCACGAGTCCACGGTGCTGGGTGCTGTACGGCATCGAAAACTCAAGACTTTGGGAAAAGCTTGTGGGCTTGCGCTGGGGGAGTGAAGGGAACAAAACTTGTGTATTTGTTTGTTTAATTTAGAAATAAACCATCTGCGAGATGCCATTATTTTCTGTGTTTTAATTGTTGTGCCTTTGAGTTAAACTGCGTTTTTGTCTTTTGGTTGAAATATGAAATGTACTGTCCCAATATTAAATAGTAATTATTTGAAAGAAAAAACAGAGCTTGGGATTTGGATAGAAAATGCAACTGTTTCTCCCTAAGTCCTGGCTTTGGGACTCCTGCTTTTAATGAGTCCTGTGTGTTTCCCATTCACACCCATGATGGAACTAGTTCTGTCCATTGTCGAAGCGTTTGAGTTTCATTCTCTGGTTCCCTGCTATGTCCACTCCTCATGCAGGCTGCTGTAGACCAAGGGCTTTCAAACTGCACGCACCCGACAAGACCCAAGTATCTCTTACCATTACAGTGAACAAATGAGAGTGCACACGTGCTTTCTTTCACCCATACATGCAACAAAACTAAAAACTCATAGAACAATGCTTACCTCTTCGACGTGTAAGGCACTCTGGTATTTTCTATTTTCTTCTACTTTATTTTAAAAATTGGTGGATTTCACAATCCACTGAAGGATTGTCACGTATATTTTGAAAAACATGAATATGGAAAAATGAAGCCTAGACTTGGGTTCATATAGAAGTGGATTTGAATCCCAGGTCCGCCACCTACTTTGAGCAAGTTACCCTAGAAACCTCAGTAACCCCAACTGTAAAATGAGAGCAGTGACAAACTTCACTGCGGTTGATTTTTGTAGGGGTAAATGAAAATAAATTTGTGAGAGCCCAATGTATGACAGACATTGAACAAATCTTAGTTCCATCCCATGCTGTAAAATTAATGCAGCAACATCCCTTGTTGTAGGTATAAGATGTACCAAGAGAGGTAATGTAGAATTCCAAAAAAAGGGAAGGAATTAGCATCCTGTGTTTGTAGAAAGAACTAGGAACTTTTGAGCGACCGTTAAGCAAATCTGAGCCCCGTCTCAGCTTCTGAACAAATGCAGCATAACAGCCAAGGAGCTGAAGACAGACTCTGCAGCCTCCTTTTCACTGTCAGCGAAGTCCTCTGGCTCCAAGGCCCCTCCCTCCCAGGCTCCCAGGGCCTGCATCTGTGTGCGTTCCAGACCTGCCCTCTTTTTAATCCTGGGCGTGGATTTCCATGAATGTCATTTAAGCTCTGAGTGTCTGTTTCATTAACGGAAAAATGGAGATAATTACTATTTCATGAGACTGTTGTGAGGATTAAAGATATAATGCATCCAAAGGGGTTAGTGTTGGGTCAGGACCATTAGGAGGTTTTTAATAAATACTAGTTCTTTAGTCATTCTGCTCCCTAACCCCCAGCCATGCATCCTCACCACAGACTCACCTCTTAGCCTGCCAAGACAATCAGATTTTACCCAATGGAGACTGCACAATGGTTTGGTGCAATTTCTCACGGTTGGCTATCGGGGGTGGGAATTTGGGCCAAGGCAGACATTCCAGGGACTCTTCCGACTCTGCGACAAAGGAGGCCAATACTTCTTCAGCACTGTTGGTGCTGTTCAGTCATATATCATAAAGTACATCTTGCCTCTGTGGTTTTATTCTTTGTTCATTCATTTACTCATTCATTCATTCATCCATTAAAGTTTAGAGAAACCAGGAGACTGCCATCATGGCAGGGAAACCCAAGCTTCACTACTTCAATGGACGGGGCAGAATGGAGGCCATCCGGTGGCTCCTGGCTGCAGCTGGAGTAGAGGTAGGTCCTGAGTTTGTTCATCTGAAGTTGAATCTAAATTAACTGTATCAAAGTACTTTTCTCACGTAAGCTAGGGGACTGTTCTAACTAAATGATCTGTTAAGAGTTCTGCATTAAAACAAATTTGTCAGTTATTTAAGAGATAAACAGATTTGTCCTAATATGTTATTAAAATGTCTTCTTATTAGGGAGAATAAACAGAGTAAATTTAAGAAACAAATCACATCGTGTGGGCCTAATTTGGATTTTGATTTTTAAAATTATAAAATATTATTTATGACATTTATACGGCTGTCAAAAATATAAACATTAAACATCAGTTGATATTTAGTAAACTTCGTTAATGTGTTAGGTGCTATAATGTATTGTGGTTATTTTTAATAGCTTTAATGCTTTAGAAATATACACTGAACTATTTAAAGTTGAAATATAAGATATCTGGGATCTCTTTCAAATTATTACGAAGGGGAGAGGGGGTAGGCATATAGATAACTCACAGCTGGGTTGAGCTGATAATTATTGAAGCTGGTTGATGGGTACAAGGAGGATTATGATAATTTGCTGTTCATTTTTCGGTATGCTACAGATGTCCATAACAAAAAGACAAAAATATACATATTAGAAAATAAATGTAATTAAAGTTAAAACATAAACCAGAAATACAGAGAGGGGCGGATTGTAACAAACTGCCTGTTAGATTTAATGCATTCACTCAGCAAGGAATTGCTGGGCACCTTGAAGTGCTAGGTTCCCTGCCAGGTCCTGGAGATACGGGGGTGAACTAGACAGACACAGTCCCTGCCCTCAGGCAGCTTACACTCTAGTGAGGATGCAGACAAGTAAATATGTGATTAAAAGAGGGGTGGGAGCATCTAGGAGGACACCCAAGCACTTTAAAGTGTTAAAATGACATATTCTCAGGAGCAAGTGTGGGACTCTGTTGAGTGCTTCCCTCTAGAGGTGTCTCTGAGAAAAGCACTTCTCAGCCCAGGTCAGAGGGACACAGCAACTCTGTGCGGGTTTCCTGGGTAGGGAGTCATGGACAGACTCTGGAGACTTGGTCCATGAGGGGAGAGCAAGCAGTAAAGGAGGGTTTCAGGTGAGGTGGCATCCTGCAAAGGGAACCTCTAGTGTGCTCTCTTAGCCTCCTAACAGCATGTTTACCTAAGGCCCTGTGTTCAGAGCCCCTGGGCAGGATGAGTTCACCACCAGAAGGTGAAGTAGGGGGAGATGCTGAGAGCATCCCAGGCCTCCTCTTGACCAGCCCAGCCTGACTGAGGAGGGTGTGGGACAAGGCTTACCAGAGGCTCTTGGTCGGGACTTCTGAGTTCTCTGGGTCCAAAGGCTGATCCTCACAACCCCATCTCTGTCAGCCTCACAAGCAACAGCCCACCAGCTAGTCCCATCCTACCTCGGCCACCCTCCCACACTGACCACCCACCACCCCCTATGTTGTCTAGAACTGGGTGCTTTATAAATTGTTGCCCACACACCTCACTGTCTGTATAGTCTGACCCTATGGGATCATGTAGAGCCACAATAAACTGTTTAGCAAGTTAGAAACTCCCAATTCCCAAACTTTTCACCATCAAGACCCCTTTTTAAAATATAAAGTTGAATGGAGGGAGGTAATATACAGCAGAGGTCCCTGGTGGCAGCATCTTGGGGATCAGTGGCCCCATGGATACCTCATGCTGGGGGACACTCAATACCTTGTCCTGATTTCACAAGGAGAGAAGGGCTTTCCAGAGATATTAAAACGCCATAACTAGAGGAACTTTCCAGTCCCTTCCCTCCAGTGATTTCCCCCTCCCAAATCACAACCTAATGATTGACAGAGGTGGAGACGGTGTGGAGGTGAATTGAACTCGCAAAATAAGCAATTACGTGCTGCAACCCATGCTTTTATCGTGGTGGCTCTAATCCAAATTTCCAAATGGCCATGATCATCGTCCTCTGTGTACCCTGCCAAACTCGGAAATCTTAGCTTCTCCATAGTATGCACCAGACATTGGTCATTCAAGTTCAATAATGTTATGGAATGAAATATCAAAAACTCATTGACTGTTTCTGCTTTCCAGTTTGAAGAGATATTTATAAAAACTCCAGGAGACTTGGATAAGTTAAGAAATGGTAAGACCAAGAAACTAAATTCCTCTGATGGGAGGATCTAGTACAAGTCATAAGTTGAGGGTTGAACCCCAGCAATGCCATGTGTGTGCATGGTGGGAGTGGGGTCAGTGGAGAGGGAGAAGCATGGTTAAAGGTAAGGGGTGGGGCTCCTTGAGCAGGTCTTGCAGCTCACTCAGGACTAGGAGGGGCTGGAACTCTGAGTATTTGCTAAAGGAGCCGGCCCTGGTGCCCTGTGAATGCCCTCTCTGTGCACTCCCTGCCTTTCTGCACCGTGAGTGACTGTATCTGTTCAGGATGCCACACAGCCCTCCCACCCAAGGAAAACAAATGCATTAGAAAGAAGAGGGGAGAAACAGGCCCAGCAGTTGCCTTGAATTCTTTTCTCTGACAGGTTTGACATGGTAATATCATAGCAATATTGCAGACACAAATAACCAGGTGGTGTTGAATTAGTTCGAAGTCCAGGTGAACGTGTGAGGAGGGAGATAAAGAGCAAGGGCCAGCATCAGTGGAGTTGGGAAAACAGGCCTGTCCTGCACACCATCCAGTGGTGGGATTTGAAGGGCATACAAAACACTCTATGTAGGAGTCTCTCTTAGAACTGGCCTTAATGCCATGAACCCCATGAGACTTACTTTGAGAATTTCCCTTTTGACTTGGCAACTGGCCGGTGGAACTTCTCCTACATTCTTCTTAAAAATCCATGAAGACAAATCAAACACATAAAATAAAGGGACATACCATGCTCTGAATGGGAAATAAAAAGTTAACTGAAATAATAGATTGAAAAGAAAAAGGCAAATTGATAAGCGAAAGGATTACAGGAAGCTAAAAGCAAAATGGTATTTCCATTGAAATTTTACTAGGTAAAATATTTGTTTCCTTTTATGTCTTCAGTCATTTCAACAAAAATTTTGATACATAAAATGTTTCAGTTTACCTTAACAGTATGATTCATCCAATATTTCACTCTATTTCTTTTCTTCTTTCAGAAGAAGGGAGTTTGATGTTCCAGCAAGTGCCCATGGTTGAAATTGATGGGATGAAGCTGGTGCAGACCAGAGCCATTCTCAACTACATTGCCACCAAATACAACCTCTATGGGAAAGACATGAAAGAGAGAGCCCTGTACGGTATTTTTTCTGTTCTTTCATTAATGATTAATAAGAACAATCTAGGTCCTTCCCTGAGTGAGCAGGATGTGTTCACAGGGATCGAGACAAGGGACAAACTGTCTAAGTGTCTAGAGGATAAAACCTCAGAAGGTAAGTATCTAGACAAGGTGATTCTCCAGTTTCAGAAATTATAAGAATGATAACCAGGAACCTAATTTATCAGCCCTTTATATGGACTGGCCACTTGACAAGGGTTTGCAGAGACTGAGCCCACGATGCCAGGGTTATCTGGAACATTTTAATATCAGTTTGTAGCAGGCAGATTTATTCAATACAGCCATATTGGGGGGGTCTCCTCTGTGTTGTGATGGGACCCCACGATTGAATCATTGAATGTGGCAGTTACTCAAAAAGTTAAACATAGAGTTACCATACAACTCAGCAATCCACTACTAGGAATATACTCAAGAGAATTAAAAATATTAAAAATACAACCACACTAAAACTTGTACACAGAAGTTCATAGCACTATTGTTCGTAATAGTCAAAAAGTGGAAACAACAAAATGTCCGTGAATGGATGAACAAAGGCAGGCACATCCATACAGTGGAATGCTATTTGGCCACGAAAAGGAATGAAGTCCTGATCTGTGTTACAACATGGATGAACCTTGAAAACATTCTCTTACAGAAAGAAACCAGACACAAATGATGCATATTGTATGATTCCATTTGTTTGGCATGTGCAGAACATTGCTATCCGTAAAACCAGAAGTAGTTTAGTGTTTGCCAGAAGCTGGAGGGAGGGAAGAACATTGAATGACTGAAAAAACACTCAGCGCCTCTTTTGCAAGTGATGAAAATATTTTGGAATTAGAGTATGATGATGGTACAGGATGCTGTGACTTTACAAAGGAATATCACACAATTTTACACTTGAAAAGGGTGACATTCTGGTATGGGAATTATATTTCAATAAAGCTTTCATTTAAAAAGACTATTGTAGGAAACCATGTTTGGAAGAAAAACAACAAAGTTACCTGGAATATGTACTGTAGGAACAAAATGAAGAAACGCACTATTTTGGGGGATATTTTGGGTGGAGTCTTGAGAAACACAAACAAGGCCAGAGTTGGGCAACAATATGTGAAGAGGGTTGTGGAACCATATTCTATGGGAAATAACTGGAGGAAGTGCTGGTTGGGCATCTAAAGGGTCCTGGTAGTATAACAGGATGGGACAGGAAGAGGGACGTGGCTAGGTCCGTGGTGCCAGGACTCTCTCTGGACATGACTGAGGTGTTACTAATTCATCACACTAACTGTGCACAGAACACACCACAGCAGAGACGGAAAACCCTAGGCGTGGTCTCAGTGGTTACCTGCAGTGATTCCACCCGTTTCTCTCATGCCTGTGACTCTGGACAGGTCACTGATACGCTCTGTCCCTACATTTGGTCATGTATATAACAAAAATATTAGACATATATCTTCCTCGATGGCTTGCTCTAGAATGAAATGTTAAATTTAAGAAAAATCCTAACTAAATGACTGACATAGAAAAATGCACCCAATGGGGGTGATTTACTCTGCCACCTCTTGATGCCCCATCCTTACCCATTCTAAACTGTAAAATCTAACGCAGGAGACATTTGACAATTCGGTCATTTTGTCTTTCAGGATTGATATGTATGCAGAGGGTGTGGCAGATCTGGGTGAAATGATCATGCATTTGCCACTGTGCCCACCTAGTCAAAAAGATGCCAAGACGACCCAGATCAAAGAGAGTATAACAAACCGTTATCTTCCTGCATTTGAAAAAGTGAGTGGACTGTTCAGCGTTTTTGGCACTGAGATCAAAGAACAAAGAAAAATAGTGCTTGGCATTGCAGGGGCATTGAACTTCACCTCTGTGAGCCTTTCTGAATACTAATGTAGCACCCTGACTCTAGGGCATTTTATAAAAATTGACTATGAGGAAGAATTGTACCCAAGTTTTACCCAAGTTATACTTTTTCAGCAATTTTTTTTTTTTTTTTTTGGCGGTACGCGGGCCTCTCGCTGTTGTGGCCTCTCCCACTGCGGAGCACAGGCTCCGGACGCGCAGGCTCAGTGGCCATGGCTCACAGGCCCACCCGCTCCGCGGCATGTGGGATCTTCCCACACCGGGGCACGAACCCGTGTCCCCTGCATCGGCAGGCGGACTCTCAACCACTGTGCCACCAGGGAAGCCTGTCAGCAAAATTTTGATTTACTCAGACCCAGTCTGGAATGCTTATACTTAGAGCTTGGGCTATGGAAACTCTGAGAGCCACACTGGAGCCTGGAGTACATGGATCCCGCAGAGCACAGTGCAGGGCCTTTGATCCAAGAGGAGCACAATGACAGCAACGCATCAGAAAATATTCTGGTAGCATGTGTAGGGAGATATGAGACCCTACCCATCAGGAAAATGTGGTACTGTTTTGGGGATGGATGAGATGTATCTAAATAGAGATGGGGGTGGAGTGGTGGAGAGGAAGCATCAGAAGAAAAGTTGTTCAGGAAAAACTAATCTACAAATTTTGGAGCCATGGCTCTCAGACTTTTGAAGAAAATCATACAAAACCAAGAAAATAATGTTCCATCATTATATGTAGTATATATCTTAGTTAATGTTTCTCTTTGAAGGTAAGAGGAGAACACCTCAAGATCCAAACTACCTGAAATCATGCTAAACAAGAATCAGGAACTGAAAAAAAAATGATCGTAAGAGATGCAGAAGGCTAACATAAAAATAAAAAGCTTAACCAACACCCTCATCTTTATAAAGTTTAAATCATTCTTTCATTTCACAAGTATTAATTCGTTGCTTATGTGTCAGGTCCTCGTCAAGGAGTGAATAATAGTAATCAGAAACTACATTCTTCTGGCTTTATGGTGCTCAAAGTTTAGGTACATTCACATGGTGGAAGCCTCTATAGTCATTGCAGTTTAAGTACATCTGTATTTTGAAATCAAAGATCCCCATGATAACATCAATGAAAAATGTGTATTACAAAATAGCATTTGATGTCTTACTATGTTCTTTAATTTTTAGCTAGACCTCTATGTTCATACATAGTCTGGTAGGATATTTGCCAAAATGTTATTATCTTTACTTGGTGGTGATATGTGTGTTTTTGCCTCTATGATTTTCATATTGTTGCAATATTTTAAGTAAGCATCATATATTTTTTCCAATATTTTATTATGAAAAATTCAACACATAGAAAAGTTGAAAGAGATGTACAATCAACTCATACATACCCGCCACCTAGAATCAAAAATTAGTATTTTGTTATTATGTTTGCTTCATCATGTATGTCCCTATCCTTTTCTCCTCTGATCAAACATATTATTTTGGGGGGTGTTTCAAAGTAAGTTGCAAACATTAAGTGCAATCACCCCTAGACAGTTCAGCATGCAAATTATAATATATTCCACAGTGTTATTGACAGACACAGGTGGAATAGGAGTCAGAGTCAATGTTGTCAGGGAGATGGGAATTCAGGTTGACCCAGGTTTATTTCAGCTTCCAGAGGGAGAGACCAGGAAATGAGGAGAGCAGACAAGAGGAGAGAAGAAATACAGACTCTGCAATAATTTGCTTAGGGTGGTAGAAGGCTGTCATGAAGGTGGAATCACTGCCCAAGGTGGGGGAGGCGAGAGAGAGAGATGGATGAAAGGCCGCATTATGAAGTTCAGAGCTGCACGCTTTAGGGTGTGAGGTCAACAGAAACACGGTGTATATAGTGGAAGCAAGTAAGGCAGCCACAGCGAGGTGGGAACAGGAAAAGAAAATGGTGGCCTGGTTTCCACTGAGGTTGAGGAGGGAACAGCAGGGACCCACATGGCCCGTCTCACTGATCCGGGGGCAGCAGAAGGTCTGAAGGTCCACACCCACCCAGTGAGGCACAGAGGGGGAAGTGGGGCAGGGGAGACAGAGGAAGAGCATTGGGCCCAGCCTGCCCGGGCCTGTGTTCCTGATCTGACCCCTCCATTTGCCAGGTGTTGAAGGGTCATGGACAAGACTATCTTGTGGGCAACAAGCTGAGCAGGGCTGACATCCACCTGGTTGAACTTCTCTACTATGTGGAAGAGCTGGACCCCACCCTTTTGGCCAACTTCCCTCTGCTGAAGGTGAGCTCTCTCACAGCCTTTGGGGGCAGCCCCCATCTCCCACCTTGGCATCTGCTCTCTGGACCCTGGGACTGTGATGCTAGGGTCCCTGACACTGTCCAGGCCTCACTGCCCCCAGGTCTCCACAGTTCACTCCAAGGCCTTGGTCTGGGGCATGGAAAGAATCTGGTCACGCCAAAGACATTGGAGATGGTCGCTGCCCCAAGGAGAATGATTTGCCTTTTCCCAGGAGAGAGACCCAGGACTTAGTGCCTCTCTCTGCCCCTGTTCCATTTCAGTGTCTTTCTTCATTTCCTCTTTGCTTCCCTCCCTCCCAGGTGTGTCCTCCTCTTTCTATACGTGAGTCTGTCTGCGCAGGTCTGCCACCATCTCATTTCTTTCCCTCAGCTCCTGTTCCTTCTCTTACAAGTTCATTTCTCTCTCCCCATCTCTCCCTCTCTCCGAGGGCAGATTGGTTCTGACTGGTCTCATTGTCTACCTTTCATGTTTTCTGTCTTCAGCTCCAGCCCAATTCCCCTATACCTTCCCGTCTTGATATCTTGGAGCCTTTATCTGTGTTGCCGTGTGAGACACATTACTCTTCCTCGTATTGCACGACAGGGTGAATCTGTAGAATTTACGTGTAGGAAGAACATGAGGAAGACTTGAGCTGAGTGAAGTCTTAAACTAAGACATCTCTGGGGAAAACGTTATAATGCTTTTATCTTCCTGCCTCACTAGGTGTCTGTGTCCAGCCTCATCCTGGTGCTGATGGAGGGGCCTCGGCTGGCCCTTTTCTGGGAGGGTCTCAGAGTCCCTGGTTTGTGCTCACGACGGGGCTGGTCTTTGGCTGCACTCTGAGCTGTGCTCTTGTGCGTTGCAGGCCCTGAAAACCAGAGTCAGCAATCTCCCTGCCGTGAAGAAGTTTCTGCAGCCTGGCAGCCAGAGGAAGCCTCCCATGGATGAGAAAAATTTGGAAGAAGCAAAGAAGATTTTCAGGATGCAGTAATGTGGGCGTGGCTGCCCAGAACACAGGGAAAACTTCAGGAGATTGAAGTTTTCCAACAGTGAAGTGCTTTACCTATATGTAGATCCTGGCTACTGTGAAGCTAATAAATATTCCAAAGCATAAGGGCTAATTTCATTAGAATGCAGATTTAGATGCAGAGCAATCCATTTTGTTTTGATCACATACGCAATCATGATCTCCTCCTAGAATGTGCCTGGGACTTAAACATAAATAAAGGGAGAGAAAGTGTCATGGACTCTGATCTGTTCCAAAAATTGTCATACACCAACTATCATAGTCAAAAAGAGTTAAGTAGAAGTTGTCATCTGATATTCTTGGTGACGCAAAGATAGTCTTTTTTGAATTTTGCTGCCTTTCTGACCCACAACCTAAAAACTTTTCTTCTCTTTTTTTTTCAGAGGACCTTTTTCCTTCAGGTAATCAAACTTTTTTCCTATTCAGTTATGGAACTAATATTTATTTTATATCTAATATGGAACATTCTGTGTTCCAGGAGCTCAGTAACTAAGGATAAACAAGCCAGATATAGTCCCTGTCCTCAAGGAGGTTACACTAGTGAGAAAAACAACAAAATGGGTAATTTTAATCCAGAATCATGCTGGCCTTGTGTATCATGCTCCTACAGATGCTGTAACAAATGACAACAAGTACAGTGGTTAACACAATGGAAATATATTCCCTCACAGTTCTGTAGGCTCTTCGTGTGAAATCAAGGTGTGACAGGGTCGTATTCTCTTCGCAGGCTTTAGAGACGATCCTTCCTTGCCTCTTCCTAGCTTCTTTTTTTAAAAATTTATTTATTTATTTAATTTTTGGCTGCACTGGGTCTTTGCTGATGCACGTGGACCTCCTCTAGTTGCTGAGAGCGGGGGCCACTCCTTGTTGCGGTCCACAGGCCTCTCATTGCGGTGGCTTCTGCTACAGAGCTCGGGCTCTAGGCGCACAGGCTTCAGTAGTTGTGGCTCACGGGCTCAGTAGTTGTGGCTCGCGGGCTCCAGAGCACAGGCCCAGTAGTTGTGGCGCACGGGCTTAGTTGCTCCACGGCATGTGGGATCTTCCCAGACCAGGGCTTGAACCCATGTCCCCTGCATTGGCAGGCAGACTCTTAACCACTGCGCCACCAGGGAAACCCTCTCCCTTTTTCTTAGTTTCGTGATTCACACGCATTTCTTACCAACATGCTGTCACACTAATCCCATCCAATCCTGCTTCATTTCAAAAGGTCAGAATTTTCATGAAATAAATAATGTATTATCAGTGACAGCCCTCCCCTCTCTGGAGCTCAGGCTTGTGAAGAAGGCTCTGAAAAGGCTCCAGAGTCTGACGTTGGGCAGAAATGCAGCGTGTGGCAGGGCAACCTGGATGAGTCCCAAGAGCGGCATGGTAGGGATATGAAGAAAATTAAATAGGGTCTGTAACAGAGACTAACTGTGGGGGGAGGCGAGGGGAGAGCTCTGCTCTATTTTTTCCTGCTTTAATGCAGTATAACTGACAAATAGAATTGTACAATATTTAAAGTGTATCATGTGCTGTTTGATATACACCGTGAAAGGATTGCCCCCATCAAATTAATTAACACATCCATCATTGCCTTACATACTTTTTTAAAATACAATATAGTGTTATCAACTAGAGTCACCATGTTATACATTAGATCCTCAGACCTTATTTATCCTATAATTGAAAGTTTGTACCCTTTTCCCAATGAGAGCTGTACTTTTTTTTTTTTTAATTTTTATTGGAGTGTGGTTGCTTTACAATGTTGTGTTAGTTTCTGCTGTACAGCAAAGTGAATCAGCTGTACATATACATATATCCCCTGAGAGCTCTACTTTAGATGGATGGCACGGGAAGGTCACTCTGGGGAAGTGATATATAGGGTGAGACACAAAAGTGAGAAAGAACCAGACATACAAGAAGATGGGCAAAGAGGGGTCCAGGCGGAGGAACCAGAATTTTCAAAGCCTTAGCATGGAAAGCAGTGTCTTTGGTGCACCAAGCCAAAAGAGACATTGCTGGAGAACGGGTGTGCCATGTGGCATGAGAAGGGGCAGCAGACGGCAGATGACACGCTCCTTCAGTCCTGTCAAGGAATTTGGATTTTATTCTAGGTGAAATGGGAATCCAATGTCTGGCTTTCTTCCATAAGATTTTGCCCAGATGATACAGTATTTTGGGAGGTATAGTTTCACACTATAGCTATTTGAAAGCATTGCTTGAACTAAAGAGTAAAATTTATCTGCTTCTGCACCGAAAAAGGATGGAGAGAAAACTGAAAACCAGTCACAGAGTGTGGATTTGCCAAACTAAACTAAATTAGCTTTCTGGGGTTTCATGGATAAGTATGCTGGTATAATTTGTAAAACTTGTCAAATAAATGAATTGTAAATGACATTTAGAAGGACAGGGGTCGAGAATTCCCTGGCGGTCCAGTGGTTAGGACTCAGCACTTTCACTGCTGAGGGCCTGGGTTCAGTCCCTGGTCGGGGAACTAAGATCCCACAAGCCGTGTGGCCAAAACATAAAATAAAATTCTTAAAAAAAAAAAAAAAAAAGGACAGGGGCCAACTAATAAGACTACTATTTACTATTTGCTGGTATAACTCACTGAGAAGGTAAGTGTGGATCAAAACATTTTGATAGAATCATTTAAATATACTCAGGGAGCTACCTGCTTAACCTCACCAAATCATTTCAAAACCTAAAGCAGCCCTGTAATAATGGGAATAACTGCCTCTAATATTGTTTTTGTCTTTGTTTTTTTCTGCGGCATGTGGGCCTCTCACTGCTGTGGCCTCTCTTGTTGCGGAGCACAGGTTCCGGACGCACAGGCTCAGCGGCCATGGCTCACGGGCCCAGCCGCTCCGCGGCATGTGGGATCCTCCCAGACCGGGGCACGAACCCGTGTCCCCTGCATCGGCAGGTGGACCCCCAACCACTGCGCCACCAGGGAAGCCCCTAATATTGTGTTTTATAAATGGATATTTTTTTAGGCCCGTTTGTGTCTACATTACTAAATTTCTGTAAATGTGTGTTTTGGAGCTGTAGTCTTCTGTTTGACCTGTAATATCTTAGCACGTGGAACAAGAATTATTAACCTCCTTTGTGCTATGGACCCTTTGGCAGTATGAGATATACTCCTAAATCAGGAAAATATTAAAAACAGAGAATAAGATACATAGGATTACCAAGGAAACCAATTATATTAAAATATTGCTATTAAAAAAACACATCTGTAGTAGGTAATATATGTACATTTTTGTTTGTTTGTTTTTTCGGTACGCGGGCCTCTCACTGCTGGGGCCTCTCCCGTCGCGGAGCACAGGCTCCGGACACGCAGGCTCAGCGGCCATGGCTCACGGGCCCAGCCGCTCCGCGGCATGTGGAGTCCTCCCGGACCGGGGCACGAACCCGTGTCCCCTGCATCGGCAGGCGTACTCTTAACCACTGTGCCACCAGGGAAGCCCATCTTTTGTTTGTTTATTTTTACATTTTTAAATAAATATTTTAAATAATAAGATCTTCTGACAGGTCTAATAGCTTCTGTAATTTTGAGGTAGAAAAGAGTGCAAACAATAACAAATGGATATTTTTATGCTAAGCTTTCTTGAAACAAAGCTTCCAGTACAAGAATGTATTTGTGGACCTCCCTGGTGGCGCAGTGGTTAAAGAACCTGCTGCCAATGCAAAGAACACGGGTTTGAGCCCTGGTCCGGGAAGATCCCACATGCGTCGGAGCAACTAAACCCGTGCGCCACAACTACTGAGCCTGCACTACGGAGCCCGCGAGCCACAACTACTGAGCCCGTGTGCCATAAATGCTGAAGCCCGCGCACCTAGAGCATGTGCTCCACAGCAAGAGAAGCCACTGCAATCAGAAGCCCACGCACCACAATGAAGAGTAGCCCTCACTCGCCGCAAATAGAGAAAGCCTGTGCACAGCAACAAAGACCCAAAAATAAATAATAAATTAATTAATTTTTAAAAAAAGAATGTACTTGCGCATTCACACAGATGCTCTATGCACACATACATACATTGTACTTAATTGCGAAGTTCCATATTTTAAAATTCTTTGAGAATTTAAAAACATTAGATAAGGGATAGTTAGGGAGTTTGGGATTGACATCTACACACTGCTATATTTAAAATGGATAACCAACAAGAACCTACTGTATAGCTCAGGGAACTCTGCTCAATGTTATGTGGCAGCCCGGATGGGAGGGGAGTCTGGGGGAGAATGGATACATGCATATGTAGGGCTGAGTCACTTTGCCGTGCACCTGAAACTATCACAACATTGTCAATCGGCTATACTCCAATATAAAATAAAAAGTTTTAAAAAGTAAATTAAAAAAACATTAGATTGATACATAATATGTCATTGGGATTTCTTAGAGAATTGATTTTGCCTAATTTTTTTCCAATATATTTTAAATAAATTAACTTGTTCGCTTATCTAGCTATTATCTGATTGATTGGTGGATTTTATACATTCTTTTACAAAGCCTTATATTCCACTGTCAGAAACAATTTAGTTCCTGGTACCAGTGATCCTTCTGCAAGGAGACCGAAGCACAGACCTTTCCAAATCAGAGCAGCGTGTTCTAGGACAGCATCTTTATGGGAACAAAGCAAACCTCACTTTATGTCATAAGCGGGACATAAAGACTTTCCATAAACCAGAAAATATATATTCAATATCCCTTAGATGGACACAGGAAAATGAACTGTGTACCAGGTTACTAGACTGACTTTCATAGAAAGGAATATCCTTAGTCTTTCTCTTAAATTACCCAAGAATTCACATTACTAAAACCCAATTTCCATGGACAACACAGAATGGAGGCATGATGCCAAGACAATTGGAGACAAAGTTCTAGAATGTAGGCTGAGGATAAAAAAAATAAAGGCATGCAGTTACTGGTCTACTTAATTCCTTTTATTCTTACACACTTTAAACAATGGATTATGCCCTTTAATTTTTTGACTTCAAAGGCACGTTTGAAAGGTGTTTAGACAGTGCCCGCAGGGCTTGAAATCATTAAACCTGAATTCAGAAGGCTCATCTGGGTGGAGCATTGATCACACCCATTCATCCCTAAAGCTGGAGTGAACACAGTTCCAAATCTCATGATTCACAAGTCACACCAGGGCCTTTAAAGCTTTAATACATTACGAATAACATCCGTTTTTGCTGAGCAATTAAAAGTATTTTTTATGATGGGAAATTTCATACATTTACAAAAATAGAAAGAAGTGTATAAAAAGCCCTATGTACCCATCACCCAGCCACAGCAATTAGCAACAAAATGTCACTCATGTTGCATCTGTATTTCTACCCACTCCCCCTCACAGGTCGGTTAATTTGAAGTAAATCCCAGTATCATATTATTTCATCCATAAATACTTTGACATGAGTGTCTAAAAGATAAAGATCCTTTGGGGAAAACATTCTATAATATTATTATACTTAAAAAATTAACAGTAATTCCCTTATATAAATGTTCAGTCATGGTTCAAATACTCCCGATTGTATCACATTTAAAAAGAATAACTGCTATGTTAGAACGAGAAGCTAAAAAAGGTCTACACATTGCATTCATTTGAAGAATGAATTCATTCTCTTAAATCTCTTTAACCTACAGGCTCCCCCTGCCTCTTTGATTTTCATGCAGTTTACACATTTTCCTATAGAAATATAAAAGTAGAGTCATTTGAAATGTATTAACCACTTGAGCTGGAGAACAGTGCTTCTAAACTTGAATGTACATACAAATTCCCAGGGGTCTTAAAATACAGATTCTGGGGGTAGTGCCTGAGTTGCTACAACCTCCCAGGTGATCTGTATGTTGCTGGTCTGGGGACTACTCTATGAAGAGCAAGCCTGTTGAGTTCCACGTTATAAATATTGCCGATTTTGCTGTACATTCCTGAGGTGCTTCTCTGTTTCCTGTGTTTCCTGTAAGTTGATATCTAGAGGTTTGAATGAATTCCAGGTCAATTATTTTGGCAAGAATTCTTCACAGGTACTGCTGCATGCTTTCTATCGCTTCACACCAGGAGGACCATCGTGTCTGATTGTCCCGCATTTAGTGATGTTAAATATTTAGGGCAGTCAACCCCGATATTTCCACTACAGAGATCCCTATTCGTAGCTTTAGCAGCTATTGACATCATCATCATTCTGATGAATGGTTCTCAACACTGGCTACACAGTAGAATCAAGAGTCCTCTTTGAGATCAATTATATCAGAATCTCTGGGGTGAGGCCCAGGCAGAGAGAGAGAGAGAGAGAGAGAGAGAGAGAGAGAGAGTGTGTGTGTGTTTGCACACTCGTGTACCTGAATGTGCTTTAAACCCCTCACATGGTTCTAACAGGTATCACGTAGGGTTGAAAAACCACTGGCCATTTTTCATTCTGGTTTCCAAATGGTGATATTCTCAATCGATCCTTTTTTCTTCATTTATTTTGCTGAGCTCTTAATGTGTGGAAGCGCTGGCTTAGAAAATGAGCCAGGTAACAGGCTACAAAATAAATCAGCTCCCATTCACACCATGAAGACACTCCTCGTCCTCCCAAAGCCACCCCTTACCCTCCCCACAGCCCTCCTTGCTTTCAGGGACCCCCCTCCCCAGGTACCTCAAGCTGTCCAGAGCCTATCACTCCACCAGGTCTCCCCCTATCATGCCCCATCAACCTCTCAAGGCTATCTTGGGGAGGTGGGGATGGGCTTCTAATTTCTATACTATTTTACCTTCTTCAAAATGAGCATGGGTTATGTTTCTAAAAAACATTTTCATTTTCAGAAGAAAAGGAAAATGTGAAAAGACCCACTTTTTCTAACTCTGCACTTTTGCTTTAAATCCCCATGAGTCATTGAAAATCCTCTCGATTGACGTCTTTGGGCTACAGATGCCAGCATTAAAATACAGAGATGACTGTAAGTTGGAAAGTGAAAAACCTCAGCATCCCCTAATCTCACCCCATTTCACCAGTCAAGGCTTGTCCTGGAAGGAGGATGATCTGCAAGTAGATAAAAAGAGAAAAATCTGAAAACCTACAATCTTGCCACCTGTCACAGGAGGAAAGCTGGTCAGAATCTTATTCTTCTATCTTCCTGGCTTCATCACTCTCATCCTCTTTCTCTATTTTAAAAATATATCAGTTATTTAGGGCTTCCCTGGTGGCGCAGTGGTTGAGAGTCCACCTGCCGATGCAGGGGACACGGGTTCGTGCCCCGGTCCGGGAAGATCCCACATGCCGTCGTGGAGCGGCTGGGCCCGTGAGCCATGGCCGCTGAGCCTGCGCGTCCGGAGCCTGTGCTCTGCAGCGGGAGAGGCCGCGGCAGTGAGAGGCCTGCGTACCGCAAAAAAAAATAATAATGAAATAATAATAATTGAACACTTAACATGTTAAAGATGATTTGAGTATACAGAGAGGACACTAAAATGAGAGGAACAGGTTTAAAACAGAAGTTCTTTTATTTTTATACTGAATACATTCTGTTGGTACAGAGTGTGCTGAGGATGAAGTATTTTAAAGAAAGAAAAAACACTGGTAGCAATACAATTAAAATGGAAAAAAAATAATTTAAAATATAACACAAATGACAAATAGGTACATTAGCATTCTGTGAAGCCCACTTAGGGCATTCCATCATCTGTAGGTTGTAGTTTAATTTAAGCTTATTTCAGACATGAGTATTTGGAACTGTCAAAAAAAAAAAAAAAACCCCAAACCAAACAAAACCACATGACACAGCAAATCAAACAGTGTATCATGATTTATTAAATACCTTTAATGAAACCAGTACCTGACAATCAGAAAACAGTTAAACTATTTGTTTAAAAAAAAAAAAAAATCCCTCAAACCAGTGTCCATATCAGAGTTGACAGTGTTTCTTTTGCAGTTTCTACCGTAAAATAAGACCACGGTGAACATTCCGTATTGGAATTTATCTTTTCAGTACAAAGAGTAGGCTCTGCCCATTACAGCAGAACGACTCAAATTTAGTTTTCAGTTCCTGCGGATTCTCAGAGCAGCAGTAAGACAAGTCTCAGGATCGTCATGAGGCTAGATTAAAACAAAAGACAGGCAAGGGGAGGGTGACCCAGGAGGTGTGAGGCGGAAGGGTCGCGCGTTCACCTAACCCATGTGGCACTGAACCCTGGCTCCCAGCGCTCTGCCCTGCTTCTACTCCCTGGGGCAGGGGTGACTTCACCATCCCTGGATCCCTGTACTTGAACTTCCAGACGTGACTGAATTAAAAATGTTCACTGAATGAAGGAGGAAAATCAGAACTCACTGTTCTGAAAATCTGGGATGAACCTTTGTGAGAGAAAGGTTTGGAAAGAAACAAAACTTTCAAAAACGAGTAAAGGCAAACAACTTGAAAAACTAATCAAGGGGTGATTTGGGGATGTCATAATTACAATCTCAGCTTCTTTCCACGTTTGGGGTCTTGTCTTCTTGACCTATAAACCCTACTTCTGACCCCTTCCACCACCAAGTATCATTATTAGAACAGGGCTATCATTAGAAAGCAGTCCTTTATAATCACACTTTCATTCCCAAATCATAAACATTATATCCAGCCACACTAGAAAATTCTATTGAAAAATAGAAAGGAGAAAATTACCCATTGCATTACCACCTAGAGATTACTAACAATTTGAAATATTACTTCCTATCTTGTTTTTATATACCCAGACTTTTAAAAAATTGAGATCACGCTATATTTGCTTGTTTATTCTGTTTTCATTTCCTATTATGTCAATATTTTCTAATGACACTAAACAGCTTTTGAAAACATGACATGTAATGCTTGCTCAATATTCCATTAAGTGGACAAAACACCTATTGAACCATTTCCTTACTGGTGAATTTTCAAGCTGTTTCTAATTTTTCAGTTGATCATGTTTTCCACTAGAAATAAACTTGCAATAAACATCAGTCTTTGTATACATCTCATTATTTCTTTGGAATAAATTCCAAAAAGTGAAAACGTACATCAAAGAAAATGAACATGTCGATAGCTGTCAACATATAAACGCAGCTTCCAAAGAATTCAAAATGTTAAGTACAAATTTTTACTTGGTAATGTGCTTAATCTCATGGATAGAATTACTGAGATTAAGAGAAACGTGAAGCTCCCTATTTATCTTTTTAAAAAATATTAAGTTTTCTCCCTTAAAATTTCAAAGTAACTGCAAGACTTTCACTTTGTCCAACTCTCTAAGAGAGATTATCAAATTTAAATGAATACCTTTACTGTCTCAGACAGGTAAATCCTGAGAAAAAATGAGGCTGAATTGAATTCCTTATTCTGAAAAAGGTAACTGTGTACATGTGACCAGATACCACAGCAACGCTAAGTGTATTTGATAAAAATGCTCACTCGCACATAAATGTCAACGATTGGATGATATTTTAAGGTTTTATAATCATGCTGATTGTAATACAAATTACTTTGACCTTTTAAGTTAAAACTGACTTTTGCCAAAAATTCAGCACTTCAAAATGACGGCAGAGGAAAGAATAGATCAAAATAAGTTTTTCTTACCTTAAACCTGCAACCAGCCCAGCTGGCATGATTTTCTTGGATCTCTTAAACCTCACACCCATTATGGTGGCCAGGAAGAAAGCTGTAACTAAAAACCAAACCGGTGCGTGAACCAGCGTTTCAAACATGTTATCAGTGCTTGCTTGGGGGAAAAATGGATTTCATTTCAGCTTTCTAATATGACAACTATTATGTATTGGTACTGAGTTGCTATTTTCTTGAAAAGATAAAGTGCTCTATTAAAACACTTTACAAAATAGCTTATCAAAATGGTTTCTGAGGAAACAAGCACGTTAAAATCCATTCCTGAAATATCTTCAAAAGGAAAAGTCTTTTTCTAACTTAATTTCTATTTATAGAACACTCCTGGGAAGGTCAGGACTGTGTCTTATTCAAGTTTCCTTAGGAACACTAGGCAGTATACCTGGACCCACAAGAGACAGCCAATAAATGTTTAGTTAGCTGAATGGAAGGAAAAGAAATCAGTTTCTAAAGTAAATCTTTAAAGTAAGACCTGATTAATAAAATAATCCTAAGAAAAGGCTGACTGTTTTTATTTTATAGCATTCCATTTTGGAAATTTGATGCCTGAAGAGTACATAAAAACAGCCTAATAATATTAAACTCAGAGCATTATACCAGCCTTTTAGAAGCTAAACCAGCATGATGAGAGAAGCAGTTTTATGGAAGAGATTAGGGCACTGATGTCACAATTTAAGAACTTTCAAGGAAAAATCACTTGCTGATATAAAAAACATGACTGACAATAAACATACATTAACTATTTAAATGCATATGCCTAAAAGCCCTATATATATACATACATATATATGTGTGTATATATATATATATTTTGCCCATATATTTTTATCTTCTGACATAATGTCATTATTAAAAATATCCCTTGCTCCTATTTAAAATAAGGGGAAAAAATCCCACTTAATCTCTTCCTCTCCCTCAAACAAAGAACTGGTACAATTTGTCTTCCTTTGTATTTTCTTCCACGCCCACCAGGGCACTCTGAATAATCATCAAGTTAAACAGAGACCATTTCCTTAGTGTAGTTTTCCAGACCTTCCCTGTATTTGTCTTTCAACCCAGACAGAAGAAAGCCAAGCATCCTGGGGCTTTAAACACACACAGGTTTTTTCCATTTTCCCTGTGGACATTCTCCTACTATAAGCCCAACAAGGGAAGAAGCTAAAAGAGTCAGCCTTGCTTTTCTAAATCTTAAGGCAAAGTGGGGGACCTAAAAGCTGTTCGTGAATTAAATAAAATAATGCAAGGCTGTCTCTTTTTAGATATTTTCACAGTAACACAAACTATGCTAATATGCGTTCAGGAGCATTAGCAGAAAATCCAGACATAATTCCTTGCTTTTTCTAATTTTATTTTATTTTTCTAGTAACAAGTTTTATAGAAATATTCTTCTGAGCTGGAAGGCCTGGCAGCAACATCATTATTTTTGATCAGGTCTGTGTAGAAAGGAACAAGAACAGTGTTCTGTCTCCACACACGCATATGCCCACCTGCCATGTCACCAGTATCTTCTAGTACACCGAGGCTAGGTATCAAAAAATTATCCCCAAGCTTTGATTCTCCGTAACTGGGAAAAACGCCTTACTCACACAGGGACAATTTTACGTCTCGCTTGTCATTGGAGACACGGTAAGCTCCACAGCCAGCCAAAAATCCAACAGAAAGACCAGCAATCAAAGACAGAACACCACCTGGTGAAAAAAAGTACGGGCTCAGAGAGAGAATCCCCAAATGAAAGGTATACCTTCATCACTCCACATGTGGAAAAATGCATTTCTTCTTGGGCACTGTAATTAGACAAAGCCAAGTTAGGTATCGGCTATCCATGGACAGTTTCTAAGACATGACTGTTTCATGCTGAACCCCAAATGCGAGGCAGAGGAACCCCAGGTACATAGCAATGGGAGGGGTAGGTATGGTGATAAAGCCTGCCTGCAGTATTGCTTCTGACAGTGACTGCACGGTCTTGGACAATTACCTGACTTGTTTACGCCCCTCTTTTATTCCCCCTGTTCTCCTTGCCTCCATTTTTTTTACTGAGGTTGTGATGATAAAAATAAGATGAAATGATATTTTCAGCTCATGGAGGTAGAGAGGGGGGCCTATTCAAACCAAGCGATGGTTCTGTCCTGAATAATTAACAAACCTTCCAGCCTCAACACATCAGGACTCAGGGATGGACTGTGACCACAGAGTAACAGGAAGGACCTGGTCACTGATGCAGCCAGCCAGCCACCAATCCACCCCCTCCCCCACCCAGCGCCCGCCCTGCTCAGCGCTGCCTGGGGCACTGTAATAGACTCGAGCACTGCAGGGTGCACGTGCCAGTGCCACTGTCACCAACACACAGAGTCCCCACTTCCGGGCACTCAATCTATTTAGAAGCTGATCGGATTGGAATCCCTAGGGTCAAGGCATCTCTGGGGTTTTTTGTTTTTTGTATTTTTTTAGATTTAAATTTATTTTTTATTTTTATATTGAAGTATAGTTGATTTACAGGGTTGTGTTAGTTTCCGGTGTACAGCAAAGTGATTCAGTTGTAAGGTATCTGTGTTTTAAACAGCTACAGGAAAGTCAGATTGCAGCAGGGTTAAGAACCACCCTTAAATTCAGATCGCAGCACCTCCCACACCAAAACACACAACCCATCCAGAACAAGAAGCCACATGCACTAGGTTGTAGTCTAATTCTACAGGCAACAAGTGAAGGAGGATGCCTGATAACGGAAGTATTCCTCTCCTCCCACACCCTCCAGCAGCCCCAACACACGCACGCACGCGCGCGCACACACACACACACACACACACACACACTCTCACTCTCTCTCTCTCTCTCTCTCTCTCTCTCTCTCTCCCCTTTTCCTACCCTTTGAAAAACCGCTAACGAAGGAAGTAACCCTGATAACCATATAGACCTGAAACTCAAGTCCCCCAAGGTCACCAATATAACACTCTTCGAAATATAACTTCATTTCTTAAAAACATAAGAAGCAAATATGAGACACCATAACTGCAAACGCTTTTACCTTAAAACAAAGCAAAATAGAAAACTTGATCTTTCATTTTTCTCCATGAAAATCCTTCAATTTATCAACTGGGTGTTTTTTTCCATCTTTGCACAGACATGAAGAAACCACTTCAGATATGATATCTAAGTAATTTTCCTGTGCAACACACAGTATCAACATAATTCAGTTTTTTGACACTATGAGTATATAAACAAACCAAAAACCTCATTTGACAATGAGTGAGTAGCCCTGAAGAGGGTAAGTCAATTAATTATGCAATTGATATTAACAGGTAAAGGGAGACCCAGATGCCCAGGCTCTGGAATGACAGGCTCTGTCCACCCAGCCCCATGGAACCCCCATCCTTCCGAGAATCCCACCCACCACGTGATTCTTAGCTTTTCGTCCTATTTACAGACCCTCAGACAATCCTAGCACAACCACCAACCTCCCACCAGGTCGCTTATTAGCTTCTTGTCCTGCTTACAGACCCTCAGATGATCCTAGCACAATGACCAACCTCTCTTTGATGAAAAATCTGGTTTGGGCTCACCTCTCCGCTTATATCCCAAAATGCTTCCGAATGTCACCAGGGCTGCATAACCGAAACCAATCAGGTCCATTGGCAAGGTTCAAGTCTAAAGCAAGGTGGAAGAGACATATTTTACAAGATAAGACTCTGGGGGAGCAAATGTGTATAAAAATGATATGCATTCCACAGAGTTACAGAAATGAATTTCTCTAACCTACTAAGAAAAGGGCAGCTAGATCTTCACTTCTCCCAGCACTCAGCTGCTGTCCCGCCACCCTCATCACTCTCAAGAACGCTCAGGGCGACACCTGAGGCTGATTCTCCTTCCTTATCTTCAAGACTTGCTGTTCCCTCAGCTGCGTACTCCCTTCCACTTCCCCAGGAGGACTTCTGCTCTGGTTAGCCGGGTCTCGTCACAGGGCCGTGATGCTGCCACCTCCGCTTTGCACTCCCGTGCCTGGAATGTTCCCCCACTCCCCCATATCCATCCCAGCCGCCCTCTACACCCCATCTCCCTCTGAACCTGCTCCCCTTGTCAGCCGCCCCACAAGCTCCTTAACCACTCCTACCTGCACCATCCACCTGGTCTGCAGCATCTGCTCTTCTTCCTCTAAATTCCCTGATCTCAGCAACTCCACCTTATAATTCTTTCTTTCGTATTTGTACAGATATTTGTCCCCCCTCCTCCTCACATCGAAAAACAGGAAAGGGGTAATGTGGACGTTTGCTTGTTGACTGAAACAAAGATTTCCTTTCTGGTTTTTTTTTTTTTTTTTTGGCTGAGCACGCAAGACCTTAGTTCCCTGACCAGGGATCAAACCCATGCCCCCTGCACTGGGAGCGCTGATGGAGTCTAAACCACTGGACCGCCAGGGAGTCCCCAAAGATTCCCTTTCAACATGTGCTTTGCACTAGCTTGGTTATGAGACAGCTCTCCTGTGGTGGCAGAGATGCCCACGCTTGGTCCATGGTAAACCATTAAAGGGTACAATGCAGCCCTGGCACGAAGTTAACTGAGTGACCATGACATTCTGCAGGCAACACAGCAGCAGCTGAAACATCCAGGGGCTGGAAGTTCTAAGAAGCTCCACTGAAATCCTGCCTGGGATTCTCTAAGATGTAGGAGAAAGTGTGCTAGCTACAGGCTGGAGACATGGGTTCTGGTCACTAGCGGCTGCTGGGCCCTGGACCACCCCCCATCCCTAAGAACAACTCCCCCAAAGTGAGGGAAATAGACAAGATAAGCTCTAAGGTTCTTGCAGCTTTTTAAATTCTAAGATTCCTGGTGGTGATGGCACATCTTAAGTTTTTTACATCTCTATTTCCTCCCTGGAGAAAGTAGTTCTTTGTATCTACGAGGAATGGTATATGAGAATTCTTTGTATTTTCACAATTTTCTCACTGCTGCCATTCAGGTTAACCTGGTCTTTAATTCTCTGTAGCAACTGGTAACAAACTGACCCAGAAGAATGGAAAAGGGGTCTTGAGTTGATCTCAGAGAGTAAGCTAGCACTTAACTGTGAGGAAAGGTCTGGGGAGGGAGCCCAAGGCACAGGAGGAGGTGATGGCACTGAAAAGGAGGCAATGATGGAAAATCCTCAATGTCTGTGGCACAAAGAATTAAAACAGGATAGTTGCCGATGCCCAAGAAGTTGTCCAGTGGGATTGAACATATAGGAAGGAAGGACCTGTGTTCAAAAACCATTTGTTGACTGAATGATGGATAAACAAATAATGAGGATGATGTTTCTGAGCAATCACCATGTGCCAGGCACCACTCTAAGGCCTTACATGTAACAACCTATTTAATTATCACCACAACCCTACGAGGTAAGTACTATCCCCATTGTTATCCCCATTTCCCAGATGAGGTGACTGAAGCACAGAGAAGGCAAGCAGCAGCCCCGAGGTCACACAGCAGAACCAAGATTTCAGACTCAGAGAAGTCCCATTCCTAACCAGTAGTACCTCTGAAAACTGAGTTAGCTGCTGAAAGAATGAATGTGAAAGTGAGCCTGAGGTTCCTCAGAGTTTTGAATTCTGGATTAAGTAATTCTGCTTGGCCTCAGAGCTTAGCCCACGCTGCACCGTCTTCCACCTGGTGACCTACCATCTTCAGCCCTATGAGAGCTTCATGTCCAGTCCTACTTCCTGTCTTTCTCAAAGAGCTCATCACATTCCAAAATGCATGCTTGGACTTCAGTAGCATGTGATGTTAGGCAAGTTCCTTAATCTCTGTACCTCAGTTTCTCCATCTGTAAAATAGGGATAATAAAAATATCTACCACACAGAGCTGTTGTGGTGATGAAATGAGTTAATGCTATAAGGCACTCAGAACTGTGCCTGGCACACAATGAACACCCAACGAATACCAACTGCTCATATAATGATTCCTCTCTTTCACACTTATATACATTTTTAAGCTTGACATAAACAAGGGCAATACTATTTCAGCACAGCGAGAAATCAACTGAGGTAGGGTGGATTCATGATGCTGGCATTCATAGACTCAAACCATAATAGTACAACCTGCACTTATACCAAATTCCATCAACGACTTTTTCTTGGGCATCTTCTGTGTGCAGGCAGCAGGAAGGGATGGAAAGCCCCACTGATGGACATGGTTCTGGTATGCCAGGACTTCCAGTGCAGCACCATGGAGGTGGCAGCTGCGTGAGGGAGCCCTCAGGAGGAGAGGCACAGGCAGCGCAACCAGGAGCTGCACCTACTGAGGCTTGGAGCCTAAAGGAAAATTCCTCCAGGAAGCAGGGACCCAGCTGAGGTCACGGGGAGGGCAGGAGTAAACCAAGGGAGGAGGGTGGCAAGGAAGCACATGTCCTAGGCAGAAGGGAGACATGTGCAAAGGCCTGGTGGCACGAGAAAGCATGGCATGGTTTCAAAATGGAGACAAGTGCAAGGGGTGTGAAAGTGGGGGGGGGGCGGGGCTGGTGAGCAAGGGCCAGATCACCCCTGGAAGCCCTGTAAAGGGAGTCTGGTGAAGACAGGCTGGGAGGCAGTAGGCCAAGCAAGGGATGATGGTGGCCTGGCCTGGAGAAATGAGGGTGGAACGAGGTTGACTCAACAAGCCCAGGTGTGGGGAGGGAGCAGGGGGGATAAGCCTCTGGCTTGGACCACTAGAGAAGAGGGGAGCCTTGATGCTGTTCCCTGAGACAGGGAACAATGGAACAGCAGCAGGTGTGTGGTGGGGGCAGGAGTGGGGTGCCCTGGAATGATGGAGCCCAACTTAAACATAATCAGTCTGAGATGCCCAACACACAGTCAGGAAGCACCCTTCCACAGAGATGAAGCTTATGAGAGAGATCACTCCTCATCAGGTAGTAATTGAGGGACCTAATTCTCTCCTTAAGTTAATCACCTGGGGTGGAAGCCTGGTTCTTCTCCCTCCTCCGAGTCCCCCAGTTCTTCCTCTGACCCTCTCTTGGGGCCGCATCCCTTCTACCTGGTGTAGACTTACTTCCCGTGAGCTTCTCTCTCCTCTGGGCCAGTCAAGCTCCTTGAGGACTAAGCTCAGGTTCAATTCATCTCGTCTTCCTCACAGCACCAAGCCCACTACTGAGCACTTAGGCAGGTGCTTAGTAAATGCCTGCTGAGTGAATGAGTATGTGAACCAAAGGAATAACTTCTGCCTTAAGACATTCCGTAACTGACCTACCCTCGGTATAGCTCTAGTGCCAGGAAAAAGCCCTTCATCGCCTTAGTGAACTGAGTGTTGTTCTAAGGAGGCAAAATAAATCTATTCTCAATCCTTGTAAGAAGTTTCGTGCTTACAGCGAAAATTCAAACAAAAGGCAATCAGCTCTGGTGCTTCTTTTCCGTGGCAGGACCGTATGTCCTGCTCAGAATCACACAGGAAAGCCAGAGGCTGCGTTAACAAGGGCGGGATGGGCGTGGGTACGAGGTATCACGTGTTCCCATCGCAAACGCTACGCCCAGCCCTTGGAAAGGCCAGAAAGCATCTTGGGTGCAATGCAGCAAAATGATTTACTGCACAACGCACAAAACCAGATGAAGGGGCCCTGCCTTGCCCTTAGCCCTCCAAAATTTGGGGAAACCACTAAGAGATTTCCCGTAAGCTATTATATAAAAAGCATTTTCACACGCTGAGTATCAATAATTACCTACCTTTGAACTCCTTGAGGCTCGAAAGACACATTTTCGAGTGAAGTCTGGGTGGTGCTGGGAAGGTTTAAAACCCTGCCAAGCATTTCTAGATGGTCCAAGAGCCCCACCCTCTTCCCCATCTCTCCTTAGCTCTAGGAAGGTAGGAAGGAGAACAGGTGGGAGATTCAGGACCGCGGAAGGAAGGAACTCCGGCAATTCCCAGGAGGAGGAGAAAAGCGATTCCCCGGGAGAACAGACTCCACCCCCTGCAAAATCCTCCCAAGGTTCTCTGCGTCTTTAACTGCCTATTTCTGCACCGCTGCATGAAAATTACGGGCAGGAAAGTCTCGATTGCGAGATGTACAGCTCACCTGCAGCCCCGAGCTGTCTCCGCGGCTGAAAAGAGCAAAGTCGGGAGCTAGGTGCGGGAAAACTTCGTACCTGAAGAAGGGAAGCTGACCCCGCCGGCTGCGCCTTCTACTCTGCGCGTTACCTCCCAGTACTGGGTGGGGCCGCTGATTCCGGCAGGCACCGCCCCCGCCCCTCGGGCGCGCATGCGCGGCACTCCTTCCACTGCAGCTCAGCCCTGCCCCGCCCACGCCCGCCGGGCGCCGTGGAGGTTAGTCGGCTCTACCACCTATAACGCCTGTACTGTAGCATCCCAGGCGGCGGCCACACCTGGGCACTCGCTCCGGACCTGGCCACTCGCTTCGGCGACCCGGCTTTTGGTCCTGGCCCTGATCCCGGGACTCGGGTCTGGTGCCTCCTGCCGGACGGACCTGGAGTGACATGCATTCGCAAGGAGTGGGCCTGGGTGTACCAGGGATTCCAGATGGCGAAAGATTTTTAACCGTTGAAGAAGTTCCTTCAATATTTAAGGGACGTGTGTGGGACCTCTCCAGCAACCCGGGCCTTTTAGATACTTTCCACCAGATTGTCCCCATTTTCAGCGGAGGGAGGTAAGGTTCAGAGAGGCGAAGGGATTTCGTTGTCCACAGACTCAACTCCACAGGGTGCAAAGGCTAGAGCCCGAGTTTGTCTGGTTTCAAAGCCCGAGCACCCTTTATTACACCGCACCATCTACGAAGGCATCTAGATGTGGTGGGGAGACCAGGATCCCGGTTTCATACTTCAAGCCCAGGATTTGCTGGACTTAAGTACCTGAAGGGGAAAGGTACAGAGTGCCAGAATTGAAAGGCACTTTAAATCATCTTTCGTTCCAGAATAATACGTTCTCAGGGATGAACCTTAAATTGATCTGGAATCCTGCATCCTGGCTACAACTTCTCATCTCACTCCAGTTTTGCCTTCCAGGCCACTGACAGTAACTCCAACCCTCTTCCTTATATAATAGCTCTTCAGAGATTTGAAGAAGGCTGTCATCTAGGGCTTATCAAGCAGCTCTAGGGGTGCCGTGGGGCTGGGAATAATAGAATTTCTTAAAATTAATAAAGAAAGAAATCTTAAGAATATATCTTATATCTTGTGAAATTTGCTGAACCTATTCCTTGTGTTTAAAAGTGCTTCAAGGAAGCAATGAGACTATCTAAGATGAGAAGTCTAAGGTGGGCATAAGGAAATAGGGTTCTGGGAGATTCACAGGAGAGTTGATGGCAGGTGCCAGAATGTGGATGGAGGAAGTGGTATCCTGAACTTTGGCTCCGGGTTCTCCCAGCTCTCCTTCTCATCCCCTTCTTTAACCATCCTTACCTCAGGGCATGCTGGTACCTTTGTGGGTGCATGCTCTCACTCTGTCTCTCTCTCTCTCTCTCCCCCCACCTCCCCACAGACTCCCAGGACACTTTCCCTAACCTGAATAAAACCAAAATCCCTCTTGGGATGCCTCAGTGTCTTTAACTAATATGAACCCCCCCCCCAAGTAAATAACTTTCCCCGGACCCCAGTGCCTGGATTTATAAGATGCTGAGATCCCTTCCACCCCGTCACTGAGGTCTTAAGAGACTGAAAACAGCCTCACAGTATTCCTACTCAAGGCGTTTTCACCCAAATCGAAAAGAGCAAGGTGAACAACATGCGGGAACAGGAAGGTTCTTAGGCAAAAGGGCCACTGTCCTCTCAACTCACACGCCTCCAGCTGACACCTCCTCCGTCTAATGGGAAGATAGAGCACAAGACGAGAGTGCAGTAAAGCCTATTCACCTCCACCTCTTTGTAAAGCTGTCTGCTCATGATCCACAGCATATTCTTTTTTTTTTTTTTTTTTTTTGTGGTACGCGGGCCTCTCACTGTTGTGGCCTCTCCCGTTGTGGAGCACAGGCTCCGGCCATGGCTCACGGGCCCAGCCGCTCTGCGGCATGTGGGATCTTCCCGGACCAGGGCACGAACCTGTGTCCCCTGCATCGGCAGACGGACTCTCAACCACTGCGCCACCAAGGAAGCCCCACAGCATATTCTTAACTTCCAATGTGCCATCAACCCTTGGGCAGTCTGGACAAATGTACAAGATAAAGTATGTAGGATTGACAAGGAAGCCAGTTTTATTGAAATAAAGTTATCAAAATATTAAACGTTTAAATCTGCGATATAAGATGTGCTTCATTATTAAATTATGAGATCTAGAAGTGGGTTTTAATAATTACCATAATTTCCAAGTAGTTGTGCACATAAACAATACTCTGAGGTGTCTGTAACGTGAATATCTGTGATTCCTGGGGATGACAGTCACAGGTTCTAGCACTGCTGTGGTTTGCTGCCAATTTTCATAATGGAAAGAAATGCTAAATTTTACTTAGACGTTGGTGAGTACAGAAACTTCTTTTTCCCATCCAAGTTCTCAGATCTTCTGATTTCTATCCTCAGGCTTCCTTGGATTTGCAGAACTCCCAGTCTCTAGTGATGCAGGGTTTCCTAAGTTGTATTTGGTGGACTTGGATAAAGGGAAGGCAAGGCTGAGAGCCCAGGCAGGACCTCCAAGGACGTCTGCGCCTCAGCGAGTGATCTGGGATCCTCAGCCTGGTCCTCATTTTCAAATGTTCAGAAACTCAGTTTATATCCATTCTTCCAGGGCCACCCTGGCTTTGGAAGATTGATTCATAAAAACCAAAGTCACAAGGGACTTACTGATTTTTAAGCAAACAAACAAACAAAGCCTGTTTCAGGTCCTCGATTCTTCTCTTCAGATCCCACACGATTACTTACCATTTACGCCTCTCTCTGCTCATCAGTCCAGAATGAGACAGGCAAGTGCCTCCAAAGCAACCAAAAAATGTACATTTGTGCTATCTGACGAATATGCAGGTAGAGGAGCTAAGTCTAGTTTGTACTTGGGCAAAATACCAACAGCCTTTTGTTTTATGATTTCGGCAGTTTCATTCAAATCCTCATAGGAATCCAGAAGACGATCTGAAACTCCATTTTTCAAGTCAAAGTACCTGAGAGCTAGAAAGAACATTTTTTTGTTGCCATGATTTGGTGCATGGCTTGCAGCTGATATACTATAGAAAGCATGATGGTTGGTGAGAGATGACAAAATCAGCTCTACACTGTAAGGGACCGACACACCTGTTATCAAAATTTCTCCTTTTGTTTGCCCACAGAATATTTTGGTCACAACCTCTGAATCAGGAAAAGTGACCTTACTCAGTTTCATAGAACAATCAAGGCAGCCATAGGACAAGGCATGTCTGTCTGTGTAGGACGCCCATGCTAATTCACCAGCTGCTACTTTTGGGTGAATGCTGATTTCATTTCCCAAAAAGACACCACCTTTGGCTGGTTTGGAGGCACTTGCCTGTCTCATTCTGGACTTGTGAGATTGTCTCGAAATGCGCTTTCACATCCCGTTCTGCACCATGCCCAATCCCAAATTCTTTCCCGTACGGTGTGCAGGATGCTCTGTGTGGGTTATTTACGTCCCTGGTCCAGTTGTATGTGTCCTTACATTTGTCGTTAAAATAACACAGTCGTTTAGCCTTCTTTTTTGGTGATGGGAATCATGCTTGCGTTAGCAGTATAAACGTTCTCATTTTCATTATCTGACCTCTTAGAAAACATGGTTACAGTTCTCACAGTGTTTAAAAAAAAAAAAAATTAAACTAGCACTCTTCTGATACAAAGCACAACAGTTAATCCCCAGGCTGGTATCACAGCTCGTGCCACCAACGAACAATTTTCTGAAACGGTCGGGTGAGACACATGGCCACAATAAGTCTTAACAAGGAAGCCATGAGCCTTGAATGTCTTACTAGAAATCCATGAGCTAAGGTAGGGCGAGATCGCCGAAAGCTTTCACTGGAAGGATTACAAATAAAGCCACCATCCAGCAGCAAAAGTACACTCCCACGCACCCTAAGTATGAAAGATTGTACCTTGGAAAGACGTTAACAAATTTATACCACCTCCTTACTGAGATCTCAACTCCACAGCCCCTCCAGGCTGGGAGGGGAAAGAAAGGGCAACCTGGCCACAGCGGAGGCCACAACTGGAAGACACCCTCCTATCAAGCGCTATCATCAATCTCTATCTTCCCCTGTACCCAGATGTTGCTGTCAAGGAACTTGGCCTTCCTGGGGCAGAGACTGCGGTCACACAGCGAGTCTGTTCCCAGCGGGAGGGGAGGATGGAGGCCCTGGGTAGGGCGCGGCCGGACCTGGCTCAGACCCAGTCCGAGATCACACCTTGCTCCCGGCCACCTACCCTCTGGGCCAGGCGGTTTGGGGACTGCGCCCAAAGCCACCCAGCGACTCCCGCCCACTCCCCAGCCCCCACCCGCTCCCTCCTCGCTCTTGCCGGGTTCTCGGGGCGGGTTCTGGAGGCGGCCCCGTGCCTGTTCTCGGCCAGGCGCGTCGTCTCCACGGGCTGCTCGCCTTCACCTGCTTCTGACGCGCAGGTCAGACCCTTTTGGCCCCGCCCCGCCGAGGACGCCGCGGAGACCGCTGGTGGGCAACCGCCACGCGCTCGACAACTAGCTCAAGCATTTTTACGCGAGCGTTTCGGAGCGACCGTTTATAAGGCCCAAGTCCGCTGGGGCGGGCCCACTTCTCCTAAAGCGCATGCTCATTGGCTGAACCCGCCTGACACTCAGCCCTGGGCCGGCGTCCTGTTGACCCTGACGGCGACCTCTCAGAATCCTGGGAAGTTTGGCGTCTTCGAAGGCAGCGGAGCCGGGGCGCCTCAGAGGGTTCCCGAGGGCCGTGGAGCCTGCGGAGGCTACCTCCGCCGGCTGACGCCTCAGCCTTCGCCCCGCGCGCCGGTCTCGGGCTTCACGGAAATGAAAACAAGCCAAGAGTAAAACAAAACCAGTACAAATCCCCAAGTCAAAGCAGCTACAATCAAATTCAAGGAAAGCAAAGGTAAATGAGTTTTCTCAGTATAATTAAGCAAGAGTCATTTTTTGGCAGAGGCAAAGTAAACAACTGAATTTCAAGGGGGTGAATTCAAGAAAAGGTGAAACGGGAATCTAACTTCAGTTATAGGATATTTATACCGATTTCTTTTTAGACCTTGATAAGCAGAAGTTCGCTGTCAAAGAATCCAGCTTTTCTTATTTGGTTGCCTTTCCTACAAACGGCAGCAGGGGGCACTAGATGCTCTAGTTTCATTCAGGTAGGCGAGGTGTTTTAAACCTTGTTAGAGTTATTATCAAACTCCAAATGGTTTCCTCTTAGAAAACAGGGCGGTGGTCTGACTAAAAGGATGTAGGAGGACTTCCCTGGTGGCGCAGTAGTTAAGAATCCACCTGCCAATACAGGGGACACAGGTTCGAGCCCTGGTCTGGAAAGATCCCACGTGCCGCGGAGAAGCTAAGTCCGTGAGCCACAACTACTGAGCCTGCGAGCCACAACTACTGAACCCCATGCGCCTAAAGCCCGTGCTCCACAAGAGAAGCCACCGCAATGAGAAGCCCCCGCACCGCAACAAAAAGTAGCCCCCGCTCGCCGCAACTAGAGAAAGCCTGTGGGCAGCAACAAAGACCCAACGTCGTCAAAAATAAATTAATTAATTTAAAAAAAGAATGTACCAAAAAGGTAACAATTTCTGCACTACAACCTGTTGACTAAGGATTACAGTTTCCTGAAATATTGTGATGGGGAGAAAAGGTCAATTACAGGACCTAAGGGGGAATTTTAAGGTGGGCTCTGAAAGAGACAGGCAGTGGAGAGTGAACAGGGTACCGCTGACTCCCTGTCCTAGCCCTGCCATCTGGACTCATTTTGAACTTTTGCCAGGAACACGGGACTTTCCGTGCTACTGGGACTGAGAGGTTTCCTGGAATTTGGCACTTTACTATAAACAATAATGATAGTAACTAACATTTAATGAGTATTGTGGGCCAGCCACCTTCTGAGCATTTAATCCTCCCAATAACCCTCCGGGGTAGATACTGTGTCATCCCCATTTTACAGAGGAGGAAACTGAGGCAACTTGCCAAAGGTCATGCACACAGCTGAGAAGTGTCAGATCCACGTTATAGAAAAGAGTGTGCATGCAGGCTCTGCAATCATTCTGCCTGGGCTCCAATCATGGCTCCACTGCATATTTTATTGAGAGAGGAAAGCACAAAACATTATGACTGGCACAGAGGAAATACTCAGTAGTGTTTGCTATTATTATTAAAAGTGGTCCTTGCTTTCCAAGAGTTTAAAATCTACTTTAAGAGGTTGGTAAGATTCATAAGGCAGTAGAGATGCCTATTGAATGGGTGAATGGGGCAGAGAAGAGATGTGTGGAAGTATTTGGAGGAGGGAACAGCTGTGAAACAAGAGTGGTTAGGTCTGGGTCACAGGTCACTCAGCATGACCCCTGCTTAAATGAGTAATCTGCATGTCATCATTAGAAGGTGGTCTCAGATCATGAATGGCTTGAGCTAATCACTATAATCTTTGTGTTTGGTTATCATATGGGTAGGTGTGTTTAATTAAAAATGTAGTCGATTTTTACTAGTCACTAAAATTGTCTTAAGGAATGGTATGGTATCTACTCTTTTAGCTAGAGGAAGCATTTACTAATTTTTCAGAGAAAGCATTTATTAATTTCACAAAACTGTTGCATGTTATATGGTCAGGCCCTTCAAGATGGCTGTTCTGCTCTCTGTGCATCCCCTGCTTGACCAGGCCCTGCTTCCCTCACATAACTATTCAATCCTCTTAATTATAGGGCTGAATTAGTCCCTGGTAACTGAGCCCACCTGATGTCAATCCCCCCTGTAAATGGTAGCCTCCTTCTCCCTTGAGTAGCAAAGACTGTTGCCATGTCCTGTCCTCTGGACGCAGTGGGGAGTTTCTCCAGGACCCTTTGTAGGATTCCCGTGTCCAATAAACCATTGATGTCTCTGTCACTGTCTCTGGGCTCTGCCGTCCCGAGGCTGGACAACTACAAGACTTGCAGGCCTGTGGGATACAGCCCAACAGATGTCAAGCCATGGAAAAGGAGTCTGAGTTAGAATAGGACTCTGAGACTTAGAGACTGACTCTCGAGGGGGATGGCAAGAGGTATTATAATTGAAACCTGAAGTCTGAGAGGCAAGGAGTCAGGGGAACCGCATTGTGGGTAGCAGGAATGGCCTGAGCAAAGGCCCTTCGGTGGGGAAAGGGCTCCATGCCTTCTGAGAACCAAAGGAGGGTGTTTGGTTGGGGCTAGAGAATTGTGAATTAGAAGCAGAATAAATTGGTTTAGCAACAAGCTGTGTTCATAAAGAGCTGGGCTGAGTATGGTTTCCTGCTTCTGAGTCTTCTATTTAAATCTGGACTGTGCAGTCGCCAGATGTTGCTGCGGGGAAACTTTCCATCATGGGGTGAGGGGTAATCTTTGTGTGCATCTTGCTTTCCATTGGTTGTCCCTAACTGAGTTTAACGCTCTGTGTCTGTGTGTGCTTAAACCCAGAAGAGCCTCTGTTTTGGATGAGGATGACTCCTGACTCTTTTGCTTAGCAGTAAAAGAATGGTAAAATGGATTTACATTCATTCACCAGCATACTTGTCTAACTTCATCTTCCCCAAAAGATTTCTTAGAATAAAAAATAAAAACAAATATTAGGGCTTCCCTGGTGGCGCAGTGGTTGAGAGTCCGCCTGCCGATGCAGGGGACATGGGTTCATGCCCCGGTCCAGGAAGATCCTACATGCCGCGGAGCGGCTGGGCCCGTGAGCCATGGCCACTGAGCCTGTGCGCGTCCGGAGCCTGTGCTCCGCAATAGGAGAGGCCACAACAGTGAGAGGCCTGCGTACCGGAAAAAAATAAATAAATAAATAAAGATAGCTCAATCTTGGGACTTCCCTAGTGGCATAGTGGTTAAGAATCCGCCTTCCAATGCAGGGGACCCAAGTTCGATCCCTGATCAGGGAACTAGATCCCACATGCATGTCACAACTAAGAGTTCGCATGCCACAATTAAGGAACCCGCCTGCTGCAATTAAGACCTGGTGCAGCCAAATAAAAAAGAAAAATTCCTGTTCCTCTACATCCTCATCAGCATTTGGTGTTGTCAGTGTTAAAAAAAAAAAAAAAAAACTCAATCTTTCCTATTCTGACGGCCTCCATGGAGCCACTACTGTACTTGTAGTGTAAAAATCAAACATGTGAGAAAGAGGACTTGATGTACAGAGTTAATCCATGTGTCTTCTTCAGATCTCTTTGAGCAAACGACCCTTAATGCAATAAAACTGGCATCTTTGAGGAAAAGCAGATTATCTTGTGTGATAAGGCTGCCTTTTCTCATTACGTTAATGTTGCTCTGATCATGCGTTTAAACAATGTTTTTAATTTAAAAGAAAAGGTCCCAGGAGACAGGGCATAATAATACTTGGAAACATGCAATGGAGAAACATTCTGAAAATCCACTCAACAGTGCAGCGGGACTCACTGTAAAGGTGAAATTGGGACCAAATTTAAAGAAAAGAAAGATTCAGCCCCTTTCTCTCTCCTTTCTTCTTTTTTTTTTTTTTTTTTTTTGCGGTACGCGGGCCTCTCACTGCTGTGGCGTGGCCTCTCCTGTTGCGGAGCACAGGCTCCGGATGCGCAGGCTCAGCGGCCATGGCTCACAGGCCTAGCCACTCGGCAGCATGCGGGATCTTCCCGGACTGGGGCACGAACCCGTCTCCCCTGCATTGGCAGGCAGACTTTCAACCACTGCGCCCCCAGGGAAGGCCCTCTCCTTTCTTCTTATAGTTCATTCTAAGGGGCTAATTGTTAGAGCAAGTTTAAGTGGTATATCTAACAAATTTCATGGAAAGAAAGGCAATGAATATTAAAAAGTTTCTGAAATTCAAACCAGATGTGGATGGAGAGTTAATTTAAAAACAACCACACACCTGTAACACCTTGGGCAGGCTCTGGAACATCTAACAGCATTTGTATAGCTCATCTTTTCAGGCTGGATTTAATAAAGATTTGGGGGATGAAGACAGTTAGGAAGAAATTGAACTATTTATGAAATACATTTTTTTAAATTGGTAAATTATTCCAATTAGCAAAGTGGTTAATAATGCTGGCTTTTAGGCTGAATTTTTCAATTTGTGAAGCTTCAAGGCTAGGAGCCTGCCAGGTGAATAAGAAACGGTCAGGGCTTCTCCCTGAAATTGACTGGGGCTGTGGTCAAAATGTAATAGGATGCTTCTGTGTCATTCCCTTTTGCAAAGATGTCGCTACAGACAGAACTTTAGGAAAACTTTATTTCATTCATCTTAAATTGTCTCCTTGGAGGCTTCTGAAATGCTTAAATTCAGCGGTCCCCAAATTTGCTACCCATTGGAATCACCTGGGCATCTTTCAAAACTACTGATGCCTGGCTCCCATCTCCCGATATTGTAATTTACCAGGTATGGGCTGCAAACCAGGCATGGTTTTGTTAAGCTTTTTATATATACATGGGTTGTAAGAAATAATACAGAGAGATTCCTTATATTCTTTATGTTACCCCATGGTAACATCTTCCAAAACGGTTATACAATATCACAACCACCTTATTGACATTGATACATGCAAGATCTGGAACATTTCCATCACTACCAGGATCCTTCCCTCTTGTTGGCCTTTTATAACCACACCCACCTCCCCACCCACTCCAACCCCCTCCTTAACCTCTTGGCAACCACTCATCTATTCTCTATTTCAATAATTTTGTCATTTCAAGGATATGATATGCATAATTCTCTGGAGATTCAGCCAGGCTGTTGCAGGTATCAGTATTTAGTTCCTTTTTATTGCTGAGTAGTGCTTCAGGGTGTGGATGTACCACAGTTTGTTTAACCATCTGGATTGTTTTCAGGTTTTGACTATTAGGAATAAACTGCTATAAACATTAGTATGTACATACTTTTGTGTAAACATGCATTGTCATTTCTCTGGGATAAATGTCCAGGAGTGGAATTGTTGGGTTATATGGTTAGTGCATGTTTAGTTTTTCAAGGAAATGCTGAACTATTTTTCCAGAGGGGCTGAACCATTTTTACATTCCTAACAGCAATGTATATGAGTGATTCCATTTCTCTGCATCTTCACCAGCATTTGGTGTTGTCGGTCTTTTATATTTTAGTGTAGTGATAGCACGTTGTGGTTTTAACTTACATTTCCCTAAGGGCTAATGAAACACCTTTTCATGTGCTTATTTGCCACCATTTGGTGAAATGTCTATTCATGTCTTTTGCCCATTTTCTAGTTAGAGTATTTAGTTTTTACTCTTGAGTTTGAGAGTTCTCTATATATTCTAGATGCTAGTCCTTGGTCACATTTGTGGTTTGCAAATGTTTTCTCCCATCTGTAACTTGTCTTTTCATGCTTCTGGTGGAGTCTTTCCATAGAGCAAAAGTTTTAAATTTTGATGCAGTCTAATTTATCATTGTTTTATGGGTTGCGCTTGACATTATTCAAGGACTATCTAGCATTATGCACTAAACAGACATTTGGTCAAATCATCAGAGTCTCTCACTACAAAAAGCTTTCATGTTAAAACTTTCCATCCAGATGAAGATGTTCCCTTCTGTTGTCTTGTTTAGGTGTGTTGACTTTTGAAAGATGTATGTGGTTTCAGAGAAACCCCATGGACATACAGATAGACTTAAAACTTCCAAAGATGTGAACTTCAAGACTACTATTGCTTATCAGATCTTGTCCTTGACATTCTAGACAGGCTTCTTTCAAAGAAAGCTCTTTACTCATGGGGATAAGGGAGTTGATGGATAAAAGAGAAATTTCTGGACTGTCACACAGAGGCAATACAACTCCCACCACATAAATAGTTCATTGTATAAAGAAGAAAAGAACTGTTGTCATGATGGGAAGAGGTCAGGAAAAGGCTCAGATGTCCCAAACAGAATTAAAACTCATTCATTTGAATGGAATTACTACTCATTCATTTGAAAAATAAAATAGGGGGATTTAAGCACAGTCCATGGGGATTATGAATTATGGTCAGTGTGTCCCTTTATTTAGAATGTTTGGGGAGGAAGAACTTTTGTATAGTCGGAGGAGTGTTTCCAGTTACTAGAGATTTTCAAGAAGACCCTGGACCACCACATAGCAGGGGTGTTGGAGAGGCGAGTCAGACACTAGAAAGTAAGATATACAAGGTGAGCTTTGAGAACCTATCTAATCCTAGTGTCTCTGGCATCATGACCTTTCTCCAGCGCAAGATTCAGAATATCCTGGAAAGGAAGAATATAGGTAGGACTGATCCCAAGAAATATAGGCAAAGCACCAGGAAGAAGCCAGACAACTGGAGGAGAGACTTATCTAAAAGTTGGATTTATGGAGCTGGAAAAGACTTTGGCAGGCAGCTATCTTGCTCTTGATAAAGAGATGGAGGGAGAAACTGTATTAGTCAGATAGGCTAGACTATGATGCACTAATAAACCATGAAATCTCAGTGGCTTAACATAAGAAAACTTTATTGCTCCCTTGTGCAAACTCCTGGTCAGGCATCTCCTTCAAGTGATGACTCAGTGATCCAGGTTACTTCCATCTTCTTGCATGTCCTTTCAACACATGGCCTGTAAGGTCCATGGGAAAAGGGAAGAGGATTGAGGAAAGGCACCTGGCCACTTTAGACATCCAAGCCCTGAGTATTCCATTCATCACTTCCACTCACATCCGTTAGGCAGAATGCATCCATCCCACAGCCAATCCAACTGCAAAGCAGGCTGGGAAACAGGACCACACAGGTATCAGTGGCACACCTATAGTTTCTGCCACAGGAAGCCAAAACCTAGAGGGATGCCATGATTTCATTATGACCATTCTGTTAATGTTGACAGAACTAAGATCAGATTCTAGATAGGATGATCTAGAGGGTTAAATGTAGTATATGATGAAGCCTTCTATGGCTGGATCCTGGTCATTCCAAGATTCTTTTCTGCCCCTTCCCACTTGGCAGCTAGAACCTCAACAAAACAGAACTGTTTGTAGTTCCCAGTGCCTGCTTTGCTCCTGCAGCCCCTTACTTGTGTGTGAATACCTTCTACTTCTTCACCTACCTCCTCTTTGCCTACTTATTCTTTAAGACTTAAGCATCTGTGCTTCCAGGAAGCTGATCTCAATCTTCTGATGCCCTGCTCTCCAGGTTGGGTTAGGTATCCTTCGTGCATCTACAGTATCCTGTCCACCTCTAACATCACAGTTACTAACGGTTATGTCATTATCAATTTTTTATTCTATTTCCTGCCCTAGGTTGTGTGCTTCTTGTAAGTGAAGGACATTATTAAAATTGTAATAATTAAAAAATTTTTTGACATACAGCAAATCTGACTTTTTGTGTACAGTTTATGAAGTTTAACAATTGTATGTATTTATTAGAGTTGAGATTTTCCTGGTTCTTGGTATGCTGAATAATTTTGGATTGAATCCTGGACACTTTGAAATTATGTATGAGACTCTGAGTCTTGTCTGAATCCTGTAAAATGTTGACATTTCTGTTTTAGCAGGCAATCAACCTAATTGGTTTCAGGCTTCAAGGTCTGACCAACTTGCTGTGGGAGGTGTTTGCAATATGAGTTCTGTTTTCAAAGCCTTTGCAGGGCTCTTCTGATCTATCTGGTGTGTACACCACCTAGTGGCCAGTCTGACGGTGGGCGGTGATCTCTCCCGTGGTTTATTTCTCAGTCTCCCATAGACTCTTCATGGTCAGATTCACACATACACAGCTTGGGAATAAGCCCAAATTCTTAAACAACTTGAGCAGCACCCCAAGCTGCCTCCTCTCTGAGATCTTTTGAGATCTCCCTGGTGCTCTCTGGTTCCCCGAAGTGTTCCTTTTTGACCCTCATCTGCTATGCATTTCCCTTAGCTGTGCCCATGTCTGGAGCTGTTGGGGTCACTAAGTGAGAGTGAGATAGACCCCCATCCCCAGTTTTTTTTTAGTTTGGATATTAAGATCAATAATGCCACACATACAACAATAGGGCATGAAAAGGTTTATTATTCACATTCTGGAGAGAGCAGGGAGAGCTCCCAAGCTGGTCTGAAAATGGCTTGAGAGAGCCAGGAAAGGAGGCCGGCTTGGTGTTTGTGATGCTGGGGGATGAGGCTGGGGTGAGTTCCTGGAGCTGGAGCTCCATGGTTTGAGCCGCCTGCTAGTTACAAGGGAGTATCTGAGCTTTCTATCAGTTTTGCCCAGATGTGTGACAGAAGGGGAAGGGGGAGTGGTAAGGCTTGAGAGCTATGAGCAATTGAACATCAAGAAGAGAATCAGATCCATCGTTACAAGGGCCAAATGGCGGGAAGACAGAAAAAAGCAACAGGCGTTTGTGCTATTCTCTTGGGCCAGTTCTTCTGATTGGAGAGGAAGATTCCTCTCCCTCAGAGTTTTTAGGTACCTGTGGGCCATCACAGTCTAGGTCGTGTGAGAGATTAAGGAAAAGAAAAAGAAGGAAAAAGAAAAATGGGGAATTTTCCCCATTCTCTCTGAATGTCAGGAGACCTCTTTCTCACTCCTTGTGTCAGAACTAGATGGCGTCTCCTGGAGCCTTCATTCTCCATCCTTGCCAAGGTTCACCTTTAGGTCTGGGGCTGCCCTGAGGCAAGGCCAGGCCAGGGGATACCAGAGGGAAAAAAAGTGTCAGACTCACCACCAGTACAGTGGTACTTCAAATTCTGGTCTTGTCTCCAATCCACCTGCTACTATTTACTTTTCATTGCAAATACCTGCTCCGTGTATTCCATCCAGGTTTTATAGCTGCATTCAGTGGAAGACACAGGGCTGCCTACCCCATCTGACATAGAACCAGAATCTACCTAATTTCATTTTACTCACCTGGGCCTAGCACAGGGCCTGGCATATGGAAGAGACTTAACAGATTTTCATTGAATGAACAAAGTGAACGGATGAATGAATGAGTGAACAAATCAGTCATATGATTTATTTACAAATAACACAGAAATACTCATGTTTCCAAAGAACAAATTTCTGATGACCATTCCATGGTCAATTCTCTCTTCTCTTCCTGGGAGAGTGAGGCATACAGAACAGATCTAGCCTGAGTTTATTTAAAAAATAATTTTTCTTGTTGAAGCTTTAAATCAGATAAGTATTTCTAAAACCAAAGTTGCTACCTCTTTGGAAAGGGTTTGGGTTGCATAGGTTTCAATGAACTTTCTTAAACTCTTTTACCTGTTCTAGGATTAAAAGAAAATAAAATGAAATTGATGAGGTACTTCCTTTAGTTGCACGTGTTTACAGCCTAATTACCACCTAAACAGGCTGAACGGTAAGTTTAAAAAAACTCTGCAGAGCTCTATGGCCCATTCATCTATCTGCATATAAATTATTGGAATCCATTTACAATCACAATGCAAGAAACCCCCAGGTTCTTGAATAGCAGGCTCTTTTATTTCTGCCTCTTTAATCCTAGGCTGCTCTGACCCTTGCCGGCAACAGAATTTAGCTGGTGAGTTCAACATGAAATCGACTAGGGTTCATCTTTTCCATTCTTGAAGTTGGCTTGACAGGGACCACAGGAGTCAATGGGACCTCTGTGCGTGGATGGGATTCCCAGGAGAGTCAGGAAGGGACGGATGATTCATGAGATAAAGCATCCCAAAGGGACTCCGCTTCCCTTTTAATTTTGTGCCCGTGTGAGGAATTTTGAAAACTGATGCTGCTGAAGACAAAATTCCCATCATGAGCTAAACAGGATCCCTGACAGAGAGGAAACACAAGCTTCTGAGAACCAGGACCCAGTTCTCTTTACATAGAGGCCACACCGGTGGAGAAGGGCACCCAGCCAAGTAGGGTGCACACTCTTTCAAGTGAGTTGAGGACTTGACCCCCTTCTGAAGTCCCTTTTTTCACTCCGTCTGATTCCATAAGAACAAATCAGTAATCTGCTCTGAGTGATCAAATGCCATTTCTCTCCGAGTCTGCTTTTCTCTGCTTCCTTTTTGTTCTGTGTGGCTGCTTTGGGTTTTTGAATGGCTTTTTCTGTCCTGATTTATCACAGGTATGAATTGCATCCATATCAGGAGTTCTCTCTTATGGCAGGTTTGGCACCAAACTGAGAAGTTAAAACCCTTCCTAAGTCAAATCCACTTCCAGGGAGCTCCAGGGAACTATCCATGCACTTTGGATGTAGTGGTTTTGGTTTTATCTGAGTTTTGTATAATTTGCTGCAACCTGGAACATACTTGATTATATAAGAATTTTTATCGACATGGGGCTGGTCTGGCCACAGAATCCACTCCCTGCCCCCACCCTGCAGTCTCAAAAGCCCAGCAACCTGCTGGGGTGCATCCTCCAGATGGGCTGCCATTTAGTCTAAGCTGACTCCTTGAGAAGGGCTCCTGCAGGTGGACTTTCTTCCTCTGAAGACCCGGCCCCCTTAGGGGGATCTCCCCGCCGCCACAACTTTCCGGTTGCTCCCTGGGAATGTTTGTTCTTTCGTTTATATATGGATCCGGCTAATGGAAAGAGAATGTGACAGATAGTCTATGTTTAGGATTTTTCTTCCTTTATTTCTCCTCTCCTCCCGAATGCAGAGAAAGGCAGATTAGCATCATAAATACGTCTTCACCGCAGGTATTGTGTGTCCCTCCAATTTTCTTTTGTTTTAGAGATTTTCCCCTCTTGTAAAAACTGTACAAGTAAAGCATGTTTGTTGCAGAAAAATTAGAAATAAAAAGAAAAAAGAAACATCCCATTTTTTTTTCCATTAAAATATCAGGCTGAGGTCACTTCCCTCCTTCCAGTCTTTCTGACTTATCTCCTGCTCACTTTCATCGAGTACTGATCTTGCCTTGCCTGGGGATGGCGCCCCTAGCAACCAACATTGTTTTATTCCTAAACCACTGTAGCGAAGGTGCTTTAAGGAAAGTGTTCTCCCACATTAAGTACAAAAGGAACATGTATCCATGATAAAACAAAATATTGTAATGAACAGTTTAAACAGCTCTCTTATAAGGAAGCTTCGAAGTGTGCCACGACGCTGCTTCTTAGGTTGGCTTCCTCTGACCAGCCTTGGTCCTGATATTTCTTGACCCTGGGTGATTTGTCTCTTGAGGGTAGTGTCCAGAGTTCCCTTCTTAGACCCTCTGAATGTTGGTTCCTTGTCAGGCTGACCAGGCTCTCAGCTCCCAGTCTGTAAGAGGATGCCTTTTCTTGCACATTCTTCTTCTTTTTTTTTTTTAATGGGCTTAAATAAATTTATCTATATTCAAAATAAATTATTTTTTATAAAAATTTTTATTGGAGTGTAGTTGATTTACAATGTTACGTTAGTTTCAGATGTACAGCAAAGTGAATCAGTTATACATATACATATGTCCACTCTTTTTTTAGATTCTTTTCCATATAGGCCATTACAGAGTATTGAGTAGAGTTCCCTGTGCTATACAGTAGGTTCTTATTAGTTATCTATTTTATATATAGTAGTGTGTATATGTCAATCCCAATCTCCCAGTTTATCCCTCCCCTTCTTGTATATTCTTAACCCCACGTCTCTATAAACTCCTTTTCCCATTTTTGGGGGCAAGTGTATCAGGTATGAACCTCAACTTATAAATTCAGGAAAGTAGACATTTAATATTCTTTTTTCTGTAAACCAACTTATTTTCTACTTCAAACCTCCATTTCATCTGATGGCAGGAGTTTAGTCTGTCAAAGTGGGCTTTATACACACGCACATATCCACCTAGTCTGGGTCACCATCTATCTATGCTGGCCTCCCCCCTATTATGCCTGCTCCTACCTGGCCTTTGGACTGTTCTGGTCACTGCTAAGTGATCCCTGACCCAAGGCCCCCCCAGTTCCAGCTTGCTGTCAGCTCAACTTCTTACTACTTTGAGTGCAAAGGATGGGTCTTCTTTTCCCACGTGGTGCTGGGAAAAGCAAAAACCTCCGTGGGGCTAGCTATGCACTTCCTTTCATCTCTGCTATTCTGGGGTGTAGAGGTCTCTGTGGGCTATTTCAAGCCTGTGTTTGGGGCAGCTACATCGTTTGCCAGATTCCATGCAAAATGAAAACACCGAGCTGGGTTGGGGCTGGGGAAGTCAACATCCCCTTCCCAAGGGCCCACAGTGCCAGCCCACAGCGGACAGCCAATCCTCAAGGGATGGCCACCTTCATGCCGGTACACATGTACATACTTGGTCCTGGATGGGTGGGCAAGAGACCTCACCAAGTTGCACACCCCACGATGTCTGTGGTACCCTCAGCCTGAGGCCAAAAGGCAGATTCCTTGAATCCCACCCCCAGATGCCGTGGGGTGGGTGCACCAGGCCCTGACACCCCCAGTGCGCACAACCGCGCCCAGGCCCGCGCCAGTTGTGGAGAGAGCTAGCGGAGCACGGCCCAGGCAAAGGGAGGCTGGCAGGGCCTGTGGCACCAGGGTACGGGGGGTAGGGGGGGCGAACCTCAGGGATCCCAAGCCAGACACAGTGGAGGCAGGATGCACAAGAGCTGAGGCTCCAGGCCCCCGGTGCAAGCTCCAGTGTCCTGTGGTCTGCTTTACAAGTCAGGTTCAAAGCTAAAACTATTAAGAATTTCAAGGTAGCCACCGCAGAGCATCAGACCCAAGTGCGAGGGCCTTTTGGGAGCAGTGCCCTGTGCGCGGTACTGGCCACACAGCCAAACAGGCAGGCCTGTGTGATTAGACACACAAAAGCTGGAAATAGACTTCTTGTTTCTTGTACTACCTCAGCCCTTGCTTGGTGCAGTGAGAATAAAAGGGTTCTAGCGTGGGGAGAGAGGTGTATGTAGGGGACGTTCCTAGAGTAATAGGAATTATCAGAAAGAAAAAAAAACCCCTGAATTCATATTTTAAAAATGTTTTCCCACCACACAAGCATCAACAGATCCTAGCCCTCTTGGACCCCTGGCTGTAGTCCTGCATCTGATTCACAAGTGGGCTCACCTGTGGGGCACCAGGGGCCCTTCCACCATTGCCCAAGCTGCACCTCCAGCTCTGGCCGGCATCTCTGCTGGGGAATGAGGTGGGAGGTGGAAGGAAGTAGTCTACTCCTAGTCTACTAGTATCTAGGACTAGGGCAGGGCAGTGTGGCGGTTTCATGTCAGCCGGCCAAGCTCTCTCGGAGGTGTATTTTTAAATCTAAGCCTGATCTTCAAAGTGGGGTGCCACCCAGACAGAACTGCAGCATTGGCATCAGTTGGGAACTTTTTAGAAATGCAAATTCTCAGGCCCTGCCCCAGACCCACTGTAGCTGAGGCTCTGGGGATGGGGCCAGCAGTCTGTTTTAACAAGCTCTCCAGTGAGTCTAATGCTCAGTGAAGCTTGAGTACCACCGCTCTAAATGTGTTACATGGGGGATGTTTTTCAGGATTCTTCAGTAAGGTCTCATTTACAATCTTATAAAATGACTGTTGGACCTAGTGCTCACTGACAGTTCAGAGAATTCTAAGACGGTTCAGCAACTCCAAGTATGTCCTCTAACCATATGCTACAATATTTGGAATTCCTGCATTAGAAGTTTACTCCTTCAGGGTCTCTTTTAAAAGGTAAAGGTTCTACTGGGTAAGTTCATATAAGAGTATCTGTGATACCTGTCATATTCTGCTTACCATGGCTAGGAAGGGAGAGGAGTACATCACAGAATAAGGAAATAGCTGAGCCAAGATAAGCATTGCCTGGGGTTGGCAATTTTGCCTAGAGTCGGCATTTGCAGTCGCTAGAGTAAAACCATTTGTTTGAAATGGGCCTGATATCTTAACTGTAAAATCAAATGAGGGGGAGAGAAGGAAAGAGTGAGTTCAAGGGTGTAGAGGTAGGTGAAACCTCAGTTCATGTGCTGGCACCAACTAGCTAAAATCTTAGGTAAGTTACTTAAACTCCATGTCTATAGAATGTGGTGATATAACCCAAAACATTATATCAATTAGGATTTGGTTGCAAGTGACAGAAACTCCAACTCGAACTGGTTTATGCTGTCAGAGAAGAAGGTTATCTATTGGCTTTTGTTAATAAAAACTCTAGAGATAGTTCTGACTTCAGAAACAGCTTGGACAGTGTTCAGAAGAGGCCACAAGAATGCAGTGGTTCTTCATTTTACTCTCTGCTGCTCTGTGTGTTGGCTTCGTCTTCAGACTGTGCAAGTTGGCAGGATGGCAGCCCCAGCTCCAGCCAACATGTCTCGAGGGTTCAAGTCTGGATCTGAGGGCAAACCGTGGAGCCCAAACAAACCCCCAAAAGAGACTGATTGGCTCTGATATGCCTCCCTTGAGTTATGTGCCTACCCCTGAGCCAGTCACTGACCACAGGGGAAGCTGATGCTCTGGATCAGACACCAAGCCTGAGTTGTACACTATCCCTGGGATGGGGGTGGTGGGAGGCACTGCCAATGCCACAAAACCACAGGGGATGGAGGTGGGGAGGGGTGGTTCCCCACGAACATGGGAGGTTGTTACTGAAAACGGAGTGAATGGAGAAGGGCTGGCCAGGAAGCCACACACGTCCACCACGAGGATCTCGGTTCCCACATCTGTATTCCGTGAGGTCCTCGCACGGCCCAGGGTGCTGGTGTCAGAAGCCACATTCATCAGACTGCCCTCCAGATGGAGCCTGGGTTGGGCTTGGGGAGGAAGGAATCCTTCTTCTATTTAGGATGACTAAACTCATCCCCTTCAACAGCTCCGATGGAAAGGCTGTCCCTCCTGGCACAGCAGCCCAGCTTCTCGTTTCTCTTTGAGAGTGCCATCCACACCACACATCTGCTGGCCCCACCCCTCTGTTCACTGCCTTCTCCCTGTCAGCCTCCCTCTGTCCCCCAGCCTCCTCTCTCGACACATGTGTCTCTCTTTCTTTCTCCCTTCACCCCTGACCCCCTCTGTCTCCTGTTTGGTCTTCTCTGCTGCCTGTCTCTGTTTCTCTCTCTCTATTGCTGACTGGCTGCCTCTGTCTGTCTATCTGTCTGTCTCCCTGTCTCTATATATATATGTCTAGCTCTCTCTGAGCTCCTGTCTCTGTTTCTCTCCATCCTCTCTTGCTGGGATTCTGACTGTCTCTGTCTCATTCGTTCTTTCTTATACTGTCTGTTCTTATCTATCTCTGTCTATTTAAGTACCTTCCTGTCACTTTCTCCACCTGCCCGTTTCATTCTTTGTGTCTACTTCCTTTTCTCATCTGCCTTTGTCTCACATTTTTCTTTCTTTCTGAAATAGTTCCCACTGCTCTAGACATGACTCTAAAATGTTCACAATCCATGCTTACTCCAAATGTTTCTTAGCCAACAGACAAAGAGTTTATAAGGATGGAGCAAAGACCGTGAAGGGAGGGAAATTTAGAAAGAAAAAGGAAGCATTAATGGGGCACCTGAGGCATAGCACTGTGAATAAGAGGTTATTCAAGCCAAGAAATACACAGCACACACACACATTAAAGTCACAGGCCACCTTCAGGCAGGCATTGAGCTTCTCCACCACAGTTAGAGTTGAGTTTGGTTGAAGTCTTGTTTTTCTTAGTTTACTTTTTCTTAACGGAATAGTTGCTCCCTGGGTCTCTAAGCGGTCTGGATGTCCATAACTGATACACAGTCTCAGCCTTACAGCCAGCTAGTTTACAACAGGGGCAATGAATGTGACCTGACTCTGCTATAGGGCACCTTTGTGAGTCCCATCCTGTGGACAGCTCAGCCCTGATTTTCTTTGTGGTGGCCACCCAGGTCCTGCTCCTCAATGGCTAAATACACCTCTGATGCCCAACTCAGCAAGGGCTGACATTGGGCCCTTCTAACAATCTGCAATTTCCAATTCAGTAGGAGACATTGCTGGGTTTTGAAAAATAGAATGTTTTTCAAACATTAGAAGGAAATATCTATCCAATAGGCTTGGCACCCAGATTTTATTTCCATATACGTTTAAAAACTGGCTTCACATAGCATCCCGAGGACTGTCCTGATCTTCAGTGAGTTAGTCTTCATTGACTCATGTCTACATTTTCAAAGGTCAGACATTGGCTTCTGCAGTCACTAGCATATTTTTTAACTACTATGATGTAAATGGAAAAAAGAGTGTAAGGTCATAGGATCTTTTATTCTTTCCTTTCCAACTTCAACACTTAGCTGCTCTATCATGGTAAGCAAATCAACCTCTGTGAGTCTCAATTTCCATGTTAGTAAAATAAAAGATAACAAGTGCCCAGCACAGTGCCTGGTACTTAATTGGTACTGAGTAAAAATGTGTTTTCATGTAAGAGAATGATGCTCAGCTTTGGCTGCCCATTAGAATCTCCTGGGAAGCTTTTTAAAGCCTGAAGCCCAGGCTGTAGATTAGACCCATTATACAGTGTATAAGACTGGGTCTGAGACCTGGCAGCAGTATTTTTTTAAAAATCCTAGCACTCATTCCTACCCCAGGTAATTATAATTTACAGCCAAGCCTGATAACCACGAATTTAAGAGGAGGTTGACCTTAGGTTTGTGATTGTTTTGTGCTTAATAAAGGGTCAAAGGCCTCTTTTTTTCTTCTTCTTTTTTTTTTTTTTTTTTTTTTTTGCGGTACGCGGGCCTCTCACTGCCGTGGCCTCTCCCGCCGCGGAGCACAGGCTCTGGAGGCGCAGGCTCAGCGGCCATGGCTCACGGGCCCAGCCACTCCACGGCATGTGAGATCTCCCCGGACCGGGGCAAGAACCCACGTGCCCTGCATCGGCAGGCGGACTCTCAACCACTGTGCCAGCAGGGAAGCCCCAAAGGCCTCTTTTTAAAAAGTGTGTTCCTGGACCATAGTCCTAACGAATCAATTTCCCCAATTTCCAAAGATCGCCTGTTCCTATAAGCTTGTCTACAATAAAAAAAAAATGACCCCTGGGCTTCCCTGCTGGTGCAGTGGTTGAGAGTCCGCCTGCCGATGCAGGGGACATGGGTTCGTGCCCCGGTCGGGGAGGATCCCGCATGCCGCGAAGCGGCTGGGCCCGTGAGCTGTCCCGGTGAGAGGCCTGCGTACTGCAAAAAAAAAAAAAAAAAAGACCCCTAAAAGTTTCTCTTTGGTCAAGGGGAAGTACATGTTAAACACTCAGTTCAACAACTCACACTGAATATTTTCCAGGTACTGAGAATTGTGCTAAACCAAAAGCCTCTATCTTCAGAAAATAAAATCCATAACTTCAAAAGGCCCACCATAAGTAAAAAGCAATGTTTTGTAAAACAAGGCAAAATAAAACAAAAACTTCCTTTCCTTAGAACTTGATGCCTTTAAGCACACACCCTGCCAAGTTAATTTTCTGCTGAATATCAGCTCTCCTGCTGCCTGTAATGAGGGGCCTAAGAAGAGGAACAGGAAGTTTACACTGATGTGGGAGGTTTACTGGAAAATTCTGTGCTAAGAAAATAATTTCAGTGGTCAACATTGCTAACAAAAATACATTGGGCTGACCAAAAAAAAAAAAAAAATCAAACAAGCTTTTACTTGGTGAGACACTGTTTTTAATCGAAAAAAATTATATGTACATTTATGAATTTCTCCCTCATTTTGATGATACTTTTGACACTCTCTGGAAATGATATGTGTTTCTGTTTTCTTCGTTCTTCACTCTGCATTGGTTGTTCTCAGCCCAGAAAAGAGGTATAATCTCAGAAGGGAAATAAATATATGAAAGGAGATCCAATTCAAGAGAGTCCATCAGAAGCTCCTCTCATCTAGCGCTGAAGCCCTTGCTGTGGTGTTTGTGTGCAGCATCTCACATCTGCTGCCTATGTCTCCAACTTTCCCCTCACTCTCTGGATCCCCAGATTCATAGTCTAGTCTGGGCTAATTTTCCGCTGGCCAGTCAATAATAACTACTCTCAAAAGATTTCAAACTGTCATCTAGCATTCATGGACCATCTAGTGGGAAAAGATTTGGAGCCAGGAGGCCAGGGTTCTAGGCCTCGTTTTCTTCCTTACCACGTGTATGACACCAAGCAAACACACAACTTCTTTGAGCCTGTGTTTCCTTGTTTAGAAAATGAGTGATACATTACCAACCTCGCAGAATTGTTGTTAAGGTTTAGTCAACTATAGGTTCATTTGTACATGCAGTACAAATGTCCAGTGCTGTTTTGTAACACTATTTTCCCAGGTTTGGAAACATTTCACCCTTAATATGAAAAATTTATAAATGACGACTTAAATGAACCAACTGAACTTTTTCTACGAACGTTAGCCTGCAAACTCCCCAGCACACACCTTAGTGCAACCCTGCCCTTTTGGAACAGGTAACCCTGAATGCACCAGGAAGAAAATCAGATTTCTAAACACGTTACTTTGTCCTTTTCCCTTTTCTCAGGTAATTTATTACAGAGATCTGGTTCGGCTTCAGAGATCTGGTGGCTCTGCAGGGGGTGACAAAGGCAGAAATGGATCTTGTCTTTAAACAAAAAGGAAGGAAGGGTAGAGAGACCTCTACACGCCTGCCCTCCCTGACACACACTGGGGAGCATCGTTCAGGGTCTGAGACTCATCTTGGTAGCCTGTGCTGACGTGTCCCCACTACCAGTTCATGGGAAAGCTGGCCTCCCACACACCAGCTGGGTCCCAGATCAATGCTTTCTAGGGAGAACAACAACAAGAAATGGCTTTCCAAGTACACTTTCATCGAGAAGAATAGAAACTGCAGACAATATTTTCATCATTAGTTATTGTAAAATGTTTATGATGTTCTAGGGAGATAAAGGGCGAGGATTGCACAGCCCTCCCACTCCCACCTGCCTCGATCCACCTATAGCCACCTCACCTGTAAAACAGTTCAAACTGGGCTTGTATAAATTCCCCAAAGAAGGTCCAGATTTCAGAGTGTACCTACCTCTGAAATATGGAGGAAGGAACATTCTTCACTCTTGTCCTCTGCTAAGGAGTTAAGGGAAGGCAGTAATATTTACTGAGCTCCTGGCAGATGTCCAGGCATTTTCTCAGATGATATTTAATCTTCATTATGGCACTTTGAGGTACATATTCTTAGGCCTATTGATGAGGAGACTGAGGGTCAGAAAGATGAAGAAATTTATTCAAGATCACATAACAAATATTGTTAATTGGTAAAAACAGCATTCTAACCCCAGTCTACCTCATTCCTTTTATTAATTCATCTTCTAAAATATGAATGGAGAGAAGTACGGCATAAATTACCATTGTAGTTCTTCAGTTGGTGAAATAGAAAAAAATATTGACCTTATTTTAAAATCAGTCAATCAATCCTGGTTGTTTCCTCCTAAAGGCAATCTTGACCAGTTAAAAAAAAAAACCTAAAAAATGAAACCTCTCTGGTATTTGAAAATGACCACATTTTTTCAATAGATGTCAATGGGTCAAATTCTGACATTCCATTGAAATCCCTGAGAAGGCTAGAAAATTCTACCTTTCTAAAATTCTAGAAATTTCTCAAACCGTGAGACCTGACAAGGGAGGAAAAAGCCTTTCATTAGAAAGTCAACACACAGTCATTCTTGGCTCATGAACAAGTGGGGAATTAGTTGTGGTGTGTGTCTAAGCAATTTGTTGCCAGTAACAGAAGTTAGCAAATCATTACTCAATTATAATGGAGTACTCATAAAAGTATACTTTCTACTGTTTTGTATGTTTGAAATTTACCTTAACAAAAAGATTTGTTTGTTTTTAATTTTCCCCATTTTTATTGAAGTATAACTCATGTACAGTAAAAAGGACGGCTCTTTTTGATTTTTATAAATTTATTTATTTTATTCACTTATTTTTGGCTGCATCGGGTCTTCATTGTTGCACGCGGGCTTTCTCTAGTTGCGGCGAGCGGGGGCTACTCTTCGTTGCGGTGCGCGGGCTTCTCATTGCGGTGGCTTCTCTTGTTGCGGAGCACGGGCTCTAGGCGCGCGGGCTTCAGTGGTTGTGGCGCACAGGCTCAGTAGTTGTGGCTCACGGGCTCTAGAGCTCAGGCTCAGTAGTTGTGGCACATGGGCTTAGTTGCTCCACGGCATGTGGGATCTTCCCGGACCAGGGCTGGAACCCGTGTCTCCTGCATTGGCAGGTGGATTCTTAACCACTGCGCCACCAGGGAAGCCAGAGATGACAGGTCTTAAGTGTACAGTTCTGAGTTTCAGCAGTCACATCTGTCTGTGTAATGCACACCCATCACGATACAGAATACTGCCATAACCCCCCAGATATCCCTCAGGCCCCATCCCTGTCAACCCCTCCCAGCCCACCCCACTCCACAGGGAACCACTCCCCTGATTTCTTTTGCCACAGGTTGGTTTTGCCTATTTCAGAAGGTCATATAAATGGAATCAGTATGTATCTTTTTGTACCTGGCTTCTTTCACTCAGCATAAGGATATTGAGGCCCATCCATATGTTGTGTGTATCAGAAATGATTTTCTTTTGTTATTTTTTTTTTTTTTTATTGCTGAATAGTATTTGTTTGTATGGAAGGACCTGTTTTGTTTATTCATGCTCCTACCAGTGGACATTTGAGTTGTTTCTAGTTTGTGCTATTCTAGTTTTGAAGCCAGGGCTAGGAAAAGAAAAGAGAGAAAGGTAAAATTTTTTGAAATCTAATTTTCTTACTGGAACATTCTGTGTTAGGAATGAAACTGCTATGAATGTTCATGCACAAGTCTTTTCTGTATCCAATGTTTTCATTTCTCCTGGGTAAATACCTAGAGGTGTATTTTCTGGGTCATAGGGTAGGTGCATGTTTAACTTTACGAGAAACGGCCAGACCAGTTTTCAAAGTGGTTGTACAGTTTTACTTTCCCGCCAGTAACATATGAGGTTCTGTTGCTCTACATCTTGGCCCACACTTGGTGCTGTCAGTCGTGGCATCACCTGGTGACTGTAATTTGCATTTCCTTGATGACTAAGCATCGGTTTTCACGTGCTAATTGGCCGATCCTCATTTGTGAAGTGTCTGTTACAGTCTTTTGCCCACTTTATTGGTTTTTTAACTTAAAAATCATGTAATCTCAACACCCATAGATAACCATCATTAACATTTGAGGCTTTTTTCTATACATTTATTTATTTACACAAATATATTCTTTACAAAATTGGGTCCATATTATATAAACTGTTCTGTAACCTATTTTTTTTCATTTAACAATTGGTCATGAACATTTTCCCCTATCAATAAATACACTTCTATGTCATTTCTTTTTCCATGAATGATCCTTGCAGTTTTATTCACACTAATGGCCCAAATAGGATACAACCCAAATGTCTTTCAGCTGGTGAGTGGATAAACAAAATGTGGTGTATATCTGTACAGTAGAATACTACTCAACAATAAAAAGGAACAAACTACAGGTAAATACGACACACATGCAAAACCATATGCTGAGTGAAAAAAGCCAAACCCAAAAGTATAAATACAAACTATAGTGAAAATGCAAATTTAGTGACCAAAAAACACTTGGGGCTGAGAGATGGACTGCCAAGAAGGAAGATGAAACTTTTGAGGGTGATGAAAATGTTCTATATCTTGATTGCAGTTATAATTTCTTTGGTATATGCATGCATCACAACTTACCAGGTTATGCATTTAAAATGGGTGCATATTGAAGCAAATTATGGCTCACTAAAATTGATGTTGAGGGGATGCAATATAGGATACAGGCTAAGCACTGAAGAAAGTGGGGTAAGCATGACTGACACAGTTAAAGAAAGGAGCAGAATTAACTTGAGATAAGAAAGTAGAGTTTTGATCTCAGAAAAAAAAATAGTTTTAAGTTGAATTAGGGCTCTTTGTTAAACCCCATTAAAGTTTAGGCTAGAAGGGTGATTTATTCCTCACAGCATACAAAAAAAGATGGAACAGCTGGAACCAGACCCAAGGCTGTCCCTTTTGGTCCTTTGGCTAGAGCCAGCAGGCTTTTCTAGAGCACGTGTGTGTGTGTGTGTGTGTGTGTGTGTGTGTGTGCGCACAGCCATTGGCATTTCCAGATTGCTGGCTTCTCCAGCACCCAGTCTGGGATATATGAGGCAAAAAGAAAACCCAGGGAACTTACCACCTTGTTCCTCAATTCCTGTGGTCTAGCTGGTCTGCCTTTTCCCCACCTTTCGGAGTGTTCTTATCTTTGCTTTATATAGAATGTCCAGAGTTTTTAGCTGTACTTAGCAGGAGGAGTATGGGAAAAGTATGTCTACTCCATCTTTCTGAAAGTAGAAATCTTCTTGACTACTTTTAAAAAATTGGTTTGTTCATCTTTTAATTATTGAGTCATAAGAGTTGTTCATATATTCTGGATACAAGTTCTTTGTCAGATATGTATGTTGTGAATATTTTCTCCCACATATAGTTTGCTTATCCAATGCCCTTTTTTTTGGCCTCGCTGCACGGCTTGTGGGATTTCAGTTCCCTGACTCCCTGACCAGGGACTGAACCCGGGCCATGGCAGTGAAAGCCCAGAATCCTAACCACTAGGCCACCAAGGAACTCTCGTCAGTGTCTTAACAGGGTCTTTTGATGAACAGAAGTTTTAAATTTCGATTAAGTCAATTTTCTCAATTTGTTTCTTTTATGATTAGTGCTTTGTGGGTCCTGACAAAGAAATATTTGCAAAGATAACCCCCTGTGTTTTTTTCTAGAAGCTTTATGGTTTCTGCTTTTATATTAAAAGCTATGATCCATCTCAAACTATTTTTTGTGTTTGGTGTGAGGTATGAGTTGCAATTGATTTTTTTTTTTTTCCCTAGATAGCCAGTTGTTTCAGCACCATTTGATAGAAGTAGTTTTTTCCCTTATTCAGCTTCTTTAGTACCTTGGTCAAAAATTAATACATATGGTTTTACTCTTATACAATGTTCTGATCCAGTGATCTGTTTGTCTGCCTTTATGCTAATACCACACTGTCCTGATTACCATAGGATTTTAGCAATCTTGAAATAGTGTATATCCTCCAACTTTTTTTTTCAGAATTGCTTCATCTCTTTCAGACCCTTAAAATTTCCATAAAAATTTTATAGTCTATTTGTTAATTTCTACCAAAAAAAGTCTTCTGGGATTCTGATTACAGTTGTGTCAAATCTTTAGGTCACTTTTGGGGAATTGACATCTTAACAAGAGACAGTAAATATTTCTCTCCATTTGTTTTTGTCTTCTTTGATTCTCTTAGCAATATTTTGTAGTTTTCATGGTATATATCTTACATATGTTTTATTAAGGACATATCTGACTTTGGGTTTTTTTTGTTATTCTAAATGGCATTATTTTAAGCTTAATTTTTCAAATGTTTATTAGCTAATATATAGAAATACAACCGAGTTTTGTATATTGATCTTGTATTCTGAAACTTTCCTAAATTCACTTAATAGTTCTAGTAGCTTTTGTTAAGTTGTCTAAGGTTTTCTATGTATAGGATGATGTCATCTGCAAAGATAGTTTTACTGCTTCCTTTATAGTTTTATGCCGTTTTTTCCTTGTCTTATTACACTGTTGAAGACCTCTACTAGGAGTGGTGAGAGTGGAATACTTGTCCTGATCTTAATCTTGGGGGAAAAAGTTTTAATCTTTCACTAGTATGTTGCTAGTTGTAGATGTCCTCTATTGGGTTAAGAAAGTTTCCTATTATTCTGTGTTTTCTGAGAGGTTTTATCATGAATGAGTGTTATATTTTGTCAAATACTTTTCCTGCGTCCATGGAGATGATCACATGATTTTTCTTCTTTATTCTGTTATTGTATCAATTTGTATTCAAATGTTAAACTAGTGTTGCATTCCCAGAATAAACCCCATTTGATCATGATAATTATTCTTTTTCCATGTTGCTGGGCTCAATTTGCTAAAATTTTGTTAAGGACTTTTTAATCTATGTTCTTGATAATATTGGTCAGCAGTTTTTGGGGGTTTTTTTGTAATGTCTTTTTTTGGTTTTGATATAAGAGTAACTCTGATCTCATAAAACAAGTTTGTAAGTGTTCCCCCCTCCTCTATTTTCTAAAAAGGATTGTGTAGGATTAGTATTATTTTCTCTTTAAATGTTTGAGATAATTCATCAGTCAAGTTTTTTGTGTGTATACGTAACTTACCTTGTTTGTTTCCCTTCTTTCAGGAATTACAGTCCTCCCAGACTATTGTCCAGTGTCTATTTTATATACTGTACCTAGTTTTGTGGTTGTTTATAGTAAGAGGGCTGTGTGGTACCAGTTTCTCCATCATGGCTAGGTCAGAGGTATCTAGTAAGAAGCTTGTCTAAATTGATGTTATTATTAGGGAAATTCTAAATTCAGTAGATTCAGTATATTGCCCCAGTATTGAACCTCCCGCGATAGATTGTCGTAAATGCATTTCTATTGAATCTATCCCCAAATTAAATATTAATGTAATTAGTATAATTCAATATTAGCAAAGATTAGTACAATGAACAGAAGTCTAGATTCAATATTAATAACATTGCTTTTACTTACTTCAATATTGATATGCTTTCTTGTAAGGAGTGCAAAGTAGCAAAGTTATAGGTACAGTTATTTTGTATAACTCTGATATGCTTCAGGAGAGTGTTTTGCATTCCATCTATTATGCTTATTAATAGGAGATTAAAAGTTTGAAAGCCATTATTTAGAGACTTACATGTTTCAGACAGGTTATTGCTTAAATGTGCTAAACTTTTCTAATAAAAAAGTGTGTATAATTCTGGTATCTTAGCAGAAACAAGGTGTTTCCCAGTAGAGAACTTTGCCATTACATCTTCTGTGTGGCTTTGTTCCTGCTGCTTCTCATCACGGGATTAGACCATGTAGAAAACATTTTACAAAATGATACATAATATTTAGGTTAAGTGGATTTTTTAGGCTCATATCTCTCTGCATAAGGAACCATGCTGGAAAATGAACACTTTGCTTATGAGGCCTATTTTGGGCCTAAATCTACCTTCTTAGACAATCAAATTACTTCATCTTCCTTTTTGGAATTAAGTGGCAACATTAAACAAATGATAAAGTAAAATTAAAAACTACTTGGCGATTGTGGTTCTTGCCTTCAGTTAGGATAGGTGAAATAGTTTAGCCTGTGCTTGCTTAAAGCACCCCACCCTTTGGACAGCCCCAGGGTCTGAAGTCTGCATCCCACTTTTGGGTCCAAAGGGAAATCCTCAGGACTAGGAGTCACCATAGCTATTCCAGTGGGAACTTAGAAGCAGGAGTAGATTAAAAAAATAAAACCCTGACATTACAGATCGTACACATTGTTATAGTGACACTGTAATTAAGGGTAATGTTACATCCTTTGAAAAATCTTCTATGATATTGCAACAGGGAGAACATGTAAGAACAGCCAACTGATTAGCACTGGGGAAAACTGTTTTTTAAAAAGCACATTATAATGAATTGAAACAATATATCTTTTTGTTGATAGCACTGGTGAATTCTGACACTGGTAAATTTTAGCTACCATTACTCTAGACCTTTTCCTACCATCTGTCCCCATCAAAATTACCACTAGAGCCATGGAAGTTCAAAGAGTCTTGTTAATCTCTGCCAACAAATTCACAAAAAAAAAAAAGACTGATGGTTTATTTAATGCAGTGGATTACAAACCGCTGGTGCTTCAGAATCACCAGGGTGCCTTTAAAATTTTAAATGCCCTGGTCTCATGCCCAGATATTTGGATTTGATTGATCTGACTAGAGACTAGTCATCAGTATTTTTTCATAGAATTTTTGGAGATATAATTTCCATACCATAAAATTCACACTCTCAAAGTATGGAACTGAGTGGTTCTTAGGGTCTTCCCAAAGTTGTGCAACCATCACTACTCCCTAATTCCAGAACATTTTCATCTCCCCCAGAAGAAACTTGTACCTATTGACTCCCCATTCCTTCGTCCTTCTAAATCCTGGCCACCACTAATTTACTTTCTGTCTCTATGGATTTGCCTATTCTGGACATTTCATAAAAATGGAATCATACAGTATGTGGCCTTTGGTGACTGACTTTTTTCACCTAGCATCATATTTTCAAGGTCATACTTAACTGTAGCATGAATCCCTACATCATTCCTTTTTATGACCAAATAATATTCTATTGTATAGCTGTACCACCTTTTGTTTATCCATTCATCAGTTGATGGACATTTGGATTGTTTCCATTTTGGCTATTATGAATACTGCTGCTATGAGCATTCGTGTACAAGTTTTTGTGTGGATATATGTTTTCAGTTCTCTTGGGTATACATTTAGGAGTCAAATTACTGGGTCAGATAGTTACACTATGTTTAGCTTTTTGAAGAACTGCCAAACTGTTTTCTAAAGTGGCTGCATTATTTTACATTCCCACTAGCAGTGTATGAGGGTAATAGTTTCCCCACTTTCTCCTCAGTAACACTTGATATTATCTGTGTTTTCAATTATAGTTTCCTAGTGGGTATGAAGAAGTAGTATCTCATTGTGGTTTTGATTTGCATTTCCCTTGTGACTAATAATGTCAAACTTCTTTTCATGTGTTTATTGTGCATTTGTATATCTTCTTCTGAGAAATGTCTATCCAGATTTCTCATTCACTTTTCTATTGAGTTATATGTCTTTTTATTGTTGAGTTGTAAGAGTCTTTATATATTCTGGATACCAGAGTATAGATTTGTTGATATATAATATCTAATATATGATTTGCAGATATATGATATACAAATATTTTCTCCCAGTTTTTGGTGGGTTGGCTTTTCATTTTATAGTGCTCTTTGAGGCACAAAAGTTTTTATTTTTATTTATTTATTTTCTGGCCGTGCTGCATGGCATGTGAGATCTTAGTTCCCTGACTAAGAATCAAACCGTGCCTCCTACATTGGAAGCACAGGGTCTTAACCATTGGACCGCCAGGGAAGTCCCAAAAGTTTTAATTTTGATGAAGTCCAATTTATCTGGTTTTTCCTTATTGGTTGTGCTTTTGGTATCAAATCTAAGAAACCATTACCCAGTTCAAAATCATGAAGATTTACACCTATGTTTTCTTTTATAGTTTTACCTCTTACATTTATGTCTCTGATGTATTGGGGGTTAATTTTTTATTTATTTATTTAATTTATTTATTTTTGGCTGCGTTGGGTCTTTGTTGCTGCGCATGGGCTTTCTCTAGTTGTGGCGAGCGGAGGCTACTCTTCGTTGTGGTGCACGGGCTTCTCATTGCGGTGGCTTCTCTTGTTGCAGAGCATGGGCTCTAGGCGCAGGCTTCAGTAGTTGTGGCTCGTGGGCTCTAGAGCGCAGGCTCAGTAGTTGTGATGCAGGGGCTTAGTTGCTCCGCAGCATGGGGGATCTTCCCAGACCAGGGCTTGAACCCGTGTCCCCTGCACTGGCAGGCGGATTCTTAACCACTGGGCCACCAGGGAAGTCCTGGGGTTAATTTTTGTATGTGGAATGAGGTAGGAGTCCAACTTCATTCTTCTGTGTGTGGATGTCCAATCATCTTAAAATTCTGATTCTGGTCTTACTTTTGATCACCAACTACAATTCTGCACCTAATTCCAGTGTGTGAGTTTCCCCCCTATGTCACCAAGCAATTCTCTGACACCAACTGGGTGTCCTACAATTCAACTCAATATCAGACCCACAAGTTAAGGGCTCAGTCCCCTAAGACTGCCCCCTCCCTAATTTCAGATGCTAATAGCATGTCCGGATTATCACCTGGGCTCTGGCTATACATCAGAGATTCCCACAACGCCTGCTTGAGTTCTAGTAATTGCTGGAGAAGGTCACAGAACTCAGGAGGACATTTGCTTACTAGGTTACTGGTTTATTATAAAAGAATATGATAATGAAAAATAAAGTCCTCTCCATCTGGTTCTACAAGAATTAAATCACTAGCCACTGTAGTCACTGACCTTTAACACACCCTGAAAGGAGTTCAGGATGGAGATCAGAAATGAGGCACTCTTTGCTCTGGAAAAACTGGCAGAACGGGCCTTTAGATAGTTAGGTATTTTCAGAAGGAAGTTTTATGAACCCAATTTTTGCATCTTCTCGTATCAAGAAAAGCACTAAAATCACTAACAGAGACATCTGCTCCTTGTTACTAGCAGCAGCCTTCCACCGAGATCTGTGCTTGATGGCATGTACCCCCTTCACCAAATCATGAATATACTGACCTCCAACCCTACCTCTTTGGAGCAGTTCCTCAGAGGCATCTGAGAGGCTGTCTCCATGGCTGTAGTCCTCATTTTGCCCCAAATAAAACTGAACTCACAGCTCTTGAGTTGTGCACTCTTTTTTCAGTCAACAGATATAATTCAGGAATAGCCAGATGGAAGAGATGCCTAGGGCAGGATACAAGTGGAAAAGGGCATGGAAATTCTGTGCCCTCCAGGCGTGCCACCCTCCCTGCTCTCTGGATTGATCCCTTGATCATCATGTAGTGTCCTTCTTGGTCTCTTGTAACAGTCTTTATTTTTAATTCCATTTTGTCTGGTATAAGTATTGCTACTCTGGCTTTCTTTTGATTTCCATTTTCATGGAATACCTTTTTCCATCCCCTTACTTTCAGTCTGTGTGCCTTTAGATCTGAAGTGAGTACCCTGTAGGCAGCATATATACGGGTCTTGTTTTTGTATCCATTCAGCCACTTTGTGTCTTTCGATTGGAGCATTTAGTTCACTTACATTTAGGTGATTATTGGTATCTATGTTCTTATTGCCATTTTGTTAATTGTTTGGGGATTGTTTTTGTAGACCTGTATTTTTTCCTTTCTTCTTCATTTGTTCTCTTCTCTTGTAATTTGATGACTATCTTTAGTGTTACGTTTGGATTCCTTTTTTCTTTTTTGTGTATATCTATTAATAGATTTTTGGTTTGTGGTTACCATGAAGTTTTTATAGAGTAATCTATATATATATATATATAGGTGACTGTTTTAATTTCAAATGCATTTTTAAAACCCTGCATTTGATTTGTATTCTCCTCCCCTCACACTTACTGTTTGATAATCATATTTTTCATCTAATTGTTTTACCCCTTACCTGCTTATTGTGGATATAGATGATTTTACTACTTTTGTCCTTTAACCTTCCTACTAGCTTTGTGCATGGATTATTTCCTACCCCGTCTGCATGTTTGCCTTTACCAGTGAGCTCTTCCATTTCATAATTTTCTTGTATTTAGTTGTGGCCTTCTTTTTTGCCTAGAGAAGTTTCTTAACATTTGTTGGTTTAGTGAATTCTTTTAGTTTTTTTCTTAACATTTGCTGGTTTAGTGAATTCTTTTAGTTTTTGCTTGTGTGTAAGGCTTTTGATCTCCCATCAAATCTGAACAAGAGCCTTGCTGAGTAGAGATTCTTGAGTGTAGGTTTTTCCCTTTCATCACTTTAAATATATGGTGCCATTCCCTTCTGGCCTGCAGAGTTTCTGCTGAAAAATCAGCTGATAGTCTTATGGGAGTTCTCTTGTATGTTATTTGTTGCTTTTCCCTTGCTGCTTTTGATAGTCTCTCTTTATCTTTAATTTTTGTCATTTTGATTACAGTGTGTTGTGGTGTATTCCTCTTTGGGTTAATCCTGTATGGGACTCTCTGTGCTTCCTGGACTTGGGTGACTGTTTCCTTTCCCAGATTAGGGAAGTTTTCAGCTCTTATGTCTTCAGATATGTTCTCAGTCCCTTCCTCTCTCTCTTCTCCTTCTGGGACCCCTATAATGCAAATATTACTGCCCTGGATGTTGTCCCAGAGGTCTCTTAAACTGTCCTCATTTCTTTTCATTCTCTTTTCTTTTTTCTGTTCAGCGGCAGTGATTTCCACTACTCTGTCTTCCAACTCACTTATCTGTTCCTCTGTGTCATTTAGTCTACTACTGATTCCTTCTAGTGTGTTTTTTCATTTCAGTTATTGTATTCTTCATCTCTGGCTTTTCTTATATTTTCTAACTCTTTGTTAAAAACGTCTAAATTCTTGCTTGTGCATCCATTCTCCTCCCAAGTTCTTTGATCATCTTTATAATCATTACCCCGAACAGTTTCTCTGGTAGATTGCCTATCTCCACTTCACTTAGTTCTTCTGAGGCTTTATCTTGTTCCTTTGTCTGGAACATGTTCCTCTGCCACCTCGTTTTGCCTACGCTGCTGTTTGCATTTTTATGTATCTGGTAGGTTAGTTACGTTTCCCAACCTTGGAGAAGTGGCCCTCTGTAGGAGACATCCTATGTGTCCTAGCAGTGCACTCCTCTCTCGTCCCCCAAGATATATGCTCTCAGCGTTCCCCCAGGAGGGCTGCGTGGGTCCATCTGTTGTGGCAGGCTGACTATGTGGGCAGTCTGGTAGGCTTGGTTGGCCACTAGTCTGGTTGGTTACGAGGCCCTGCCTTGTGCAGAGGCTGCTGGCTGCTGGGTGGCGGGACCAGGTCATGAGGTGGCTGACTGCAGAACCTCTGGGGCTAGTGCTGGCTCACTGGTGGGTGGATTCAGGGTCTAGAAGACTCCAGGACAGTTTCCCACCCACTGGTGGGTAAAACCAGGTCCTGGGATTAGTGCCAGACTACTAGCAGGCAGAGCCAGGTCCTGGAGTCTGGCTGCAGGGCCCAGGGATTCCAGAGCTGGTGTCAGATCTCTGGTGTGGGGGGCTGATTCCTGACACAGTTGGGTGTGGAGTCCAGGGTGTCCCAAAGCTCGAGATCATGGCCCAGCTGGTGGCAGGGCAGGGTCTGGCCTGCTATGGGCAGGCTGGGTCAGCAGGCTGTGGGACTGTGGTTTTCTTGTGGTTTGTGTCTACCTCCTCGTGGGCGAAGCTGGTCCAGGGGCTAGGGCAGGCTTCCTGGTGGGTAGGGCCATATCTAGAGGCATATCTAGTCGTTGCTGTGGGCTCAGGAAGCCTTTGGCAGCCTGGATGCTGATGTGGGGTGGGCTGTGTCCCCTCCCAATTAGTTGTTTGGCCTGAGGCATCGCAGCACTGATGCCTGCATGCAGTTGGGTGGGGCCAGGTCTTGGTGCTAATGAGTATTTCACAGTGGCGCCTGCCAGCACCAGTGTCCATGCTGTAAAAGAAGCTCCCAAGATGGCTGCTGCCAGTGTCCATGTCTCCAGGGTGAGCCACAGCCGCCTACTGCCTCTCCGAAGACTCTCCAATACCAGCAGGTAGGTCTGGCCCAGGCTCCTATCACATTACTGCTTTTGCCCTGGGTCCTGGAGAGTGTGAAATTTTGTGTGTGCCCTTTAAGAATGAAGTCTCTGTTTCCCCCAGTCCTTTGGGACTCCCAAAATTAAGCCCCACTGGCCTTTAAAGCCAAATACTCTGGGGGCTCATCTTCCAAGTGCAGGACCTTCAGGCTGGGGAACCCGACATGGGGCTCAGAACTCTCACTCCTGGGGGACAGCCTCTGTAATATAATTATTCTCCAGTTTGTGGGTCACCCACCTGGGAGTATAAGACTTGATTATATCATGAGTATGCCTCTCCTACCCATCTCGTGGTTCCTTCTTTATGTCTTTAGCTGTAGAAGATCTTTTCTGGTAGGTTCTGGTCATTTTCATTGATGGTTGTTCTGCAAATAGTTGCGATTGTGGTGCGCTCGTGAGAACAGGTGAGCTCATGGTCTGTCTACTCCTCCATCTTGGCCCCATCTTTGCTCTCTGAATCCTGTCCTTTGGGGGTTTTATGGAGGCTTCATTGCTTAGACATGATGGATTAAATCACTGGCTATGGGCAATCGATTCAACCTCCCTGGAGTTCAGGGGAGTGGGACTGAAAGTTCCAACATTCAAATCACAGGGTTGATTCTCCTGGCAACAGCCACCATCCTTAGGTGCTTTCCCAAAGTCTCATTAACATAACAAAAAACCTTTATGGCTCTCATCACTTAGGAAATTCCCAGTGTTTTGGGAGTTCTGTTTTGTCCAGCAAATTATTCTCAGAGACTGAGATTGTCTTTGCCAATAATTTGTTTAACACAGGTTCAAGGCAGTAATATAATTTATAATAGTAATACTTCACAAGCCAATAGCATATAGGATAATGTCTCAATAAGCCAATAAAGAGATTTCGTACTTCAAACCAATGATAGATGAATTACACTACTGCCCCAGGCAGAGGGGAGGTGAAAGAAGTAAGTCCCAATTTAGTTGAGGTGTACCTTTCTACAAGCTGGTTCTCGGCAGAGTCAGCTTAGTCACCCAAGAGCAGGTATCCAGCTGCCAGCGCAAACAGAAAGTCCCTTTTGTTGCTAGAGCTCAGTGCTAGTGGAGTGAAGGTGCCAGTGTTGGCCAGTAAGGTGGGCTGCCCCGGGGACCCTTACACAGCTTGCACCAGTCCTCTGAGGAGTAGCCTCGCCAAGGCAGGAACAGATGTCCCTTCTTTTCCGGAGACTGCTGCATGGTTTAACACCACTGCTGACCAGGAGTGGCCATGGCAGGAGCCAGTGTCTTAAGCTGTTCGGAGAGCTATTTTGTTCAGCAAAGAATAGCCTTGCACAGACTGAATCCTCTCGGTAAACCTTCACAGATACTCGGTATTTAAAGTGTAAATGTCCATCACGTGTTAGCCACTCTTCCACATGTTCTGATCCATCAGCCCCTCAGTGACACCTCTCAATAGCTGAACTACTGCATGCTGATCCACAGCAGACGTCAATGACATCATCTTGGCACAGCTTCCTCAAGATAAACAAAGTCACCCTTAGATCAAACGACTTCACTTAAGTCATAAACAAGTGGATTTGAAATCATAACCAATCCACAAGTTTTGTGCCAGAAGTGGGGATGAAGACCAAACATATCTTAGTGTGAATCACAATATCACACGTCCTATCACCATTTGTTGAAAAGACTATTCTTTGCCCACTGAATGTCTTGGCAGTCTTGTCAGCCGACCATAGACACGTGGGTTTATTTCTGGACTCTCAATTCTATCCCATTGATTTATATGTCTAACCTTATGCCAGTACCCAACAGTCTTGATTTCTGTAGCTTTGTAGTAAGTTTGAAATTGAGAAGTGTGAGTCCTACAACTTTATTGTTCCTTTTCAAGATTGTTTTGACTATTTTGGGTCCCCTGAATTTCCATATGAATTTTAGGATAAGCTTACCACTTCTGTAAAATAGCCAGACTGGATTTTGATAGGAATTGCATTGACTCTGTATATAAATTTGAAGACTATTACCATCTTAACAGTGTTAAGCCATCCAAACCATTAACATGAAATGTTTCCATTTATTTACGTCTTCTGTAATTTCTTTCAATGGTGTTTTATAGTTTTCAGTGTACTGAAAGTTTTGCAGCATCAATTTTTTTAAAGCTCTTCAGATAGTTATAATATGCAGCCAGTGTTAAGGATCATTGTTTAATGTCCTGAAGATTATCCCCCCAAATCACGAATCTTAGGTTATATGTCCATGTGTGGCTGTGTTAGGCATAAGGAAGTGGGGTTTACTTTGACCAGGATGATCCACTTCTGAGAGATGTCCGTTTCATGACATTCCATAGGAAAAATGTGGTGGTAAAATTTTATTACACCCTATAGAGAATGATAGAGTTGCAAAATCTTAAGAGGCCTGAGAATTAATTTGTATTGGCCAAGTGGAGTGAGATTCTATCCTGTTTTAATGTCTGCTGAGAACAAATGTCCTTTGAACAATCTTCATCAATATAACCCATTCCAATGTTAACTAACTCTCTCCTCTGAAAATCTTACCCACTTCCCTATTTATCACTAGATTTTTAATCCCCTGGGCTCTCTATCGCATCTGTACCAAAATTATGATATGTCTAAATTCTGATTGTTAAAACTTAAGGCCATTTCTCAGTGATCTGAGGAAAAATCTGTTCACCGTCTCTAGTACAAAGACTAGAAGGACTTTGTTGCTTGTTTTTGTGTTGTTGGTTTGTTTGTTTGGTTTAGTTTTGTTTTTTCCTTTTGGCTCTTGATTGTCACCCTTCTGACACACACTGCCTTCTAGGCTTGACAAAATCACCATGAGATCTAAAGGGAATGAAGTGACCTCTCACTTTAATCCTACAGCTTATGATCCCATCAGTGGCTGAGTTAAGCTGTGTATAGCTGGAGGTTGTGGACTTAAAATGCTTTCCTGACAAATGGTCAGTCTATCTCTGGGGAAACTGGAACAAGTCAACACATCGACTTACTTGTGACTGTCATCTATTCCTGACTCCACACCTCTCTCCTTCCCATCACTCAGCCTCAGGGTCCCTCCAGGTCCTGACACCATCTGCACTTCCGAAAGTCCAGTCCACGTGAACTGCCTGGAGATTGAGGATCACTCTGGATTTCTGGGATACCGATGTAGAGATGATCTCTTCAGATGGGACTGAAATACAGGCCCAAGGTTCTCGTCTTTTTCCTACTGCAACATGAATGATGGGTGATGTTCACAACCATGCCGCTCTTTCATGATCTATCCAGATATTGAAAAATATCTGAAAATATTTTACAGAAAAAAAATAAGAAAGTAGTACTACTGACTTTTTCTTCTTGATTTGACATTAATACAATTTTATCCATCTGATAAATCAGTCATTTGGATTTTTAAAAATTATAATACAACATAGAAAACCACAGCGTTTGTCTAATTTTTAAACTTTATCTACAATGCAAGATGAGTTGTTTTTCAGCTCATTTCTTTACATGTATATTAACATGGCAAGGAAATCATACAACTGAAGAATAAGCTTCGATAAAACTTATCTTAATATGCCATATGTTGATTTTTTTAATTAGCATTAATATAAATAACATGAGGGACTTCCCTGGTGGCACAGTGGTTGAGAATCTGCCTGCCAATGCAGGGGACACGGGTTCGAGCCCTGGTCCAGGAAAATCCCACATGCCGCGGAGCAACTAAGCCCTTAGTAGAGCAACTAAGCTCTACTGAGCCTGCGCTCTAGAGCCCATGAGCCACAACTACTGAAGCCTGTGCTCCTAGAGCCCATGCTCCACAACAAGAGAAGCCACCGCAATGAGAAGCCTGCACACCACAAAGAAGAGTAGCCCCTGCTTGCCGCAACTAGAGAAAGCCCTCACAGAGCAACGAAGACCTAACACAGCCAAAAATAAAAATAAATAAATAAATTTATTTATTTAAAAAATTTTTAAATAAAAAAATGGACCAAAGACCTTAACAGACACCTCACCAAAGGACATACACAAATGTCAAGTAAGCAAATAAAAAGATATTCCAGGGCTTCCCTGGTGGCGCAGTGGTTGGGAGTCTGCCTGCCGATGCAGGGGACGTGGGTTCGTGCCCCGGTCCGGGAGGATCCCACATGCCGCGGAGCGGCTGGGCCCGTGAGCCATGGCCGCTGAGCCTGCGCATCCGGAGCCTGTGCTCCGCAGCGGGAGAGGCCGCCACAGTGGGAGGCCCGCGTACCGCAAAAAAAAAAAAAAAAAAAAGATATTCCACATCATATGTCATCAGGGAAGTGCAAATTAAAATAACAGTGACATACCCCTTCACAGCTATCAGAATGGCCAGATTCAAAACACTGACACCACCAAATGCTGGTGAGGATGTGGAGCATCAGGAACTCTCATTCATTGCTGGTGGGAATGTAAAATGATACAGCCACTTGGGAAGGCAATTGGCAGTTTCTGAGAAAACTAAACATACTTGTACCATATGAGCTAGCAATCATGCTCCTTGGTATTTACCCAAAGGAGTTGAAAACTTCTGTTCAACAAAATTCTGCATACAGATGTTTTTGGCAGCTTTATTCATAATTGCCAAAACTTGGAAGCAACCAAGATGTCCTTCAGTAGATGAATGGATTTGTAAACTGTGATACATACAGGTAATGAAATATTATTCATCATTAAAAGGAAATAAACTATCAAGCTATGAAAAAACATGGAGAAAGCTTAAATGCATGTTGCTAAGTGAAAGAAGAAAATCTGTAAAGGCTACATACTGTATGATTCCAACTATAAGACATTCTGGAAAAGGTAAAACTATGGAGACAGTGAAAAGATAAGTGGTTGCCAGGGTTGGAGGGTGGAGGGAGGGATGAATAGGCAGAGCATATAAGATGTTTAGGGTAGTGAAAATTCTCTGTATGATACTATAATGTTGGATACATATGGTTAGACATTTGTCCAAACTCATAGAATGTGCAACACCAAGAATGAACCCTAATGTAAACTATGGACTTTGGGTGATAATGATGCATCAGTGGAGGTTCATCAGTTATAACAAATGTGCCACTCTGGTGGGGGATGCTGATAATGGGGAGGCTGTGCATGTGTGGGAACAGAGGTATGTGAGAAATCTCTGTACTTTTCTCTTAATTTTGCTGTGAACTTAAACCTGCTTTAAAAAATAAAGTCTTTAAAATTAAAAAAAAAAAAGTAAAGCACACTACCTGTATAAGAACTGAATCTGCTCTGATTTTTAAAAATCCCAATCTGACTTTTTTTTGCACATACCCCTACCATTAAAAATGTGAGCATGAACATCCCATATGTGTATGTATATTTATTTTAAAAGTACATTCATGTACCACTGTGCTGATGTAGCCTGTACACAGGGGGAATAGAAATTTTTAAAAGGTGACATGAAAGTAAATACAAATCAAAACTCTAATATGTTCTTGCTCCATCTATATGGTTTGTGTTGCACAAACCTTGGCAAGGTTTCAGTAAAAATAAAGCAGAGAGAGAGAGTTATTTACGGATCCACCAGGGAATACAGGCCTTAAATTTTGCTCTTTGGTAAAGAACTTGCAAACTACTAAAGAGCAGGTCAGATGTTTGTTTCTTCTGTGTCATCTGTGTTCTGTGGGTGTCAGGAGGACTTTGGGTCCCATCCAGAAGCTTCCAGATTGGATTGGTTTTGACATCTCTTGTGAACTCTGGAAAGAAGATGAAAATGAGTCATTATAGAGACTTGGGATTTTTCTTTTATTTCCGCCTTTCTTTCCATTATAGGAATAGCACAGAATTTTATGTAGCTTTCACAGTCTTTTCCTTTTGACAAAACATTGAAATGATGAGCCTTTGTCAATTGTCTATAACACAAGGTGTGTCATGGGATTCTTCATAGATGTCTGCATTTGACTTTGATCTATCTGTACTTTGTTGTTTTTGTTATTTATGTCTCCATTGTAAATGATATGGGAATTGCAGTTATTTCATCCTCAAAGGAACCGAACCAATGATATTTGTTTACTTTCCTAACTTACTTTTTCTGATTATAGATATCATAAGATATATCTATATATCTACATATGTCTTTTTATATATATTCTCTACGTATATAATCGTGATTATAAAAAATTTGGAAAACATAAGAAGTAAAAGAACAAAATTAAAATTTCCTATATGTTTATCAGCTAGAGATAATACCAAGCTAGTTTTTTTTATTAATGTTTTTCAAAATTAGTATCATGTTGAATTTCCCATTTTATTTCATCCTTATTAATACCTAATGATTATGAGTATTTTTTCATGTAATAAATTTGTTAAAAACCTAATTTTTAATGATTGCAAACTATTTCATCAAGTATATATGTTAATATCTAACCATTCCCTTGTGATGATTACTTAGGCTATTTCTAGTTTTTTGTGTGTGCTTTATTTTTTCTCTGGCTTTATTGAGAAATAATTGACAAATGTAATTGTATATATTTAAATTATACAACATGATGATTTGATATACATTTACATCTTGGAATGATTACCAAGATCAAAATAATTAACACATCCATCACCTTACATAGTTAACTTTTAAAATTTTTTTTGTAGGGAGAATGTTTTGTTTAAGATCCACTCTCAACAATCTTAAGTATACGGTACTGTATGAATAACTGTAGTCACTATGCTGTACATTAGATCCTCAGAACTTATTCTTCTATAGCTGAAAATTTGTACTCTTTGACTTATATCTTTGCAATTTCTAATTTATTGAAAACATTTTTGCAGTAATGAGCATCCTTATATGTATATGTTTTATTAAATCTCATATTATTTGCTTAGGATAGACTCCAGGAAATTCAATTCCTTCCTTAGTAAAGAAATTTAAGAATTATGAATACTTTGGATAATATTATAAAATTGCCTTATAGAAAGCATCCACTAATTACACTCCTATTAATGATGTACAGAAGTGCGTGTCACACAACATAATTACAAGTATCGAGTATCAGCTCCAAAACATTCTCAAGAGGGATTGAGTGGGAAGGGAGCATGAGAGAGTCTGCCACGGTTTTGGAAGTGGTCTGTATCTTGATTTGTGTGGTTTCACTGTGTGTGTGTGTGTGTGTGTGCGTGTTTGTGTGTGTGTATGTGTTGCACATAGGGGTCAAAATTCATTGACTATTACATTCAAGATTTTGCCCTTTCCTGTATGTATATTATTTCTCAATATGTTTTTTTTACATTGTATTTATGTTTTAAATTTGAAAACTTGATGGGAATAGTATGTTTGTTTGTTTGTTTGTTTGATCTTACTAAGTGGGTCATTATGCCTGAAAGAGGCATCACCAAATTTCTTTGATTATCAATACATTTTTTTTTAACAATTAGAATTTCCCACTCTGGCCAGTTAGTGAAAGTCTTATTTGTATTGTATCTGCAAATCAACATTAAATCTCCTTGGTGGATGCTACTTTTGAACGTTGTAATTCATTGTCTCTTTCCATCTTATTCATTGCTTTGTTCAAACGTTGTTTTGTTATATTCTCCAGACCACATCTATAAAATAATTTTTAAGGGTATCAAAGCTTTGAAACTCTAGGTACAATTTCAGGGTTTTTAGAATGTAGAAGAATGCAACTCAAACTTGAATGCATGTACAAATCCACGTGGGTTTTTGTTTTCTGTTTTTGTTTTTCATAAAAGACATATAAAATTTACCATCTTAACCATTTTTAAGTGTACAGTTCAGTAGTGTTAAATATATTCATATTGGACAGCAAATCTCTATAACTTTTTAATCTTGTGAAACTGAAACCCTAAACCCATTGAACAATAACTTCCCATTTCCCCCTCCCCCTAGCTCCTGGCAACCACCATTCTACTTTCTGATTCCGTGAGTTTGACTATTTTAGATACCTCATATAAATAGAATAATACAGTATTTGTCTTTTTTGTGGCTGGCTTATTTCATTTAGCATAATGTCCTCAAGGTTCACCCATGTTTTATCATGTGACAGGATTTCCTTTTTATTTTGGCTGAATAATATTCTATTGTGTGTATATACCACATTTTGTTTATCCATTCACCTGTTGATGAACACTTTGGTTGCTTCCATCTCTTGGCTATTGTGAATAATACTGTAATGAACATTGGTGTGCAAGTAATTCTTTTGGATATATTATCAGTAATGGGATTGCTGGATCATAAAGTAATTCTATTTTTAATTTTTTGAGGTACCTCCATACTATTGTCCATAGTAGCTCCACCATTTCGCATTCCCACCAACAGTGCACAAATGTTCCAATTTCTCCACATTCTCACTAACACTTGATATTTTCTGGTTTTTTGATAGTGTCCATCCTAATGGGTGTGAGGTATGGTTTTGATTTGCATTTCTTTGATTAGTGATGCTGAGCATCTTTTCATATGCTTGTTGGTTGTTTGTATAGCTTTGAAGAAATGTATATTCAAGTCCTTTGGCTATTTTTTAATTGGGTTATTTGTTTTTTTGTTGTCGAGTTGTAGAAGTTCTTTATATATACTGGGTATCAACTCCTTATCAGATACATAATTTGCAAATATCTTCTCCCATTTTGTATGTTGCTTTATCATTATGAGAATTGTTTCCTTTGATGTGCGGAAGTTTTTAAGTTTGATGTAATCCCATTTGTCTATTTTTGCTCTTATTGCCTATGCTTTCAGTGCCATATCCAAGAAATCATTGCTATATCTAAAGTCACGAAGGTTTTCCCCTGTTTTCTTCTAGGAGTTTTATAGTTTTAGGTCTTACACTTAGGTTTTTTATCCATTTGGGTTGATTTTTGTATATGGGGTAAAGTAAGCATCAAACTTTATTATTTTGCCTGTGGATTCCCAATTTTCCCAAAGCCATGTTGAAAGGACAGTCCTTTCCTCTTTGAAGGGTCTTGGCATCCTTGTGAAAAATTCCTTGACCATATATGTGAGGGTTTATTTCTGGGCTCTCTGTTCTATTACATTGGTCTTCATATCTGTCTTTATGTCATTCCCATATTGTTTTGATTACTGTAACTTTGTAATAAGTTTTAAATTCATGAAATATAAGACCTCCAACTTTGTTGTTTTTTTCAAGATTTTTTTGGCTATTAGGGGTCCCTTGAGATTTCCTATGAATTTTAGGATGGATTTTTCTATTTCTGTAAAACACACCATTGAAATTTTAATAGAATTGCATTAAATGTATATATCGCTTTTGGATAGTACTAACACATTAACACTATTAAGTCTTCCAATCCATGAATGTGGGTATCTTTCCAGGCTTTCTCCCTTTTAAGAATAGTTTTTTTCATAGCCCCTGCCTTTTCCAGGCAGTGTTAATATCTTTCATTTTTCAGTGTTATTGAACTCTTTATATATTCAGAACATTAACCTTTTGTCATATTGTGACAAATATTTTGCCCAGCAGTATACTAATTTAGACTAAATTTGGGCTATAAATGAGGTCAAATCCTCTTTAAAATGTATTGGACAGTGGTATTTCCTTTTTTGCAAATTATGTTTGTATCATTTTCATTTTTAAGTTAGGGGGTGGCATTTTAAATAATTGATCTGAAAGAGTTAATTTTATATTGTAGCAGACACCTGTTAGCTTGTCTGCATAACACATCTCGTTAGGAATTGCCCTCTCCTCTGCCCATACGGTTGCAACAGGGAAGCCATGATTTCACGTGAACTTCTGACCCACCTCAGTCAATTGGTCACCTGGCCACAGTCAGTTGGTCCTGGGATAGACATCAATCCAACCAAGTTAATCACAGCCTTCCCCAGGGAGTTGGAATAGAACCAAGAGAGTCAGGTCATCTTCTCCCCAAGTAGCTGGACAAGTTATGGTAAAACTTGGGTGCTTCTGGGGGCTCTTTGACCACAATGTGCTCTGGGAAACAGAGATGGAGACCTGCAGGGAAACGTAAGTATGAAGCAGAAGAGAGAGAAAGAGAGCAGTCTCAGATTCTGAAAATGTTCTCATGCTGGTTCTAGTAACTGAGGTCTAGCTGCCTTCCCACCCTTAGTCAATTTTAACTTAAGGTAGCTCAAATGGTTCTCTGTTGATTGTAATAAAAGTACTAATTAATTAGTATATTTATTCTGAGTACTATATGCAGATACTGTTTGAGATGCTGGAAATAGAGACGTGATCAAAGTAGACACAACACCTGCCCTCACAGAGGGTATGTTCAAGAGGCATGTAGACAGAAAACAGAAGAACAAGTAAATATGTGGAATGTCAGTGAGGACTGGTGCCATGGAAGAAAATAAAGCAAGCCCCCAAGGAGGGGTAACCATTTTTAAAGTGACATAGGGGTCTGAAAAAAATGAGGGAGAGAGGCTTAGACAAAGGGAACAGCAAGAGCAAAGGCCAGGGAGTGGGACTGTGCTTGGTGGGTTCAGGGTACAAGATGGCCAGTATGGTTGGAGTGAGAAATAGAGGGAAAGAGTGGGAGGAGATGAAGACAGAGGTGGCACAGCCTTGAGGCCTCTGGAAGACTTTGGTCTCTGCTTGGAATGAGATGGAGTTCTTGGAAGGATTGAAAAGAGGGAGGTGGTCTCCTATGCTGTAAAAAGATCACTCCATCTGAATCACTTTGTCACGTATGTTGAAGAAGTGCTTTTCAGTTCTGCCTTCATTTCATTTGGATGGTGGTGGTTTGATATGCAGAAGCAAGGCTGTGGGGCTGGGCAAGCTCCAGCAGTCACCATTCCTCGTTAATCATGTAACTCAGAAGCCCCGTAAAAGTTTTACTTTTTTCTATGCTCAAAACATAATCTTTCCTCTTATGACCTCTTTTTTGTTTATGTTTAGAATGTCCTTCTCTCTAAATATCAATTATATCTTAATCTACATTTTCAAATAAAAATTGTATGTCTTATGGTTATATGGAAATTTTGAGGCCAAAATTTCTGGAATTAGGCTTGGCTTTATCATTCTTTTCATATAACCAATTAAAAATATATATCATCTGTTGAATAATCTTTCCTTTTGTCATTGGATTGTGATATTTATCTCACATACATATATTGATAGAACTGTTTCAGGACAGAAGTTCTATTCTGTTGTATTAATTCTTCTTTTCTTACAACAATACCACAACATTTTAAAAACTGACATTCTGTGTTATACTTTAATATGTAGTGGAACAAGAAAAAATCTTAATTTTTCTCATCATTCTGTTCTTTCAAGTGAATTTTAGAATCATGTCCTCAAATTCCAACAACAAAACAAAATTCCATTGGGATTTTTTGATGGGATTGGCTTAATCTTGTAAGTTAATTTGAGAAGGATTTGTTCATCCTTTCCAACAGTTTGTTTTTTTTTTTCACCCAGCAACATAATCTACCTCTCCATTTACATATTTCTTAATAAAGTTTTGGTCATATCATGCCTGTGTATTCTAGGATGCCTTATGCTCTGTTGCTGCTATTATGAACATAATTTTTTTCATTAGTGTCCTCCAATCAATAATTAATCGTATATTGGAAAACTAAGTGTAGCTCTGGATAATTTACTCAATTTCACTTTATTCTATGGGGGGGTGGTTCTTACTTACTTCTAAGTTTACTCATTAAGTATGTCCCAGTAATAAAGGTTTTCAGAAAGAAAGTCTTAACAGTTTCATTTGGTTACCTGTTTTGTAGTCTCAAAACACCAACTACTGGAAAACATGGTTTCTTAGTCTCAATAACACCAGTGGAAATTCTTCCTTGAGAAGTCTAAATTTCCTTAAAAATTTTTTGTTTTCTTTTTCCTACATGAATTTGGCAGATAGCTAAGTGAGATCCTCATATTAGTAACCCTAAAGCCTGTTCTCTTTCAAGTGAACTTATGATATATTTTATAATTAATACTAATTTATAATTATACAACAAATGCATGAATATATCTGCTTATAAAAACATTATAGGGCTTCTCTGTTGGCGCAGTGGTTGAGAGTCTGCCTGCCGATGCGGGGGACACGGGTTCGTGCCCCGGTCCGGGAGGATCCCGCGTGCCGCAGAGCGGCTGGGCCCGTGCACCATGGCCGCTGAGCCTGCGCGTCTGGAGCCTGTGCTCCGCAACGGGAGAGGCCACAACAGTGAGAGGCCCGCGTACCACAAAAAAAACCCCAAAAAAACATTATAAATAAAACTGAAGACCCCACTTTGCCCTCACCCCCTATCCTGTTCTCCTCTCCAGAAGCGATCACTCATCCATTTGCTATGTATCTTTCCAGAACTTTTTCCAATACATCTACTCTCAGAAAAGATATAGCATTACTCAAAGTTAGTTTTACTTTCTCTTTTTTAATACTTAAAGGTTGTCAAACTGTCCATATTATCCTGCAATTATCTTTTTCCACTCAACTGACAAGGAGACTTAGCCCCCTGAGTACTTATTAGTACCCATTAGTACTTCCTTTTCCTCTTTGTATGATATTCCACAACATGACCCATGATTAAAGGGTCTTCTCCCGTTAATGGATATTTAGGTTGTTTTCTGGGTTTTTTCCAATCACAAGCAATGTTGTGGTAAGCATCTGTGCGCTTGCTTCCTAGGGCAGATAGTAAGTAGCGGGATATCAACTGAAATATTGACTTCTCATTGAGTTGCTAACCTATTTTCAAGGTCTTGGATCATTTTCATTGTTTTTTCCATTGTTAAATAGTTAAACAATGTTGAAGCCCAGAGTTATCTTCTCAGACTGGAATTGGTTAACAAGCAGATTGGGCCGTTGTTTTCTTTATTGGGCAGGGTGATTCCTGGAAACCTCTGGAAGCAAGCTGCTGCTGTTTGTTTTTTACCCTGGGCAGTTTGACTTGGAACATTTCTGAAGTTGTTCAGTTCCTGCACATCTAAATGAACGGCTGTTTCTGGGTACAGGTTGGTTGGTGGTTTTTAAAACCTGGACATGGGCCTCTGTGTTTGGAGGACTCCGTTCTGTGTACTTGTGTTCCTCCATACAAGGGAGCCTTATGTAAGGAGCCATTCATCACGCCTCCCAAATGGGCCATAGGAGAGAAGCAATTTCCCTCCAACCAACTGGTTATTACTATAAGGTGTGGGCCTGAGTTGAAGTCAGTGGGGGAAGCATTAGTCCTCCTCATTTTGCATGGTTTAAATTCCGCTCACCTGTATCTCATCAGTACAAATCACCCCAAAACACCCCCACCCTCTTCCCTGTTCATCCTTCCTTTACTTGTTTCTTCATCCAACGCCATGTGTATCTGTTATATACCTACCAATCTAGGCAAAGCATAGAGCAGCCTATACACCTGGACATATGAGGAAGGGTGACAGAGAGGAAATATCCTAAAACATCTTTGATTAATACAGAGTAAATTTCAACTAAACAGACCTTAAAATTACCTGTTCTAGTTCTGGGTTCAAATTCCAGCTTTCTTTGTTCATAATAAACAAATATTTACAATCAACCCTAAGACCTCGACCCAGTTGCTTAAACTGAATCACTTTTCTCATCACTAAAATGGATGTAGTAGTAGGTATCTCACTCAATGTCATGTGAGTGTATGAGTTTGTAGTGAGCACTCAACCAGCGATAGCTATTATCTCTATGGCAAGAGTTTGATAGGAAATACCACCAGGTGATAGACTAGTCTCTGTATTCATTTAGGCAAATCTCCTATGTTATTCTCTTAAGGCCCTATAAGAGCTTGGATTCTCAAAGACTGACTCAGTTGGATTTCTCATACTTTTAGGACTAATGCAGGGAAATTGATCAAACATCTTAACAAGATCATTAACAATAATCCTAGAAAGGAAGACCTTACTTAACGCTCCCAAGCACTCCACTTCGGATTTTTGGGACTCGGGTACAGCATTCTCTAGATGAATCTGCTGCTTCAAACCCATCCAGCCTAAACCTGTTAGCCTCATTGATGAGATCTCCAGTGATCTGGGCTTGCTTCCCTCTTCAGCCTCTCTTGCAATTTCCCTACACACACCACACACACCACACACACACTTGTTTCATATTCCATTCTGATTCACATTCTCTAAGTTACTCAAACCCAACCTGTTCTCATCACCAGGCCATTGAACACACTGCGTTTTCTGTCTGGTACACACTTTCTTCAACTTCTTGCCTAACTGCTCACTTTAGATGTCATTTTCTCTGAGTGATGTTCCTTGACTTCTGCAATGCTGGATTAGCCGTGGTTCTGTGCTCCCGTGACATCCAGTGCTTAATTCCATCCAGTGTTCCTTCTGTCATTGTCATGGTCAATTCATTTGGCTGTATCCTTGTCTAAAGAATAAGCTCTTTGAGTGCAGAAACTGTACACCATCCTTTATCATAGCACTGCCACACAAAAGATATCCAATTCATTCTTGACTAGATGAATAAATAGACTGGACATAGAATTTTAGCATAATAATCTGACCAATTTGTCTGAGCAGAAAATTTATAATGAGGAGTTGTGGGAAGAAAGATCAGAAAGTAAGTTAATTCCAAATTTAGAAGCTCTTGAACTTGAGTTAAATTAAGAGTTTGATCTTTATCCTGTAAGCAGTGAAGAGCTATGGGAAAGTTTTAACTCCATGAAATGACATGATTAAAATGTTTATTTAGGAATCTTATTTTGGCCAGTGGAATGCTTGATAGAGAAAGTAGATGAGATTTCAGGCAGGAGATTCAAATTGGACCTTTAGTTTCTCACATGTGAGGAAAATACCTGAGAAATATTTGATAACTGTGACCCTTCAGAAGCTTTGTAAACGTCTTAATGGCGAGAACCAATTCTTCTTATTTCTATCCACTTCTTAGTCTTATTTTTATCCACTGCAACCAATACAATGGTTTGGATTTCACTGATGCTTAGTAATTGTCACTAAGTAAATGAATGAAGTGTATAAAAAAGGACAGATGCACAGGCTTTGGAAAGGAAGACTTGATAAGACTTGACTGATTGCCTCTGGAAAGGTGTCAAGTAGAAAATGGTCCCTTTGCTAGAAACAGAGGAGACGGGAAGAGGATCCAGTTTATGGAAAAAGTGAGTCCAGAAATGCACACTTTTTGTGGATCTTTTTTCTAGAAGGGATGGACATAAAGCACTACATTCTCATAATATCCTTAGGCCTGAGAAGCCATTCGTAATATCCTCACTCTCCTTCTCACCTTTAATGGCAGGAAGAAAGTTGCCAGATGGTTGAGTGAGTCACCCACAATCATAAAGCCAGGAGAGGCTGTCCTCAGAACAGAAGCACGTTATCCAGGGCGGAGACCATGCCGTCTCCTTGCTTGCACTAAAAAGCAAATTCCGTCTTTAAATAAGCACATCGTCATACTCTGGTTGTGTTACCTGCTCTTCAATTTTTCACCAAGGTTCAAGGAGATGAAACTCTTAACTGCCTGCCATCTTAGTAAATGGCAAAAGTTGGAAGGAAAAGGAAATAAAACCGCTCACTGCTCTTAGCAGAATCCTCTGGTGGGCTGTTTTCAGGAAATGCTTTCTAGGGTAAAGAAGTGAAATGTGGTAAAAATAGCTAACTTATAACTAAAGGAAAGGGTGCAAGTGAAGCCTGGTGATGTGTAGTCCAAACTGGGATTAAGTAAATGGCAATCACCCTCGATATAGGTTCAATTAGGGGCGTTTCTTTTACTTACTTTCTTTTTTTTTTTTTTTGAGGCATAAAGATGTTAATTTTCACATGTATTTGACCAGGGGTCTGTGGACGTTGCCTGCCAGCTGTGAACCACCTGCAGCCCTCCCAGACTGCCTCCTTTCCTCACAAATGCCCCGGCTGGGTCCCCTCATGTCAGGGAAACTGGCTGCGTAATACACAGGGCAGGCCATGGTTATTCATTCACACACAAATATTTATAGAGTGCCTACTTGCCTGACACTGTGCTGAGTCTAGTGGAGACGGCAAAGAGCCATAACTTCCAATATGGGGAAAGCATTCCCTTGAGCCTGAAAGGAGCTTACCATCTACTCCCGTAGTCAAAGGCATCCCCTGAGAAAAAAAACAGCATAAAATTGTAATCAGCATTATAAAAACAAGATAAGAGGTGTAGGTGTCCCAAGAGAATATGCTAGGACCTTACAATGTGTGGAAAAATCCAAAGGTAGTTTGAGTTTGTAGGACAAAGACAGAGCTTATTTTTCTGTTGGAAGGAAGATCTTGGGAGGAGGAGAGAGTTGAGCTGGACTCTTTTGCTGTTATTGCCCAAACCTGGCCTGAGGCTAAGCTAAAGATGTATGAGTCACCAGAGATAAAACAATTAAACAACAGACTGCCTGGCTTGCACAACCCAGCATCCGGTCCTGCAGGCTTTTCCTCTGAATGGCCAGCTGTTCTGATATCGCATAGCCTCAGCATACTGAGGCTATGCAATATGCAATGCCTATTGCATCCTTTACTATTTTAAGACTTTAAATTTACTGAATTTACTGTTTTAGGACTGGTACGAGCTTTTAGTTGTTGTTAGGAATGATTAGTCAAATCTCTGCGTAATTACTTAGCAAATGGAAGCCAGCTCTCCCTAGAATTCTGGACTGTCAAGGCCCATCAGGGAGAACCCCAGAAGCCAACAGAACATGCTCGACCTGATGAGTGACCCCAGTCTAAGACTCTGACAGCAGACAGGAGGTCCACTGCCCCTTCTGAAAGGGCCTTGGTTGGGAAGAAATGCTCTAAGGTGGGATACCCAGTGTTCCCTGCTCAGTCCCTCTACTGAGAAGTTTGGAAAGACAGTTTGGGGTCTTCAGCTGTGTAAAGTTGCTCAACTTCTATCTCAATCCAGGAGCTGTGTGAAATTAAAACCCAATATGAACTTACACCATGGTTGTTATAGGACCTGGGAGCTCACTCAAGGCCTTTCTACTGCAAGCCTAGGGCTCTTGTTTTAGCCTACTGAGAGGGGGTACCCCATGTAGATGGTGAGATCTGAGAGGTACGGGGGAAGGGAGTGATTTCAAGGGCAAATCCTCAGAGACAGGTATTGCCAGGCCTCTTGTTCACCTGCAAACTCCTCTTCACTCAAGCTTCATCTACTCCTGAAGTCTTTTCTGCGTGTGTCCCCTTTGAGCCACCGTGGTTCCCTGCCTTACCCTCTGTAATTGCACATCACATGTAATGCAATGCGATGAGTCACTCACCCACGTGAATCCCTCCTTAGTGAGTTCACGGAGGGAGGAGACTGTCTTAATCACCTTCCTTCATATGCTCAGTGCCTCCCTCATGCCTGATACACTGTAAGGGTTCAGTAAAGGTTTATTGAAAGAATGAGTCCTTGGGAATAATATTTGGCAAAGTTGTGCTGAAGGACATGTTTCTCCAACTAGGATTGTCAGAGTCCCAGAGCCCCAGAGAGGTGTCTTGGGAACCCTTGTGGGAATGTGGGGAAAGGTGTTCCCAAGGGCACCTTCTCCTCCTGTAACTGTCTGTGATCTGAGTGGTTCTGCTTTTGTCTGTTTTACATATTAGGGGTCTACACCTGGTTTTGCTTGAAAACCTCTAGAAAAATCCTATAGGTGGGAGGAGGAAGAGCTTTTGGGTCTATATGGTACGATATCAGTAGGATATCATCATGAGATAAAGAGGAATGAGGCACTCAGGTGCATCTGAGCATGGTCACAGCCTCAAGACTGACTGCAGGCCAGTAGAGAGAAGACCTCAGGAAGAGAAAAGTGGCCAAAGGGGTCTTCAGGTCACTTCTCAAGGGCCTCCTTGAGAAGGTCACTGGCCATGGGCCAGAATCCTTAAGACAGCAGACAAGGCCTCACTTCCTTCTCTTGCTGTTCCTGTTCTCTCGACACCGCAGCCACTCTTCCCTCAAATACAACACAGTCTTTCCTGCCTCAGGATCTTTGCACAGGATGTTTCCTCTCCCTGGTAAACTTCCTTCCTTCTCTGTCCTGGGCCAGTCCTTCTTTAAGTCTCCATTGAAATGTCCCTGCCTGACATCCTACCTCCCTCAACCTAGACTGGATTGGAGCTTTTATTCCCTGTATTTCTAACTTAGTGTGTTTATCACCAATTGCAATAATCTATTGAATGTCTGTTCCCTTTCCCCCAGATAGGTTGTGAGTTGTGATGAGAGAAGGGTGGTCGTCACTGTATCCCCGGCACCTGGCACAGGGTCATGAAGCTAAGAGGAGCTCAACAAATTCTTAACACATGTGATTGGCAGCCTCTGAGATGGCCCCCAAATATCCCCACCTGCTAGTACTCACAGCCTTGTGTATTCTCCTTACCTTGAGAAACTTGCTTCTAGACCATGGGATATGGCAATGTTGAGGGTATCTCACTTCCATTATAAAAAAGAGTGTAACTTCCATCTTGCTAGTTACCTTCTCAGCTTACATGCTTTGATGAAGCAAGCTGCCATGTTGGAAATGGTCATGTCGCATGGAACTGAGGGAGGCCTCAGGAGGAGCTGAGGTCCAGTCCAACATCCTGCAAGGAACTGAATCCTCCCCACAACCACACGAGCTTGGAAGTGGATGCTTCCTGACTGGAGACTCCCAGCCCTGGCTGACGCCTTGATTACAGCCTTGTGGGGAGACCTTGAAGCAGAGGACCCAGCTAAGCCACGCCAGACTCTTGACCCTCAGAAATCAAGAGGTAATAAATGCGTGTAGTTTTAAGCTACTAAGTCTCAGGGCGTAATCTGTTACACAGCAGTAAATAACTAATAAGACAAATAAATGAATAAATCAGTACATGAATGTATGAAACTGAAGACCTCACCAAAAAAAGGGGAACTTCAGACTTGGGGGAATGAACTGAGGTGCTAAGTCAAAGACAATTGCTAATGCTTCCTGTTTGTTTGCTAATGTTTCCTGTTTGTTTCTCCCGGCTACAGAATCTGAAGGTGGGATTTGGGGGAAAACTCTTCCAGAGTTTTCAGAATCAGAAATTCACCAGGTCAATGGACATCTTATATGCCCAGATCCTATCTGACATCACTCACAAGAATTTGTGTTTGTAGATGCATACCAGAAATACATCCTCAGTGATGCCAGTTTGGATCCAATTTATGTCAAAATGAACAGTCTGGCTTGGAAGGCCTTTATTGTAAATGGTTGTATTTTAAATCTTGATCCAAGTGACCCTCTCAAAGCATCTCTGTCTCATGTGTATTTGGCTGCAAGAAGAGTCTTGTGTGACTTTGAAAATGGAAATAGCACTAATTACCTGGAATGGATTAGTGGGCGTTGATTGTGTATATAGTCTAGATGTAAATAATATAAAATCCTTGATGGAGCTATAAATACCAGCTTTATCAATAGCTCTCATAGTTTATAATTTCCCAATGCATTTCAAGATGCCAACTCTCACCTTTTCCCTAGATTGATTTCCTTGCTTCAAAGTAATAAAAGGATGCAAAAATAAATAATAATAATAAAATAATGATGTACTTTAAAGTGCATTTGGGTTCCAACATCTGATTTTAATAGAGATGTACAAAGAAGTTCCTTTTCCACCTTCTTAAATCTCATATTTTTTCCTGCTCAGTTTCACATGGAAAATATAATTGCCTATTGAGTTTCCCTGGGTTAAGCTTATTTCAATAGGAACTACTAATTACTTGATCACCCTGGCACTGTAACATGCAACATTTAAAGTTTCTTTGCCCTTGGCCTTCCGTGGTGGCGCAATGGTTAAGAATCCGCCTGCCAGAAAGATAGATCAATGGAACAGGATAGAAAGCCCAGAGATAAACCCATGCACATATGGTCACCTTATCTTTGATAAAGGAGGCAGGAATGTACAGTGGAGAAAGGACAGCCTCTTTAATAAGTGGTGCTGGGAAAACTGGACAGCTACATGTAAAAGTATGAGATTAGATCACTCCCTAGCACCATACACAAAAATAAGCTCAAAATGGATTAAAGACCTAAATGTAAGGCCAGAAACTATCAAACTCTTAGAGGAAAACATAGACAGGACACTCTATGACATAAATCACAGCAAGATCCTTTCTGACCCACCTCCTAGAGAAATGGAAATAAACCAAAAATAAACAAATGGGACCTAATGAAACTTAAAAGCTTTTGCACAGCAAAGGAAACCATAAACAAGACCAAAAGACAACCCTCAGAATGGGAGAAAAATATTTGCCAATGAAGCAACTGACAAAGGATTAATCTCCAAAATTTATAAGCAGCTCATGCAGCTCAATAACAAAAAAAACAAACAACCCAATCCAAATATGGGCAGAAGACCTAAATAGACATTTCTCTAAAGAAGATATACAGAATGCCAACAAACACATGAAAGAATGCTCAACATCACTAATCATTAGAGAAATGCAAATCAAAACTACGAGATATCATCTCACACCAGTCAGAATGGCCATCATCAAAAAATCTAGAAACAATAAATGCTGGAGAGGGTGTGGAGAAAAGGGAACACTCTTGCACTGCTGATGGGAATGTGAATTGGTACAGCCACTGTGAAGAACAGTATGGAGGTTCCTTAAAAAACTACAAATAGAACTACCATATGACCCCGCAATCCCACTACTGGGCATATACCCTGAGAAAACCATAATTCAAAAAGAGTCATGTACCAAAATGTTCATTGCAGCTCTATTTACAATAGCCCGGAGATGGAAACAACCTAAGTGTCCATCATTGGATGAATGGATAAAGAAGATGTGGCACATATATACAATGGAATATTACTCAGCCATAAAAAGAAATGAAATTGAGCTATTTGTAATGAGGTGGATGGACCTAGAGTCTGTCATACAGAGTGAAGTAAGTCAAAGAGAAAGACAAATACCGTATGCTAACACATATATATGGAATCTAAGAAAAGAAAAACTGTCATGAAGAACCTAGGGGTAAGACAGGAATAAAGACACAGACCTACTAGAGAATGGACTTGAGGATATGGGGAGGGGGAAGGGTAAGCTGTGACGAAGCGAGAGAGTGGCATTGACATATATACACTACCAAACGTAAAATAGATAGCTAGTGGGAAGCAGCCGCATAGCACAGGGAGATCAGCTCGGTGCTTTGTGACCACCTAGAGGGGCGGGATAGGGAGGGTGGGAGGGAGTGAGATGCAAGAGGGAAGAGATATGGGGACATATGTATATGTATAACTGATTCACTTTGTTATAAAGCAGAAACTAACACACCATTGTAAAGCAATTATACTCCAATAAAGATGTAAAAATAATATTAAAAAAAATTTTTTTTAAAAACAACAAAAAAGAATCCGCCTGCCAATGCAGGGGACATGGGTTCGAGCCCTGGTCCGGGAAGATCCCACATGCCGTGGAGCAACTAAGCCCATGCACCACAACTGCTGAGCCCGCATGCCGCAACTACTGAAGCCCGTGCACCTAGAGCCCGTGCTCCACAACAAGAGAAGCCACAGCAATAAGCCCGTGCACCGCAACAAAGAGTAGCCCCTGCTTGCTGCAACTAGAGAAAGCCCGCGTGCGGTGACGAAGACCCAATGCAGCCAAAAATAAATAAAATTAAATAAATAAGTTGAAAAAAATGAAGTTTATTTGCTCTCAAGTAAAGGACATTTGTTTTTCCTGTTATTTATAATCATTTTCTTAATCTCCTAGCAGCCAAATCCCATTTCAATTGCTCATTATGAAAAACTCATATTGCTTTGTGAAATGCCGAAATGCATCTAAAGGCATGATGTACCTTTGTGTGTATCCAAAGAGAAAGGGAGAGGGCTCATTGAAGAAATATGGATGGTGAAATCCTGAACTTAAAGACAGGTTACAGACTGCCTATTTGAGTAACAAACTTTTTATTTATTTATTTATTTATTTTTGGCTGCATTGGGTCTTCGTCGCTGCGTGCGGGCTTTCTCTAGTTGCGGCGAGCAGGGGCTAGTCTTCGTTGCGGTGCGCGGGCTTCTCATTGTGGTGGCTTCTCTTGTAGAGCACAGGCTCTAGGCCCGTGGGCTTCAGTAGTTGTGGCTCGCGGGCTCTAGAGCGCAGGCTCAGTAGTTGTGGCACACGGGCTTAGTTGCTGCACTGCATGTGGGATCTCCCCGGACCAGGGCTCGAACCCATGTCCCCTGCATTGGCAGGTGGATTCTTAACCACTGCACCACCAGGGAAGCCCTGAGTAACAAACTTTTAAAAATCACTATTTGCAGAGGAATGAGTTGCACTATTGGACTATGGTTGCGAGACCATGATTCTTAAAGCTGCAGTTTTAGAGGCTACTGTCAAGAGGTAATAGATCAGAAATTAAGATAAAGTGGCTGTGAAGTTGTAATGGGAGTGCACTGGGGCTGGAGATTTATACACATTATGCTCAAGTTAGCTGAGAAAACAACTTTTGACTTCCTCTCAAGCTCTTGCCTACTGACTCACCTTAGTCTGCTGTAATAATTCAAACAATAATTGAAGGAAAATGCTTAGGCTTTCCGATTTTGTTGCCCTCACCTTTGTTTCCCCGAGATGGGATTGCGGGGAGGGATGTGCTGACTGAGTCATCATGGGACTAGGGTAGAGGGGTTCTACAATCCAGAAGTGTCCCTGGTGCTCGATCCCCACCATTGCCCATCGTCCCTCCCTGCTGACCTTTGCATACAGCCAAGTGGACTGCAGATGCACTCAACATATGGCCTCTTGGCCAGGGTTTGGGACTGATTCCTGGCTGCCTGGCTTCTGCAGCCTCTTGTTGGTGTTAAACCCTCCAAGCTGTGTCCTCTGTCCAGCCCCTGATCAGGAGATTAGCCCATGATCCCTGCTCTAGGGTCACCTCCCCTGGTCACAGTGGGCCACTCTTAACTCAGCTGCTTCTTCTCCTTCCCCTCCACAAGGGGACTTCTGGGGCCCCTCCATGCCACATGGGAACTGAAAGAGTTGTGGTGCTACCAGGCTTACTGAGGAGTGGTTACCTCCAAGGTTTGGGGCAGGGAGGTTGCAAGGCGACCTCATCCTGGTGTCCAAGCCATGAATTGAAACAAAGAAATGAAATGCCCCTGCTCTTGGCATTCCTCTCCACAGCTCCCCAGACCTCCCCTAAAATGGAGAGATGGAGAGCCATGTGACTCACTTCCTGCCTCACATGACTCTCTCCTCCTCCCTTTATCCATTCAGGTAAGAAGGGGAACTTGTACTTCCCCTTTCTGAATACCTGAGATCTCCTTGCCAACCCCAGACTCAAGGCTGAGACTTAATGACTGATAGGCAGTGTATGAGAAAGACCCACTTGCCCATAAAGGAACTACTCGGGAGGCATTTGAGAAAATCGTACCTCTTCTATAAGTCAATGGGAAACATATCATCTGATTTGGAATGAAAATTGTATTTTGGTTCTTTAAATCTACTTAGAAATGTATTAGATGTCAAGTATATGCCAGCCTTTAAACATGATGAGTTTTCTCCTACATACTGTATGGTTCCATTTATATGACATTCAGGAAAAGGCAAAACTATAGGGACAGAAAACAGATCAGTGGTTGCCTGGGGTTAGGGGTGGGGAGAGGAGGTGATGACAAAGGGGCACAGAGGAACTTTTGGGGGTGATGCATCTTGATTGTGGTGGTGGTTACATGATTGTATGTGCTTGTTAAAACTCATAGAAATGTACACCAAATGGGGCAATTATCGTACATAAATTAGACTTAAATAAACTTGACTTTTACCAAACATGATGAGCTTTCACATTCCCAGGATTATAGTTGACATGTACTGAACATTTATTAAATAGTGGACCGTTCTACCACTTTGACTGCATTAGCTCATTCAGCCCTCAGAATGACTCTATTTGGAGGGTACTCTTGTTATCATCATCTCCATCTTACTGATGAGGGAACTGAGACCTAGAAAAGTTAAGTAACTTGCCCAAGACCACACAGTGAGTATAGCTGGAATTCACATTCAGATCTGTCTGATGCCAAAACCTGTCAGTTTCACCGCTATGTTATATATGGCCTCTCCAGATAAGCAAGTTTGGGAACTTCTCTGGTGGTCCCGTGGTTGAGACTCCGAGCTCCTGATGCAGGGGACCCAGGGAACTAGATCCCACGTGCTGCAACTAAGAGCCCACACGCCGCAACTAAAAGATCCCACATGAGGCAACTAAGACCCAGCACAGCCAAATAAATAAATAAATATTAAAAAAAAAGTTTAGGCTGATAAATATTTAAGAAGTAAACTGGCAATGTTTATGTTTGCCTGTAACTTGCCTTACCTAGAGCCTTTTTCGGTTCAATCACATTTGCTCTCAGATCAGAAAGTAAGTGGTAAGCCCCATCCCCAACACACATACACACACACACAGACACACACACACACACACACCAGGAATGTATTGATATTTCTCCAGTTGCCCCAATCCAACATCCTCAGTTAGACTGAGAGACCCATTACTGACAGTGAGCTAAGAATGTGTCAGGGGCTTCCCTGGTGCTGCAGTGGTTAAGAATCTGCCTGCCAATGCAGGGGACACGGGTTCGAGCCCTGGTCTGGGAAGATCCCACATGCCGTGGAGCAACTAAGCCCGTGTGCCACAACTACTGAGACTGCACTCTAGAGCCCGTGAGCCACAACTACTGAGCCCATGTGCCACAACTACTGAAGCCTGCGTGCCTAGAACCTGTGTTCCGCAACGAGAGAAGCCACCACAATGAGAAGCCTGCGACCGCAACAAAGAGCCAATGCAGCCATAAATTAATTAATTAAAAAAGAAAAGAAAGAATGTGTCACACTGGGGGACTGTTGGTGAGGAAGATCCCCTGGAAAGTTCCAGGGTCTGTGTGGCCCACCATAGCTCAGACTCCTGACCAGGCCTCCAACCTATACTCTCAACTGGGGGTCTTGCAGTTCCAACCCAGATACCACCGCAGCCTGGTGTAGCAACAGTGGCAGACTTCTCCTCTGCTTATAAGAGTTTCCTTCTCAAGTTCTTATTTGCTTGACTTGGGTCTGAGAACTCCAGCCCATGCTGCCTCTGACAGCAGATGACAGTAACTGTTCTCATTAGCTGCTGGTGCTAGCACAGTGGGATTTCTGAGAGTCTTCCCATCTGCTTTTCTCTACTGCAGAGTGCTTTCCATAATAAATTATGGAGCTCGATGTAGGACAGTGGTAAGATATGGCAAACTGTGGGAACTCGGGGCTGGTTCTTGCCAGGGGAAAGGGGCACCTGGGCCCACATCTGGTCTTCTGGTTCTCCCGGCCTGGTACGTATGGTGCAGAGCCCAGTTACCATTAGCAAGGCGGTCAGGGAGTGTACATCATTGTGACAGAGGCTTTGGGCATGTGCTGAATCCACTGCAGGGAGAATCTAACTGGTCCTATATCAATTCACTTATCCAGGGACCTTGGATCAGAAGTAGACAGTTCAAACATGCTGAAAGAGCAATGATTCACCCCAGCAAATACCACCTTGTGTTTCTTCTTATCTGCTTTACTTAGGGAGCGAGTTGGCCCTCTGACGCTCCTGGTGAGTCACCGATGTCCATAGGGCCAGAGGAAGGTGCTGTGCAACTGAGGGAGTATCACGTAGGCCCCAGCTTCACTTATCTGTCATCAATCTTTATGGGGCCTGTGGACCCAATGGCAGGGTTGCTTACATTGGGTGATTTGAAGGTCTATCATCTCAAAAATGCACTTGTCTTTAATTCTCACTAGTAAGGGGCCTGTTGGTACATTTGGTCAACTTATGACAAAGATGCTGAAGGCTGGGGCAAGGTTGGGTGAGTTCAGATAGGATGGTGAGAGGGGGAGAGGTATGGGGGTCAGGGTGAGTCTGCAGGTCGGGAGCCTTCCCTGAGGCAATAGAGAGCCTCAGAGATGTGCTCTGGAGGCCAGAGACACCCTGACACTAAAAACAGAGGATCAAAAATAGTCAAGGAGAGCCTTAGGAGACAAATTGGTCTGCTCAGAGTTTGGCCTGGAATGCAGCCTCTCTGGGCTACTCTAAACTTATCAGTTGTTCGTACCTGCCTATAAAGGAGTTTTTCCTTTTTCTAGAGGAAGCCATGAAAATAAGAGACAACTGATTGGCAGGGTCGTGGGTCTAGGTCAACAAAGGACCCAGAGGAATGAAGACTGGAGACAAAAGAGCAAATGTCACTTATATTGACCTTTGCAGGATGAAGGGTATTCAAATCTGAGTAGGCCTGGCAAGAAAGCAGCAGAGAGATCGGCCAAGTTGGTAACAGAAGGCCAGTCTTCATTCCTGAACAGAGGGTTCAGGGACCTGAGAAGGCAGCCCTCCTATAATTTTATTTTCTCAAACATTAGAAATTACATGCGTGAAACCTATAAAGCCATCTTATATGTGTAAACATAAAAGAACATTGCTACATTTTAGAGCCAGCTCTTTTCCCGTTTTGTAGCAATCCGTTTTGTTTTTTCAGACCTCCTAAATCTCGTCTCTTCAATATTCTTTTATTCTGTTTAACAACTAGGTATTGGTGACTGTGTATGCAAACCTCTTTGCAAAGCTTGTTGCTACCAGTGGGAAAAGATGGCAATTTCCTAAAATTGCTCTGTGCTTTATGCTCAGACCATTATGAAAGAAACATTAGGGTATTTTTAAAAAATGAGTGTCTACTGTATACAAAGCACCCTGCTGATAAGGAGAGGACTGTGTTTATCCAGAGTTACGCGCACTATCTCTTCCAAAGATTGGGAATCCCTGAAGGAAAGGAAATGCCTTGGAAGGGAAACTGAGTTATGAAGGCTCCATTTCCATGATTAATTCTACCCTCTCCAACCTCCCTACCCCAACCTGCCTTTTCTCATCTATAAGATGCTCACGATCGCAGTTCATTGATTTTGGTAGTCTGCTCATTGATTTGTAAACGTGGATCAAAATGCCAGACCATCATTTATGCAAACTGGCCTTGCTCACAGACGTAGAAACTAAAATAAATCAGACCTTGGGCCACAAGCAGTCAGCATGACCTCAGGCGGCAGAGGCTGGGTGCTCCCCACGCGCTGTCTCCCTCCCTCCCTCCTTCAATGCCAAATGGTGACTCAACGCCAACCTGCCTTGCCAGCTTGATCTCCTCAACACCAGAAGATCCTAGCCCTCCCTCCATCCCCAAAGGTTCAGTTATCTGCAGAATGTACCTGTCTAGACAGTATCAGCTCTTGAATGTAAAAGCTTCCATTCTAGTTCCCAGTACCAGGGAAAAGGCCTGTGCACTTCCACAGTCCAGAATGTTTCAAGCGTAGCCTTTAAAAAAAAAAAAGAAAGCAACATACATTCGTTTGTAGAAGATTTGGGAAATACAGAAAAGCACAAAGAAGAAAATTTGCCTTTAACCATGTTTTCTAGTCGTTGTTATGCTTATATATCAGTCCAAGCCACCTTTAAGAATGTATTTTAGAGCAAAATCTGGTAGTTTTAATACTGTTGTTTCTGTTTTTTCTTTAAGATTGCTGGAGACTGTCCATGAAATCGTCTTCATCCTTTGCGCTACCCTCTGACCTGCTCTAGTGTAAGACCATTCTTGGTGGGCGGGGGCAGAGGGGACAGTTAAAACCCTAAATACCGTACGGCCGTCCTTTCCCAGTTATTTGGGGTCATGTAAGACACTTCCAGGAAATGCAATTCCCCGGTTTTATTTTAGGTTTTTGGCGGGGGTGGTGTGTGTGGAGGAGAATGCCAGGACGGTACAGGAGTATTTCTTAATCCAGAGGACAAGCCTCAGGGACACGTCGGAAACACAGACTCCCGGGCCCCACCCCAGACCTGCTGGTTGAGAATCTGCATTTCCACGAGATTCCCAGCTGTTTCCAAACTGTGCCTCTGAACTTTGAGAAGCAGTGACCTGTGCAACCCCTTTCTGGCCTTCCTCAGGTGGTATTGATTGTCAGGATTTGTATGTAACGTTCACACCTCCTTGATGTTGAAACTAGCAATAAAAATCCCACCTCCAAGGGAGTAAACACCTTTTGCTAAGGCCACAGCCCACATTCTTCTGGGAAAACTCCAAGTGTGTTGCCTTCTCGATGCCCTGGAGAGTTGCGGAGTGCTCCAAATGGAAATCGAAGGAGGCGGCCAACCTTTTATTTTGCCATCCCCTCAAAGTCCATTCCAGGGTCAGAGCTGTCATGGTAAATCATTCACCCAGGGGGGCAAGAGAGATTCAGGACAGCGCTCTTTAAATTCTGTTGGAAAAAAATCCACCGTACCCCGCCTTCCCCTCTGCACCACTACAGCTGCCCTATTTTCGGCCTCCACTGGTTCCTTTAACCTTGATGCATCCACCAGGGGGCCCCAGGAGGCACAGGCAGGGCCCAGGGATTGTGACGACCCTAATCAGGCCAACTGGGATCAAGGACTTTGAGTGCAATGCTGCTGATAGAGGGAGAAGAAGAAACGACAAAAGCCCAAACAGTCGTGTCTGTCTGCGTCACCAGACACAACCACGTGTGTGCATCAGGATGTGTGTCAGCCCAGCCTGGGCAAAGCCCCCATGGGGCTGCTTCCATTAGGTCTCTGCCTGACATCCCCAACCAGGAAGGTGTTCCCGGGTGGCCATCTGAGCAGCATCCCCGCTCCCCCAGGACTACCTGCACCCAAGTGAAGTGTCATTCTTCTCTCTCCTCACAGACATGAAAGGTGTCACGAAGCCTTTGTGCCCGGGCCCTGCAGTTCCCTCTGGGTTCTGGCATCGGGTTCTCTATCTGTTCAGCAGCATCAGACAATCTCGCCGGCACCCGGCCCTGGCCTTGGCCATAACGCTCTCATCGGGCGTCTCTCCTCTCCCAGGGTTGGCTTCCTAAGCTCTGGTGTCAGATCTGCAAATCCTTCCGTGGGAGCACATGGGACACTTAGGATGAAGGATGGTTAGGAATGGCTTCTTCCTGAGCTTACAAATATCACCTAATCCATCCTGGCAACACCTGGTTTATAAAGCAAGCAACTACAGCGGTCATCTTCTTTCCAGAGGTTATGGTACATAAAGGGTCGAAAACTCAGGCCCTGTTGCTGCAGAGGCCTGCACTCAAATCCTGGCTTCCCATCACCTAGCTCTAAAATGGGGATCCCAAGACCTCACACGAGGATTAAATGAGATGCTGGATGGAAAGCACTTAGCACAGTGCCCGGCAATTAGTGAGTGCTCAGTGAAAGGTAGCTGTCGTTATTATTACCTAAAAGGGACAGCAAGTCAGGCCAGATAACCCAATGAGTCTGTGCTGTAACCCACAAGGCCTGGGTTTCCATTCTGGATCTGCCTAGAATCACTCTTGTGTGCCTCAGTTTCCTCATCTGTAAGATGGGGATGACGCCGTCTGGTGTTCTGATCTTGCTGTAGCTAAGGCTTATCCATGCGAACCGTGTACCAGGCACTGTTGTAAGCGCTTCTCGTGTTAATTCTTTTGATTCTCGGCACATCCCTGTTTGACAGACGAGGAGACCGCGGCAAAGAGGTCCCGTGCCCAGGGTCAAGCAGCTGGTAACAAATGGAGCTGAGATTCCAACCCGGGCGGTCTGGCCCCAGAGCCTGCATTTCTACCTTTCTTACTGTGGGGAATCAAATGATATATTGATTATGGAAGTGCTTTGGGCGTGGGAAGTATGGTACAAACACGAGATTAATTCAAGTCTCTCGGTGTTTGGTCTTCATCTGGAATCCTTACTCTTTCCTGGCAGGGCATAGAGTTGGGGGCTACTTGAGGTTTTCCTGAAGCCTTTTAATCACTGGATGTTACGAGTTGAATTATGTCCTTCTCAAAAAATATACGTATTGAAGTTCTAGCCCCTAGTACCTCAGAATATGACCATGTTTGCAAATAGAGTCTTGACAGAGGTCATCAAGTTAAAACGAGGTGATTAGGATGAGCCCTAATCAATATGCCTGGTGTCCTTATAAGAAAGGAAAATTTGTGCACAGAGGGACGGCCATGTGAGGTCACGGGAGAACGCCACGTGCAGATGGAGGACCGGAGTGATTATCCCCAAGTCAGGGATCACTGAGGCCACCAGAAGCTAGGAGAGAGGCATATAAAAGATCCTTCGGTGGCTGCAGAGGGAGCGTGGCCCTGCCAGCACCTTGATCTTGAACTCCTAGCCTCCAGAATTGTGAAGTGAAAATTTTCTGTTGTTCTAAACCATCCGGTCTGTGGTACTTTGTATGGCAGCCCTAGGAGACAAATAACACTAAGATCAAGGGGGAGGAGGTGAGGCGAGAATGAAGATGAATGGGAAAGTCAAGGCTGACGATGGGTGATGAGAGGCTGCTGAGAGGGGCTCGACACTCCCACGTGTGCCTGTGTGTGTGTGAGCACAGGCGTGTGTACACTTTGACTGAAATCTGATCTGTGGGCTCACCAAGCCTGCAGAACTTTCCTCTACAAGATCACAGGTGAGGCAAAGCAAACATTAAATCTATTCCACCTCCACTGAAGCAGGTAGGAAGAGGAGTCTTCTCTGGGAGAGCATTTCATCGAATCCCACCCCTTTGTTCTGCAGTGGAGGATGTGAGAAGTGGGGAGCTGGGTTCCCAAGACCCTTTCAGCGGTGAGCAGCAGCAGTGGGGTCAGAGCCAGTGTCGCTCTACGCGTTGGGCCGCACTGACCCTCAGGGCTTATTTTTGGTTGGCACAGAGGAATTCACTGTTTTGCTGTTACAAGTTACTTCATAAGATTACATTCTGGTTTGTGTGAGTGTGTGTGTGTGTCTGTGTGTGTGTGTTTGTGTGTGTGTGTTTAAAGCAAAAGAAGGTTTATTTAGGGAGATACACACTCCATAGAGTGTGGGCCATCTTGGAAGGCCTGGTTTTTGTGGTTTTTTTAATGAAACTTTTGAATGAAATATTACAGACATGTCATAGATCCTAAGTGGACATCTCAGTGTGTCTCCATCTGTGTAAGCAGCACCCAGACAAAGAATGAGTATATCACTCGCACCCCGAAGCCCTCCTGCCCCTCCCAGGCACTAACGCCAACAAAGGAACCACTATCCCGAGTTCTAGCAACACAGATGGATTTGCCTGTTTTCGAGCTGATATGAATGGGATTCACAGCCCTCCTTTGTGTCTGCTTTCTTTCTCTCTACCTTATGTTTGTGAGGTTTCTCTGCATCTCGCATATGGAGCAGTTCATTCTCACTGCCAGAGAGTAATTCATGCTTCTTGTCTTTTAAATCAAATCAAGAGGTGCACAGAGAGAGAAGTGTCCTGAAATAATTCAAACTGGTCCTTTAAGAAAAAAGTTAAAGCCATCCAATTGCTGAAACAACAGCAAAACAAATTAATTAATCTTTACAAATTGGATCCAATTTATTGGCCATTTATTAAAAGCCACTTTCCCAGATCACTTCCAACCCACCCTTTCCTTTCCCCTTTCCCTGGATTCCCAAGGCCCAGTTGTGTCACCCTGGGCTGACCCAGTCTGGACCTACGGGATGAGGTTGTGGGTTCACTAGCTGGGGTTTACCTGGGTGAACCCATCTTGACCCCAGAGTAACTGGGAGCCTGGACTGTTACTGAGTGCACCGTGGCCGAGAGTCACTCCCACAGCTTGCTCAGGCTCTGGCCTGCTCCCAAGAGCAGCTTGGCTGGAAAGGGGCGGCACCCCCTTCCCTCCTCGGTCCACGCCAGACCACAGTTGGCCCGATTTCTTTATGCTGACAAGCCTTACTGGGGTCTTCCCTTTTGCTGGTAGCAATGACCTAATCCCAAAATGCAATTTTCAGGGAGCCCCAATGCAAATCAGCGGGACTGCCGTCCTGAGCCTGAGTCCATATATGGTGCAATCTCTGAACCGGGACAGGGATAGCGCTGAGTGCAATGCAGCACAGCTGATTCTCCAGCTGGCCCTCTCCCTCCCTAAGCTGTGCCTGCCCACTCCAGTTTCCAGTGATGTCAGCGCTATACCCATAAGGAAACCTTAAGACAGTCCCAGCGCAGCACTTCTTTGTGCCTTTGGGAGGAGGAATATAGTTACTTCTTTTTAGGCTCCCCAGTTCCTGGGGGGGGGCTGTACTTTCTGGAATGTGATAGAATAACAAGATGACTGGTGCTTTTTCTTCAGTACTGCTCTGGCTGTGGGTGTAGTCGGAGAGAGGACAGTTGCTCAAACCCAGTTGCCAGGACTGTTTTGAACTGGAAGCAGTCACAAGGCCCCACCCTGGCACTGGGCAGAGATCAGTTTTCACAGACCTTAGTTGGAGCCTTGGCTTTTCTTTGGTCTCCACCCTCAGCTAATTTTTATTTGTTTGGCCTTCTGTGTGAGCAGCGGAACTAAGGCATTCTCAGACATGGGAAAGAATGTTGAAGTCTGGTTACCAGCTCTATTCCAAACTCATTAGTGGATGAGCGTGTTCACTTTATTAGCATACCCACCACCATTCTAGAACCAATTAAAAGCAAAGCCCCGGACTAGACTCCAGCAGTGGCACACTGGAGCCGGCTCTAACCAGTTAGGAACCTAATTGTTAAGTTTCCAGGAAATTTGCAAGCCGATTGTTAAACACAACAATTTTAAAGATTAAGTTACATAAAATTAAAATAGAAGCAACGGGATTTAAAACAAAGGTAATAAATGATCAAAACTCATTCACTTCCTAATGATTTTTACTACATTTTGCTGTTATCTGTGCTCTCTTTTTTAAAGCTATTAATTTTTTAAAATTTATTTATTTTTGGCTGCGTTGGGTCTTTGTTGCTGTGCGTGGGCTTTCTCTAGTTGCAGCGAGCGGGGGCTACTCTTTGTTGCGGTGCACGGGCTTCTCATTGCAGTGGCTTCTCTTGTTGTGGAGCACGGGCTCTAGGTGTGCGGGGTTCAGTAGTTGTGGCACACAGGCTCAGTAGTTGTGGCACACGGGCTTAGTTGCTCCACGGCATGTGGGATCTTCCCGGACCAGGGCTTGAACCATGTCCCCTGCATTGGCAGGCAGATTCTTAACCACTGCACCACCAGGGAAGTCCCTATCTGTGCACTTGAGGTTACTCACATCTGTTGTATATCTGTACGGTGGAAACATCCTATAACACTGTGCACTGTTCACTCTTCCCAGCTCCTGGTTCAGTAAGGTCACATTGGGACATTGACATCAGCCACTATGGGGTATTTACCCCATGGAAAACACTACAAATCAGGGCTCCCACCTCCAACCCCCAAGCCAGTTTATGACCTTGACCTGCACACCACTGACTCTGGGGGTCAATAAGGAATGACTCACTCCTTGCCCTCAGGGTGTTTATAATACATAGAAGGGGATAAGTCCTTTATGACTTGAGTTGGGCAGTGTCTTCTCTAAAATGTCAAATGGGGGAGTCAGAGGACACGGACATTGAAGTCAGAGAGACCTACATCAGCATCCCAGTTCTGCCACTTGCTGACCACATCCCCTTAAATACGTTACCTAATGTTTTTGAATCATTTGCCAGATGGGAATAATAGCATCACAAGATGGTCACGAGGATTTAATGGTGAAAATATGAGAGTGTTGAAAGAGCATTTCCAGTTGAGGGACCAGCATGAAGGAACAGCGTAGAAGCAGGAAAGTGGAAGGACTATTCAGAGAATGGCCAGCAGTCTAGGATGTTTGGATATTACGATGCACCAGAAGCATCAAAGTGGGAAGAGCACAGGTAGGATGTGACCCTGGAAATGCAGGATTAACAGGAAGGAAAGAGCTGAGACTCCTTGGGGCAGGGCTGGGGAGACTGAGCCACTGGGAGGGCAGCCAGCAGTCCAAGCCACCAAGTTTGAAGGATACAGCAAGTTCAGGCATAATTCAGACAATCCTCTCAACCAGGAGGTGCAGTCTAGCAGGGAGCATCAGGCACTATGGGCAGTCTGTTCCTCTAAGACGAATCCCCAGCCGTAACTGGAAGTACAGGGTCCTCCTCCAGCCCTAAAGAGGGGGCCAGTAGGAGCTAGGTTAAATATGCTAGGTTGGTTCTGTGGCTCAGCACTGTCATCGAAAGGCCAAGCACTCTCTTTTCACTCTGATATTCCCACTACTATTCTCTGTGTGTCAGCTTTTATTCTTGGTGTTGATGCCTAGTGTGGCACAATGATTGCCATAGCTCATAGCCCCTCAATCAAAGCAGGTAAGAGTGCGGCAAGCCTCAGAATCGTTATATCAGGGAGCGAAATCTTTCCCCAAGCCCCAGCAGATTTCCCCTTGTATCTCATCGGCCAGAGTGGGTCACATGCAGTAGCAGGCAGACAATGGCCTATAAAGACCCTCACACTCTTGTCCCCTGGAGGCCGTGAATTTCTTACCTTACATGACCACAGGGACTTTGTAGATTAAAGGTAGGCTCTCAGGGGCTTCCCTGGTGGCGCAGTGGTTGAGAATCTGCCTGCTAATGCAGGGGACACGGGTTCGAGCCCTGGTCTGGGAGGATCCCACATGCTGTGGAGCAACTAGGCCCATGAGCCACAACTACCGAGCCTGCACGTCTGGAGCCTGTGCTCCGCAACAAGAGAGGCCGAGATAGTGAGAGGCCAGCGCACCGTGATGAAGAGTGGCCCCCGCTTGCCGCAACTAGAGAAAGCCCTCGCACAGAAACGAAGACCCAACACAGCAAAAATAAATAAATTAATTAATAAACTCCTACCCCAACATCTTCTTTAAAAAAAAAAAAAAGGTAGAGTCTCTCTCTTTTTCATTTTATTTATTTATTTATTTATTTTTTGGCTGCGTTGGGTCCTCGTTGCTGCATGCGGGCTTTCTCTAGTTGCAGTGCGTGGGCTTCTCATTGTGGTGGCTTCCCTTGTTGCGGAGCACGGGCTCTAGGCGCGGGCTTCGGTAGTTGCAGCGCGCAGACTCAGTAGTTGTGGCTTGCAGGCTCTAGAGCGCAGGCTCAGTAGTTGTGCCGCTCGGGCTTATTGGCTCCGCGGCATGTGGGATCTTCCTGGACCAGGGCATGAACCCGTGTCCCCTGCATTGGCAGGCGGACTCTCAACCACTGCACCACCAGGGAAGTCCCAGTCCCCACTTTTAAAAATATATTTATTTATTTAGCTGTACAGGGTCTTAGTTGCTTCGTTACGGCAGGCGGGATCTTTAGTTGTGGCGTGCGGGTTCTTAGTTGCAGCATTTGGGATCTAGTTCCCTGAACAGGGATTGAACCCGGGCCCCCTTCACTGGGAGTGCTGAGCCTTAACCACTGGACCACCAGGGAAGTCCCAAAGGAAGACTCTTGAGATGGGGAGTTCAACATAATCACATATGGGACTTACCGGTGGTCCAGTGGTTAGGACTCAGAGCTTCCAGTGCAGGGGGCATGGGTTCAATCTCTGGTCGGGAAACTAAGATCCCTCAAGCTACGTGTAGTGGCCAAAAAAAACCCCCAACAAAACAAAAAAAACAAACCATAATCACATAAACCCAGCTGAGTGACGGAGATGGCCGCAGGAGGGGGATTTGTCGCTGGTTCTGAGAGTGAGGGGGCTATGTGTAAGACCTGGAGAGAGGCCACAAGACACTAATAGAGGCCCCCTGCTGACAGCCAGCACCCTCACTCTTACAGCCGCAAGAAACTAAATTCTACCAATACCTAAAGAGCAAGGAAACAAGTTCTTCCCCGGAGGCTCCAGAAGGGAACTCAGCCCTACAGACACCTTGATTTTAGCTCAGTGAGATATGTACCGGACTTCTGTCTTACACAACCATAAGATAATAAATTTGTGTTGTTTTATGCTCATTTGTTACAGCAGCAAGACTAAACTAATATACATGTCCATCCCTTAAGCCAGTAAAGGCAAAGGAGACTGAGATAACTATGCCTGGCTTAATCCAGCTGGGGATTTCCCCCTGGGCCTGGGTGACAGGCCACGTTCCCTGAGGGTGCAGGCAACGGTCCATAAAATCAGGAAAGAGTACCACAGCCAGGGTGGGGATCAAGTAAGCTCCAGGACAGACATGCCAGTGGTTTTCAGCCTTCTGTTTTGATTGGCCTAGTCATTAAACATTTTAAGTATCACCCGTGGTTGCAACCAGAGATCCATAAAGGCCCCCAGAAATCACCCCCATTACACCAGGACCCAGGTCTGATTGGGGGAAAAAGATGCAGAGAATGGGCAAGCAGCTTCCCAGGCTCCGGCCAAGCTTCCAGAGCTCAACTCTGGAAAATGCTACTTACCATACTTCGTCAAACCCGAGATGCCTTCATTTGTAAGCTACGTCGTTATTCCAATGAACCAACAAAAGAAAACAGTGCTGCCAGATAAACAACAACATGCCATCGATTGCATGATCAGTGTTAAATGAGTAAGATGTTAAAATGAGAAAAAGGGTGCATCTTAGAATCAACCAAATAGGATGCTACAAATCTGCCACCAACAGTAATAGTTAATTCTTTTTTTTTTTAAAATGAGACCTCTCTATTTTTATTCATTTTTACAAATTTATTTATTTATTTGTTTATTTTGGCCGCACTGGGTCTTCGTTGAGGCGTGCAGGCTTTCTCTAGTTGCAGGGCACAGGCTCTAGAGCTTGCGGGCTCAATAGTTGTGGCGCGTGGGTTTAGTTGTGCTATGTGGGATCTTAGTTCCCTGACCGGGGTCGAACCCGGGCCCCCTGCATTGGGAGCACGGAGTCTTATCCGCTGGACCACCAGGGAAGTCCCAAGAGTTAACTCTTATGATGCTGCCAGCTCAGTCAAAATTGGCAGGGGTGGTACTTATGAGTTTCTAGGGAAGATGGAGGCCAAGGTGGGAGGGTGAGAGCGTGCCTATGGTGTTCCTTGAAGCCAAGACAAAGGATGCGGGCTTCCCCCTGTAGGCAGTGGGCAGTCACTGAGGGGCTTCTGGCAGGAAGTAGGGGAGTAGGACAGCTCTGGTCACACGGCCCCTAGTTTCTGAAACGGTATTTACAACTCCATCTCAGCAGAGCATGAGAGACCATTCCCCTTTCGCCCAAGAGACTTGGCCTAGAGCAACCTCTAAGCTCACCTTTGACTAGCACTGGTCACCCCTGGCACAAGTGAGGACGCATTCAAAGGATAGCTCTTTTTTAATAAAGAGCTTGGGTGTACCCATCCTGATGTGCATGGTCTGTGTGTCCTCTGAGTTATTAGGTGACGGACAAACCCTCTTTTCCCCCACCCCAGGACTCTGGGGCCTGGAGGGGTAGGAGGGACTGCACCAGAGGCCTGGTCTGGACAAAGGGCAACATTGCAGACGGAGCCCTGAGGGATCACCAGGCATCAGTCTTGCTACATACTCCATCCCTTTACCTGGGGTTGGCCCCGAATCCAGGAAGTTTGGAGATCTTTCTGACTACCGTTATTTTATTTTAACTTTTTATTTCATACTGGAGTGTAGTTGATTAACAGTCCTGTGATAGTCTGAGGTATACAGCAAAGTGATTCAGTCATACATATGCATGTATCTATTCTTTTTCAAATTCTTTTCCCATTTAGGTTGTTAAGTAATATTGAGCAGAGTTCCCTGTGCTATACCTGACTACCTTTATAATTAGGAAAAAAAAAAATCACAGCGTTACCACCTGAAAGTGCCCCCAAGAAATCACCTCATTCTCTTAATTTTTCTGATTGGGAAAGAGTGCAGCTGGCCTGAGGTCACCCACCTGCAGAGTGGCAGAACCAGGCTGGAATCCAAATCTCCTGCCACCCCCAGGGCACGTCTGGAGAGGCAGGGATGGGGACAGGAGTGCCATCCCCAGGCACACCCTGCTCTGCCTCCTACTGGCCTGGGGCCTTGGGCCTGTTACTTAATATCTCTGGGCTTCTATTTCCTCGTATGCAAGTTGGGGCTACCAGCAGTACCTGTAGCCGAGGTTGTTGTGAGGATTAAGTTTAGAAGTTCGTGAGAGGGCAGAGACAATTGCCTGCCAGCTAGTAATTGCTCCACCCAGAGCGATCGCTGTTGCTGTTATTTTTCTGTGCTATCTCAGGCCGCCTCCATCACTTAACTCCTGCTATCAAACTGGAGGTCTGAACTTTGAGACTTTAGAACTGAGGCATCCGTGGAATTTGCTCCCCTTGCTAATCTGGCAAAGTCAACAAACCCTTTCTGTCCAACCTGACAGGAGCCTCTTGGAGATGTTAGGTCATGGCATGGAAGAGTTTGGTGTGAGGGCCCAGGGAGCTGGGCGGAGGGAGAGTGGGCAGCCCCACTGGGGGAAAGAGGAGGCTTTCCAGGGGCTGGGGGAGACCAGCTGAGGGTGCAGGAGCCAACAAGCGCTGGGTGGGGCACTTGGCATGTGAACTGAGTGTGGAAGGCCAGGAAGGGGGGTGTGATTGGGCCTTCACGCTAGAAAGGAAGGGGACTGGAGTCGATGAAAAGAAGCATTTTCTGTGGCGCTCAGGAAGGGCCTCTCACTGGGGATTTCCTACCCCGGGCCGCAGGCCTTGGCCGCCTTCCCGGGGAAGGTGGCGCTGGTCATGAGGAGTTTGCACACTGCGAGGCTTCCGTCTAGGGACGGAGGGTGTCCACTCCTGTCTCTGGCGCTGCCGGGCTCCCTGGGCCTTGTTCAGCTGGGAACAAAAGGCTCTTTGCTTGAACCGCACACTTCAGACGTCTCCATGCAAGACAGGGACACTGAGGTCCAGGCGGAAGTGGAAGAGGGGACTGGAGACGATGAATAGTGGGGAGTAGGGGAGGTCAGGGCCTCGCAGGGCGTGCCTTGCAGGCTGAGCAGAGGGGCTGTTTCCAAGGAACAGGGCTTGGCACAGGGTCTAGCGTGGCCCTAAGACTGCAGGCCAGCCCCAGACCACTGGTCATACCGACGTGGCTGGTCCAAGGAGCTCGATGTGGTCTAAGGCGAAACCTCCTTGGAGAAAAGAATTTCAAAATTTAAAAAAAAAAAAAGAAAGCACAATCAACTCCCTTTTTCTCTTTTTCCCAACTGCAGTCAAAAAGTACTGTATCTGCTATTGAAAAATCACATCTCAGAAGCAGCACCACTTGCCGACAGCATCTGCCAAGATTTCCGATGAGGCTGATGGAAACTCGTTCCATTTTCATGCTGTATAATGAGTAGACAGAGTCCTCGCACATCTGTTCAGGCGAGATAATGATGATATTATTACTAGAACCATTGTGCTGTAAAGAGAATCTATTTTTTTCCTCTCTCCTACCCCCTGCCTATATCTAGCCTCACTTTCTTTCCACTCTTCTCTCTTTACTGTCCTGTGTCTCTCCGCTTCTCGTGTTTATTTTCTTGCTCTCTCTCTTCCTCTTCTTTCTTTCTTTCCTCACCTCAGTGCCCCACCCAGCTTGTGGAAACCCAGGGGACAAAGTGAGGAATTCTTCTCCTATGGAGGAGGGGCCGCTGAGAAGGCGCTGGGGCCAGGGGCTGGCTGCCGAGATCAGGGGAGAGGGGTCTTGGGTCCCTCCTCCGAACCCTGGGGCCGCCTGCATTGGAGGGCCCTCTCCCAATCCCCAGCAAGAGCCCTTCTGCCCCGTCAGAGAAACCTCTGGGCTTGCCCTGTGCCCAACCTCATCAGCAAAGAATCAAGCGAGACAGCAGTGTGACCAGCTCACTTCTGCCAGAGAGACAACAGATGGAAAGGGCTTAATGTATTTAGCATCCAGGAATATTTTGCATCATAACTGGACACTTTCTGGATGTGTGACTGATTTACAAAGGGATGAAATTTTCACGTTGGAATATAGTAACAAAAAAATCAGAATGTGGGGGTGAGTATCAGGGTCAGGGGGAGCCTTCCTTGTGTTTCTCAAATCATTCATTCATTCGTTTTTGTCCACAGACAGTCTATCAGCACCTATTCTGCAGTAGGGAATGAGCTGGTTGCTAAGGCACACAGACGGAAAGCTATGGTTCCCGTCTCCCAGGGCCTTAAATCTACCCCATGGCTAAATTCTACCCAACCCAGATATATCTTTGTTCTGAACATGCCTCCTGTGTGGAAGCAGGATCCCCTTGGGACCCCTTCACTATGCAGTTACCTCGGGCACCAGTATAAAGATGGAGTGGTATGAATTCCCTCACATTGATCCACTAATCCGTCCGTCCATTTGCTCATCTACCTACCCATCCAACCATACACCCTTCCACCCATGCATCCATGCATCCACCCACCCTTCCACCCATGCATCCATCCATCCACCCACCCTTCCACCCATCCATCCATCCATCCACCCACCCTTCCACCCATCCATTCATGCACCCACCCTTCCACCCATCCATCCATCCATCCACCCACCCTTCCACCCATCCATCCATCCATCCACCCACCCTTCCACCCATCCATCCATCCACCCATCCATCCATCCATCCACCCACACTTCCACTCATCCATCATCCTTCCAAGCATGTAGTAGGAGGTCAATTAACAGCTCAGTGGGGAGCGGGGCACCCCTAAACCATTATTGTGGTTGGGAGCTAGGCAAAGACACACCCAGTAGTTGCATGTAGTGTTCATGATTGACAACTCGCAAGTGAATGGTTCCTGAATCCTGGGCTGTGATGTGAGAAAGAGAGATGGGATGAATTTCAAGGACTGATTACAAAGGTTCACAAGGAGCTGCTTAAATTTAATCAGAACAGTGTCTGCCTTTCTCCCCAGACTGGGCGAGAGCTGCTCGGGGAAGGCAGAGGTTCGTGTAAACTGTCCTTCCACAGAGTTCTTGCTATGGAGCTTTTCCTCGCAGTGATGCCCACTGCATCACAGAGGTGCCATTCTGATAGTTCTTGCTTTCTTCTTAAACAAACTAAAGCTAAGTTCCCCAGAGAGTTTCCATTGAAAGATGCCCCCCAAATTGGAGAACTCGGTGGAAATCAAGATCTGAAATCATTCCTTTGCTCCCTAAATGTTGTATTCCAGTATTTTCCTGGTTGCAGGAATTCTGACTGAAATGTACTCATTTCTTTTCTTTTCTTTGTTTTTGGCCGAGCCGTGTAGCACGTGGGACCTTAGTTCCCCAACCAGGGATCAAACCCACACCCCCTGCATTGGAAGCACGGAGTCTTAACCACTGCATCGCCAGGGAAGTCCCCAGAAATGTACTCATTTCTAATGTTAATTTGAGTTGTGTCTCTTTTTAAAAATGCCCCCCACTTCCCTTCTGAATGTCAGGTGGCACACTCATTAGTCGTCTGGAATAAGTCTGTCTCCAGCTGAATGAGACTTGGAAAGAGGAAATAGGGGGCAGTGGTTAGAGCCCTGAGAGGTCAGGAGTCCTGGTTCCCATGTCTTACTCCGCCACTGAGTCACTTGCTGCCACTGGACAAGCGACTTGGTTTTTCTGAGTTACCGCCTAACTGCCGAAGGTGAGTGAGTGTGGGAAGCAGGCATTTTGTACTCTGTTACTGTTGTCTAACTGCTTTACATTTTAAACAAAAATAAGAGCTGCCAGTGGCCACAAAGAATGACAGAATTAAAGTAACAAGTTCTGTTTCTTCATCTATAAAATCACTGTTATCATTGTTTGTTTCCAATTTGTGGTTCAAACCCAAGCTTCTGTCACACTGGAGACCTGGCTGTGCTGGAAACGAGCTAGGCTGATTCCAGATGGGTATGAACTTACTGGAAACAAATATGTGCATCTGAGACCCTGTGTATTAGGAGTCGGCTGTATATATGAGAGTTACTAGAATTAACTTTCATGTAGGATGCAGTGTTTATTAAAAGATAAATAGTAAAAATAGGCAAGGTCGAAATTTACATACTTATTATTAAAACTCAACAGCAACAACAATTGTTTAGAATTTAGACCAAAAGATTTGGGGAAGTATTTTTACCTCTAACATTGTTTAGAATTGCCATGGTGGTAATTAAAAAACAAAGAATTTTAGTCACTTTTGTCATTTAAAATTTGTTTCTAACTTTGAAATAATTTTGGATTTACGTGAGAGTTGCAAAATTATTATGGAGAGTCCTCATAAACCTTTCACTCAGCTTATGTAACCACGGTACATTTTTCAAAACACAGAAATTAACATTGGTACCATACTATTAACCAAACTACAGACTTTGTTGGGATTTCAGCCATGTTTTCACTAATGTCCTTTTTCTGTTCCAGGGTTAAATCCAGGATACCACATTGCCTTTAGAGGTTTATCATTGTTTTAAAATTCTTTATAGATCGTGCAACGCCTTCATGCGTGCCCCCAGGGCTGACTGCTTCCACTGCCCTGACCTTAGTATACCACTGATTCCACTAAACCGCTGTGGTATCAGAGGCAAGAATGTTGTGCCTGATATGACATGCTGGACCGTCGGAGCACCAACACTACACTTTGTCAAGCTGCAGCTGCATCAGCGAGACACTTCAACAGTGACTGGTAGGTGTGTGCCATTTGCAAAGCTCATGTGTCTACTGTACGGAAACCAGAAAGCAAGACTCATTTTGGGCAAGAGTGCCATGAGTCCCTTGAGGAAAAGAGGTGAAAATATATAGAGTAAAAAGCCCTGACAGAAATTATGGTGCAGGTGCTCTGGATGCCTGCTCCATACTAGTTCCCCACCTTTTTTCTTGCCAGGACCTAGTCAGGATCTTCAAAGCAGGCTGAAAGTCTCCTCAGCTCCTCTGAGGATGCCTTCCTGGTGAGGTTAATCTAGTCATGTCAGTTCCACTCACCTTGCCAATGACTGGTTTAGGAATGGGCATGTGATGCATTTCTGGCCAATGAGGCATGAGGGGAAAGTCTGGGATTTCTGGGAAAGTTTTCTTCACTCTTCAAAATGCCCCCCTCTTTCTTGTCTGAATTTTGGGTCTTGTTGTATGAAAGATAGAATGCCTGGAGCTGTTGCAGCCCCTTTGTAACCATGAGGGACAAGTCTGAGACAAAAGCAAACACAGAGTGGCAAAGTGGCAGGACAGTGAGAATGCAGGTTTGGATGAATCACTTACCCCTGGGAATGAACTAATTCAGGACTTCTTGTTATATGAGAAAAGACATTTTCCATTTCCTGGGGTTAGTGGTCACTCTTATACCGGCCATGGCAACAGCATCTCTCTTTCAATCATTTATTCACTAAAACAACACTCAGTGAGAACACACCACGTGGGATTATTGTGTTTGGTGCTGATGGAATATGAGAGCGAATGGCTAGATTCCTGCCCTAAAAGGTGACACCATCCGAAGGGTGTGTAAAACTCATAGAAAAATCCACTGATTGCAGGAGAACTTGCTGCTACCTGAGAGGTGTGCCCAGGTGCTATGTGACCCCTCCAGCCTAAGTGCCCTGAAGACAGCTTTGTGAAGGAAGAGGTACACACCCTTTATCTTCAAGGATAGTTACCTTATAGGCAAAGGGACATAGCACAAGGGCCTTGTGAGAGGAACAAAGACACAGAGATTGGAAACTGCAGGGTCTGTTCTGGAAAGGGGGACTACTCCAATTTAGTTAAGCATTGGTTTCAGAATTATCAGCTGCCATGATGGGACAGGTGGGGAGAGACAGATGGTGCTTACTTGATCAGTGCCATGCTCTAGGAAGCCTGAAAGGCTCCAGTTTGGGTGGGCAGAGGGGACCCTGTGCGGATCTCTAGTCTGAGTCCTGTTTCAGCTACCTGCTAATTATGTGGCCCTTTGTCTTTCATGAGTCTCAGAACAGCTATAAGAAGGGGTTGGTAATCACTGTCTTTCCTCCCTCACAGGGTAACTGTAAAGCACAATATAAACATGAAAGGTTATTATCTCCTCCACGTCCAGACCTAACTATAGATTCACCCACCTTAGGTTGTTGCCCCAGCCTCAGAGGAGTGACCCTCATGCCTCCTCCTTGGTTTCATCCATGATCTCCCATATTTCTAGTATTTTAAGTATTTCCCTCTCTCTCTCCTGAGTGTTTTTTCTCTGTCTCCAAATATGCTCTGATCTTAAAAAATAAAGATCCTTCCTTGGATCTTCTGTATCTCCTAAGACACTATCCATTTCCCTTGTTCTCACCAAACTTCTTAAAAGAATAGACTATTTTCTCACCTTTTCTCATCCTCTACCCACTGTTAACTATGCCTCCTCCAATGTCCAATTAAGAGTGGGCCCTCAGAACTCTCCTACAGTGTTGGTGGGAATGTAAATTGATACAGCCACTGTGGAGAACAGTATGGAGGTTCCTTAAAAAACTGGAAATAGAGTTACCATATGATCCAGCAATCCCACCCCTGGGCATATATCTGGAGAAAAACATGGTTGGAAAGGATACATACACCCCAATGTTCATTGCAGTGCTGTTTACAATAGCCAAGACGTGGAAGCAGCCTAAATGTCCATCGACAGATGAATGGATAAAGAAGATGTTGTATATACACACAATGGAATATTACTCAGTCATAAAAAAGAATGAAATAATGCCACTTGCGGCAACATGAATGGACCTAGAGATTATCATACTGAGTGAAGGAAGTCAGACAGAGAAAGACAAATATCATATGATATCACTTATATGTGGAATCTAAAAAAATGATACAAATGAACTTCTTTACAAAACAGAAATAGACTCACAGACATAGAAACAAACTTACGGTTACTGAAGGGGAAAGGGGGAGCAGGGATATATTAGGGATGTGGGATTAACAGATACATGCTACTATATATAAAATAGATAAAAAACAAGGCCCTACTGTATGGGACAGGGAACTATATTCAATGTCGTGTAATAACCTATGATGGAAAAGAATCTGAAAAAGTATATATGTATATATATATATAACTGAATCACTTTGCTGTATGCCTGAAACATTGTAAATCAACTATACTTCAATTAAAAAAATTTTTTTTAAAAGAGTGGGCCCTCAAAGGCCGTAATGCCAGCACCTAGGGGCTTCATCCTCTTATCCTGCCTGGTTTAACCTGCCCTGGTGAAATGCTTGCGTTATGGCTTCCTCAACCCGCCCCCCTTTCCTTTTCCTTCTCCCCCCTTCTCGGAGTTGGGGGTCCCTCAGATTCTGCTGACCTCGGGCTTTTCCTCACTCAGCACACTCTCCTGGGAACACTTAGTTAACCTCATGGCTTCCACAGTCCCCTTGCAGATGAAGCACAAATACCTTTTTTTTTTTTTTTTCCACAAATACCTTTAATTCTGACTTTCTCTCCCTTAATCCAGTCCAGTGGTTTCCAACTGACCTGTCAAAGCGTCGATTTGAACATCCTGAGACTCCTCAGGCTCAGCTTGTGCAAAGCTGAGGCCAGCTTCTCCTCGCTTATGACTGTTCTTTCTCTGTTGTTCCATATACGTGTTTTTTTTTTAAATTTTATTTATTTATTTATTTATTTATTTATGGCTGTGTTGGGTCTTCATTGCCACACGTGAGCTTTTTCTAGTTGTGGAGAGCAGGGGCTACCCTTTGTGTGGTGCGCGGGCTTCTCATTGCGGTGGCTTCTCTTGTTGCGGAGCACGGGCTCTAGGCACGAGGGCTTCACTAGTTGTGGCTTGCGGGCTGTAGAGCGCAGGCTCAGTAGCTGTGGCACACGGGCTTAGTTGCCCCATGGCATGTGGGATCTTCCCAGACCAGGGCTCGAACCCATGTCTCCTGCATTGGCAGGCAGATTCTTAACCGCTGTGCCACCAGGGAAGTCCCCATATATGTTTTTTAATGGTCCCACCATCATTTATGTCATTGTAGCCTAAAGTTTTGACTCCTCCAACTCCTATACATCATATATTAAAGCAATCGCCAAATCCAATTAATTAACCCGTACAATTGTCCCTGAAATAATTCACCTCTCTTTTATTCTTATCGCCACTATTCTTTGAGAAGGGGTTTGTTTTGTTTTGCTTTGTTTTTAACTGGGCTGTTCTAATAGTTTCTCAAATGGTCTTCCTGATACCACTCTTTTTACTTTTTTTTTTTCTGCGGTACGCGGGCCTCTCACTGTTGTGGCCTCTCCCGTTGCGGAGCACAGGCTCCAGACGCGCAGGCTCAGCGGCCATGGCTCACGGGCCCAGCTGCTCCGCGGCATGTGGGATCTTCCCGGACCGGGGCACAAACCAGCGTCCCCTGCATCGGCAGGTGGACTCTCAACCACTGCGCCACCAGGGAAGCCCAAGATACTACTCTTTTTAAATCAAAACAATCTTTCACATTCCTGATGGTTCTCTCTTTAAAGACAGATTTGGTCCTGCTTAAAAAATTCCCATTGTTTGCAGAATAAAGTCACAATTCTTTAAAAATTTTTTTCAGCTTTATTGAGGTATAATTGACAAATAAAATTGTAAGGTATTTATGATACACTGAAAGTCACAGTTCTTTATCATGGCATTTGAAACCTGTTACAACCTAGCTCCATCTTAAGCCTCCAAAATTCATCTCCCACCCCGCTCCTGCATTCTCTATCAGTAAGATCCTACCAGATAAAGGTCCAGCCCAAATGTCCTCTTCCCATTACCCCAGACGGAATTAAGTTACCTTTTCTTTGCACTCATAGGGTATGTATTTCAAGTTGTTCTTAGAGTCACCATCATCACACTGAATTGTAATGATGTCTCTGTCTCTTCTAATAGATTGTAAGCTCCAGCATACCTCTTGCTGCATAACCAGTGACAACAAGATTCAGTGACTTAAAACAGCAGATATTTATTAGCTCACAGCTGCTGTGTGTCAGGAATTTGGGAGTGGCTACCTGCCTGGCTCTGGCTAGGGGGTCTCTCATGAGGTTGCAGTCGAGAGGTCAGCAGGGCTGTGGTCATCTGAAAGCTTGACCGGGGCTGGAGGATCTGCTTCCAAAATGGCTCATGCAGAAGCCTGGCAAGTTAGCACTGGCTGTTGGCTGGAGGTCCTGGTTCCTGTCCATGTGGACCTCTCCCTAAAGCTGCTTGAGTATCCTCGCAACATGGCAGCCCACTTTCCCCAGAGCAAGTGATCAAGACAAGAGAGAAAGGAGAAAAACAAAATGCCTTTATGACCTAGTCTTGGAAGTCACACACCATAACTTATTCTATTTGTTAAAAGTGAGCCACTAAATCCAGCCCATGCTCAAGGGGAAGAGGGGAATTAATTGCTATCTCTTGAAGGTTGGAATATCAAAGAACTTGAGGACATATTTTAAAACCACCAACAGGGGTTGTCCTATCTTTGTCTTCAGTAACTAGCACAGCATCTGGCACTTAGTAGGTGCTCAGTAGATGTTTCTAATGGAAAGATGTGTCGAAGGGGGGGAGATACTGGAGGCAGTGTAACCATGGGTAATTTGTGTGGGCCCTGTGAAGAGTGGTGGAGGTGAGAGTTGGTGGGAGAGATTCTGAGGTAAGAATTCATGGGACTCCATGACCGATTGCATGAGAGGGGTTGGGAAGAGATCCATTTGGGGTTGAAGGTCTTGAAACTAGGACTTAAGAGGTGGTTGCGATGGATGAAGTAGGCATCTAGGACTTCCTCCTTGGGGTTTCAAGGTAATGAAATATTAAATCATACAGCTAAGAACCCCGTGTCTAGTTGTTCAATTATATTTGGAAGGGTCTGGAGCTGGCAGTCATCAGTATGAGCCCTAAGTCATCCCCTTTATTTCATGTTTCTCATTTATAAATGTGGAGGTTCTAGTACATAACTATGTCCCAGGACTTCCCAACTAAACTCTTAATGTTAAGGGGATAGCAACATCCCACCTTTTTCTTTTTTTTTTAGCATCCCACCTTTGCAAGAAATTCCCACCACCACATCCTCTACAAATGGTCATGTGGAAACACAAGGGGACTATTAGGTTGAACCATCTGAAATGCTGGTGTTCTGGTTTTGACCTATAAAGAAGTCAGTTTCATAGGGTTCAACCTAATAGATATGGCTGCAGTTTGAAGATTTGAACACCTTTTCACAGATGGAAAATTGAGATGTTCCAGAGTTCTGGATCTTTCTATTCCTCACGAGATTAAGGTCCAACTTTAAGAAAGGTCAGTCTTGAAGTTAAATTAGCTTTAGTCCGATATAGGCATTACTTTCTCATTTCCTTATGTCAGATAAAGGAATTAGAGACCAAAGACTAAATACTGGAGTCAAGAAACTTAAGATGGAAAATTTATCTCAGAACTCCAGATAAGTCCAGACTCAATCACATTTCATACACTGTGCCATTTCTAAGAAATTGTATTTACTTAGAAGTGAAATAGCTGTGGACCTAATAAAAAAGGAACTAGGAATTAAATAGTTCTTTTCTCATTTTGTACCTCTGGAAAGTGATTAGTTGACTCCTTCATTACTGGTAGGACTAAATCCAATATTTGCCAATTTAATTTATGAAAAATACCTTTTGTCCTCCATGAGTAGTTTTTTTTTTTTTTAATTTTATTTATTTTAGGCTACATTGGATCTTCGTCGCTGTGCACGGGCTTTCTCCAGTTGCGGAGAGTGGGGGCCACTCTTCGTTCGGGCACTCAGGTCCCTCACTGCGGTGCCTTCTCTTGTTGCGGAGCACAGGCTCCAGGCTCCCGGGCTTCAGTAGTCGTGGCTTGGGAGCTCCAGAGTGCAGGCTCAGCAGCCGTGACGCACGGGCCCAGGGCCCAGCTGTTCCGCGGGATCTTCCGGGACCAGGGCTCGAACCTGCGTCCCCTGAATTGGCAGGCGAATTCTCAACCGCTGCACCACCAGGGAAGCCCTCCACGAGTACTTTTAAAACTTAATATTAAACAGAAACTTTCAATGAGAAAGTTCTTTTCTTCTTCAGTGTTTATTCTTCCACTTTTTCGGATCAATTAACATCGAAGGTAGACTTTGGGTAAAACGTGTAAAACTAATTTATAGTAGCACAAAGTTCTCAAAAGTTAAGAGAGCACAACTGCACCGATCCATCCATTCCCGCCCATTGGAAAGCAAGCTCCCCGAGGGCAGGGTCTTTGCTGCATATTCCCAGCAATCTGAACCGTGCCTAACCCTCTCTAGTTCTCAGTGAATACTTGGTTAACCGTCCATTCATTATCATCCATGCAGGCCGCTGTGGCCAACGAGGATGCCGGCCAGCACCGAACCTGAGCGGCTCTCAGCCCCCCAAGGCCACGGCCCGCACCTCCGGAAGCACCGAGCTGAGCTGCCCAGCCCGCGGCCAGCCCGCGGCCTCCGCGGCCCTTCCCTTCCCGCAGAGGAAGGAGCGGCCGCCGAGGAGTGGGAAACCCGGGGCCACTTCCTGTCCGGGTAGGGCCGTGCGTCCTTAAGCCCCTCTGCCAGCTCCCGGCCGGGAGAACGCGGCGGGGCGCGAGCGCCGGGCAAGGGGAGCCCAGGCTGGCGCACCGCCCTCCGGCCCCGCCCCGGCCCCGCCCCGGCCCCGGCCCCGGCCCCGCCCCCTCGCCTCCCCGGCGGCGAAAGGGTTAAGCGCGCGGGGGCGGGGCCCGAGCGAGCCAGGCGCACCGAGTGCGGGCCGCGGGCGGCGAGGGGGCTGCGCCGGGGGCGGTCCCGGACGGCGGGGGCGGGGGCGGGCGGAGGAAGGGGGCGGGCCCCAGAAGTTGTTGGGCGCTGGGCCGGCGGCGGGAGGGCGAGAGGGCGGCGGGCCGGCGGGCGGAGTGGGCCTGGGCTCGAGAAGTTTGCGCGGCGGCTGGTGAGCGCCGGGTGCGGGCCCCGCCGGCCGTGCGCGCCCGCTGCCATGGCTTTCCGCCGGAGGACGAAAAGTTACCCGCTCTTCAGCCAGGAGTTCGTCATCCACAACCATGCGGACATCGGCTTCTGCCTGGTGCTCTGCGTCCTCATCGGGCTTATGTTCGAGGTGAGCGACAGCGGGGCGGTGAGCGCCCCTCTCGCGCGCCGCCCGGCGTCCCCCTGCGGGTCTCCGGGGTCCGCGTCTGCGCCTAGGCGCCCGGCCGCCGTGTCGGTCCCCCGCACCCCCGGCTTTGTGCACTGTGCGCCCCTCGGCCTCCTAGTCAGCCCAGACACCGCCGCCAGCTCCGCGCCGTGCCCGCCTGCCCTGCCGCCCTTTTGGGCACCTACCGTACCCTGCAGCTCTCCCTGCAGCCCCGAATCCTCAGCCTGGCCTCGAACCAACCGCAGAGCTGCCACCCGGCCCGCCCAGCGCGGGTTCCTTTTTGGTGTCCGGGAGCCAAGCCCGGAGACTTCCAGACCCGCAGTCATTGCACAACTCCCCTTCCCAAGCCGTGGCTGCTAGCTCCTCTGGGCTTTTCCAGTGGGAGGGACCCCGGCCCTTTTCCTCCTCCCACTTGATTTTCGGGGTCTTTTGCATCCTCCGCTCTGGGCCAGACTCGGGGTGTTCACGTGTGGCCCTGGCCCCATCCCAGCAGTGCACTTCTGCCGTCCTCCCGCCACCCTCCCCACCCCCCCTTTTTTTTTTTTAACTCTTGCCCAAAAGGCCAGTTTTCATAAACCCTGTTTCACTCTGTGAACTGTTCATTCAGATCCATCTGTGGTGGACCCAGAGCTTCTCCTGTGACAGGAGCAAGGCGCGGGCCAGGGATACCCTCTGCTTTTAGGGGAAAGGTGATTCTCTAAAAGCTATTCGGGTAGGGGGAGATGACGGGGTCCTGCTCAGGACAGCTGGGGCAGGCCTCATAGAGCAGGGAGTTTTAGTAAGCCCGAATGGGGTCAGAATCCAAGGGGGCTGATGGGAAGGATTCCCTACTCCCGACAGCCAGAAAAATGTGATATTCACAAGTAGGGAGAACTGGCAAACGCTGAGTATAGGACTTGCTGTGGTCTGTCTTGTCTCAAGGGTCAGATATGTGAGTGACACTTCGTGGGCAGCTTATCTGCATTCTCAGGAATGGGTTAGGAAGCTGTAACTCTCTATAAATTGCCTTGAAGATGGAAGATTCCTGGCGTGGCTAATTACCTCTTCTGTGTCCCTCAGTCTCTGGGTTCCCTATCTCCTCTCTAAGGATGACAAGGGCCCTGCTTGGTCAGTGAAGCTGCCCTCAAGCTGGGGACATTCTTGTGGTGGCCGAATCAGCGTTGGATGTCTGCATGTGTCCTTGGCTGGGCTTCAGGGTCTGCAGGCCTCCTTTACTCCTTCCACCCACCCCGACAGCTCTCGTGATGTATCGGCGGCGAGGGCTTTGTCAAGCCATGGTAGTCCCGGTGTCACGGTCCCTGCTCTGTCACTAATTTGACGAAATAAAAAACAGATGCAGCCTCAGTTTCCCCATCATTACAGATGAGTAAAAACTGTCTTCCTTACAGCGTTATTGTGAGGTTTAACTGAGATCATGTGAGCAGCAAAAGCCATAACAGGTTCTACCAATGTGAAATCAGGTCGTTTGCTCCTGAAACCCTGTTATTGTTGATCATAATAGCTTAGCGGGATAGGAGAAAATTTGTTTGGTCCAGCCAGTGCTCTCAGTGTCTCCTTGCTGTCCTCCATTCTAAGAGGCCTCCCAGTGCCTTGTCACCAGACTTGGAGGGTGTGGTTGGAAAGACACGTGACAGCTGTAGCCCTCACAGCCAGCGACGTCTCTTGCATAGCCTGGTGGGTCTCTCTGCTGTGTGTCTGGCATTCATTAAGGATGGCGGCTCTACCTGCTTTTACCTTTGCTCAAAAAGAGCTGCCGAGTATTTGAGCTCGGTACCTCCTTCCCTCGCTGCCTCTGGTCTGGTGGAAAGTCCTGTTGGTTAAACCTGGCCGTCCATGGGAGGTGGAAAGTGCTAGGAGCCCTTAATTCCAGTACATGACAAGAGGAAGGCCCAGGGTGGGAAAAAAAACCCTGAAAAAACTGCCCTGCCCTCCTCCCCCTTTTGGGATTGGACTGGGGAGTGTTGAAACGGCCAGGGCTGAAATGCCTGCCTCACGGCTCCCTGTCCCACCACCCTCTTCTGGTAGAACCTTCGCCCCGCGGCATCTGTACGTACAGGACAGGTTGTCTCCTCAGGAAGGTGCACTGGAGGTACGTTGTGGGTCGGTGCAGGCTGGTCTGGGAGGAGGAGGGCCGTGTCCAGACCTCCCTTATGAATCACGTGTGTTCTGCACTAGGCACACAGTAGGTCTTCATTGTCTGTACCTACCAACTGACTCTCCAAAGAGACAGGTATCTGCCGGGGGGACTCAGATTTCTGGAACTCTGCTCTCCCTACCAGATGAGAGCAGGACCTCAGAGAAACACATGTGGGCATCCTCATCGTTGGGGTAAACCAGCCAGGGACTTACAAGCTATCACTCAGGGCCATCTGGGTTCTTCCCTGGAGGGGTGGTGTGTATGTGTGTGTGTATATAGGGATGCAGATGGTGGGGGGCAGGCCAGCACTTAACACGACTCACTTTTTCTTAGGAGTGAGGACGGAAGGAGATGGAAAGGGGAGGGGAAGGCAGGGAGAGAGGACGGCAGGCTTTTGGGTTTCTAACTTGGGCAGGGCTAGGATGCCTTCATTCAGAAGCTGAATCAGGAAAACTCAATTATAATTCTTCCCACAAAGAGCGAGTCTCCTGGCTACTTCTCCCTCTGGGGTCCCCTGCCCAGCCTCTGCCAATGAGCTGGGGCCCTCTTCCCCCACCCCAGCCAGCCACAGCCTGGCCCTTGCATCTTAACTGGTCTCCACTTCTTCCCTGCCTCGCCCCTTCCCCAACTCACTGGTCAGCTTACCAGCGTTCAGAGGGGCTTTCGTTCCCCCGCAGGAACCCCAGGACTTTAGTTCTGTCCCCTGGGAGATGATGACTCCAAGTTCCTTCCCTTGGGATCACTTCCTTTGGGGAACACACATGAAAGGGTTGCCCTCCCACCTCTGTTTGGTTCAGTTTTGAACCCTCCTGAGGTCCCTTCTCCCATTTCCGAGGCCAGGGGCAGGCTCTTCCCCCTGAGCCCAGGTTTTCTTTCCATCCTGCGGGCTGTTTGGAATAGAGCTGTTCTGTGCAGCCACAGCACTTGGCTAAAAAATGTCAGGAATGTGGAGCTTTATTTTCCCCCCTCCTTCCCTTCCAGCTTTCTCTTTCTTGACTCTGCTGGGGAGAGGTGGTGCAAGGGGGATTTCTACTCCACGCTTTGGTCCTTCAGGCCTGTCTGAGGTGGAGCCCGGCCGGAGCGGCCTTCAGGGTGTGGGCAGCCAGTGGGGTGTGTGTCAGATTTGAAAGCCGCCTCCCCTCTCCTTTCCCTTTCCAATGTCCTGTTCCTTTGGTGCCACAGTGCCACGTTTCAAACTGAAACAGGCAGGGGGAAGAGAGAGGAAAAGGCGCTCATTAGCGAGAACAGAGAATGAGAACAAGGGGGCACATCCAGCAGAGAGGAAGCCACTTGTACATTACCTACAAAATGTCATTTCGAGACAGACTTCTTCTGTTTGTTGCAAAGCTCATTTGCAGGCGCTGCTGGCTCTGCGGCACGGAAATGGTTCTGAAATTCTGGGCCCGTCATTTGGAGGTTGGGTTCCTGTTTGGTCTGTGATGACGTTAAGAATTCAGGGCCCAGAAAACTTTGGGGGTGTTGGTTGGTTTTTGCTTTTTAATTGTTCTGGAGGCAGATGTGGTGGAGCCGCCTTTTCTCCAGGAACTGCCTTCTTCCCGGTTGCTGACACCACGGTCAGCTTGTCGGGGTGATGTGTTTGCAGCGTGCACAGTGGGAGCCCGTTGTGTCACGACCTGGCAGGACACGGGTTCCGTGGCACCAGTGCCCATCCTCCCAGGCATCCCTGCAGACATCACAACCTGAAGGGAGGCTGCTGGTCCTGCCCCTTAGCATTAGTGCTATAAGACAGCTCTGCTTACATTCTGTTATTACAAAGAGCCGTGCACGTGGCACAGATGTACATCTGAGGGCAGATGTCGCTTTTATTTTAATTCCTGATCGCTTTTGAAGATGTTCTTCTGCCAGCTGTTACAGTTCCTGACTTACGCATCTTCCTCTCCAGCCTCTGACGTGGCTCATCAGTGGCGTTCTGGAGAAATGAGTCAGGGGAAGCCGAGAAGGGCCACTTAGTCTCTTAGGTGCCCTTGTTCTGTGGTTGGATTTTTACCCGCATTTCAGTGATCTGAACAAAAGAGCAGAGATTTGGAACTAGTGTACCTCCTGGTCCAGCCTCAAGTGTAAGTAACCCTGTCCTGTGGGATGTAAGGGCACCTCGGTGATCCCCGTTTCTTCTTCTGGCAAAAATGCGACATCCAGAAAGGTGGTGTTTATCAGTGAGTGAGTTTTTAACCCTCACAGCACGATGAAGGTACAGATGTCCCGCACTGGGCCTGGCCCACGGGCGCTTAATTGACGGTCTCAGCCACGCTGGTGGCCCCTGTTATTGGCGTCATGGCTGGGTGTGTGAGAACACCTTCCGCTATCAGCCTGGCTTGAATTTCAGTTTAGATAGGACCTGTTTTTTCCATGAGACCTTTCCCCCAAGTTCTCCAGTGCCAGCTGTCTGCTCCAAAGCGGGCGATCACTCTGCCCTGGGTGCCTCTTTCCCCTGCTCCCCACAGAGAACATCTGTTGTCCCTCTGCCATCCGTCTTATTGGAAGGTGGGCTGGGGGTGCTGGAGGGTCTCACAGCTGCCGCTGTCAGGTGCCCCGCCAGCTCCGTCGGTGCCACTTTCCTCTTGCTCCCTCTGTTGTCTGCACCCTCGGCCGCTGCTTCCTGGGGGCACTGTCCGGCCCGGTCTAGTCCTGCCTGTTTGCAGAGTCGCATGTGTTGCTATGGAGAAAACTTCACTCTGGCAGGCATGAGCTCCTTTCTGATCTGCTTCTTCGTGGGCAGGGGCCCCAGAAATCAGTCTGTGGCAGAGCTGATATATCTCCCGTTCCCACCCTGATACATGCCTAAGCTGGAGGGTTGATAAGAGCGGATTAGAGTTCCCAAACTACAGAAGTGCTTTCTAATCAGCCAGAGTGCTATTAGCAAGCTTTGGTGGGAAACTTTACTGATACGATCTCTTAACCTTTTCATCCAGCACTGTGTATCTGGTGTCCATTGGTACCTAATGGTTAAAGAAAAGGGGGCAAAAAAAGGGAAAAGAAAACAGTAAAGCTACTGCCACGGCTCCTGACACAGCCCGTCTCATTTCCCGAGCAGACCTTTGTCTCTCACACAGCCTGTTGCTTTGCCTTGACTTACCTCAATGTCTCACGTGTCCCCAGTGGAAGGAAACCCAGCCCAGCTTAGTCACCACTGGTTAACATTGGGAGTTGACGTTGCAGTTTGAAGAGCTCTGCAGGCAGGTCTCCTGGACAGTGTAGGTTCACACAGCTTTCCTGCGTGAAGGAACGGAGCCCGATTGTGAGTGGGGGACTGGGAGGCCCCTGGAGGGAATTTGGGGGCACGCAGGGTTAGGTGAGCCGCTGCTCTGTGGCTCTCTGCCCGAGCCACGTTGCCTCTTGACAGCTCCCCTCATCTGTCTCGAGGGGTTGGCAGCATTTTGCGTCTGTGAAATGCTTTACTAGCCTCACCCTGTAATCTGGATGGTTTATGGGGGTTGTCATACCCATCCAGAGCCTGGCTTCTAGAGGAGAGACTTGGCCAAGGACCATCCGCTCCGAGTTAGAGTTGGAGCCAAAACAAGAAGTCAGCCACGTCTGGCTCATATTTAGAGCTCAGCCCCGATGCTTCCACCAATGGGGTGTCTAGAGAATGTAGCCACAGGCCGCTTTATTTTTCTCTGTCTGAGTGGAATCTGTTTATTACCTGGAAGTAATGTCTGCGGGTCACTGTTCCACTTGGAGGCTTTTCTGTCTGGAAGAGTCGTTGCCATTTGCAGTGACTCCCTGAAAGACTCCAGAGAGTGACCCAAATGTGTGTATCACGTGTGACCGTGGGCGAGTGGGCAGAGGCTTTACCTCCTGTTAAAGTTACTGTCTGCTGTTAGCCCACATCTGCGTGAGAGTGGCTGCTTCTGGCTGCTATATCTTCACGGCCTGTATCATCAAGTGAATATCATGGCCGTAGCTCAAGGGCACATCTTCACGTTTTACAAGTCTAAGGGCTAAAGGGAAACCTAGACTATCATCTACTATGTTTACAGAAAAGGAAAATAAGACCCCAGAGGTTGGGTGATTTGCCCAGGACAGCAGAGTGAATTTCTGGTAAACTTGGGGCTTGAACCCACGTCATCTGACTCAAGACCAGTGCATTTTTACGCATCTGCTCACTGGCTTTCCCGACGCTGCCTTTGAATGTCATTGTGTGTGCAGAAGCCTTGAAATGGACAGATCCTTCCTAAATGTGCTGCGTTCGTTTAGTCGGCAGCTGTTTGCGGACTGGGTGCCTGCCGTGTGCTTGTGTGGAGCTCTGGGAATGCAATGCAGATGAACCAGGTGGGGTCCCTGTCTTCAAGGAGGTCACGATGTGGTAGCTTAAAGCTGATCGACTGTTTGTGGATAGAAGTGAGGTCTTGAACTTGATGAAAGTGGCAGGTGCAACTTACAGATCATTGGGCCTCACCCTCAAGCCATTGCCGTTGGTGGAGGGGGGAGTTTATTGACTAGAGACCCAACACCCTGAGTGGTCAGCAGGCAGAAGACAAGCATGGCGGTGACTCCTGGGCATCTCATGTGTCACAGCCTTGCGGATGAGTGAACTGACCAAAGGCAGCGAGTGTGTATGTGTGTGCAAGGTGTGATTTCTGGCACTCGGAGGCCTTCATTGATTGGAACCTTGCTTGAGGTTCAGAGAACTCTTCCGTAGGGTTTCTTAAGATTTCCAACATCAAATCCCAGCGGGATCTGTGATGTGCCTTTTGGGTTAGTGGGGGTGAGAGTCGCACCTGAGGTGAGAAAGGACATCATCCTCAGAGCCTCAGTTGTCCTGCCTTTGAAGAGGGTTTCTTAATAAAGCTCCTTAAGTTTTACAGACAGAGTATCATTAGTTTAATCAGTTTGTTCTTTCGTCTTTATCATAAAGGTGCAGATACGCTCTGTTTTCACGGAGAACTTTAAAAAGAGACTTTTTAATGATGACTTCCGTGGCTCCCTGCTCTGTTAACCTCTGCCCCCTTGCTTTGAGGAAAGCCCGCGACCTCACTGGTTAGTTAACAGGTGTTTCTGGTCTGTTGTGCATGCCCAAGCGCAGTGCTGGCATCTTCGAAAAGATAGCATTGAGAGTCAGTGAGAACATGGCTTTGGGGTGAGAGGTGACAGGGGATGTATTATCAGCTCCTTTCCTGAGGGTTAAGGGCAGTCTGGGGGCTCCTGACCTGGAGGAGCGATCCCAGGATAGGCAGGCCTTCGCTCCGTGATTCCCGGAGTCCTGCGGGAAGTCGCGGCGTCCCTTCACGATGCCCTGCAGAGAAGGATCTCCTCTCCGAGGAACTTCTTCCTCGGGACTTGGGACGGGATGGGGCTTTTCAGACCCAACACTTCTGGAGTTCAGAGTGTTTGGTTTGCTCTCCGACTTTGTACTGGGTCAGCTTTTGACCTCGATGGGCAGGGAATAACTTGTTTGTATGGATTTGGTGACTGCTGTTTGGAAGAGGGGGTGGAGGTGGAAAGGAATGAGGGATCGCTGATTTTTTCTTTTCTGTAATTGCAGTTTGGTCTCTGGTTTGGCGTGACGTGCGGGCACGAGCTCCTCTTCCAGGGTCCCCGCGACAGAGCCCGGGCAGGGAGCTGTGCAGTGGAGGGGTGAGGACTGGGCCCCGGGGCCTCTGCCCCTAAGTAGCTGTGCGGCCCCTTCTCCAGTCTGGGCCCCGCTGCTTCCTGCAAGTGTCAGTTGCTCTGCGTCTCAGTCATGCCTTCCTGAGATGCTGATGCAGAACAGGGCCGGGACATACGGGTAACACTCCAGTTGAAGGAGCACCTTCCCCACAGCCACACGGATTCAGGGTTAATGAGAAAAACGTTGCCCTCCACTACCTTCTGAAGTTGAGGTAGTGGTCTCAACTTCTGCTTTTGGTTTCATTCCTTATTTGAGTTGAAGTCTAGCCTGAATTTGGGTTTGACATGTCATGGAGCTTAGTGGAACCAGTGGTGAGGGAGGAGAAAACCCATATGTTAGAAAGGAATCACCTGGGATGGGAGAGGGGGTGGGCTCTGTCTGTGACTTCGGAGTCAGAGGCCGTGTGGCCCCTCCCAGGCTGACAGGGGACCCGGGAAGAGCTAGAAGAGGTCTCTGTCCTGGGCAGCACGGCCAGCGCCTGCCCTGCCCGCTCAGCGTTCGTCGCGCTGGTGCTCAGGGTGGTCCGGGGCCCTGGCTGGAGCGTGTGTGCACGTTCAGGGACCCGCTCGTTCCCGCCACCCCTTGCGCCCCTAGGGGCCGGTTTATTTCGGTCAGTAGGGTGAGCCTAGAGTGTGAAACACCCCCCAACCCCACACCTACAGCAGCGTGCTTATGGCATTGCCCAGCCAGCTGATAACACTCCCACTCCATCTGCAAGGCCTGCAGCTCCTCTACCCACGAGCATGCTTTCTGCCTCGAAATTATGAGAGGGAATTAACACCAGTACTGGAGGGGGAGAGATGTTGTGAGGAGATGCATCAGCACTTAGTGACATCCTCCCGAAGCCTAGTTTCAAGTAGGGATTATCTGCTATGGTTAACGTTTGAAATGTCACAGTTTTGGACTCACCAAATGTAGGCCTCACCTGTGCCATCCAGTAGGCAGCCACAAGCCACACCTGGCTATTTATTTATTTAGATTAATTAATTTTTGGCTGCACTGGGTCTTCGTTGCGGCGAGCAGGGGCTACTCTTCATTGCAGTGCACGGGCTTCTCATTGCAGTGGCTTCTCTTATTGCGGAGCATGGGCTCTAGGCATGCGGGCTTCAGTAGCTGTGGCGCACGGGCTTAGTTGCTCCGCAGCATGTGGGATCTTCCCGGACCAGGGCTTGAGCCCCTGTCCCCTACATCACCAGGCGGATTCTTAACCACTGCGCCACCAGGGAAGCCCACACCTGGCTATTTAAACATAAGCCCGTCAAGACGAAATGAAACGAAAGATTCAGTTCCTCAGTCACACCGACCACATTTCAAGTCCCCAGTAGCGCTGAGATGGAACATTTTGATCATCACAGAAAGTACTGTTGGACAGCACTGGTCTCCACGTCGCTTCCTGAGGGTTTGGTTTTTGTTTGTGTAGTAATAAGTCATGAGGGGTCCTTGTGGTGTGGTTCTGTTAGGGACTGTTAGAGGCATGGATTATAGGGCCGAGGTCGTGGGCCTGGAGCCACATGGCCTGGGTCTGAATTCTGGTTTTCCATGTCCTAGCAGTGTCATCTTGGTAAATTATTTAATCCCTCTGTGCCCCTGTTTCCTCATCAGTAAAATGGGGATAATACTATGTCTGAGAGGCGTTGGGAGGATTAGAAACATCAACACAAAATACGAAATGTTAATACAGACACAGCGCTCAGAAGAGGGCCTGTTGCAGGGTGAGAGCCCAGTGCGTGTTCCCCATCGTTCCTGTTACACTCGGGAGGTGTTGGAGCGATGCCTCGACCGTGTGGGGCTCCCTCAGCATTTGGAACGCAGCTGGGAACGGGATGCATGGAGAGGTCAGCCCTGTGCCCTGTCCTGTGACCTCCACACCGGACGAGTCACTCAGGCCCTTGCTGACAGCCACCTGCACTCACTTTACATACAGTTACAGGAAGCTTGGGTATCTGGTCCAAGGTTACAGAAGAAAGAATACGTTAAGATGGGAGCAGTGGCTGGGGCAGGTGGATGGTGGTGGCCGACAGCTTGAGACTTTCTCCCGGAGGCAATGGGGGTCTTTGAAGAGCTTCGGGAGTACAGTGATGTGAGGCTGTGTCCCCTGTTCCGGAGATACATGGAGGTGAGATTGGAGGTGAGTCTGGTGAGGAGACTGTGGCACTGACCCCCAGGAGAACTCCCCCAAACCCCCAACACAATTTCAGTCTCCACCCCAACTGAGAAGTATGCCCCGGGACCCACACACCTGAACTCCCTGGTGTCCACTCGGTGTGGCAGGCACGCTGTATGACCCGGCAGTTGTGAGGGTCAGACTAGGGCGGGGGGGGGGGGCAGGGAGGGAGGAGGGCTCCGCCTGGGAGCCGCTGCAGCCCCGAGGCTGCCCGTTGCGGGGCTGTCCTTGAACTCCGGTGTCTCTGTGCCACTGTGTGGTGCCGGCTTCGCGTGACTTTATCACCAAAGTGTCCTTCAGACTTATTCAAACAGTGTGTTTTGCATCTAATGTGATTTCTGATTTTTTAAGAAGTCGGGGCTCAGCCAGGTGGAACATCTCCCCCCCGCCCCCCGCTTTTTTCTTTCGGCTGCATAAGCTGTGAAGAGGCTTACGCTCAAGTATGGCGGCCTGACCCGAGGAAGCCGGGTTTGTTCCAGTGTCAGAGGAGGTGGAGGGCGGGGGGGCTCCTCTGGGGAGGTTTCCTAGGGATGGGCGGGAATGGGGCTGCAGGGGGTTGACTGGGGACAGAGGAGGGAGGCCTGGCCTGTGTGCAGCTTCCTTCACAGAGTTGCTGCCTTCACTGTACGTGAGGGGCCGCCCGCGCTCTGCCAGGCGGTGCTGACAGGTGTCAGTCGTCATTCTTTGACGTGTGCTGGACAAGGTGAGGGCTGCCTGATCTGCCATGTGCCTTCCATCTCTGAGCTGGTGCCAGGCCCCTGGGAACAGAAGGAGGAGATTTGCCCCTTGTCTGATTTCTCGCCCCCTGGTGGAACCCTGGGAGGCTTCTTCCCGAGGCCTGTGGGTGATCACCCACGATATTATTAAATCCCCCTGACCCCCAGTGCCTGTAGTTTACGTGGTGTGCAGAGGAGGGAAATGCTTTAAAGCAAGTGCATGTGTCAGAGCAGACCCCCGCGGTCACTGCTCCCTTGGCCTCGCCCCCGCGTCTGGTCACTAAGTCCCACCAGCTTGACCTTCTGTGCTGCTCTGTGTACCCGCTCGAGCTCTGCTATTCGGCCTTGGCTCAGACCCTGGGCCTCTCTCACCTGAACAGTGACAGTGAGTCCTACCTTGGTCCTCAGCCTGTTGTCTGGCCTCCCCTCTGGCCCCTCCTCCACGGAGCTTCCGCTGATGTCCTCAGACTCAGAGCTGGGCCTGGGTCTCCCTCCCTTACAGCCCTTTGGTGGTGCCCACCCGAAGTCTGGGCTGCTCGGCATGGCATTCAAGGCTCCCCTGGAGTCTGACCAGCCTTTGTCCTCCACACTCGGCCCGCCCCTACCCTGACCCCTCGTCACAAACCATCTAGTGGTTCCTGAACACTTTTCTTTCATGCCTCCCGTTTGTTTATGCACCTTCCCCCATCTTCCCTCTCCCCCTTTCATTGGACTGACTCACGCTTCTCCCTTGATACCTCCTGTATCGCACTGGCAGCACCTGCTCAGAACGCTCTCCCTGGCCCCCAGCAGAGTTCACACCTCCTTGCCACCTGCCTCTGTATTTTTCTCGTTTATTCATTGAGCCCGACTCGCATTGAGCATTTGCTCTCTGCCATGCACTGTTCTTGGGGCCAGGGTCACAGATGACGAGGCAAAGATGCTACCGTCACAGAGCCCGGAGTCCTCTGAGAGGGGGCGGTGTCGTCGGTGCTCTCATGTGCACGGGTACAGTGTGAGTCAGAGGAGGGCGCAGAAGCCCCCGGAGGGTTGGGGACAGTTCACTGTAGACAGGAGAAGTTTGCGCTGGGCCTGGAGGCCTGAGGGATGCTGGCCGGGCAGATAGGCCGGGGAGAGGGTGTTCCAGGCAGAGGAGGGACCTGTGTAAAGGCCCGAGAGGTAAGGGGGTGGAAAGTGGCTCTGTGTTGCCAAAGCTGGGGAGGTGCTTCAGGAAGGAAGTTATGGAAGATGCGTCTGGACTGGCAGGCAGGGCCGCGGAGGCCCAAAGTTTGGATTTGCTCCCCAGCTTAGGTAATAGGGAGCCACTGCAGATTCCTGAGCACGGGAGTGACTCCATCAGAGTTGTACCAGGAGAGTCACAGGCAGAAGGGACAAGGCTGGCTCCTTGCACTTGCTATGAGTGCCCCCCGGAAGGAAGGGTTGCTTCACATTTTCTCGGTGTCCCCCACCCCTCTGTGCCTGACACGTAGCTGGTGTGAAACGATCAAGGCTGGGCCAGCGCACACACAGGGGAGTGCGTCTTGAGCTGCCTTTCTGCTGCTGCTGGTGGTCGTTTGCAGCCTTTCCATCCACGCTTTCTTCTCTGGGTTCTCAGCTGCTTCTGGGCTCACTAGGAATGCTGGCTACTTTAGCGTGTGCGTACAGACGGAGAACCTAGAATCCTGGCCTTTTAAAGCTTAAAAAAAGAATGTTTTTGAATAGGTGATATTTGGCAATACAGTCACATTGTTCAAAAATCAAAAACATGTAAGAAGAATAGATTGAGAAATGTCCCTCCCCTACCTCTTCCCATCCAGCTCCCTTCCCCTGCCCCCAGGTAACCACTTTTATTAATTTTTGCATATCCTTCTTAGGTTTTCTGGAAAGCCCCCTTTGCCCTGGGCGGGGTAGTTGCTGCTGCCTCAGCGCTCCAGCCCCTGTGCCCCCCCCATCTCAGCCCTTACTGCCCCACCTCCACCGTCTGGGCCAAGCAGCTATAAATATATGATAGATTTTCCACATACACACATGTATATATGTATGTGTGTTATATGTGTATGTATGTATATGTGTGTATACACATACATACGTATATATATAGAGAGGTATATGTATACTTATTCCTGCCTCCTTTCTTACATGCCTTGCCTTTTTCTGCTTGCACAATATCCCTGAGATCTTTCCATGTCAGCACACAGAGAATTTCCTCATTTGTGTCCAGGGTTGCTTAGTCTTCCATTGTATAGATTCTCTGTACTTCATTTAACCAGTCCCCTTTAGATGGACACTTGGGTGGTTTCCAGTCTTTTGCTCTTATAAACAATGCTGCAGTGAATATCTTAGTACGCACATCATTTGGTACCTATACAGGCATATCTTGTAGCATATTTTCCCGGAAGTGGCATGATTGGTTCCAAGCATAAGTTCATTTGTATTTTTGATAGATATTGACAGATTTGTCCTTGTCCTTTTAAAATACCATGTTCAAACCAAGGAATCAGTTAGCCGTGGCCTATTTATCCTGTAGCCGTGAAAATACACGTTATATACTAAAAGCTGTGCCAGTGTCTGCATAGATCTGGTTCCCTGTTGTATTCTCAGCATCTAGCCCGATGCCTGGTACGTAACAGGAGTCAAGTACTTGTTGGATCTTTAAATTACATCATTTGGCACGTTTGAGTAACGAGGCCCTTCCCTATTGGTTATCTTTCAGCCCCGCTGTGAGGTTTCTCTCGCCTCTGTCCCTTCATACAAATTCTTCCCTTAGGACACTCTGGCTTTGCATTTTGGTCAGCTGGTCCTCGATCCTCAGGCCACAGCCCCCTTTTTGTGGAAAGCCTCCCCTTTGCCCTGGGCAGGGTCGTTGCTTCTGCCTCAGTGGTTCGTCCCCTGCGCCCCCCCATCTCGGCCCTTACTGCCCCATCTCCACCGTATGGGACCTCATCACTAGGGCGGGAGAAGGGCTTGCTCACCGCGTGTCTCCAGCACCCGGCCCAGCACTTGGCGTTCCAGTGGTTTCCACGTCGTATTCTTTCAGTAAAGAAGTGGTAAAGTAGAATCACCTACTGATAACCAGTTTTGAAAGAATCTTTTTTGCATATTTAATGGACATATAATTTGTATACTATAAAATTCAGCATTTTAAAGTGTGTAGTTCAGTGTTTTTTTTGGTATATTCACCATGTTTTGCAACGATCACCGTTATCTAATTCTACGTTTCCATCAGCCCCCAAACAAAGCAGTTAGCAGTCACTTCCCATTGGTCTTACCCCAGCCGTGAATCTACTTTCTGTCTCTTTGGATTTGCCTGTTCTGGACGTTTCATGTAAGTGGAATCATATAACATGTAGCCCGTGACTGCCTTCTTCCACTTAGCCTAACGTTTTCAGGGTTCATCCATGTAGTAATGTGTATCAGAGCTCATTCTTTTTGACGGCTGAGTAATATTCCACTGTGTGCAAATGCTGCATTTCCTTTATCTCTTCATCAGTTGGTGGACATTTGGGCTGTTTGCATCACACCACATGAATAATGCTGCCATGGACATTTGTGTACAAGTTTTTGTGTGGACATAATATTTTCAGTCTTCTTGGGTATACACCTAGGAGTGGAATTGCTGGGTCATCAAATAATTTTAATATGGGAAAGCAGCCGGCATGGAAACTATATTGAACTATTTGTCTTTTTGGTCTGAGAGTTAAATCTCAGGGCCAGCACTGCAAATATTGCCCACTACTATCCAGGCTTCACACAGCAGTGCTGGCTTTTGAAATTTATATTAGGTGGACTGCATCCCAGTGACCATCTGTGACCCAGAGGCAAATACTTTTGGAGTTTACACAGTAGGATTTACTGAATTCTCACCATGTGCACAGTGCCACCTCTTTGAAGATGCCGAAATAGAGGGCACAGATCTTGCCCTAAAGTCATCATTCATTTGAAACAACCTAAGTATCCATTTATATTGAACCAGTTAAGTAAATTATAGTATAGCCATATGCTGGAATACTCTATAGCTGTTTAAGAGAGAATAAGGTCAATCTTTATGTATTGACATGGACTGATATCTGAGGAAAAAAATAGATTAGTATACAGAGCATGAGTCCATTTTAATAAAGAAATTATGTTTATATATGCAAAATCTGGAAAGATCACAGCAGACTGTCAATACTGATTGTCTCCAGGAGGTAGTTTATGGAAGACTTTAGCTTTCAATGTTATATCTTTCCCTTACAAAATGTTTTTTACAGTAGGTAAAAAAGTAGCTTTTACTTATTTTTATTTAAAATTTATTTATTTTATTTTTTACTGCATTGGGTCTTTGTTGCTGCGCGCGGGCTTTCTCAAGTTGCGGCGAGCGGGGGCTACTCTTCATTGCGGTGCGTGGGCTTCTCGTTGCGGTAGCTTCTCTTGTTGTGGAGCACGGGCTCTAGGCCCGCGGGCTTCAGTAGTTGTGGCTCGCAGGCTCTTGAGCGCAGGTTCAGTAGTTGTGGCTCACGGGCTTTAGAGCATGGGCTCAGTAGCTGTGGTGCACGGGCTTAGTTGCTCCGCGGCACGTGGGATCTTCCTGGACCAGGGCTCGAACCTGTATCCCCTGCATTGGCAGGCAGATTCTTAACCACTGCGCCACCAGGGAAGCCCCGTTTGTAGCTTTTAAATTCATTTAACCCCCCCACCCCGTTATGTTTTGGAAAAAAAGGAACTTGACATAAGATTTCTTCTATCTGAATCACTAGATACCAATGTAGGATATAATACTAGACATCAGTGTATGACTAAACGCCAGATACATTTGTGGTGAATATAGTGGTCTTCCACGCCGCGTAAGCCTGGAGGTGAGAACGCTTTTAGATTCCCGCAGGGGAAGCTTCATAAGAGAAGAGTGGGACTTGGCTTGGGCCCTATAGGATGCTGACATTCATATAGCACTTTACAGTTTTTAGGGTCAAAGAATGGAGTGTGTCGAGTGCTGACCTTGTGCCGAGCACTGCAGTGAGCCCTTTCCCTGTATCCTGTCATCCCACCCTCACTGTCAGCCTTGGGGTGGGTACCGTGACTGCTCCCATAGTACAGTGAGAACTGAGGTCTAGAAAGACCAGGGAACCTGACCAAGCTTCCATTGGTCAAGAGGCCAGAGACAGAATTCACAGCCCACTTGTCTGATTTCAGAGCCCGAGTCCTTACTCCATTCTAAAGGGAAAAAGACTGAGGCTGAGAGAATTCAAATAACTGCTGGCCATCACACAGGTAGTAAACCGGGGAGCCAGGTCTGCACTTAATGCTATTCTGAATAATCCGTCACGTCTGTGACACTGATGTTTCCTGTTATGAGTTCCAGGCTGTTGAAATCCCCGGGGGGGGGGTAACAGGAGGCTGTAAGGTTCTGGGTCACAGAGGTACGTGAAACTTTTCCTTCCAGGCCTCCTTCCTTGGAGATTCATACACCACATATACTTATTAAAGAAGCAGAACATCTCAGACCTATTGGCCATCTCTTTCCAGTAGGATTTAGTAACATCCACAGATCTGCTCTGTGGAACGCCACCCTACCATCCTATAAGGAGATGGGAGTGAGGGAGGTTTGTGGACAGCTTTCTCTCTCTCCCGTAACAGGTGAGAGTGCCACCTCTAAGGTCTGCGGTTGGCAGGCTGTGGGGAAGAGTCCAAATTCTTGGGTGGATTTGGGGCCTCCTCTCTAATGCTTTAGGACACCAGGAAGGACCTACTGAGTGTCGTATTTGACATCTGTTTGTGACATTTTGTTGCAATGACTCGTGATTCACCATTGATAACAGTTACCTAATTAAACCCACCCCATACTTCTTAAACTCCAATTATTCAACCCACACAATGCCAGATTTCATACAATGAGTATTAGAAGTATCTGAGTGCCACCACCGGTTTTTTTCTGTAACACATGCTATTATCGTTTTCTTTAAATTGTGGTAAAATATATATAACATAAAAGTGTCTTACCATTTTAAAAAGTTTTAATTATATTTAATTGAATGAAAGATTCTTTAAATTCTGTAGTGCTTTACAATATTCAGAAGTTTCACACTCATGCCCTAGAGCCACGCGGCCTGGACGGGGTGGGTGGGGGAAGGGCACTGCCGCCCAAGCCAGAGCTCTACCAAACCCCCAGTCAACGGTTTGCCCAAATACCGTATCCTAGCCCTTCCACCCGGCACGTTTAAGTTAAATAGACTGTGTTTCAGCTTGCAAGCTCTGCTGCCTCCAGGAATGACTTCTGTGATTAGTCACGAGTGCCTTCGCTCCACTTTACCGCTAAAAAATGACCATGGTGACGTGGCCAAAGTCCCAGACGAGGGGCACGTGTAAACTAAACTAAATAGATCGGAGAGGACTGGCTCTAGGGCGCATCTGGGTCTGTGCATTTCCATGGTGACCTCCTGTGGTGGATTTCTTGTGTAGGTTTATTATGATGGTTCGCTCCCAGGCTCTCCTCCCCCTGGAAAACAGACTGCAGGTGTGAGGCTTGGCTGCCCTCGACGTCTGGGTGGGCACCCCGATTCCCAGTGTCACGTTGCTAGATCGTGCCGGGCTTGTAAATACCATGAAGTGTGTACAGGTTGGGGGTGCAGGCTTTGCATTCACATTGCCTGGTTCTTTACCAGCTCCCACACTTTGCTAGATAATTTAAGTTACTCAACTGTACCCCATTTTTTTGGTCCGTAAAATGGGAATGAAAGTAATTGTGCCTACCTCATTGAGTTTTTGGAAGGATCAAGTGAGCAAATAGTGCCTGTACCTACAGTGTTTTTTACAGAGCTTGATATCAAGTAAGGACTCCATCGATGATTGTTATTCGTGAATATTAATTAATTCCATGACCATTGCAGCCGTCATTAGGCAGCTACTTTTCTGTGCCTCTCATTTTCATGTTACAGTTATATATAGTCCTGGTGCATCCATGCCACACCAGACACGCCATGTGCGCTCAAACGCTGCTTCCTGGGCCACCAAGACTGCTAAGAAATGCGGAAGTGGAGTCCATTCGCTGAGGGTTTCTCCTTGGTGGGCTCTGAGCCCCCAGCCCGTGGTTCAGTGGGCTCCCTCAAGTGCTCAAGCCTCAGAATTACCCCTCACCTCTTCCCCTTCTTCTCAAAGATCATACGGCTTCAGACCACTGTCTCCTTTTCCCCTTGGGAAGAAAACTGTGAGGTCCAATGAAGTGGAGATCAGCTGCTTGAAATATTTTATACTAAGGCGTGACCTATCATAGCATTTTTTAAGATAATGAGGCGTTTGCGTTTTACGAGTTATTTTTGTTGAACGACTTTCTTTGCTGTTTGAATACCACTTTTATAAACAGATTTCTCCGCGCTCTCCCACTTAGCACAGTTGGTTTAATTATGCCTGGACACTATGGTTTTTCATGATTGTAATAAAAATGCACAGACCAAATTCTGACTTTTCCCCCACTCAATGGTATATCCAAATATTTTGAGACGTTAGCATTTTTAAAAGATGAGCTTGTTCCTAAATGCCTACCAGCAAGGGATTGGTTAGATCAGTTGAAAATGGTGACATAAATCTATATGCAGTGTCACAGAAGGATTTCCATAACGTATGGGTGTGCGGGTTGTTTTGGTTTTGCCTTTTTTTTAAGCAGGTTATAGAATGTCATGTCAGTGTGGTCCTCTCTAAAAGTTTGGATTTGTTTTATTTTTATAAAAAGACAGCTGTAAGGATAATGATCAAAATATAGTCAGTGGTAGAATTTCAAGTAATTTAAATTTTTTTCCCATGCTCGTATCTATCATACATGTATATATTTTCAACGAAATATATATCATTTTGCTAATCAGAAAAGGCACATTAAGGCTGTTATCATTTTGTAGATGGAAAGAAGGAAAGTTTGGATTGGTGCAGAGCCTGTTGCTTGGAGAGCAGGAAAGGCGAATGGAGAAATGGGAGAGAGGCTGGAGGTGGAACTGGGGTGTGTGTGGGGGGGGGAAGCTGGAGGAGGGTGTCCGCAGAGTAGCCAGGGGATGCTGTAAAGATACGCTCGTGCCTGGATCTTAGAGATGACATTCCCACCTGCTATAAATAAAAGTCTGCTTTTCAGAAGCCTTTTGAAGAGTGGCTCAGAGGGTGAAATGGGGGTATTTTAAACCATTCAGAGAAGCATCTACAAACGCATTAAGAAAAACACAAGTTGGGATTGACCAGAAGTGGAAATGAAACTTCTCAGTTCCAGTTATTAACTGAACAAGTCACATGAATGAAAAGGCCTGTGGTGAAAATTTAAGCTTTTAAAAACAGCAGTTGAAAAGTTCAAGTTTAAACCCTAACCCGCACGGCAGCCCATTGTTGCCCAGCGTGGGCCTGTGGAAGGGGCCGCCCGGTCCACTTTTTGGGTGAGACGCACTCGCTTTGGTTTCCCGAGAGCCTCCCCACCCTTCCAGGGTTGCAGAAGGTGGACAGGTGGTGGGGCGCAGGGCAGGATAGTAATGCCTCGGGGGAGGGGTTCTGGGAAGTTATGGGACTTGACTGCCTTGTAGATTCTTTGGACAGCCTCTCCTCAGTGCTCATAGCCCGGGGCTCCTGAGTCCTCTTTCCTGCCCAGGGGTGCGCTCACCTGCTACCTGGTGGAAGGGGAGCTGTTGGTGGTGGTGGCCTTATCAACACATTATTTGTTAAACCTGATTATGTAGAGGGGGTGGTGGGAGAAGCCTTGGGGCTTTCAGTGGTTTCCCATGGAAAAGACGCACAGAAAATGATAAATGACAAAGCATTGATAACAAATTAGAAGAAAAATGGCTAATTGTTACTTAGTGAATGTGTCGTGTGCCTGGCCTTGTGCTAGATCTGACCTTCTAATTGCACTAATCCCCGTAACAGTTCTCTTTAATAGATCCTGTTATCTCCGTCTACACAGAGCAAGCCGAACAGCTCCATCTGAGTTGCTGAGGGCAGAGCTGGGATTTAACACAGTCTCTCTGAATTCAGAGCCCAGGCTCTTCACTAGGCCTGGCAGTGCGGGCTTCCGGGGTGACGGAAGGAAGCAGCACGGACGGCAGGGTGGGCAGAAGGCTTCCAGAGGAGGTGAGGCAAGAGCTGGCCCTCAAAGGGAAGTTGAGGCAGAGACACAAATGGAAGGCAGAACAGAGAGGACTGGCGTTATGGGCAAGAGAAGGCGTTCAGGGAACCGAAAAAGCAGTTAGATAGAGGAAATGCTACAAAAGTTCCTGGGGCCGGGTAGTTTTGGGAAATGTGAGGCTAAACAGATTTGTTTACCGCAGGACTTGTCAGAGCCTTTAATGTAGTAGTAAGCAGTAAGGAGTCTTGTATACCTGCACCAAACATATTTGTTGACCTTGGAGAGCATTTCATGGAGTAATATTCTAGAATATTTTTTAGGACATCGGGGCTGTTGTACTGAGTTTGGGGAGTTGTGATAATCAAGGGTGGAAAGGGAAGGAGGTTCAGGATTGTCAGATTGAAGGGCTAGACATTATCTTGAGAGCAGAAGGGAGCTTGGAAGGGGGTTTATATTGTTCATATTATATATAGCGTGGCTGTTCTATCTAGGATGGTGGGAGGAGAGGGAGGAAGGTTGAGTCCTAAGGGAGAGAATCTAGTTAGAAGCCTCTTCTGTAGGCTGGTGAGAGATGAGGGTGTGACTGGAAAGAATGGATTTAATAACATAATAAAGGAAAAAGCCAGCAGGTGGCCGTAAGGACGGTGGGACTCCTTGCCTGCAGCCTGGGACATGGGCAGATATAGAGATGTCTCTTGGGTACCAGCTTTTGGAATAAAGATGCATAGTTTGATTTTTGGCATGCCGAATGGAGTTGATGGTGTGATGTTTAGGTAAAGATGTGGGAACGTCCCCCAGCAGAAGATCTGAGTAGGAAAAGTAGATTTGAGTGTCACTGGAATAGAGGTGGTCACTGGGGCAGAATTTCTAAGGGAGAAGGGCGAAGCCTTGAACCCTGTACCTTGGGGTGGAGGGGTGAATCTCTGTCCTGGAAGCATCTGTGTGTGAAGGAATCTGAGGGAGCAAAGGGACTTCAGAGAACACCCTTTAAAAGAGGAGATGGGGCTTCCCTGGTGGCGCAGTGGTTGAGAGTCCGCCTGCCGATGCAGGGGACACGGGTTCGTGCCTCGGTCCGGGAAGATCCCACATGCCACGGAGCGGCTGGGCCCGTGAGCCATGGCCGCTGAGCCTGTGCGTCCGGAGCCTGCGCTCCACAACGGGAGAGGCCACAACAGTGAGAGGCCCGCGTACTGCAAAAAAAAAAAAAAAAAAAAGGAGACCCCCCCCCCCAAGGCCTTGTGAGTGGGGTAGTAGCCTGAGGCTCACATCTGGTTTGTGGCTGAGCTCCTAAGAACAGCCCCCCTCCCTGTGCTGTTTTCCTTCTGTTCTGCAGGGCCACCTGCTTCCTCTTCTTGGTGGTATGTATTGCGTTGTGGTGACATGTTTGCAGGTGCTTCAGGAGGGCTGCGGGTGGCTTCCTTGCAGGTGTGGCCACCAGTACCCACCAGGACTTTGGACTTGGGTCACTTCTTGTCCCCCGCACGCTCCCCCTGGGCAGCAGAAGGGCGTGAGGGTCTGGTGGGCTTGTGGTCTCGTCCAGTGGCCCGTCTCCTCCAAATCCTTGTCTTCTGGACTTCGCATGGGGGAGGCTGAAGCCTCTGTCTTTAAGGCTGGAGATGGGCTGGCCACTGAGACTGCGGACTCTCTGTGCTCTGCCTGCCTGGCCTCGGGCTGGGGCCCAGTGTGGCCCGGGGCCTGCTTGTCAGCACGTGGCTTGGGTTTCCGCGTTAACGTTCCCACGTGGGGATCGCAGAGGATCGAGTGTCGAGCTGGCTGATAGCGCTGAGCCTTCTGGAGCAACCAGCTGTGGAACTTCCAAAGGGCTGTGTGTAACCGGCTTGGGAGATGTGGTGGGTGCCAGGGGCACCGAGATGGGGACAAAGAAGCCAGTTTGTAGAAGGAAAAAAATAAATGAGCATAACAGTCTTGGGCCGTTTGGATGGGGCACGGCGCTTGGGCACCTTGGAACCCCTTTCCTCTTCCCTTCGGATTTTTCCACTTCCAGAGCCCCCTTTGGCCAGTGACCCCTGCAGACCCCCTCTGGGTAAATACAGCCCCTGTCTCCCACCGCCTCGCTCATTACGCATTCCTTTAATCTGGCCCATCTCCAGGTCGCCAGCTGGCAGAGACTCAGCAGATTCCAAACCCCAGCTGGTGCCAGAGTGCTTACACGGGGAAGCTTGGCAGACAACTTGCCCCCAGGGTGCTCAGCTGGAGGAAGAGGTAGAAGGACGTCCCAGAGCTGAGGGCCAGTTTGTTTGCAGACTTTCCCTCCTCCCTCTCTCCCCCTCCCCTCTCCCCCACCCTCCTTCAAGGCACACTCTGTCCCCACAAAGGAAAAAGGAAAAGAATCCCCTGTGTCTGAGGAGGTGCTGGGCTGGGGATTCCCCGGCTCACCCCTTCCACCCACTTCCGTGCAGCGCTTGGAGCACATGCAAGCCGAGAGCCTTTTACTTCCTGACTGGAGCAGATTGGATTATTGAGACCTTATTTGTCAGTGTAAAGTCAGACCCCAGAGTGGGTGTGACTTTCCAAAATCAGGGCTAGAAGCTCTGTGGTCGAAATACCTGTGGCCTGGGATTCCTTCCTGCAGCCTGAGGGCAGTGGTGTCCTCAGTAAAGGCCCCTGAACATGCAGGCGGGTGGTTGCTGGTCCACAGCCGGGGGCTTGTCTTGATGGGAGTTTGTGAGAAGCCAGTCCCAAGGCTTCCTGCACAAAGAAAGCGGTTTCTCTTGGTTGTCAGCATCGTTGGTAATTGGGAACTCAGAGAGTGACTGTGCCTGCCTCCCACTAGTTTCCCAGGTAATATTCCCAGCATGTGTGGATGGGAGAGCATTTTGCTGATTTGAAGTGCCCTGTTGCCAGAGGTTGTATTGATGAGGTTAATGATTATCAGGTGGTGCTAGTATTAAGCCTTTTATTTGAGGAGCCAATCGGCTTCCATCAGGGTCCCACAGGAAACAGATGGGGTGATTGAAGGTTATTGAAGGCATTCTTAACAAGGGTGGGGATGGGATGAAGCAAGACAGATTAGGGATGGTAAACCCCCAGGGCTTGCAATCGTGGAAGATAGCCCTAAACCTGAAGAGAACGGGGATGGAGTGGATGCAGAACTTGTTGAGATGTAAAGGAGAGTGAGAGGGAGAGGTCATGGCCACGGGAGCTGTGGCTGCAGAAGGGGGGCTGGACCTTTGGTACTGGATCTAGCCACTGCCACATCGCCCAGTGGGGAGGGAGCCAGGCAGTGACCCGCTCCTGGTGCCCTCTCACCTCCTGTGGATTCAGGCGAAGCCAGGGGTCCAGGAAGCCCATTGCTGCACTCCATAAAGGTCATCCGCCCTCTGCTCTGGGCCCTGGGGCAGGATGGAGACTCGCAGCCCAGGAGCAGTTGCCGATTCTCTTCCATCTCCTGTTTGAGTCCTGCCTCCTTTATGCCCACGGGCAGTCAGAAACGGGGGAGGGGCGGGCGGCGGCGAAGCGAGACCGGTGCTCCTGAAATACTGCAAACGCTGACAACAGCCCTTTGGGGCAGATGTTTCCTAATTGCAATAAGGCAAACCATGTAACGTGTTTGCTTTAAGCTACCTATTACCCTGATCTCTGGTGAGACCAGAATTGTCCTGGCTTCTGAAAAGTGGCAGCGCGTCAAATGCTTCCGCATCCCTCTTTTGCCCCAGTTCAGACAATACTCAAGTACCACTTAAACCCATTTCCTTCTCAGCCAGTGAGTGCTCTGTACTCCTGGCCCTCTGGGACCAAGAGGAGGTTCCAGGGGAGCATAAATAGGATTCTGATCATGTGTCCCATTACCACTAGTCTTGGAATATCTGTATCCATTGGGAAATTACTTCCCTGACAGTTTCAAGTGGGGGAGCTCAGACTCACTAGACCATCAGGTAACTGATAAAATTAATTGGTAAATTATGAAATGCGGGACAGCCCGTAGAGTGTTGTGGCTGGAAATGGAGTTTGAATTTTTATGTGACAGTGTTGCCTCCCTAATTGAAGGAAGCAGTTGTTTTTTCATCTGGGCTTGGCTATTTGGGGAAGCAAGATGTTGAAATGCCCAGGATGCTGGAATGGACAGCATCCCATTGATGAACTCAGTAGGCAAAAAGTTGACTTTGGAGCCCGGTAGCTTTTAGAATGAATGGATGCATGCAAGCTCCAAGGGGTCTGAGGGCCAGATTTCCTTTCCGCTTCCCAGTTTAGACTAGCTTGTTTGAAACACAAGGGGATCTCAGCTGTTCTGAAGTTGGCCCATGCAGTAGATGGCCCCCCAAAGCCGCCATGATGCACTAAGCCAGCTGGTTCTATGTGGAGGCCTCCTGCACTTTCCCAGCACAATCGTGATTCTTCTCACCCTCCCCCCTCCCCTCTACCACAGTCTTGTACATCTTCCTGGCTCAGCTCACCTCGTCCCAGAAGTCTTTCCTGAGGAGATCCATAGATCTCCATACCCAGAGCACTTACTGATATTTACTGAGACCCTCCTTTGTGCCAAGGACCCTAGGGGTGCAAAGATGAATGAAGCCATGGTCTCTGCCTTGGGAAAGTGAAAGAGCCCCGACTTGTCCTTTGTGTATTCATGTCCTGATTCATGACATCTTTTCTTGTTGTCTTACAAATAATTCTTCACTCGGCAAAGTCTCCATCATTAGTTTTCAGGCCCATTGTTCAGGGGTGCACGTGGTTAGGAGTCCACAGGTCGCAGTCCGGTGAATCTTGGGTTCCAGTCCCACTTGTGGGGCTTATTAGCTGTGTGCCTTTGGGCAAGCTTCCTAAGCTTTTTGAGCTTTGATTGTTCTGTATAACAGTGCTTCTGGGAGGATTAAATGAGAGAGTTTCTGTTAAGTGTTTACAGTGATTCCTGGCACATAGTAGGAGCACGATAAATAGTAGTAGTGGCGGCCGTGATAGTAGCAGTAGTAGTTTCTCTTAGAGCTGGAGGTTAAATGAGGTGAAGCTGTTTGGTGTTTAGCACGGGCCCCACATTTAATGAGATCTCACACATTCAATGTTGTTCCTTACAGACTTGTTGAGGTAATCACATAAAATGCCTCAACCTGTCCTGACTTGCAGTAAATGTTCAGTAAAGGGCGGTCAGTGTTGTCACCTCTGAAATTGAGGAGTTGCGCTAGATTGATAGCTTCGCTTCTGATTTTGGTCTCTGAGCCTTTGAGGGAAGGAAGTGGGTCTTAGAATGTTTTTCATCTCCAGTGGCATTGTGCCTTGCCCAGGGCATGCACTCAGTAAATATTCTGTGATTGATGGGTTGATTTTACATTTTTAAAAGTTTTTAAAATTCTTTAATTTTTCAGTTCTAACCAAAGGTACGTTTCTGGGGTGTGAAAGTGTCTTACCAGCCTGCTTTGCGTGCACACGTGTGCGCGTACACGCACACTTCTAATGCTTTCTTGGACACATCCGTTAGAAACCCCGGTGGGACCATTGGCAGATCCAGGAGAAGGCCCCAGGAGGCCCCTCTGTAGCAGTAGTGACAGGCACTGCAGGCCTCAGAACGAGGACCCTGGCCCTCGGCCAGATGCTTATCTGCGTGTCTGAGGGCTCTGATTCTGAACCCCATCAGCCCGGCTAGAGATGGTGAAGGCTGACGGAGGGATGGGAAGCCGGAGGCCTCCTGTGGCCAGCACCCTCACGATCCCCCCGGAACCCGCAGAACAGCCATCGTCCTGTGAGTCCATCCAGGTGGCCCTGCCTCTCCCTCTCGGGCCATGACTGAAGGTGAAGCGATGGGCTCGGACAGGGGCAGAGGAAGCGATTGACGAGACAGAGATGGTGCCCAGCCCTGTAGCGCCGGCCGGGGAGGGGGTGTTAGTTTTGGTTTTGCCTCTCCCACCACGTCCTCCACAGCGCTTTGACTTCCTGTTTCCCCCCTCTGAATTACATCAATTCAGGCGTGCTGATGGAGCCTCTTCTCTGGGTCTAGACTAGTGTCAGAACTTCAGAGGGGGCAGGGATCTCGGGGAGCGGGTCCTGAGGGGGGAGCTGCCCAGGGCCGGTGTTCCCCTCGGCCATCCCTCTCTTGTGGTCCTGGAGCTCATTCCCTGAAGACAGCCCCCTTGAGTAGATGTATTCCTTGCAGCTCTCCCGTTTCCTGCATATCCAGTCCCTTTTCCTCCAGCGGTCTCTCTCCTCACCACACGGAGGTTCGGAGGTTTGAGCTCTTGCATCCCTCCCTGGCCTCCCGACCGCTGGAACAGGCGGTGCAGGCTCATTTCCCCTTCTCTCTCCCCTTCACACTCACCCCGTGCACCAGCTTCTGCCCCCTCCTTCTCTGCAACATTTATTCAGCAAGGTCCCTGATGACCTTCCCATCCCCAGATCGGATAGACTCTTCATGTACTCTTTCATTCCACAAATATTTATTGGGCTTTCGCTGTTCCAGCTGCTCTGGATCCATCAGAAAAAAAAAAAAAAATTAAGACCCCTGCCGCCTGCAGCAAGCATCTCAGCGCCAGGCTGACTGGACCTCCCCGGAGCCCGGACTCCTTCCGTCGCTCTCCTCCCCTGGCTGCTGGGCCCCTTCTGCTTCCTCCTGCCTCTGTTGACTGGTCCTCCTCAGCCCACTCTCTCCCTCCCCTCCCGCTCCCAGCCCTGGACCACAGCTGTTTTCCCTCTCAGTTGATGATCCCACCATGCGCAAGGTTCGGAATAGTCATACTAACGCCAAGCACGTCTCACTGAAGCTATAGGTTTCTACGACCGTTTCCTGAGCAAGACGAGAGCACTGCTCCTGGCTACTCCCCGCCTGAACTTACTGTGCCATCGAGCCCTCGGAGAACGACCCCACGCTGCCTGTGTGTGTGGCCGTCACCTTCATGCAGGCCTGTGTTATCCTTCCTTCCTACTGGCTTCCTGCCCCCACGCTTCCCCAGCCCGTCCTCTGCGCCCGGAGCGGCACGAGCTCTCTGCAGTGGAGACCTCATCGTGCTATGCCTTGCTTAAAGCCCCCTGCAAGTCGGATAAAGCCCAGTTTTTATACCTGCCATAAAGGGCCCTTCACAGGACCTGGTTCTTGCCAGCCTTCCCGCCTCATCACCTTCCTCACACAGACCATCTCCCGGGAGTCCTGTTTCTTCTACTTCTCTGCCTGCCTGCACGCAGCCCCTTCCTGGCTTCTTTCAGCCTGTCCATCCCTTTAGGATACAGATTGGTCAGAACCTCCTGGCTGAAGTTCTCCACGTCAGGTGGGACCCCCCTCTGGCCTCCCGAGCTGCTGTAAGGTACCCTCTAATAATGACGATGTTGTGTTGCAAATGAGCTTTTCCATACTGATTTGTCTGGCTGGGCTCCAAATTTGGGTGGTGCCTTTCCTGCCTGGGTTGGTGTTTGGGGCGGGGGCATTCCTGTGTCTGGGAGTTGAAGGGGCAAAGCTTAGAAAACTGAGGTTGGGTAGCTGTGGAGTCCTGGGTTCCAGGCAGGGGTCCTGATTCCTTTGTAGGCACCACGGAGTCATGGAGGACTGCAGCGGGGCCTGTGGTATTTTAGGAAGGCAGATCTGTGGTCTTTCTCAGTCAGGGAGGCGGCGAAACAGTACCCAGGGTGGTTCCCCTCTGCAGGCCACGGCCTTGGTTCCTACCTTAGGGTGTGGGTACAGAGCAGTGGCTGAAGAGCTGTGCCCCCTCCCAGGCCTCGGCAGGGAGGAGTCCCCCGCCCCCTTGTGTGTGCCTGTGTGCTGCGTCCTCCCCTCCTGCCTCTTGCTGTGTGGTTGTCTTGCAAGGAGATCATCTGTGCTTCTCGGCCAAAGCTTAAGGTCACTGGTGGCCCTGGTGGTTCCTGTTCCTTCTTGTGTCCCCCTGGAATAGAGTGGGGCACACCTGGCCCCTGACTCTTGCTCCAAGGCCTGGCTTCACCAGCAGGTGCGGACGGGGCGTTGCACACCGAGCGTCGGGTGAGGGTGCCTGCAGCCTCCCGTCAACCTCTGAGGACCCACTGTGAGTTCAGACTCCGTCCAGCCTCTCCCTCTGCGGTGTGGTTTTCTTCCTGGGCTGCCTTCGCCTGTGTGAGGCCACAGGCAGCCACCTGGGGTGCTGAGAGGCTGTGATGGAGGCTGGCCTCCGGGGCAGAGAAGAAACACCACACATTTTTAGCTGTCATTTAAAATACCACTTTCAGTTAGTAAAATGAGATTTTGTACTAACATATATAGCTTTATCTGAGTGTGCGTATGTGTGTGAGTGTGAGAGAAAGTATCTTAGAATACAGCATGTAACCTAGATATCAGCGTTTGCCTGGGCTTTATTCATTCAGTTGAGGGGTATGGAGGGACTCTTGCTGCAAAGTGTGGGTAGTGTTTACCTCAAGCAATGCCTTTGGGGTTCGATTTGTACTTTCTGTTTATCTGTAGCGCATTTTTCTGGGAACTCTTGCCTTTCGTGTTGTTATTTTCCTTCTCCACTTCGAAGACGATTTGGAACATCCCCTTGTGAATATTATTGGCTGCAAACAGGGCTGTTTGAGTGCTGGGTGTTTTTTATTCACCTTGATGGCCTTGATTTAATTCACCTGAATCGAATCATCATCCATTAAGTTCTCTCAGGTGCTCTCCTGCAGGGGGTCTTTGACTGGTCTTTGTAGACTCAGGCAAAATAGGCTGGATGCCCGCCCAGGGCGGGGTTATAAGGCACATCCCGCGAGAGCGGGAAAGAGGCAGTTCAGAATAGGATGCGCAGAGCAGAGCTCCCGGCCTGGCCTCAGGTTCCTGCGAGGGTGGAAGGTAAGGCTGGTATGAGGTGGCACCCCAGAGGCCGTTGCTGGGGCCTGTCACCTAAATCCCTCACCCCTCAGTGGGGTAGGGCTGTGCAGATACGGGACGGCAGAGATCACACATCCTCAATGCCAGAGGAATGGCGTATTGTCGAAACTCGCTTATTTGCCGTAGTTTGCTCAGTTTGAGCGTGGGCAGAGGTGGACAGCCTGGGTCAGGGCCCTCCCTTCATGTGCCCGACACAAGCCAGAGAGGAATCCGAGGGTTCCCGTGGGAATCAGCCTCTGCCCCGCTGATGGGCCTGGTTGGTGGCCCCTGGAGACGCTTCTTTGCTGTCTCAAGTTCGTTTTTCTAGCAAGCGCCGCTCCCCACGCCTGGCTCTTCCGTCAGAACTTGGGGATGGACGTGCTGATGTTCTGAGTAGGAAACTTTCCAGACGGTGGAGCATAATTAAATATGGTGGCCGTCGGTCACTGTCTGCCTGCTCTTTTCCTCCTAAATTGTAAATAAGCAAATGAAGGCAAATCCACCTGGGCTCCGCCTGGTCCAGCTACCTGGCTCTTCAGAGCTCCTGGATAATCCTTTCGCTTCCCCCATGCCGGGTAGCCTCCCTTGACAGTTGCCAATGATGAGTGCCTGGCCGTTGCAGACACATCTGTGCTGGTTAGAATTACCCCACTCCTTGTGCTGATGGAGTTAAAGCTTCTTTAGAAACTGAAACTCAGACAACCTGTGATGTATTGGTGCCGTGGTTCCTTTTCTGCAATGAAATCTAAAATGTTACTTAATCGGAACCCTCCAAAAATCACTTGGAGCCTGAAATTCTACACTCCAAAACTCTTCCTTTTTTCTTTGTTGATTTTTAATTTATTTTAAAGATCATATTGCATCTGAACAGGTGGCTTTTGCCCAAAAGGTAAAGATATTTTGTCCTGACCCATGTGGGTGTTTTAGGAATATCCACAAAGAATCTGAACTCTGCTATGTGGTGCAAGAGAAGCACATTTTAAGAACACTGACATTCTAAAAAGTTATTTTGTGTGAACACTTCCTTATTTTGTTGTTATTTAAAAAATTTTAATGACCAAGCGCTTCTTTATTTTTATTTAGGTTTTAGCTTCTGTGAGGAATGGTTTATGAGTATATGCTGACCCACCCAAACAAGCGGAAAGCTCCTGGGGTTGGGGGTGAAATATATAATCAAGTAAGAGTATTTGAAATATTGACCCAGGGCTCTTCTTTGAGGGAGCAGACGAGAGTGTATATATCTTAAGGCCTCCAGAGAAGAAGTATATTTATTACATGGAATGTAGGTATTTTATCTAAGGCTATCGGTAAGGCACATAGTAGGTCAAGTTCAATAGGACTCGGAGCTTTCACTGCCGAGGGCCCAGGTTCGATCCCTGGTGGGGAACTAAGATCCCACGGCGAGGCCAAAAAAAAAAAAAAAAAAAATTAAAAGCTCAACTTCAGAGATTTTTAAAACTCTATAAGTGACCCTTTCTAAATTCCTCTTGATCCCAAAATAAAGTTTAGACCTTGGAACCAATGAATGTCCTAAAGCAGGCACTATCATTGCATTGCGGCTGCTCCGATGATACAGGTTTTTCTCATAAATATACAGTGTCGTTTTTTAATCCGATACAAAACTGCAGTCGTGACCGTTAGTAGGGAGTCTTCTCAGCCTGGTTAACACAGGCTTGTAGAGAATCTGTTTTGTGTGTTTGGGTAGCTTTGCCTAGTTCTTGCATTAAGGCAGTTTTTCAAGTGAGAAAACTGAATCTCCAAACGTTGCTAAAAGCCACCCAGAAGGTCCTGTCAGCATCCTGCCCCTGGCTGCAGGCACTCGGCCCTCCCCGCCAGCCCCTGGTCATCCAGACGGAAAATTTCAGAAAGCAAGCATGAAAAGCATCTTTGTCTCAGCTGTATCTGCCTTTTATTGAGTGACAGTGGGGCTGCAAACCTCATACCTCAAGTACTGGCCCTAAAAAGGTGTGTGCAGGTGACCAGCCCAACTCATAAAGCCAATACTTCAGGAGAGAAGGGCTAAAAGACTCTTTTATTAAAAAGAAAAAAGAAAAAACAAGCCAAAAAAACCCTTCCTTGTCAATTGGGCATGACTTTTATTTATTTTTTTTTAACTTTTTTTCTTTTTCTTTTTTTGCAGTTTTTTAAAATTGAAGTATAGTTGGTGTACAATATTATATGTTACAGGTGTACAGTATAGTGATTCACAATTTTTAAAGGTTATACTCCATTTATAGTTATTATAAAATATTGGCTATATTCCCCATGTTGTACAATATATCCTTGTAGCTTATTTTATACATAATAGTCTGTACCTCTTAATCCCCTACTCCTGTGTTGCCCCTCCCCCCTTCCTTCTCCCTGCTGGTAACCACTAGTTTGTTCTCTATACCTGTGAGAGGCGTGACTTTTTTTTTTTTGCACGGTACGCGGGCCTCTCACTGTTGTGGCCTCTCCTGTTGCAACGTGCAGGCCCAGCGACCATGGCTCACGGGCCCAGCCGCTCCGCGGCACGTGGGATCCTCCCGGACGGGGGCGCGAACCCGCGTCCCCTGCATCAGCAGATGGACTCCCAACCACTGCGCCACCAGGGAAACCTGAGAGGCATGACTTTTAAATGTTCTTCTGTCCGACTGAAATTTTTCTATCCACCGCCTGGGCAGAAAGATGCAAAATCAATTTTGGGAAATTCTGAGTGGGGGTCGTTTGGCTTCCTGAGAGCAGGCTGGGCCGGGAGAGGGGGACAGGTCACTTGGCTCTACTTGTGCCCCTGAGGACCAGACCATGAGCATCTCTCAGTCAGAGGGGTTCCGGGTCAGCCGCTTGGACTGTGTTTCAGCCCCGGGGTAAGAGAGGCATTGTTCATGGTGCCGAGCAGTGTGGGGAAGGGCTGCCTTGAACAGGGGTCCTCCTCCCCTCTCCTGTCCTCGGTGGCTCGTCTCGCAGCGCAGCCCCTTGCAAGGACCAGTGCGTGAATGTGGCCAAGAAATAAACAATAAGCCAAACCAAAGGTCAAATACTGCTTACCAGGAAAACCATGAGCCTGCCTTCATGACATCTTTCCTTTCTTATCTTTGGTGCCCAGATATCAGCTTGCAGTGTAAAAGGGCAGATTGGGGTATTGGGAAGCCCAGGTGTGTCCGGTATCTGGGGCTTGCGGGCTGGCAGGCTGACTTGAGAGGCCTTGTTTTCTCGCTGTTGTATACAGATGACACCTGGGCCTCATCTTCACAACCTGCAGAAGCAGGAACATATTTGAAACTTGTGGGAAGACCTCTCAGCAGGCTGTCGGCGTGAGGCTGTGTTTTTGGCATTGACAGGGAGTGGAACCAGGAAATGATAGCCTTTTGGAGCTGAAGGTGGAGAGGACCTTTAAGGACATCCGTTCTGACCACCTGCTCCTGTCTATGCTTATCTGTAAAATGGGAATGTTACGAGTGTCTGCCTCTAGGGTGGTTGTGAGAACCGCCTCAGAAGTAATTTCTGTAAAGCACTTAGAAACGTGCGTGGCACTGAGTAAACCCTCGATAACATTCACTGCCATTATTTTTGTTGTTCATGGATGAGAAGACTGGGGTCCAGAGAGGTAAAATGCCTTGCCTGAGGTCTCCCGGCTGCCGCCCCAGCAGAGCTGGGACTGGAGTCCAAGTCCACTCTGCTCTTCTGGCAGCAGCTGTTTACTGGCATCCTTGGTCTAGCAGCAACTGAGAGCTCAGATTCATGTGCCCCTAATAGAACATGGCATGTGGAACGGTTTTGGTTTTGTTATGGCTACACAAGCATGCTCGGTGTCACTGGCTTTGTGCTTGATGCCCTGTTTGAGTTAAAAGTTCAGTGAGGCTTCCTCTGTGTGTGTGTGCGTGCGTGTATGTGTGTGTGCGTGCGTGTATGTGTGTGTGCATGCATGTGTGGTGGCCCCTGCTACATAATTTAGTGTTTTCCTTTGCATTAGTGTATTAGCATGTTTCCACTTTTAACCTTTCACCCACTGATCCAGGCATTTAAAATGCTATTAAACTCAATAATGTTTCCATCAATAGCCTTAGAGGTATGGGAAATAATTGGAATGACATTTTTAACGGGCTCCTGTTTCTCAGCCCTCTGTGTTACACAAACCCAGCCAGCGCTGGCAGAGGGGGGGCTTGTTGGCCGTTTCGTCCCTGGTCTGAGGTTGGGAAGAGTTGGGAGTGAAGTTTCGGGGTGCCAGAGGACCTTTTAAAGCACAGAGAATGGTTTTTGTGCTGGAAAGGTAGAGTTGCTTTTTTAGGGCAGTCTTTCTTGTTTTCTTATTAATGGACGAGGTGAATCCAGGAGCTGATCCCTCCTGCCTCCTTCTGATGGCTTCGAGAAAGCTTAGGGCCAAATTTCTGGGGACCTTTAGCCAACAACTTGGACTTTCTGGAATGAGGTTGTGTGGATCAGCCTCATTCCGGCTCCTTTGCCTTCAATATATATTTTTGGTTGTCCTCTCCTGCTTCTGTTTTAGGTCACCGTTCTATTTTATGTGCTGTATTGTGTGTCTCCGAAATTTGTTTTTGGAACACAGTTTTAAAAAATCAAATTGAATGTTGTCTTTTCTGTTTGTAAAGTTGTGAGGTCCTGCTGGGGAGGGGACCTCTCTGTGCCCAGGTTTAGCCTCTTCATCGATAAAACGGGGAAATGGACATTATCTTAATGAGATGTGTAACGTGGGAGTGAGCACAGCTGCCTGAAAGAAGGTTGCACGGTTTGGAATGGTTTCACCTGCTACGATGAGGGGCGTAGGGATGGAAAAATGCTGGAATCTCAAACTTTTTGCTTTAATCGGAGTCCCAGGTCCTATTCTCTTAGAATCATGTTCGGAGAGCATTTGTTAAGCATTCATCTGCGGTTATTAAATATTATAGCTGCTTGCAGTATTCGCTCTTCAAATAGGCATTTATGAGAGACCTACAACGTGCCCAGCACTGGGACGGACCCCAGGGAGAGGGGACATGCACAGGGGAGTGAATGAGGGCAGAGGACAAGCTGAGGGTCAGGTGACAGTGCAATACTGGCTCCCCTGCTTAATCATGTCTGCATTTATCAAGTGCTTGCCGAGCACGGGCCGTTTCTGGGCACTGTTGCAGGCAGTGGGTTGAAGTTAATCAAGATGAGTGAGATCCCCACTTTCTTAGAACTTACATTCCAGTGAAGGGAGAGTTTAAAAACGAGGAAAGACAAACCCCATAAAGCTGTCTACTTACCAAGGGTGAATTTTATGGTGTGTAAATTACATCTCAATAAAGGTTAAAAAAGAAAAAACCTCGGCCCTCATTGGCCTTTGAGTTTGCCGCAGGGCAGCTGACCCTCACTCGCCCGCACCTCTTGGGTGTGCACTGGGGCTGCTCGCTGACATGTATATGTGACCTCAGAACCTGATCTCCGGGTTTTGCGGTATCTGTGGACGTGCCCAGGGCGGTGAGATGTGTGGCTCACCCAACGAGATGTCCCCGGATGAAGGGGGACCCAGCGACACTCTGCCTTCCTGGTCCAGCTCCTTCTGTGCGCAAGTGGCTTTTTGCCGTCTGTTTAGTGCCACGTTCTTGCATCTTGTGCCTTTTGTCAGTGACTTGGCTGCTTATAAAATGGACCTCACGCGTGGTGCTGGGCCACCGCCTCGGGGTCCTGAGCATGGGGAGGCCGTGAGGGGCCTGGCGGAGAACATAAGCGTGTTAGAAGGGCTTCCTTCAGGTGCGAGCCACAGGTTCAGTGTTCACACTTCAACAGCCTGCGTTCCATACAGCGTCTTTCAACAGGAACACACATAAACCAAGGTTACATGTTGATTGGTTGATGGAAATGGACCAGAGGCCTTTAGGAACCTAACCCCTAGGAGCAGGGTCCTTTGTCGCTGGGATCACGGTAACTTCCAGAACAGAACGACTGGGAGTAACAAGAATTGACTGGATATGCAGGGCCAGGCCAAGGGCATCTGTCCAGCCCATATGCCAAACGGCTGTCCTCATTAAAAAAAAGGGGGATTATTCTTCCAGCAGTTACAGGCTGATGCTCTGTTGTGTTAACTCCTGTGTCAATAGCTGTTTCCCTTAATTCAGGGTACAACTTCTTGTGTAGGACAGCATTACTTCACATACCATTTTTGTGGGTGTTATATATCTGACTTGGGGCTAATTGAGACAACAACACAGCTGCATTGTGGTCTTTGTTGCTGCGCACGGGCTTTTCTCTAGTTGTGGCGAGCGGGGGCTTCATTGTGGTGCGCGGTGTGGTGCGGTGGCTTCTCTTGTTGCGGAGCACGGGCTCTAGGCGCATGGGCTTCAGTAGCTGTGGCTCGAGGGCTCTAGAGCGCAGGCTCAGTAGTTGTGGCGCATGGGCTTAGTTGCTCTGCGGCATGTGAGATCTTCCCGGACTAGGGCTTGAACCCGTGTCCCCTGCATTGGCAGGCGGATTCTCAACCACTGCGCCACCAGGGGAGCCCACAGCTTTTTTTGAAATTGAAGTGTAGTTGATTTACAATGTTGTGTTTCAGGTGTACAGCAAAGTGATTCAGTTATACATATATATCTATTCTTTTTCAGATTCTTTTCCATTATAGGTTATTACAAGATATTGAGTATATTTCCTGTGCTGTACAGTAGGTCCTTGTTGTTGATCTGTTTTATATATAGTAGTATGTATCTGCTAATCCCAAACTCCTAATTTATACCCCTCTCCCTGGCTTTCCCCTTTGGTAACCATAAGTTTGTTTTCTAGGTCTAGAAACACAGCTTTTTAATTTGTTTAAAACAGACTTTCTGCCTGTTGCATTTTGTGCTTTTAACCAATTGAAGAAGCCAGTGGCATTCTTAGTTTTATCTTGTCTATGTTTGCCACTAGTATATCCCTGTGATTTTTTTTGTGCCCTTTATTAACTGCCATCTTCTAAAATCTTTTTCAATAAAAAGAAAGGATGCAAAAAAAAAAAAACAAAAAGGCCACACATCTGTATACACTTTCGCCGTGAGCCCGTTTTATTTGGCCGAGCTTTTCGGTGTTAAACATTAGGGGTAACCCTGTGGGAAACAGTAATGAAAAGCACTAGTATGTTTAGGAAGTTTTTATTATATAACCACTTATCTCTACATTGACATCAGTAAACGAAAGGTTGACCTACATGTTTTCTGTGTCACTATACTCTGAATACTTTCATGTACTCTGAATATTTTTGTGCCTTGGTCTTTATGTTCCTGTAACAACCATTAGATTAACAGAGCTAAGAAAGTGATTTAAATAGTATTTAATAAGTTGTAGCCCTTATACTAAATAAGTCAGAAGGAGAAAGACTAATACCATATAGTATTGCTTATATGTGGAATCTACAATATACAAGTGAACTTATTTACAAAACAGAAACAGACTCACAGACATAGGAAACAAATTTATGGTTACCAAAGGGGATATATTAGGAGTTTGGGATTAGCTGATACGAACTACTTTGTATAAAATAGATAAACAACAAGGTGCTACTATAGAGCACAGGTAACTATATTCAATATCCTGTAATAAACTATAATGGAAAAGAATTTGAAAAAGTATATATGTGAATGTATATGTTTATATATGTGTATATGTATATATATATCGCTGAATCACTTTGCTGTACACCAGAAACTAATACAACATTGTAAATCAACTATACTTCAATTAAAAAAAAATTAGAAAAGAAAGTTGTAGCTCTTGTCAAGTGGCATAAACACAATCCAAGTTATAATGTCAGAGTAAAATGAAATAAATTCCAAGTGTAGAAATGCATGGGAAAAGCTCTCAGAGAACTGACCCCATATATGTGGAGAGAGGAAAACCAAGACCGTAGAGTGAATATTTGGTTTTTAACTTTACGTATTTCTGAATTGTTTCACTTTTTAAAAAGTATGTTTCTCTTGAAGTTAAAATAAAAATTGACCTAAAACATAAGTTGATTAAATGAAATGAATTCTCTGGAGGACACAGACAGTGACTAGCCAGAGAGGCCTGCTTTGTGAGGCTGGTGAGGGTGGGGCTCCCATGAGGGGCTCCCAGGCTGGGCTACGTGTGGGCTGCTCTGGGGAGCTTGGCGGCTCCCTGATGCCCCCGAGGGGCAGGGTTAATTGGCTGGGGCAGCCCAGGCATCGAGATTCTAGAAGCTCCCCCAGGGGTTCGGATGTGTTCTATGCACGGGATTCTGATGTCTCTTAGGAATGGACTCTGGCCAACTTCAGGAGGCCGTCTGGGGGTTCATACAGGTGACGGGGTCTGTGCTCCAGGGCAAGGCTGTGGGAACCCCAGCAGAAAAGTCTGGAAGGCACTCAGGGCTAACCAGCTCTTCTTCCATCCCCGCTCAAGATTCAGAGCCCAGGAGAGGGGGTCTGATGGGCTGGGGAGAGGGTCTGCTCCCTGTATCCTCCTGGGAGGGCCGTGGTCACCACAGTGACACCGTCACAACACACAGCTGGGAGAGGTGTCTCCTCTGGAAGTCCTGGTATGTTGGGAAGGGGCAAAGGGGTACTGTTCAGCCAGAACCCCACAGAGGTCTGCTTCAGCCCACCAGCTTAAAAGACGAGTGTGTTTCCTGAATAAAACTGAAGGAGAGATTGTGCCTTGAGCGTGGTTCAGCGTTTGGTGAAGGGGCTGGAAGGCATCATTCAACCATTTCTCTGCTGCTTCTGCCACAGTCCAGTGCGTTTCCTCCACACCCACAGTGCACCCTTCACATCTTTTTGTTTAGAGGAGAACCAGTAACGCTACGGTTGAGGTGTCCCCAGGGGCCTCCCAGAAAAGACCTGAGGTCTGGCCGCCCCTCACCTGGCCTCCGCACCTGCTCCAGAACCGTGTGGGGGCGCTTCTCAGCCCCGGCTGCACGTCAGAAACATCTGGGGAGCTTTAAACAATGCTAACGGCTGGGCCATCGCCACCCAGGCCAGCTGGAGTACCACAAATATCCCGCCTTTAGAGACACGGGAAGTGAGGCTCCAGGTGTAAGATCACGGCTCCTGGTTGCGAGGTGGGCAAATGCAGAGGCGCTGTCTGAACCCAGGCAGTCGGTTCTTGAGTCCAAGCTTCGAATCCTGCACCTTGTAGTCTCCCCCCTGCAGGCTGAACTGCAAGAGGACTGAGCTGGCCACTAATAACCAAGCGACGACCTCAGTTCTTCCACAGCACAACCGAGATTTGAAAGGCAGCTTTCGAAATAAACAGACCAACGGAGTGGAGTGTTATGTTCTGCCCCCCAATAGGGCGTATGTGAAATTAGCAGCCGGAATTCTCTGTTTCTGAGGCTCAGGTTTACACTTTGCGGGCTGCCGCCCATGGTGCAGTTAGCCAGCGTGCTGGGGAACCTCGGCTAGGTCCTAATAAGTTCCGGAAATCTCTGGAAGGCTGTGACCTTATCTTCTGTTAGTTTCTGACTTCGCCAATGCTGGGGACTTAGAACCAACGTGATAAACACTTGAATGAATGGCAGGCAGATTTGTACCCTTTGCTGGCGAGCTCTCGGCCGGCTGAGCACACCTTGTTGTGTTCCATCTGCAGCGAGTGCAAGTCTAGATGCCATCCAGGACTTGGGATTGTTTCTTTTGCTTTTAGTGCAGGTATTGGGAGGGATGTCATTCAAGAAAATGGGAAAAAAACAAATGGTGCTAACTTGTGCTCTAGGTGAAACCCTTCATTGGAGAGGCCTGTGGGTCTGAGACGTGAGAGGCGTGGCCCGAGGGCTGGTAGCAGGCTTTGCTTGTTTCTTTTGATGTGGACAAGAAGCTAACATGGAACTTTTTCCCTCTATTTCACAGGTCACTGCCAAGACTGCCTTCCTATTTATTTTACCTCAGTATAATGTTAGCGTGCCTACAGCAGGTAAGAAAAGCACTGGTCTCTATCTTTCCCGGGCCCTGGTAACCCCACAGTTCTTGGAAAACTTCCTTTTCCTGTGTATGTGTATATGATCATTTTAGATATTTAGACTCAGCTTCCAACTCCCTGTTGCTGTGAAGATGCAGCTTCAGGCCACGTCTGGCCCTCAGCCCGAGGCTCTGCAAGCTTGAGGTTCTCGGGTCCACCTCCAGGAACTGGGCATCGCCGGTGCCCTCGTGGTGAATAAAGGTGGAATGTTCTTCACTGAATCCAGCCCTCCCCTCTTCATTCTGCAGTGGACAGGCGAGTTGTCTGGACTTGGAGGTCAGATTCCTTTCCTGGCCTGGCTCCACCAGCGGCTAACTGAAGGTCGCTGGGGGCAAATCCCTCAACCCGTGGTCTCTGCAGGACGTGGCCGGAGTCTTTCCTGTGCTCTCCTGCCCCTGCAGTCCCTGTAGCCAGGCTCTGGGGGAAGTCACCCCTCTGGGACAGCCAACTTGGCCCTTCATCTAGAATCAGAGCGAGGGATGCTGGCAGGAGAGGGACAAAACTCCACGCTCGTGAAGGAAGAGACAGGAAATGCCATGGCCAGCGCCGTAGTCGGGAGACTAGGCAACACCAGCTCATCCCCAGGCACACGCCAGCCTGGCAGGCACACAGACTGTCTTGTTTGATGCTGTGTGGTCCAAGGTCAAATTCAGCCTTCTCTACTCCTGTCTCTTGAAAAATCCTAATAACTAGGACACCTCTAGACCCAGCTGTACTTATGATTTATGGATGTAAATTTTTCTTTAAGTTTTTTTGGTTTAAAAAAAAATTGGGGTAAAATACACGTACCATTTACTATCTTAGTCATTCTTAAGTGTACAGTTCCGTGACACTGAAGTACCTTCCCTGCGTTGGGCTGCCATCACCACCACCCATCTCTAGAACTGTCTCCACCTTGCAGAACTGAACTCGACCTCTTAAACGATAACCCCCCTCTCTCCCCTCCCCCACCCACTGGCAACTACCATTCTACGTTGTCTCTATAAATTTGACTCTTCTAGGGCCTCATATAAGTGGAATCATATAGTATTTGTCCTTTTGTGACTGGTTGCCGTTTATTTTTAAATAAACATTTTCCAAAGTATATTTATGACTCTCACAGGAAATTTATAAAATACAGCTAAACATGAGAAGATAAAAATCACACATGACCCCATCACCCAAAAACTACAGTTAGCCTTTTGGAATCTTGAGTCATAACCAGTTTTTTTGCTGTTAGCAGATGATGAACCCTTTTACCATGTCCTTCAGTATTCTTCCATTCAATAAGACATTTTGAAAAGCTACAGAGTATTTATTAATAGGGATTACTACAGTTACTTATTCAATCCCATACTGTTGGATATTTCTAGCTTTTATAGTGCTACAGTAAACATTCTTGTGACTTCCTGCATTCATGATTATTTTTTAGGATAAATTCCCATTACTGGAATTTCTGGGTCGAGTAGTGTGTACATTTTAAAGGTTTTATATACGTGTTGCCAAAATACCCTCGGTCATCTAATTCTTATGACCCATAAATCCTGTTTTTTGGTAAATATAAAATGCATAGACTTCTTTCTTTAATGCCAAAATGCCAGTTTATTAATTGATAAAGAGAGAGCCACCTATCAAAGGTTGTGCTCGTATTTTCATTACATTTCTGCCCAAAGTCAATTTCCTTTTTTTCATTTTTAAAATTAAAAAAAATTTTTTGGCCACGCCATGTGGCACCTGGGATCCTAGTTTCCTGACCAGGGATCGAACTCATGCCCCCTGCAGTAGAAGCGCGGAGTCGTAACCCACTGGACCGCCAGGGAAGTCCCTGGATTTAGAGGGGATGCCAGATCATAGCCCAGCACTGCTTTGTTAGCTACCAGGAGGAAGTGTTGTCCTGGGGACCATGGCAGTTGAAGTACATGTGAGCGGGACGTGCCTTTATTGTAGGGAGGGCCTGTTTGTAAAGCCAGATCATGACCAGAGGGTTGATTTTTTTTTTTTTAGTTTGAAAAAAGACTTTCCCAGAGAAATTGGGAGACAAGTGATATCCTAAACGCTTCCCTCTCATGTAACGTGAAACAAAGGCTTCACGTGAAGCTCCAGGGCTGCGCCCAAAGCTTCTGAGCAGGAGTGCCCCCCAAGTTCCTATCATGCCCTCCATTTGTTTGTTTTAACTAATTAATTAATTGATTAATCCAGACAAATATTTCTGTGCCTGCTGTGTGTCAGGCCCGGACTATAAAGTAATTATAAAACATGTCTGATCTGCGACTCGCAGAACTTACTGTTTATTAGGGAGAGAATAGATAATACACAGCAAACAATAAATAATTATAGTCGTGATAAGCGTAGTGAAGGAAATATACAAGGTTGTGTGATAAGGAAAAATCAAAGGGTGATGACCAGGTGTTTCTGGGACACTGCCTTTTGAACCGAGCGTCTGTGCAGGTGGTGTGGGGGGGTTAGGGAGGGGGTCTGGGCGGAAGAAAGAACGTTCCAGGCACAGGGATGGGCGTGTGCAAAGGCTTCAAGTGAGGCACGGACAGCTTGGTGTATGCTAGTCACTGAAGGAAGGCCAGTGTGACGGGAGCCTGCAAGGTTCGGCGTTTTTCTAGGGTGGGGCTATGCAAGTCTACCCCTAGAATCCTCCTCCCGGCCAGAAGAAGGCCTGGGTAGAGGTGAAGGGGCATAAAATCCATACTGAAAGAGAGGATCGACCACTGCTAAATAGCCTGACTTTTATTTAAATCTTGCCATTAGGGGCTGTTTGAAATAGGACAAGCAAATCATCCAGAGAGACGGTGCCATCAGAGTAGCCTGTTTAATTTTGTTTTGAGCTCCTTGATCACCAAACCCAGGGTGGTGATGTTTGGTTTATAAGTTGCAGAGGAGGGCAGATTTCTCACGGGAAAGAAGCAGTTCATAACCGAGGCCTGCTGAGGTTGCGAATTTAAAGCCCTCGCCCCACAGATCGCTTTAAGGCCGCAGGTGCTTGGGAATGGATCCTATTTGTGTAACCAGAGTCAATTCTGATTTCTAAGGTTTCTTCTTTAAGTGGCCTGTAACTCGTTCAACTCAGTGTTTAAAATGTGCATTCTAGGAGAGCAGTCACGGTTTTCGTACAGCGTGATCTACTGTTTCTAAATCCCTCATCCTCCCTCAGCAGAGGTTTTCAAGTTCTATAGAAAATAGCCAGTGGGAATGCTGATGAGGTTTTTTACCTGTTTCCTTTCCTCCCTTTCCTTCTCTCCTGTCTTCTTCCCGGCTCCCAGCATGTGCTTGTAGGCCAGTGGTGACAAACATACCACAAGGTGAGTGGCTTAAACAACAGAGATGTAACGTATTGTACGCATCCAAGATCAAGGTGTCAGCAGGGCCATGCTCCCTGGCTTGTGGCAGCGGAACACCAGTCTTTACCCTGTGTCCATGGTAGCCTCTGCGTCCCGTTTCCCCTTTCTAAAGGGACACCAGTCATATTGGATTAGGACCCATTCTACTCTACTATGGCCTCATCTTAACTCTTTACATCTGCAATAACCCTGACTCCAAGTAAGCTCACATTCTGAAGTGCTGGGGGTTAGGAATTCATGGGAGTTTTGTGGGGACATGGTTCAACTCATAGTACTAGCTGTAAATATATGATTCTCTCACATTATAATAGCTAGTTAAGAAGATTAAGCTCCGTTCAGAGAGATGAACTCAAAGAGGAGATGGGCACAGTTGTTGCGGTCAGAAGTTGTGCATCTCGGGGCAGTGCCGGCGTCCTTGGGGTTTTCTTTAAGGTCAACGGCGATGAAGCAGGAAATGTTTTTTTTTTAATTTATAAATTTTAATTGATTAATTTATTTTTGGCTGCGTTGGGTCTTCGTTGCCGTGCGCGGGCTTTCTCTAGCTGCGGCGAGTGGGGGCTACTCTTTGTTGCGGTGCGCGGGCTTCTCATTGTGGTGGCTTCTCTTGTTCTGGAGCACGGGCTCTAGGTGCGCGGGCTTCAGTAGTTGTGGCACGCGGGCCCAGTAGTTGTGGCTCACGGGCTCTAGAGCACAGGCTCAGTAGTTGTGGTGCACGGGCTTAGTTGCTCCGCGGCATGTGGGATCTTCCTGGACCAGGGCTCGAACCCGTGTCCCCTGCACTGGCAGGCGGATTCTTAACCACTGCACCACCAGGAAAGGTCCCTGAGCAGGAAATGTTCTTGTCACCACATCCTGTCTCTCATTCCCATCTGTTAGGGTTGCCAGACTTAGCAAATAAAAAATCCAAGACCACCTGTTAAATTGGCATTTCAGATAAACAGCAGGTACTTTTTTTAGTGTAAGTATATCTCAAAGTATATGTGGGGCATAATTATACTAGAAAAGTATTCTCTGTTTGTCTGGAATTCAAGGTTCACTGACCGTCCTGTATTTTATCTGCAACCATACACCCAGCCCAGCTCCGGCAAGGAATAAAATGTCATGTGTCTGGTCTTGCCATTAGACACTCCAAGTCTTTCTGATTCAAATACCACAGAGTATCTGCTGTTACGGCCAGAAGTATATAGACTGTAAAAGGTCAGCAAAGAATAGAGGCTTGAGTCTTCCCACAGACAGACTAATGGCCTGCTGGCTCCCCTTCTGATGTAGAACAGGTGACCCCAGACAGGCTAAAATGTACCAGGTTCTTTTGAGTTGTGCCACTAGTTTGCTGAATTGTCTTGGGCAAACTATGTAGCGTCTGGGTCTCCATCCCCACCTGTCAAATCGAGGGTGAAGGTCGCTGTGTCAACCCCAGCGATTCCTTAAGACAGGAATCCAGGAGGCACTTGCTACTCAGGTTGTCCACAGACCAGCATCACCTGGGAACTTGTTAGAAACACTCCAGGCCCCACCTCAGACCTTCTGCACCGGAACCTTCATGGTAACGAGATCCCCAGGTATTTGAAGTGCTGCTGCCCTGGGTGAAAAGCTCTAAGTAGACTTGCGGATGACCCTGTGCTTCCAACCCCAAAGGTAAGAGAGGGAAACCCCGTAAATCCAGTAACTCATTTGCATCTTTCTGTTCTCGTCCAGTTTTGGTTTTGCTATAACTTGCGTCTAGGAGCGGGGGAGGGGGTGCCGTCACTGGGTGGATTTGGTTTCCAGCTGAGCCGCTGCTGCCCAGAAGTCATGGGCACCTAGAGCGAGACGGCTGGGCGCGAGGGGCCTCTTGGAGAGAAGGGTTGGTTTCACAGTAAGCAAAGGGGACAAGGACCCATCCCCTGGCTCTGTTGGTCCCGGTGGTTTTATCACCACCAGCTGCTGTGTAGCATTTAGCAGCTGGAGATGAAAAGCCCGGGACCCTCCCACACCATAGCGTGGCCCTTTTTCTCACAGCCTTTCCAAGATGAGACACACGGCCCCATCAAAACAACCTCAGACAGATGATTTTTGGTTTTTTGGTTTTTTTTTTTTTTTTTTTTGCGGTACGCGGGCCTCTCACTGTTGTGGCCTCTCCCGTTGCGGAGCACAGGCTCTGGACGCGCAGGCTCAGCGGCCATGGCTCACGGGCCCAGCCGCTCCGCGGCATGTGGGATCTTCCCGGACCGGGGCACGAACCCGTGTCCCCTGCATTGGCAGGTGTATTCTCAACCACTGCGCCACCAGGGAAGCCCAGACAGATGGCTTTAAAGCCTCATTCAGGGAAGGCCTTTGTCCAGGGCTCAGAGTGTGTTTTGTTCCCTTGCTAGCTGGTAGGAGTTAGTCTTGTCTTGTGCTTTTATCATGTACTCGGAAGATTGGCATCACATATCAAACCGAGCCCCTGTTTGTAAGATGAGCTTGTGGGGGACAAAAAGGAAAGAGACAGGTGGACGACAGGGGCTCCGGAGGAGGACACCTGACTTGATTACAGCCGAAAGCTGCCCAACCCGGACCTGTGGTCTGTCCAGCTACAGGAGGCTTGAGACTCAAAGAGCCTGGCCTTGTCCTTTTATACCAAGGGAGAGAGCTGCTGGACATTCCCAAGGATACAGCAGTAAGGGCAGAGGAGGGGCTGGGCCCCTCACACCCCGTGCAGCACCAGGGCCCAGGGGAGCTGTGGGAAGGTTGGGTTGCCAAACGGGCTGGTGGGCATGGCCCAGGGGACCCAACGAGGAAGGCAGAGATCTGGGTCCATCCTGGGCCCTCGGGCCAAACAGCTGCCAAGATCCCCTTTGGCCCTAAGGTCCTGTCTATATGGATAAGAGAAAATAAACCAGAGTCTTCACTGCCATCACTGTATTGGTTGGCATCTGAGGAAGAGTGGGGCTTATAGCCAGACCTGGACTTGATCTTTTATTTTATCAGTAAGCAGAAACTACTTATTAAACTTCCTTAGTCTGTTCAGGCTGCTATAACAAAATACTGCAGACTGGGTGGCTTATAAACAACAGAAATTTACTTCTCACAGTCCTGGAGGCTGGACATCTGAGATCAGGGTGCAGCCTGGTCAGGTGAGGACCCTCTTCCAGGTCACAGACTTCTTGCTGTGACCTCACGTGGTGGGCGGGTAAGGGAGCTCTCTGGAGCCTCTTTTTTTCTTCTTTGCGGTACGCGGGCCTCTCACTGTTGTGGCCTCTCCTGTTGCGGAGCACAGGCTCCGGACGCGCGGGCTCAGCGGCCATGGCTTACGGGCCCAGCTGCTCCGCGGCATGTGGGATTTTCCTGGACCGGGGCACGAACCCGTTTCCCCTGCATCGGCAGGCGGACTCTCAACCACTGCGCCACCAGGGAAGCCCTGGAGGCTCTTTTATAAGGGCACTAATTCCATGCATGAGGGCTCGCTCCATGCTTATGGTTTATAAACACCTCCCCAAAGGCCCCACCCACTAATACCATCATCTTTGGGGGTTAGGATTCCAACATGTGAACTTGGCAGGGGACACAAACATTCAGACCATAGCAGTTATTATTTAAGTATAACAGTCATGCGGGAAAGTGGAGGGACCGTAAGAAGTCACCTCCAGGTAACAGCACCTCGGAAGTATGTCCCCTTCCTGCCTAGACTTGATTTTTGTCCAATCCCCTGTTACAGCCCGGAGAATTTATCCCACGCGGAGCTTCTAGAGGTTTAAGCAAGAACCACTGAGTTGAGTCACTGTGGCTAATTGTTAACCAGCCTGAAGCTGACCAAGCCGGTAGCATCTTTGAACGGCTGCCTCCCCTCCCCCGCACTCCCATTTCTCCTGATCAAATCTTTTCTTCTCCTGTCTAGCCAGGATCATGTTTTTTTCTTACTCAGTTGTTCTTACTGAAATAATTTTTTGTCCTTAATTTAACAATGAACTTGTTGATGTTATTTTTATCCAAGTTAAAAAAAAAAAGGCTGTGACTTTAGACATTTATTGGTATGTGATCTCGAGGAGCTGTTTCCTCTTTACGGCTCTCAGTGAATTAACAAAAAGTTCACACCTTCCGCCTCGCAGGTGCTCTTCACGCGCTGCATGTTTTCTGCCCAGGCCGGTTGTAAGTAGAAGCCTCGGACTTAGAAACAGCCATGGGGCTGAGTGTAGGCCTGGCACCAGGAGTTACTGAGATATTTCTTTCTTGAAGGCCACAGGCCGGGTTATATTAGCCTTATAAAAAGGAATGGTACATCAGGAAAACTACGTAGAGGCTGGACACTTTTATTTCCAAATTCTCTTTAGTGCATCTCTCATTTTTGCTACATCTCTCATTTTTTGCTACATTTTTACATCATAAAAATATCCTTGTCTTCCTACCTTCTATAAAACTGGAGAAAATAGACTACAAATCATGCAGTCTGGGGTTAAAATGGTAGCTCTGCAGATTCTTTAATTCTCCGGGCAGTCTGGGAGAGGGAGGGAAGGAGGGAGGGAGTGTGTGTGTGTGTCTTAGTTTGCTAGGGCTGCCATGATAAAGTACCACAGACTAGGCGGTTTATACGATAGTAAAGCACACACGTTCTTAAGGGAACAGTGTGATGAATTTTTACATCTGTGCGCACCAGGTGGGGAGACAGCGCTCCCGACCTTCTCACGCCCCTCCCGTCAACACCCCCTCCCAAAGCAACCGCTCTTCTGTTGTCACGTTTCCTGCTTAGTTTTACCTGTTCTTGCCCTTCATTCCTCCCTGATTTTTAAAAATGGCTCCACTGTTTATATCAGTACGTGTGTCAGAATCCCCTGCGGAATTTAAGCACAGATCCCTGGGTCATGCCCAAGTTTCTGATTCACTGGTCCTGGGGTGGACATACATGCAGCAGTGTGCACCCCTGGGATCCACGGAGAGGCTGGCACTGTGGTCCACAGCCACAGCTTGTTACAGCTGTGTGTTATAAGCCCCCGTGTTTATAACTCTGGTCTGTTTACCCGGTCCTCCCTAGATGAAAACTTCCTGGGTTTCCATCAGTTTATTGTCAGAAACCACGCTGCTGTGCGCAACCTTGCGCATGTGTCATTTTGAACGTGGCAGGTACGGCTGTGTGATAAATTCCCAGAAGTGGAATTGCCACATCCAAGGGCTGATGTGTTTGTAATCGCGATGGGAATTACCAAATTGCCCTTCCGAAGAGGTGGTCCATCTTGCATCCCACCAGCGGTGTGAGAGAGAGCCTGTTCCCCGCAGCCTCGGCGAGTGTGCACCAAGCTTTGGATTGCTGCCAGTCTGATAGGGATGACGTGGTAGCTCATTGTACTTGTAGCTCATTTCTCTTCTTTTTCTTTTTTTTTTAAACAGAATGTTACTGAGAAGAGTGGCTTTTTTCTTTAATGTTTATTTATTTATGGCTGCGTTGGGTCTTCGTTGCTGTGCGCGGGCTTTCTCTAGCTGCGGAGAGCAGGGGCTACTCGCTGCGGTGGCTTCTCTTGTTGTGGAGCATGGGCTCTAGGCACACGCGCTTCTGTAGTTGTGGCACGTGGGCTCAGTAGTTGCGTTGCACGGGCTTAGTTGCTCCGCACATGTGGGATCTTCCCCGACCAGGGCTCGAACCCGCACCCCCTGCATTGGCAGGAGGATTCTTAACCACTCTGCCACCGGGGAAGTCAGGCATATTTTTTTTTAATATTTATTTTATTTTATTTATTATTTTTGGCTGCCTCGGGTCTTAGTTGCGGCACACGGGTTTCTCTCTAGTTGTGGTGTGCAGGCTCCATAGCATGTGGGCTCTGTAGTTTGAGGTACGCAGGCTCTCTAGTTGAGGCATGTGGGCTCTAGAGCGCAGGCTCAGTAGTTGTGGTGCACGGGCTTAGTTGCTCCGCAGCATGTGGGATCTTCCTGGACCAGGGCTAGAATCTGTGTCCCCTGCACTGGCAGGTGGATTCTTTTTTTTTTTTAAAACATCTTTATTGGAGTATAATTGCTCTACACTGGTGTGTTAGTTTCTGCTTTATAACAAAGTGAATCAGCCATACATATACATATATCCCCATATCTCTTCCCTCTTGCATCTCCCTCCCACCCTCCCTATCCCACCCCTCTAGGTGGTCACAAAGCACCGAGCTGATCTCCCTGTGCTATGTGGCTGCTTCCCACTAGCTATTGATTTTACATTTGGTAGTGTATATATGTCCATGCCACTCTCTTACTTCATCTCAGCTTACCCCCACTGTGCTACCGGGGAAGTCTGGCATATTTTAAAAAAATATTTATTTGTTTGTTTGTTTATTATTTTTGGCTTCATTGGGTCTTAGTTGTGGCACGTGGGATCTTCATTGCGGCATGTGGTGTCTTTCATTGTGGCACGTGGAATCTTTCGTTGCAGCATGTGGGCTCTTTGTTGCGGCATGTAGGCTTCTCTCTAGTTGTGTTGTGTGGGTTTTCTCTCTCTAGTTGCAGTGCGTGGGCTCCAGAGCTCATGGGTTCTGTAGTTGTGGCACGTGGGCTCCAGAGCATGTGGGCTCTGTAGGTTGAGGTATGCAGGCTCTCTAGTTGAGGCGTGCAGGCTCAGTAGTTGTGGCGTGCGAGCTTAGTTGCTCCGCTGCATGTGGGATCTTAGTTCCCGGACCAGATATCGAACCCCCGTCCCCTGCATTGGAAGGTGGATTCTTTACCACTGGACCACCAGGGAAGTCCCTTCATTTCTCTTCTGTGTGAGGTTGAGCATCCTTTTAAATGTATAAGGGCCATCTGTGTTTCTTTTCTCTCTGAACTGTCCGTTCATACCCTTTGCCCATTCTTCTGTTGCGTTTGTTATCTTTTCATGCTTAGGTTCTAGGTGCTCTTCATACATTAGCAAGATTAGCCTTTGTTTATGATCCGAATTGTAAACATTTTCCCCTTGGTCATCACTTGCCTTTTGATTTTGTTTATGGTATTTTTTCATACCTAAGTTCTGGATTTATATATATTGTAAAAGATTCAAAATAATGGGAAAACAGAGTTGGCCAAAAGCACAAAAACCAATAGAAAGTAACTTTTACAAATCCAGGTTTGCAGGGCTTAGGAAGAAAGCCGGGAGAGAAAGGAGGCATCCACGTTGTGCAGTGATGCTCTTTAAGCCACCAGGTTTTCGGACAAAGGCAGAAGCCTCGTTGGCAGGTGACCAGACTTTAAGGGGATGTAAAGAGCAGATGGAGCGTCAGCCACAGGTGGCCACAGGCCAGCTGAGGTCCCGGGGAGGAGGTCAGAGATTGCACAGCTGTATCCGGACAAGACGGGACCTGTGAAGGCATGTGGGAGAAGCTGCTTACAGGTGACACCAGGGGAAACAAGAAAATGTCTATTAGTCATAGGAAACAAAACAGGAGGCCAGTAAGAGCGCTGCTCCTAAAGGGCCAGCTCCACCTGAGGTTGTCAGGACAGCCAGGCCCTTATTGATCACGTTGACTCTCTTTTTAAACTTTGATCAGAGATAAACAAAGCAAGTGTCACTTTTGAATGAAGACAGGATAACATCCACAGAGGGTGGGTCGTTATTGAAGGTGCTCCTTCCAGGGTGAGGTTAACCCTTCGGGGGAATATACTGACCTACTCCATGATGTTGCATAGGAAAGAGGGCTCACAGAATATGGGTGTTGGGAGGTGTCAGGGGTCATCTGGGCTAGGGATTGCAAATTGGTGGCCTGTGGTCAGAGTTGGCTTGTGTATTTTCCTTAGCCAGTTTGGTGTTGGCCCATAAAGTGTTTTTACAATTTTGGAATTAGTCACCGGCATTTTAAAATCAGATGATTCACGTAGGGATTTCTCTCTTTGCTTTTGAAATATGGGGCCACGCCCCTCCCAGCACCTTCCCCACTCCTTCCTTCACCCTTTAGGACATGCACTCTGCACTTTGCCACAGTCTCCACTCCTCTCTAATGTCTTCCCGACATTAAGACTGCCTGGCAGCCACCATGTATCCCAGTTTGAATTGTTGTTTTTCTTTAAGTAAGGTTGAAATGGAAGTGGATCTTAAACTTGTTTCTCTCTCAAAGTGGAAATGTGGAAGACAGACCAAGAGGGCCCTAGAGCTAAGGAAAAACAGTGGGGAGCATATTGTGGCACTGAAGACCATTCCCTGTTTAGTGGAGCGGCCTCTGTGCTGAAAGGATTTATCTTAAGAGGCGCGGACCACTTTGCTCCTTGCATTCCCCACCTGGTCTCTGTGGGCGTTTTGCTGTGACTCAGGGCCAGAATCGCTTCTCTGGTCTAAGAGCTCAGAGATGTGCTGAAACATACTCTTCTAAAAAAATCACAGTCGCTCACTGCCAGACCATCGCCGTTCTTTTTGAGAGCTCATGCAGGATAGGGGCACTGCTTAAAGGGTCAGAGCTCTAACTTGGGGAGTGAAAGGATTTTTATAAGAATTAGTGAGCAGCCAAAAATTTAAAAAGAAAAAACCCCCCAAAATATCCATTTGTTTATAGCCTCTTGGAAAAACACAAAGTTTCAACCTCCACAGCTCTGGCAAGCAGAAGGGGCCAAAGCAATCTACTTTCCTGCCCTGTTGAAAAGCAGGAAGGCAGCAGACAAGGGGCAAGCAGTAGAGGTAATCTGCATGAATCAGAGCACAGCTTGTGAGTATCTGGATACCATGCTGCTTGTTCTGTTGCAGGGAGAGAGAGATCAAAGCAGCAGCTTCTTACCAGCAGGGGGGCGGGGGATGTGAGGTGGCTTTGGGGGCGGGGCTGGGCCACTGGACACTGGGAGATCTGAGAAATGGCCCCTGTCCCTTTACCCTGTGAACCCTGTTTTTTCATCCCCTCTGCCCGCACCGTGGGTGGTTACAGGGATCAAATGAGACAGCACGCTGAAGCATTCTGAAAGCACGGGGGCTACAGAGGGCAGACAGATGCCAGAGGGAACTTTAGGGTCTTTCTCCACGGCCAGTCTGCCAGCTGGTCCTTTTGGTTCCATCACCCACACCTCTCCCAACTTGTCTTCTCCACCACACTGCTGCCATCTGAGTGCAGGGCGCTCCTGCCCCCCAGCCTGGGCTCCTGTGAGTGCCTCCTGACTGCCCTCCCGGCCCCATTCCGGCCCCCCAGCCCATCCACCTGGCAGGAAGAGCGCATCCGTGACTCAGTCCTCCAGAACCTTCCCTTGCCTTTGGAAGCGTGACTAACCACCACCTGTCGGGGGAGCCCCCCGTGGCGTGGCTTGCCCACCCCTGCTCTGCAGGTCACGCCAATCCTCTGTCCAGCAGGACCTTCCCCGGATGCCTCCGCCCGGACCACTCCAGCCTCACCAGCTCTCTGGCCTGCGTTCAGTGACCCTTCCTCCCCAGGGCCCTGCCCCTCCTCATTTCCTGCCAGGGCACAGCACTGATCACACCTGGCCTGGTGTTTTTTTTTAATTATAGTGAAATACACATACCGTGAAATGGACCATCTTAATCATCTCTGAGTGTGTGGTTCACTAGCGTTAAGTACATTCACGCTGTTGTGCAATCTCCAGAGCTCTTCATTGCAAAACCCAGACTTTGTATCCGTTAAACAGCAACTCCCCATCCTCCCTGCCCCCAGCCCCTGCCAACCACCGTTCTTTCTGTCTCTGTGAATTTTCCTCCTCTGGGAGGCTCCTGTGATGGAATCATACGGTATTCGTCTTTTGGTGACGGCTTATTTCCCTTAGCGTTATGTCCTTTAGGTTCATCTCTGTGTAGCACGTAACAGGATTTCCTTCCTTTTTAAGGCTGAATAATGTTCTGTTGTACGTATAGACCACATTTTGTCTTTCCATTCATCTGTTGATAGACACTTGGGTAGTTTCTACCTTTGGCTGTTGTGAATAGTGCTATGAACATGGGTGTACAGATATTTCATCAAGATCCTGCTTCCAGTTCTTTCCAGTCTGTATCCAGAAGTAGGATTGCTGGACCATCAGGTAGTTCTATTTTTAGTTTTCTAAGGAATCACCATGCTGTTTCTGATAGTGACTGTACCATTTTACATTTTCACAAACAATGCACAAAGGTTCCAATTTGTCCACACCCTCGTCAACACTTGTTATTTTCTGTTTTTTGTTTGTTTGGTTATTTTTGTTTTAAATTGTGGCCATTCTCATGGGTTTGAGATGGTATCTCATTGCGGTTTTGATCTACATTTCCCTAATGATAGTACCCCCACCCCCCCCCACCCGGCGCCCGCTGTACAGTAGGACCTTGTTGTTTATTTTATCTATAGTAGTTTGTATTTGCTAATCCCAAACTCCTAATTTATCCCTCCTCTCCCTCTCCACTTTGGTAACCATAAGTTTGTTCTCTGTGTCTGTGAGTCTGTTTTTGTTTTGTACGTAAGTTCATTTGTATCATATTTTATTTTATTATTATTTTTTTTTGCGGTACGCGGGCCTTTCAATGTTGTGGTCTCTCTCATTGCGGAGCACAGGCTCCGGACGCGCAGGCTCAGCGGCCATGGCTCACGGGCCCAGCCGCTCCGCGGCATGTGGGATCTTCCCAGACCAGGGCACGAACCCGTGTCCCCTGCATCGGCAGGCGGACTCTCAACCACTGCGCCACCAGGGAGGCCCCTGTATCATATTTTAGATTCCACATATAAGTGATATCACATGATATTTGTCTTTCTCTGTCTGTCTGACTCACTTCACTTAGTATGATAATCTCTAGGTCAATCCATATTGCTGCAAATCTTTGCCCATTTTTCAATCTGGTTGTTTTTTGTTTTTGTTGTTGCTGTTGTTACTGGCCTCTGGTTTTTAGGTGTAGAGAATTTGGTGTGCACTGGCTAAGCTCTGAGAGGGCAGGGCCATGCCCTCGTACCCTGCTGTCCCCCAGCACGGGGCCCTGCACGTGGTTTATTAGTAGATGAATAAACATGCAAGGAGCTCTCATCAGCAAAGGAAAAAAGAATGTATTAGTCTATCCATCCATTCTTGTTTCAAGAAGGTTTTAAGGCTCTGGTTACATCTCTTTGGAACCATAGTATATGGGGTGACGAATGGAGGTGACTTGAAGAGGCTTTAAGATGGATAATCCAAAGTCTTGACACACGTCATTTAACTACTTTTGGACCATGCTTGTTTGATGGAGCATAAATCCTATTTTGCCTCATAAGGCTGGTCTCGATGGTGAAACTTTGCATGTGTTTAGTTATTTTATAGTTTCAAAATATGCTGCCATCTAATTAGTCTCCTTTGATCCTCCCTTATGAAGAAGGCAGGGCAAGGGTAATGCCAGCCCTATGATGGAAGGGCAGGAAGGAGAGGCTGACCCATACGCCCATCTCTTCCCTTCCTCGCATGTTTCCTCCTCGGTCCTCGGTGCTGATTCCCCTCCCTGATCTCAGTCTCTTCCCGGGTCAGTCACCTAGTCTTACCAGGTCTCTGCCACTGATGGCCCTCCTCCCTCCCTGTTCCCTTTTCCCCTTTAATTCAGGTCCCTGTGGTTCCTTACCTGCATCACTGGTGTCTGCCTCCAGGCACGATGCTGTTTACTGCTGCCAGAGTAAACTTTCTGAAGCCCAGGTTTGCTCATTTTCCTATTGAGTTTGAATTCTTTGATGTTTCCACATTGCCTTCAGGATAAAGTCCACACCCCTTGACGTGCGTGGTACCCTGGCTGCCTGCAGCACTGCATCCTCCTTGCCTGCATCCTTAGCAGATGCTGCGTCCTCTGCCCAGGATGCCCTCCTCCCCACACCTGACTACCCCAGCTTGTTCTCAAGTTTCTGTATCTTCCTGTTTACCCTGAGGGGCTGCCCCAGCTGGAGTCGGCCCTCCATTGCCTTGGCTCCCTGCGTGGCTGTGTTTCCCTCTTGGCAACATGTGGCTGTCTGCCTGTCTGTAGGTCATTGTACATTTATTTGTCAGTCTCCCCACTGGTCTGTGCTCTCTGAAGCCAGGGCAGCGTCTTTTATCTCCGTGTTTCAATAATTAGCCCAGTGGCTCTCACAGAGCAGGGGCTTTGTGGAAGGTAGGAGGGAGAGGAAAAGGGGAAGCTTGTCTGATCTCAAAGTTCATGCTCTCCGTGTCTTTACTGCCCCCTCCCACCCCACCACCACCCCCCGACCACCAGTGCATTCTCCCAGTCCAGGGTGGCGGGGTCATGGGTTGACTCCCAGAGTGACCCAGTCAGCTCTGCTTCGCTCTGCAGCCACCCTGAAACTCACCCACCCTGGCCTGCCTTCTGGTAAACGCGTCCCGGCAAAGAGAGAGGACTCGTGTATGACTCAGCACTAAGGCAGCACAGCTGGAAAGGGGGCCGGTGTGTCTGCTTGGGGGAGGGCGGGCCACAGAGCACGAGGGATCCAGGCCTGCCAACTGGAGCGAAGGCACGAATCCTCCTCTGTCCGCGGAGAGAGAGGCTGTAGTAGCAGAGCTTTACAAAACTTAGATACCTGGGATTCCATCTAATTTATCACTACTGAGTAATATTTTATTAAACTACTATTTAGTGCATGCTACCATGGTTATAGGCACTGATAAGCATCTTGCATACAGATTATCTCGTTTAATCCTCACAATAGCCCAACAGCAACAAAAATAATAGCAAATACGTGTATAGCACTTACTATGCACCAGACACTATTCTAAGTAAGCACTTTGCACTTCTGAAGTCACCTCATTCTCACAGTAACCCTGCAGTACAGGAACTGCTGTTATCCTCATCTTACAGATGAGGAGTGAGGCACAGAAAGGTCAGAGGTGCTCCAGAGTCACACAGGAAATCAATGACATCTTCTTTATCCATTCGTCTGTTGATGACACTTAGGTTGCTTCCATGTCTTGGCTCTTGTAAATAGAGCTGCTGTGAACATTGGGGTGCATGGATCCTTTTGAATTAAAGTGTTCATCCTTTTTTTTTTCTGGATAAAGAAGATGTTTTATACACGCACACACAGTGGAGTATCACTCAGCCATAAAAAAGAATGAAATAATGCCATTTGCAGCAACATGGATGGACCTAGAGATTATCATACTAAGTGAAGTAAGTCAGACAGACAAATATGGTATCACTCGTATGTGGAATCTAAAAAATGATACAATAAATCTGTTTACAAAACAGAAACAGACATAGAAAACAAGCTTATAGTTAGTTACCAGAGGGGAAGGTGCTGGGAGGGATAAATTAGGAGTATGGGATTAATAGAGGCACACGACTATATATAAAATAGACAAGCAACAAGCATTTAATGGATAGCACAGGGGACTATATTCAATATCTTGTAATAAACCTATAATGGAACATAATCTAAAATATATATATATAGCTGAACCATTTTGCTGTACACCTGTAACTGACACAATATTAGAAATCAACTATACTTCAATGTTTTTGAAAAAGAGGGAGGTGTGGGTTCCCTGGTGGCCTAGTGGTTACGATTCCGGGCTTTCACTGCCGTGACCTGGGTTCAATCTCTGGTCCAGGAACTGAGATCCCACAAGCTGCGTGGTTTGGCAAAAAAAAAAAAATCATCAATATCAAAAAAATAAAAACAAAGAGGGAGGAAATAAATGGCAGAGCTTTGATACAAGCTCAGGTTTCTGAGTCCACACTTTTTTTTTTTAATTATTTTTATTTTTGGCTGCGTCGGGTCTTCATTGCTGCGCGCTTTCTCTAGTTGTGGAGAGCAGGGGCTACTCTTTGTTGTGGTGCGTGGGCTTCTCATTGCGGTGGCTTCTCTTTGTTGCAGAGCACGGGCTCTAGGTGCGCAGGCTTCGGTAGTTGTGGCTCGTGGGCTCTAGAGCACAGGCTCTGTAGCTGTGGCACACGGGCTTAGTTAGTCCGCGGCATGTGGGATCTTCCTGGACCAGGGATCAAACCCATGTCCCCTGCATTGGCAGGCGGATTCTTAACCACTGTGCCACCAGGGAAGTCCCGAGTCCACACTCTTAACCCTGCATCATGCTTCCTCGATGAAGTATAACTGCAATCCCATTTTTACAGGGAAGGCGATTACGGCTCAGAGAGGTTGGTCACTTTTCTATAGTCACACAGCCAGGGAATGATGGAGGTTGGTGGTCTCCAATTGCTGGCTGCAGCCACTGTGCCTTCCTGCCCAGATCAGGAGACATCGTCATGATATGCCGTGTGCTGGCTTCTCCTTTCCCCTCTGCCCTGGTGCTCCCAAGGGCCAAGTCCAGAGGGTGGGTGGGATTCTCGGGAAGAAAATCTTCTAAGTCTGGGGTTACAGCCAAAGGGAAGCATTTGATGACACATTCCGCTCCAGATCTCCTTTCAGTTTTGGGTCCCAGAGCACTTCCTCACCCAGGGATGCTGACGTGGCTCTCGTTGCCTCCACAGATGGTGAGATGGTGCACTACCACTACGGGCCGAAGGACCTGGTCACAGTCTTGTTCTACATCTTCATCACCATCATCCTGCACGCTGTGGTGCAGGAGTACATCTTAGACGTGAGCGACGTGTCTGGATTCCGAGATGGGAAGCTGGGGGGATTCGGCGGGTGGAGCGGCTGCAGCTGTGGGGCCTCCGCTTTGTTTGGAGGCCCTGGTTGGTCCTATAGCAACTGGATCTCCTGCACCACAGTTTGGTCTCCGTCCCCCTCAAAGCCTTCCTAGCACGTGGGACCACAGTGTTCATTACAAGGGAGGGAGCTGCCTGACGTGTGACGACACGGTGTCCTCAGGGGTCGAACACAGCAACCCTTGGGGGATGTTTTCTTTACATCTCAGCTAACGACATTCATCTCGCTGCTTTCTCAATTGCTTGCCTTAAACTAAACACTATGCACACACGAGGCTTCCATGAAATAACTTGGATGAGGCTGGCTTCAAACTTCAGCCCTTTTGTGGGGAGAAAACAGGAGTTTGAAACCTGCCGTTACCTATACACTCATGTTAATATGCAGGATTCTCTTTATTCTTTAGAAAATCAGCAAACGGCTTCATCTCTCCAAGGTCAAGCACAGCAAGTTCAACGAATCCGGACAGCTGGTCGTCTTTCACCTCAGCTCGGTGATCTGGTGCTTCTACGTGGTGGTGACGGTGAGTGGTCCTAGGGACTGCTGATGGCTGGGGCCCGGGCTGCCATGTTATCGCCATGAGAGAGGGGTCAGTGGTTTAGGTGCTATTTAGTAGCTGGGGAGCGTCCTCTGGTCCAAAAGTAAACACTTGTTATCGTTATGATGTGATGTCACGGTGATGACAGCGTATAGCTCCATAGCTCTGTGTTCCGTCCTGGGGCCCTCGCACGGTGCTGTCCCCTGAGCTGAGTTTTATGTTCATTCCGGTACCTGTGTTATGGATTGAAGAAATCCAAGCTCAGATTTCGCAGTGGCCCCATGGTCACGTGGTTCTGAAGTGGCCAGGCCTTGGACTTGAGGGTCTGGTTCTGTTGCACCACACTGGCCTCCCCCTGCATGCACGTCAGGTCCCGTGAGAGTCAGTGCTGTTTCTACGAATGCCTGGAGGACCAGACAGTTGACTCACCTCCCCTTTTGCACAAGAATACTTATTTCAAGCAACCTTTGATACAGCAAAATTCCTTCGTACAAAGGAATGTGGACAGCCCTCCGGGGTCCTTTGTAACAAGCCTGTCGTCCTAGGAAGTGTTTAATCCCCTCCATCCCCCCCAACCTGGAGCACCTCCTGTCTGTAACCAGGTCTCTTCCTCAGGAGCTAGAATTGTCCTGTGAGAAATCCAGGGCCGGGGCTTGGAAAATTCAGCAACCCTGTGACCTCTTAGAAGCTTCCTTCCCTGCCTCCCCTGACCTCTCACCCCCTTCCCCTTCCTTAGCAACAGTGATGAGCTTTCCGGTCCTCGAGACCAGCCGAACGCTGAATCCATATTCTCAAAGCCGAACGCTGAATCCATATTCTCAAAGCGGGACTCAGCATGCCCTTTTGTATATTACGTTTATCTCTATTGTCATTAATCACAGAACAATAGGAATTCTAAATGCGGGGCCCAAGGCCTCTGTGCTCTGGAGCAGGCCTGCCACATTATACTGCCCCGGGGCAGACTTTGTGTGTGGCCTGTGTGAGTAGCGCCCCCTGCCTTTCTGCAGCACACGTGGGCCGGGAGGTCTAGGTACGGCTGGGCTCAGGCCTCTCCCAGCCACTGGGTGTTTGGTTTACGCGGCCTCTGGAGACCCCGAGCTGCCTTGAAGCAGAACAGCCCTCGGGTCCCACGGACATTTAACTGCTCTTGCAGGAGAAGCGTTGCCTCATCTCTGAATCACTTTTGCCCTTTCTGCCTCAACCCACCGTCCACCCCAGCTGTGACCCAGTTTCACCAGATTCGCAGGCCAACAGCCAAGGGACTTCCCCCCAGTTCCAGAGTGTGCAAGGCTCCTGGGCCGTCCAGGGCTTAGAAATGATGCTCGTTAGTCTGGAGCTGCCACGCTTTTCTGGGGACGTGTATAACAGGCTTTTACCATGGTGATAGCCAGGTCTCCACTCAGCATCTCCAGAAGGAGAATAGAGACCAAGGGAGCCTGGAAAGTTCCAGTGACCCCAGGTCCTGATACCGTGTGGCTCTCAGACCTCACCTGCTCCCTCCAGGCCATTCTGCACGGAGTGAAGGTGACTGAAGAAGAGAGGGTCGTTTTGTAAAAGGAGTGAAAACAGCTAGTTTTTTAAATCCTGTGTTTCTGTTACGATGAACTTTTTCTCGATTCTCCTCTCTCGCTCTCCGGTCAGTCCCTCGGCAGGTTCCGCCACCCACTGCCACCAGCACATGGAGCGTCTGTCGCCTGCTCTCTGCCTACACCTCTGCCCCCGGGCCCATGGGTCTCTCCAGGGGATGCTGGACAGTACGCTGCCAGCATCTAGTGGGTCGAGGCCAGCGACGCAGCAGAATGTCCTGTAGTGCCCAGGGCAGTCCCCACAGCAAAGACAGTCTGGCCCCAGGTGTCACTAGTGCCACGGTCAGGAGGCCCTGAGCTGCATCTCTTGCTGGACCGCTTCTGGAAGGAGGCCGTTTCCACTCCCGTGTCCGCTCACCCCAATCCATCGTCTGCCCAGCCAGACAGATCTTTTTAGAACATAAACCAGATCACGCATCCCCTGCTTCAAATGCCCTGTCGCGCTCGTGCTGAAGTGGTTCTCCCTCCTCACTCCTGTGCTCTGGGTGCTGCTGGCCTTATCCGTCTGGCTCGCTGGCCCCAGCCCCACTGTTCCTCTGACTCTCCTAGCTCTCCTGCCTCCTGCGCTTTGCAGGGGTGCTTCCTCTGCTGCAGTGCTCCGTCCCCTGGCACCCCGTGCCATCCAGGTCTCCACCTACCCGTAACCTCCGCACAGAACTCTCCGCACAGAACTCCCCGCACACTTGCGTCGCTGCACCACGCCTGTTGCTGTGGCGTTTTCTTGAGCTGTGTGTTCTCTGCTGCCTGCCTCTCCCTCATACTAGCCCCCGAGCTGCTGGGAGCCGGCACCGTGCTCACTGCTATCCCCCAAGCGCACTTCCTGGTGCACACTAGGTGCTCACTCGGTGTTGTCGTGAGAGGGAGTAAGTCGACTGCGACTGCCTCTTCTCGTTCCAACCTTCGACAGTTTTTAAAGTAATGAATTGCTTGTTTTTATGAACATCACAGACGATCATTTAAAAAAAAACAGGCCACACATAAAAGTTTGAAAAAGAAAGTAAAAATTGACCCTAAATCCCTCCCCCCCACGAAATAACCAGCTTGATCTTGGTGTTGAATTCAGACATTTCTCTCTGCATTGATCCAGGCAGGGTGATGGGGTCGTAGATGGGCCAACTGATAATTTTTTTTTTTTTTTTTTTTTTTATTAATTTATTTTTGCCTGCGTTGGGTCCTCGTTGCTGCGCGCGGGCCTTCTTTTTAGTTGCGGTGAGCGGGGGCTACTCTTCATCGCCGTGCGCGGGCCTCTTATTGCGGTGGCCTCTGTCACCTTGGAGCACCAGCTCTAGGTGCGCAGGCTCTAGAGCGCAGGCTCAGTAGTTGTGGCACACGGGCCTAGCTGCTCTGCAGCATGTGGGATCTTCCCGGACCAGGGCTCGAACCCGTGTCCCCTGCACTGGCAGGCGGATTCCCAACCACTGCGCCACCTGGGAAGCCCCCAACTGATAATTTAATAAGAATGTCGACCTCCTACCTTTAGTCTAGCTCTCAGCTACTGTTCATCGTTCAGGGGAAGCAAAACGCTGTACTGGGAAAGCAGGGTGGGAGGCTGCCTGGCTTCCCAGGGTGCCTCCCTTCACGGTTTAAACCTGCAGCCCAGCGCTCAGCGGGAGCGCCTCTGAGGCAGGGGCCCAGGTAAGGGCTGCCTCCTGACACACAGACTGCCTGCAGCAGGACCGCAGCAGTGGGTGTTCCTGAAGGACCACTGGGTCCGGGCAGCAGCTGGCTGTGTCAGGACCCGATGCTGCTCTCTCTTCCTGTGGTGCTTTTTGTTCACCCACTGGAAAGGAAGGCTGCAGGGGAGGGGAGGGGGTGTGCCAGCCCGCTGAGGCCTCCCTTGCTCCTGGTTGATTTGTAGAATCAGGAGAGAACAGAGGATCTTAAAGGCCGCCCCCCCAGACGGCAGGCCCACTGGTGGGTGGGATCTGGGGGCGAGCCCACACTCGGTGTGCTGTGCTGAGCTCCGAGGGGCCCCGGCCCAGCCTCCCTGGGCGGTTGCCTGGCCCGAGGTCTGGAAAAGACTGTTCTCAGTGAGTCATTCTTCCTCTGGCTGCCCTGCTCGCCTCCCTCCGCCCGGGACTGCCCCTCACAGGCCGGCAGCATTGTTCTGGGGCGTTTTCTCTGCTGGTTGGCTTCACAGTTCTGATTTCTTTGTCTCCTAAGTAAAGCGCCAAGCTGGGGAGGGTCCCTGTTTAAAATCACAGGATCGTCTGGGCTTTTTGAGCTCTTAGATTTCTGTCAGGGCTGCTTTTCTTGGCCAGTCTTTGTTTGGCGGAAATTCTTCTCCCACTTCGATCCCAGAAGTACCATTTTCATCCTTAAATAATACTGGTGTTTCCTCTAGGAAGGAATGGCCTCCCCACTTCAGTTTCCCTGGAAAGGGGGTAGGGAGGGCAGAAGGCCGTGAACCTGTGTGCCTGGGGCCGGCATCTGATGCAGGCGGCGTGTGGGGGGCAGAGAGGGGTGGCCCCAGTGTGGGTGCGGAAAAGCCCTCTCCTCCCACCCCCGCGCGCCCCAGAGCCTCCCACCTCTGCCGGACTCTGAGGGGGAGATGGAATGTGGCCAGGAGGGTCTGGTGGGGAGACCCTTTCCTTCAAACCTAAGTTACTGTGACTGCCCTGGGGCCTGCACCTGACGGGACCCATCCGTTGAGTCATTGTGCTAATGAGGCCCTGGTCGTATCTGAAATGTCCAGGGGCACTTAGCGACTCAGGGTCTGGGTGGGAGTACGACTGAGGCTCCAGTAGTCACCTGGAGGCTCCTCTGGGAACTGCTGGGCCTCCTCCCTGCCCAGGGCAGCCCCGTCCTCAGTCCCGGTGGGAACATCTGAGGCCCTGGGCCTCCTCATCAAAGCCACCAGTCGCCTGGTTTATTTCTGACTCACCAGGACAGCCAGGCCTGGGGCGCTTGGACCAGGAGGCTTGAGACGCAGCTCAGAATTCAGTCGTGCTGCCGAGAAGCCACCTTGTTTTGGGAACTCCCTCCTTTCCCTGTTTCTAAAAGGAGGTCAGGCTGGCGTCACCTCCTCCGCCCTCTCTGAGCGTCGCGTGGCGTCAGCCTCCTTTTGCTCGTGGTGGGCCGTTTCCTCGTATGTTCTGTAATCTTGGATTATAAACTCATCTTTAGCAAGGTTGTGTGTGTGAGAACCCTGTACGTTCTCGGATGAAAGTACGTCCCGATGGCTTCACCGGCCCACAAATACTGTTAATACCACGTTCTTAGAGTGAGGGCGCCTAGACACACAGGTGATGTCCATTTGAGCTCCAAACCCACGTGAAAGCGAATCTGAAGTTACAGATTTTCTGGGGGTCATATTTTTGTTTCCATCCTGAGCCCCGGGTGAGCAGACATGGTCCTCTTCTCCCTGCCTTGCTCGTCGGACCCTTCCTAGTCTCCCTTTTCTCTGGGGTGCTGGCCCTTTAAGGGTCTCCTGTTCCCACGCAGGCGCGAAAGCTCTGGCCCTACAGCCTCACTGGCTTGGGCTTTTAGCTCCCTACCCTCTTGGGCCCTCGGGTTTTCCCTTTCTTATTGTGAGCTCAGCTTTGCATTGAAAAGAACATTTGTTAGACTGCATCCAGCATGTCCAGATGTTTTGTAACAGGAGGGTTTTCAGGTCACCAACCCCTACTCTGTAAGAGGACCTGGGCTAGATACTGGAGATGCAAGGAGGCGCCAGAAAAAGAAGCCAGAAAAGAAGGCATGAGCAGAGCCCTGGCGGCCCGGCAGTGATGGTGCTATGTGATAAGTGTCACACGTGAGGCCCGTTGGGGAGGCCTGTGGGGTCCGGCCATGCTTTTTATTTGTGGTGGTGTGAAAAGCCAAAGTAGGCTTTTCGTTTTTCCAGGGGACGGTGGCTCTGGAGTCCATTTGCTCATTCACTCTACAAGCATTTCCTGAGTGCCTGCACGCCAGGCATAACACTCGACGCTGTCACATAAACGTAAACTGTCACATTTATTTCTAACAATAACTCTGGGAGGGTATTTTTATCCTCATTTTACAGATGAGCCAGCTGAAGCTCAGGGAGACTAACTCGCTCAGAGGATGCAGCTGATCAGTGTCAGACCCACAGTCAGACTCGGGTCCTCTGACCCCAGAGCAGGGCTCTTCCTCCTACATCACGGCTCTCTTCTGTAGTAAAGAGACGGGCCAAGTGCCAGAGGGGTTCCATGTTCACGTTTCCTGTTCCTTCCTCATTCTGGCAGCTGGGGACTAGGTGCGACCCTGACCCTGACCCCTGACCCCTGGGCCCGCCCAGCAGGCCTCACGTTCACATTTCTAAACGCTGTCTCTTCCCGTCCACTACAGGAAGGATATTTAACAAACCCAAGGAGCCTCTGGGAAGACTATCCGCACGTGCACCTCCCGTGAGTATTGTCACCCTCGGTCCCCAGGGAGGAGCGGGCTGGTGCACTGGCTTCTCGCCCCACAATGTGGGCAGAACACAGGCCGGTGAGCCCGAGGACCAGAGCGCCCCCAAGCCTGGCAGGGCCCAGTGTCGTGAAGGCAGACGTCTGGGAGCTGCTTCCTCCCCGTGTTCTTATGGGCAATTCCTGAAATGACACGTCAACTGCAGGAGCCCGGGCACAGGGTCCTGTCTCTGCCCAGGCTGCCATCACAGAGCACCGCAGGTGGCGGGGTTCCCAGGGGCTTATAAACAGCAGACGTCCCTTCCTCACAGTTCTGGAGGCTGGCAGACCCAGTGTCTGGTGAGGCCGCTTCCTGCTTCATGGATGACATCTTCTGTGTCCTCACGTGCAGAAGCAGAGAGGGGCCTCTTTCACAAGGGCACTAATCCCACTCTGGGGGGCTCCAGCCCCGTGACCTAATCACCTCCCAGAGGCCCCACGTCCCGGTACCATCACCGTCGGGGTTAGGATTTCAACGTGTGAATTTCGAGGGGGTGCAAACATTGGGTCTGTAGCAGGTTCCTACAGCGCCTGGGAGGGACGGGGAAGCAGAGCCTCTGCACGGAGCTTTCTGGGCTGTGCCCTCCTGGCACCTGCACACGTCCGCACACATCTCCCCTCAGGCCTCCATGGGAGGCAGTGCCCCTCCTCTCCTGCGCCGACAGGACACCGGGAGGGCAGAGCTGGGGTCGCGTCCCCCAGAGACCACGGCCCTTAGAACAGCAGCACTGGAGACTGAGCAGAGTTAGGTCCTCCCTCTGCTGCTGAGACCCCTTTATTCCTCAGCTCATTCCTGCCACCTGCCATCTCCTGCCCCGACAGCGCTCTGGATTCGGCCCCCTCCTCAGCCTTCTCTCTGCTCTCTCTTCATCCTTCTTGTGTCCTTTCGTGGACTTCCCATGTCCCTCCACGTGCATGGTCTTGTGTGTGGAGCAGTGTCCTGGGCTCAGGGGCGTGGAGCTCACCATCCCCCCGCCTCTCCATTCCTTCCTCTCGGCCCAGCTCCTCACACCGCCTGGCCCTTGCCCCCACCCCACCCCGTGCTTGGCGAGCACCTGTAGGGGCTTCTCTCCATCCCTCTGGGTGACTGGCCCCCTTGTCTCCAGCTTCCAGGTGAAGTTCTTCTACCTGTGCCAGCTGGCCTACTGGCTGCACGCACTTCCTGAGCTCTACTTCCAGAAGGTACGGAAGGTGAGTACTGGTGGCCCCTCTGATGCTGCTGGCCCTCCCTCTGGCCGCCCACGTGTCGGGGTGGACACGGGGGTGTGTTGGCGGGTTGAGTGAGATGCTGAGCCAGTGCCTGTTGGAATCTCCCTGATGACCTCCAGGAGGGGGGCTGCTTTGTCAGACTCCCGCCTCCCACACGAGACGTGTGGCTTTGGGGGGCCTGACTCATCTTCGGGGGAGCGGATGGAGAGTTCTTTGCCTTTCCTACAGTTGTTTTTTTTTTAAAGCTTCTCTCTGGCTGATTTCCTAAAGCCCTGTTCCCCAGTCCCTGTCTCTTCTTTCTCAACCTAGTCCCGCCCCCTGACCACTGAGTCGCCTTCAGACTTTGTGCAGCCAGGTGCGCGTGTCCCCGGTGGGACCTGGGGCTGTCTGGCAGCCCCGCTCCGCAGGCCTGCCATGTCCTTCTGCACTCTCCCTGTTCCTCTACCTCCCCCTGCATCTCCAGTTAGGGAATGAGCACATGTCCTGTTTGCCTCTCTCGTCTGCAGGAGGAGATTCCCCGGCAGCTCCAGTACATCTGCCTGTACCTGGTCCATATTGCGGGCGCGTACCTCTTAAAGTGAGTGACACCCGGAGCGGGCCAGATCTCCCTGCCTTTCATGTCTGTGCCTCTCTCCGCACAGTCATTTAATCAGGAGGCATTTCTTAGACACTTACTGTGTGCCAAGCACCATGCTAAGACCTGGGAATACACAGATGGATAATGGAGGGTTCCTTTATGTTTACTGGATTATTCTCTGCTGGGCAGGAGAGACAGTTACAGACAAAGGTAAAGGCGGTTAGTGGGATGAGCACTGTGCTACCGTATGGACCACCTGCCGTGGGAACCCAGAGGAGCGACTGCCTCAACCCGAGACAGGGCCAGGGAAGGATCCCAGGGACGCGGGCCGTGAACCAGGGCTTTGCAGGTTGAGGGCAGCCTGAGCGGGGCTCCTGCCCCATGCGTCCAGCCGGCGGCGCTGTCAGAGCTCGTGGCCCCGGACTCCCCTTCCCTTCGATTTGTAATGAAGGGTAGAGTCGTCACTGCTTGATTGTCCTCATGTCAGCAGAGTTGCTGTTGCCTTGAGTGTCTCTGTTGTGAAGAGAATCACTGCTGAGCAGGACCTGTCCTTCTATTTGGACTTTTCTTGGGCTTGGCTTTTGCGGTATAGGAGAGCACGCGCTGTATAACCTGCTCAGGTGCCCGGGGTCTTCTGGGTCCGCATGGCAGGCATCCCGTGAGAATGACTGACCCGGGGGACCAGAGCCGGGTCTGCTCTGTGGTCTCTGGAGGCCGAGACTGGCTGGGCCTGTGAGGGGCAGAGGCCGTGTGGGTGCAGCTCTGCTCTTGTGTCGCAGGCTCCTGTACGGGTGGGCGGGTGGGTGTGAGGAAGCCGTGCCGCGAGGATGGGGACGGAGAGGAGCAGGGCAGGGTCTGACCCTGTTTGGGCCGAGTTCTTGTTCTGGAAAGAGGCTAGAACAGAAGGCGGAGCAGCCGGTCCTTCGCAATCACGCTGGCCCGGCCCCAGCGAGGTTGGCCCAGCTCAAGGTGCGGCCGCCTCTCTCCACTCCTTTTTTTTTTTTTTTTTTTGCGGTACACGGGCCTCTCACTGTCGTGGCCTCTCCCGTTGCGGAGCACAGGCTCCGGATGCACAGGCTCAGCGGCCACGGCTCACGGGCCCTGCCGCTCCGTGGCACGTGGGGTCCTCCCGGACTGGGGCATGAACCCGTGTCCCCTGCATCGGCAGGCGGACTCTCAACCACTGCGCCACCAGGGAAGCCCCTCTCCACTCCTTTTAATCTAGTTTTCAGAAGTGAGTGAGTGTGGGGAAAGGAGAGACCCTCGGCTGCAGGATTTCCCAAGGAAGACAGACCTTTGAAGTGGCCAGCGATGTGGGGTCTTGTTTGGGAAGAGCTGGGCCCTGGGGGTCTTCACTCACCCGTGGGCCCAGACCTGCTTCAGGAGGGGCTAGTTCCATCTGGGTGAAGGCAGACAAGGCCCTGCTCTCCTGGGCTGTCTGTTCTAGTGGGGCCAGGGGGTGGACCATAAATAAGGAAATGAGAGAGTTTCCCCAGGTGGTTAAGTGTGAGGAGGAAAGTAACGCAGGGTGATGGGACGGCTGACTCATCCACTTGGCCCCCTGTGGTGAGAAGAGCTCTCTGAGGAGGGGACTCGGGTAGGGGCGCGAGTGACAGAGCCAGGCAGGTGGATACCTGGGCGGAGCTGTGCAGGAGAGGGGACCACAGGGTCAGGGCCCTGAGGTGGGAGCAGAGCTGGGCGGTAAGGCTTGAGATGGTCAAGGGCAGGATCCTGCTGGGCACCTTCGGCTGTGTGGAGACACTGGGTTTTCACATCATTCTCTTGACCGTTCTCAGGATCCAGTGACTTTCCTGAATGACTCCACACTTCTTTGGTCCCCCTGGGTGGAATCACAGGGTCCCTCTTCAGCACGGCCCGCGGGTTTTCCACCCAGCCCCCCAGTATCTCCCTGACTTCCCAAGGCCCTGCCTGCTCAGCAGCTCCTGGAACTTCACTGTGCAGCCTTCTTGCGTCTGTTTGCACCGCAGCCGACCAGGCTGCCTGGGAAAGCCAGTAAGAGCATCGTGACCGAAGTGAGCAGGGGGCATGGGAATGGGGGCTCGTGTTTGAAGAGGCTGGTTCACTAGCACATATTTTGATGTTGTGTTGAGTTTTGCTTCTTCGTATACCTCTTGGCTGTGAAGACTTGGATGACAAAAAAAAATCAGACGGTAGGAATCCCCTCCCGCCAATCCCTCATATTTCTACCCGCAAAGCTCGGCAATTTGTTCTGGGCACCTTTTCTGTGCGGGGTCCCGTGCCAGGTGATGAACACAGAGTGACAGGTGCTGCGAAGGCAGCCAGGGCCACAGTGGGAGCCGGAGGGGCGCTGGGCCCAGACGGGACAGGTGCCATATCGGTATTAAGGAAGATTCTTGAAGGTGTGGCAGCAGCTCTGAATCCTGAAGGCTGAGGCAGGGCTCGCAGGGAGGGTGGGAGTGGAGAGAGGAGCCCAGGCCCCTTGCCCCCGGCTCTCGCGGTGCCTCGTGGGGACTGTGAGGCTTGTCTGTGTCTCCGCAGCCTGAGCCGCCTGGGCCTGGTCCTGCTCCTGCTGCAGTACTCGGCCGAGTTCCTCTTCCACACGGCTCGGCTCTGCTACTTTGCCGACGAGAACAACGAGAAGCTGTGAGTGATGTGGACGGGCTGAGGCCCGGCGAAGGGGAGGGCCGCGCGCTGGCGGTAGGCAGGGCCCCGGGGGTATTTTTTCCTGGAGCGTCTTACTCTGGACACCTCATCCCTCAAGCACCCTCCTCGGCCACCCTCGGACCCTCTCCCCGCTTGCTGCCTGAAGGCTGATGTACGTCCCCCGCTCCTCGGGCAGGTTTAACGCCTGGGCTGCTGCATTTGGAGTCACCCGCCTCTTCATCCTCACCCTTGCCGTGCTGGCCATTGGCTTTGGCCTCGCTCGCGTGGAAAACCAGGCCTTTGACCCCGAGAAAGGGAACTTCAACACGTTACTTTGCAGGTGAGTTGGGCAGGAGCCTCCCGAACTCGGCACAACTTCTGCCGAAGGTCAGGAGGCCGCAGACCGCTGGGTCTCCCGCACCGTGATGTTTGGGGGGCGGATCTCAGACATCTGACCCGAGGGGAGAAGAGATGCCAGTCTCCTGCTTCCATCACATCCGTCTTCCCTCCCTGGCCCCGGTCCGTCAGGCTGCAGGCCTGGTGCTGGTGCCGCTGGGAGCTCCTCCCCTGGCCCGCGCCTCACTGGGGGTGCCGGGTTCACGTCCAGCCTCTCAGTTGGCCGTTACAACCATGCGTGGGCTCTTTACAGCGTGTTCTCAACAGTGTGGCCAGTGGCCTCGCACAGCGGCCAGGAGGGCGGCGAGGAGGCCACGGTCTCCGTGACACCCGGGGCCCAGCGGGGGTCAGAGGTTTGTCCAGGTTGCTCAGCTTCTATGTGGCTCGCCGGGTGAGAAGCCGCACTTCTAGAATTATTTCTGCTGCATCGTAGTTCAGTTCACTTGAATCCTTCTGACGTACACGGGGCTTACGTGGGCCGTGCTCTGCGCTGTGGGTCCAGCAGGCGTGGGGTGGTGTGACAGGAGCTGGACCCGCATCTGTCACCTCCTCCCGCTGGTCCCTCCGCCCGCCCTGAGGCACCTGGAGCGGAGCCCGGCACGGGCCACGCTCTTCCCGGAGGTGGTGGTGGGCCGGGCACCGCGGGGTCCTGGCCTGCCCCCTACCCAGGGCACGTGCAGCCGGAGCCCACCAAGCCCTCTGCCCACAGGCTGTGCATGCTGCTCCTGGTGTGCGCCGCCCAGGCCTGGCTCATGTGGCGCTTCATCCACTCCCAGCTGCGGCACTGGCGCGAGCACTGGAGCGAGCAGAGCGCCAAGCGCAGAGTGCCCGCCGCGCCCAGGCTGGCAGCCAGGCTCATCAAGAGGGAGTCGGGTGAGTGCTGGGTCCGTGCGGGGTGGGGCGGGGCGGGTGGGGACCCCCCCCAGGGCCCTGGACCGGGCCTGCCCCTGCCCCGTCCCACCTCCTCCCAGGCCCCGGGCTCCTCAGCTCGTGCCAGGGCCTGACTGGCACGTGGCCGGGCGCACACGGCTTGTGGGTGGGGCTGGCCGACGTGGCGGGGGCCCTCACGGCCGCTGTGGGCAGGGCGGCGGCTGGGTGGGGAGCTCTGGCTGGAAGCATGTCCACAGGGTGGCCTCGGGGACCCTATCAAGGGCGGCTGATGTTCTCTGGGTCCTCACCCGCCCCCATGCTCCGCATCTCTGCCTGGCCGTCTCCCAGGATGCTGGCTCTGCCTCTCTCTTCAGGGGTGGCCTGAGGGGACACAGTGCTCGGGGGGCAGCGTTCGGGAGACAGCCGCTTCTCCTCTGGCCCCCGCCAGGTCCTGGGGCGCTCGCTGCCAGCCCCGCGCTCTCTGTCCAGCCTGGGGGCCTGTCTGCACCAGGCTCTGTTTCCTGAGTCGCCGGCCTCTCTCCAGGTGTGGCCTGCTGGGCAAGGGCGCGTGCGCGGCTGCGTGTGACAAGGAGTCAGGCCCGGCTGGCGGTGGGGCGGGTACGGGGTGGGGGGGGCTGCAGCCAGGTGTGCCTGACTTTGAGCAAGCAAACGCGGGTGTTTAGGGCAACAATGAAAAGCACGCTTTTGCTGTCAGAGGAGCGCCAGGTGAAGAGTAAGGCCTTGTCCCTGCAGCCTCTCTACCTCCTCCTGACCGTTCCGCGTCCTGGTACCTTTGCTGAAGGGGGCTGGTGCCCCGCAGGGGCCCGAGAGGAGCTGAGGCCTAGGCTCTGGCCCCGCCTCAGGCCCGGGTGGGCGGCGGGCGGGCCTCTGCCTGTTCCCTGGTGGCTGCGTGTCATCCAGCCCCTCCCGCGGAAGGACAGTCGGAGACCACCCACCTCAAGTGAAGCAAGACCCTGGGGGGGCAGGAGCCCCTGGGAGCCGCCTGCTGGTGCCCTGTGCCGTGGGGGCTACAGCCTGGGTCCCCTCGGCTCATCCTGTGCCCAGCCTCCTGCCCCTGCCCCAGCCGAAACACCGCGTTTGTCTCCCTTCTTTCCCAGGTTACCACGAAAACGGAGTGGTGAAAGCAGAGAACGGAACCTCTACACGGACTAAGAAACTCAAGTCTCCTTAGGGCCGCAGTGCTGAGAACAGCAATGCTCTCACGGGCCCAGCAGGGAGGCCCCCCTCCTGCTCTGATGCCCCATCTCACACAGCAGAAACCTGTCTTCACACAGGGCCTTTTCCTCTTCCTTACGTCTTGGCTTTCTCCTCTTCTTTCTCTGTGAACCATTCTCAATAAAACCAAAAATCTTCCTCTTTCCCTCCCTCCAGCCACCTCACATCCTCACCTCTGTCCTGTGTCGGGTTTTCTAGAAGCCTGGCCTCTCACGGTTACCTTTCTGCTGGCCTCCTCTTTCTCTTCCTTCACAGCTGTTTCCTTCTCTTTTTACTTGTTAATTTACCTTACTGTGCAATTTTTCTGTGTCTGATTTTTACAACGAGAGGAGGCGAAGCCTGTAGTGCTGGCCGTCCCCCACCCAGTCCCCAGGACCTGTCTGGGTCGGCAGCCTCGTGCCGGGGAGCCTCCACCAGGGCCGGCGGCAGATCCCCGTGCAGATGGGCAGCAGAAAGGGAGACTGGCCGTCCTGGATCGTCGTCTCCTAGGTGCTGAGGAACTGACGAGAGTATGATTCCACTCCTGCGTGCACCATCTTGAGGCCCCGTGGGGCCGCTGCTAGTTCGAAGTGCCAAGGCATTTGGCTTTGGGACATGATGACTCGGTCCAGAAGGATGGTGCTGACTGTCTTGGGTCCCATGACTCGGGAGAGCTCACCAGTGGCCGGTCCTGGACACCAGCCCGCTCTCTCTGTCGGGGACGCGCTGAAGGAGGACGAGTCTTCCCACTCTGCAGCAACGGCAAAGCGACCAGAGCGGCGGGCTCTTCTGGAAAGGTAACGCGGCAGAAATGACGGAGGCGCCAACCTAGCCTTTCTTTGGCAGGTCCAGCTGCATTGCTCTTCCCACTGTTCACCAGCATCCAAAACCAAACCAAGCAGCCTGGCCGGGGACGTGCTGGTGCTAAACCCCAGGCCCAGCAGCCCAGTTGGGCGCCGGCCTTGCACCTGACTTCATCTCTCTCGCGGCAGGAACACTACGCCCCCCCGTGGCCCCTGGTGCCCCAGGGTTGGTCACCTGGGCCCCTTGTCCTCTGGCCTCGCTGAGTGTCCTTTGGAATTGTCGTTGTCCTCTGCTGCCGTTGGCTGAGCGCACCCACAGCGTTTTAGATGGTTTGAAACCAGGCTGACTCAGAATCGCTCTGCTGGTTAGATGGGCAGACACAGCCATGCCGATGTGCATCTTTTGGCCCCCTTCCTGCACATGTTCTCCCCCTCTCCCCAAAGACAAGGCCTCCAGCAAGGAGCTAGGCTCTCAGCAAGGAGGCCTGAATGCTGTGGGCACAAGAATGTTAGTGTCATTTGATGTGCTGGTCCTCTTCCTGACATCACAGCAGAAACCAAACTGGATTATTACCCAGAAGGCGAGGAAGTGGGTCTTTTTATCAAGGCAGCTCCCTTCTCCAGATCACTTGCATCAGAGAGAAGTTTTAATCTACTAGTGCTTGGGGACTTGCTTCCTGACACCCTGGTAGACCCTCATCTCTCTGTTCAGGATTAGGCCGGGGAGATGGGAAGATCTTCTCTTATTTTGATTACCCTTAGGAGAGGGACAGCGCTTTTGAAAATGCGAATTCCTCCCATCTTTCCTTCTCCTTCCCTGACAGTTATCTAGGCTGCAAAGCAGAATATTGGTGAAAGGGCGGCTTGTACCAACCCCGCAGGCCCAGTCTGGAACTCCTCAGCCATTCAGTCAAATGGTCCTCCCTCCCCGCTCGTGGCTGTGGCTGTGGCTGTGACTGAGCCAGTGTTCCTACTTGGCCTAGGGATGCTGTGCAGCCCACGTCAGCCTGCAGCCTCCTAAGCCTGGCCCAGTCCTCTCCAGGCTGTGTCCCTGGCCTTGGCACTGCTCCTGCTGTGTGCAGGAGGCCGCGCCCCCACCAGGGAGCCCTGCTGAGTCATGCCTTCAGCGGGTACCTGGCCTCCTTGCTGTGGGCTCGGGAGGTGGGAGCTGCAGCCGAGGTCCTGCCATCGGGCAGTGACTCTTCTCACATTCAGAGGTGATCGCCGCCAGAGCCCACGTACTTGGTGTGCCCTTGGTCTCCTGTAAGTTGGCCCCTCGTACCGTGTGCCTCCTCAAGGTAGTACCACCAGCCCAGGCTAACTCTCGCCACCTCCTAAAGGACGGGGTTGGGTCCCTGATTGAGAGTTGGGAAAATCTTTCCTGCTGCGTGAAACCCCTGAGACCATGTGTGAGGCTAGCATCCCACCGGCCAGTTTCAGGAATGGTTTGAGGAGAGGGTGAGAGGAAAACTGTAGGTGTTCTGTCACCCCAGGCGTGCCTGGCATGTTTGCTTCAGAGCAGAGCCAAGCCATGGCAGGCTGGCTCGAAGCATGTTACCAGGGGCCGAAAGAACTCACTTCCAGTCTGTCCTGAGAGCCTGTTGGGTTGGCTTGTCCTGATTTGGCCGTTCTATGTTGTTCAGTCTTAAACACTCTCTGTGAAGGCCCGGCCAGACCCCCGAGTTTGAGAGGCCACTCAGTGCCATCCGCCAGGAGTAGAGCAGATGCTAACCTACCTCAGCAGCCCCCGCCCTCCCAGCATCCCTGGCTGGCACGCGTGCAGGGGCGCCGGGCAGGGTGGTGTGGGAGAGGCTGGGGGATGGACGGGTGGTCCCAGCTGCCAGTGCCCCTCCTTGGAGGCTCTGTGATGGGAAGTTATTTTTATCCTCCAGGCTCTGATAGCTACACTATAGTAGGTTACAGGTGACCCTTCTGAAGGCAGGGCAGGTTCTGGGGGAAGGAGAAGCAGGCCGAGCCAGACCTGCATCTTGGCGGAGAACCTTTTCCCTTCCTGTCCCAAGGTGGAGCTACCAACGTTTCAGAAACCAGACTCGACACCTGTGCTCTGGCCACCTCTGCAGACGCTCCTCTTGACTTGAAGGCCTTGGCGCTGGGCGGGCTGTTCTGGCATGCATGTGGCTGCGTTTGCTGTGGGGACCTTCTTTCTCCGTACCTTTGACTTTCTCCTAAGTGCTGAGTAAGAGGTATAGGGGCGGAGAGTGCGCCCCCTCCCGATTCCACACAGAATTCTAGTCCCTGGGAGCCTTTTTAAATTCAAAGTGGTGCAAAGCCCCCCCCCCCCCACCACTTAGGGTTTCCTTCGGGCTTCAGCCTCCTTGGTGGTCTGTGCTAGGCCTGAGGGCCAGGGAGGTTGGCACGGGACTCACTCCCCTGTTGGGGCGTCAGCGTCCCAGTGAACAGAACCATTCCTGGTGGCCGGGGCCTCTGCTTCTGTGGGGAGTGGCCTTCCCCCCCACCCCCCCACCCCCCCACCCCCGGCTGCCATCCTAGCTCACAGCCCAGCTCCTCAGGAGGGCCTGGGCGGGACTGGAGAACTGGGTCTTGACAGATCACTTGGAACTCAGGCCGAGTCTCCGACCCACGAGGAGCCTTCACCAGCTCCCTCCTGGAGCCTAGTTCTCTCGTGAACAGTGACTCCTCTCAAAAGGCTAAGGGTGACTGCCAGTCCCCTGCCCCCTTCCCCCCAGCGGCTCGCTCTCTTTACGGAGGGCCCCGAGAAGCACGGGGATTCCGGCTCTGTGCAGCCCCTTTTTGCCCTGAGCTGATCCTGTATCTTTTTGTGTCAGAAGTGCCTTATGTGCCATGGTCTCCTGGCCTCCACTTGCACTGTGTGGCCAGCCCCCCGGGCCCTGGCACAGTTACATGTTAAAGGGACACGGATTGTGAGTTTCACCTCATTCGTCGTAGCCTCACCGCCACCCCCGCCACTGTCCGGGTCTGGTGGTGTCCGGTTTCTCCCTTGTGTCTGGTGGCTGTGAGGGCCCCTTCAAGGGCACCTGCCTGTCAGAGAAGCTCGGGGCTCCCAGGGGCACCAGACTTCCGCGCCTCGGCCCACGTGGTAAGCCTTGCTCATCCAGCTCCCCTTGCACGTGAAAGAGGAGGCACCCTGGCTCTAGCCTCTTCTCATCCATACTGCTTCCCGTTCAACCCCGCGTTTCTGCGGTAAGGTGTTTACTCTCACTTCCCGGTCACAAGCGGCGCTCACAGGTGCCCGTCTGACGTGGGTCCGGGGGGACTGTTGCAGGGCACCCCTCCCCCCCACACGGTGTGCCCGCCCCTCGCCTTTGCTCTTCCGGGTTGTGCAATACCTCTCCTAGCCAGTGGTCTTTCCCACAGGCCGTCTGTCCCTTCCAGTGCCTGGCCACTGGGGTGGACAGGACCCACGGGAGGGTGGTCGTCATCCCCACAGAAGAAACAGTAGCCACGCTCCCTCTGTTGCTGTCATTCTTGTGACCCTGGTGGCACTCTAAGTGGAACACTGTAGCATCATCTTTGAAGTCCATATAGTTTTAAAACTGTTGAAAAGGAAAAACATCCTCCTCATGATGGGGCATTAGTAAGTCAGCATCTGGGAATAAGATCCGTGTGACACCTGAGGCATCACCATCAGTTCGCTGTAAGGGTTCTAGAGTTTCTTGTTCGTGTGGAGAGGAAGGAGGTTTTCCTGGGAATCGGCCACACATGGACAGCCCTGGTCATCTGATCAGATCTGACTGGTTGTAAGTACCACCCTTTCCTTGGGTACTGATTCAAGTGTTTATGTAATGAGACTACACACCTCATTTTTTCGGTTCCTCTTGTTTAACAAACATCTGAAGGATGAGCTGAGGCTGCCGGTGCCCTGAGCAACTCATAATGCAAATGTGGACAAAGCGTTTTTTTGTTTTTCTACTTTAGCCTGTTCATGTTATGGACCAAATTTCAACAAGGAACTCAAGGAAAATTTGTACCTGCCATATTTATGCTTTCATGTAAAAGGGTTTTTTTTGGGGGGGGGGGCTCTTTTTACTTTCAGTGAACATTTTTCCAAATCCTTTTTTTTTTCTGTCTGGTTTTAAAACAAATTACGGTTTTGTATGGATTTTTTTAAACGTACATTTTGAAACAAATGATCGACAAATATTTTTGAAATAACTGAATAAAAGGCCTTGAATTATTCGCCTGCTTGTCTCGGGTATAATTCCTTCTATTCCTTTTTATCTGGATGCTCACATTTGCTTTTTTAAGTTGCAAGCATTATTTTATTCCACCTCTTAGATGGCTATCTGGGAATTGATTAGAGTGTTTCTCCCCTGAAGACTGAAAAGGATAAGAGCGCTTTAAAATAATATCGCTGACAACTTTATTTTTGCAAGACTTTGCCTCAACTAGTCTTGTTTGCATTGCTCACATTTGCTTTTATATGAAGAACAAGTTCGCATCAATTTCAGCCTCGTTTCTAACATTTTTCACTGTCATTTCTTGCATATCTTTTGAGATACGTATTTGTTCGTTGTGGTCATGTGAGTTAGGGAGTTGGAATTAAGGACGGAGAAGGAGTCAGTTACATTGAGTGGTGGGTAGTAATAAGCCTCATTTTTATTGGTGTCTGTAACAGGGAAGTGTGAACGTGGAAAGGCGTGTGGTGACACGGGCTGTGTGGGCAGGAAGCGCCACAAGGAGGCGCACTGTGCCTGATGCCTGCTGTACGGCTGCCCCCATCATCCATGGGAATATGTTCCGAGACCCCCCCAGTGGATGCCTGAAACCCCAGAGAGTTCTGGGCCCTAAATATGCTATGTTTTTTCCTACACATACCTACCTATGGTGAAGTCTATAAATTAGGCACAGTAAGAGATTAACAATGCTAATAAAATAGAACAATTATAACCATATACCATAATGAAAGTTATGTGAATGTGGTCTCTAAAAACATCTTCCTGAGCGGCACTCACCCTTCTTCTCACGATGTGAGGTGACTGAGTGCCCGAGTGACAAGGTGGCGTGAGCTGGATGATGCAGACCCTGTGGTGGAGCGCTGGGCTCTACTGGCCTTCTGACGACGCGTCAGGAGAGGATCACTTGCTCCAGGTGACCGTGGATCACTGAGCCCTGACAATGCCGACAGCTGGGGATCCCCAGAGGGACAAAGTGGGAGGGCGCAAGATCTCATCACGCTACTCAGAATGGCACACAGTTTAAAACTTAATTATTTCTGGAGCGTTCCATTTAATATTTCCAGACCATGGCTGACCATGTTTAACTAAAACTGGAAAGTGAAAGTGTGGATAAGGGGGATGACTGTGTTATGGTGTCACTTGGCTAGGAGAGGATGGGGCTAAGTCTGTGTGTAAAAGCCACCAGATGTCAGTGTAGGTGCTGAATAGTTGCTGTCTGAGTGTTGGTACCAGCAGTGGCACAGGACACTGCTGGCATCAGATGGCCTGTTGCCCATGGCTGTCTGCTGTTTTTCCAGAACCATCTCCAGAGAGAGCTCAGGAGATGAGTGCAGTTAGTTGAGGACAGGCATGGGCTATGAGGACCCAACAGGAGCCATGTACCTGGGGCAAAGGCACGGTGCCAGCGGAGAGCGAGCGGCTCAGCCGGAGAAGCTGGTGACCGTTGCCCTTTCTGAGCCTGCCTGCTCATCTGGGCTCAGCATTTTGGGGGGTGTCGGCTGGCTGGTTTGCTTGTTTTCGCAGGGGATGGTGGGGGTAAGGTTTAGGGCTAGTAAATGCTAAGCTCAGGGGTCAAATAAAGCACTCACTTTCTCACAGGAACATGCTCCTGCTCCTACACCAGCAGGCTAGTCACTCACCCAAGTGACCCTTGATTTTCTGGAAACATCTAGAGACGTCTTCTCAGGTACCCCTAAAGCCTACAGCTACGGGCTTGATACACTCTAATTAGATGGTATTTTCAGGCCCCTGGTGGTACAGACGGAGTACAGGTAGGAAGGAATCAGAGACAGCATTTATAAAGATGAAGTTGGTGGCTGACTTCAGCTAAGGAGCAGCCCTGCTTCTGAAAAGTCCATCAGAGCTCAGTCGATAACCAGTAGCTGCTACTGGTCTTTTCTGCCTATCTTGAGGCCAGCCTCTCTAAAAGCAGTAAATTTTTTTTTTTTTAACTACAGCCCACATAAAGAAATGTTTTACATCATGACCCAGTAAATACACACTCATTTGAAACAAAAGTTTCATGAAACAAATCAGTGTATCACACTGTGATATTTCCTATTATCACAGTGTCTGCTTGCCAATGCAGGGGACATGGGTTCGAGCCCTGGTCCGGGAACATCCCACATGCCGCAAAGCAACTAAGCCCGTGCACCACAACTACTGAGCCTGCGCTCTAGAGCCTGTGAGCCACAACTACTGAGCCCGCGTGCCTAGAGCCCGTGCTCCGCAACAAGAGAAGCCACTGCAGTGAGAAGCTCACGCACCACAACGAAGAGTAGCCCCCGCTCGCCGCAACTAGAGAAAGCCCGCACGCAGCAACAAAGACCCAACACAGCCAAAAATAAATTTAAATAAGTAAATAATAAAATGAAATAAAATGCAGGTCTACTAATGGGCCTAGAACTGCAATTGGAAAACATGACGTCTACTTCCCGGCGGGGTGGGGCGGGGCGGGCAGTACTGTCTGCAGCACCACACCAGACCTGATGTCTGTCTGAGCAAATTCTATGCATCCTCCTCCTGCATTAGTCAGGGTTCTTTCTCCAGAGAAGCAGAACCGATTAGGCTGTATATATATAGAGAAAGAGACTGACGATTAAGGAATTGGCTCCTGTAACCGAGGAAGCTGACAAGCTCCAGTATCTGTAGCCAGAGACCTGGAGGCCTCTGAGTGCTGATGGAGTAGTTCCTGTCTGAAGGCCAGCGGGCTGGAGCCCCAGAAGAGCCAATGTCTCAGTTTGAGTCCAAAAGCAGGAAAAAGCCGATGTCAAAGCAGGCCGAAGGACTTCTCTCTCATTAGGGAAAGGTCAGCCTTTTTGTTCTATTCAAGCCTTTAATGGAATGGGTGGGGCCCACCCACATTGGAGAGGGCCATCTGCTTTACTCCATCCACCAACTCAAATATTAACCTCACCCAGAAACGGCCTCACAGACACACCCAGAAATGTCTAGGCACCCCATATCTAGTCAAGTTGACACATAAAATTAACCATCACAACACCCCTATCTCCCCTCCCTAAATAAGGCACCAACCTTAGCTCCTACAAGATCCAATTTAATTTAGACTTCAGTGGTAAAAGAACCAAAAAGGAAATATAGTTTCAAGAGCTCTGTAAATGCCTCTATGAAGAGTACAGGTATACGTAGGCCCAACCTCAAAATACTGTGCTTCCTGTCCTCAGCAGGTCAGCTGGAGAAAGCACGGACGAAGTTATAGTAGTCAATCTTGTCTTCTCCGTGAGAGCACATCCTGACGAGCTGCGGGAGCGAGAAGGGGAGCCCGTGAGAGGCAGACGGGCTGCCTGCAGCTCGTCTGCACAGCGCTCGTTACTGCCTGTCCCTGCCTTTGTAAACCAGCTCAGGCTTCTTATACATCCTTGGCTGATTCTGAAACGGTCCTGTAAACCGGGAAGGTAGGTAAGAGTATCCCCATCTTCACGAGATCAAAGCTCAGATGGAGTAAATGGCCTGCCCAAGGTTTCAGGTTTGACATTTGTAAGAGCACTATCATTCCCGAAGCATTTCTGTTCTTTATTCAATTACAAGACTGTCCATCCAGTCAGCACAGAGTAAGACTTAGAATAGCAGAGGTTGCTGCTATCACAGCCTAAAAGAAAAATCGAGTCATGTCACTGCTCAGACCAAGTACCCTAAGACACCTGTGAGTGGCAGTAAGCACAGTGATCCGCTGTGGCCACTTTAAGGACGTGCAAATCCATCCCGCCCCTGCTTTCCCTGTCCCACCTCCCCTGACTGCAGCTCCTCTCTCCCAGGTCAGGTCACAGATAGCACAAATGACTTAGAAATCGAAGGCTGGGTGTGCTGTCAGCCTGAGACTTGGGAAGCTAGATGGGCATTTGGCCCACTTGAACTGTTATCCTTCTACCTGCCTCCCTCACTCCTTGCTAATGTTCCCATCTGAAAAACCCTCATCTCCAACCTAGTCACACTGGCCCCAAACAGAAGGCTTCCCTAAATGACACCTAACTTCCAAACATCCCTTTTTCCTAACGTATCATTAAGAAGGACTACAGCATCACAGTGTTCTTCATCAGTGAGAATGTCTCAATAACATTAGCCACCATCGTTGGCAACGGTGCGAGAAAGTCTGTCCCGACTTCTAGGGGAACCCTGGTCAAAGGGGTTTATAACGAAAAAGAGGTATGAAATGCCCTCTCCAGCTCCCTCATGGAAACTCTCGGAGGAGATCGTCCATGTCATCCCTCCACTGGCAGCTGACCATGGACCCCTACTGGCGGATGCTGCTGTCCAGGGCAGCAGTCACGCCCTATCCCACGCCAGCCCTACTGATGGGCTAACGTAGGCTGTGAAGGTGTCAAAGGCTCCCACCATCCTGCTCAGTCCACCTTTTCAATCTGCCGTTGGCAGCCACCCTCCTTTAGCCCTGACATGGTTCACTGGCCGCTCTGTGCTGTCTGGCCCCTGCCCACTTAAAGAGATGCCCTACAGCAGCAGTTAGGAAAGGACGCCAATGCTAGAGTCGAGGGCAAATGCCATAATCAGGACCAAACAGCAGATCTGATGTGAACACCCCAAGTCTTCCCCAGTTAAAATGAAATACAAATGCAACTGCCTTTGGCAACGAGTGAGCGGTGCCCAGCCTCTGCAATCAACCCCGAACAGGAACTCCTACTCACCTCCTTAACCAAGGAATCATCAACTGGGAGGTGAAAAGAGTCACAGATTTTAAAGAACGTCTCCCTGTCCACATGTCCTGAAGCTTCCTTGTCATAAATTTGAAACATCTTGCGGATGTTGTCCCTGCACGGGCGATCTTTCCCTTGCCTCTGGATCGTGTCTATCAGGGCCTCCAGTTCCTGCACGCCTGGGTCCTCTTCCATTTGCTGGCTGTGGAGAGAGGAGATGGATGGATGTGGTGTTTATTCTCGAATGGTCTTACCTCAGTGGCTGAAGTTCTCACTTGGTGAAGCTGGGGGAAGCATCTGACGACAAACAGCTCTGATGCTGAGCCGATCAATAACTGAACACTTGCCTGCAGGGGCTGGCAGATGGCTGAGCTCACAGCAGGAACCCTGACTAGGCTCAGCCTCCCTTGCTGCCGTCTATTAAATCCCTGCAAAGAGCCAAATCTACCACCACTACCACCCCCAAGTCTGGTGTTTGTGGGAGTCGCACAATTGTCATCATCTATGTTACAGAATCTAAAAATAAATGTTTTAGAAACAGACTTAAAAGTAGTATGATGGGGACTTCCCTGGTGGCGCAGTGGTTGAGAGTCCACCTGCCGATGCAGGGGACACGGGTTCGTGCCCTGGTCCAGGAAGATCCCACATGCCGCGGAGCGGCTGGGCCCGTGAGCCATGGCCGCTGAGCCTGCGCGTCCGGAGCCTGTGCTCCACAATGGGAGAGGCCACAGCAGTGAGAGGCCCGCGAACCGCAAAAAAAAAAAAAAAAACAGTAGTATGATGAAGAAATCAAAGAGGATCAAAAAGGAAACGAAATATCTAGAAGCAAAAATGGAAATACAGGTGACCCTTGAACAAAGCAGGGTTTAGGGGCATCAACCCTTCACACAGTCAAAAATCTGCATATAACTTACGGAACCACATATTTGGAGGGCTGACTGTATCTGCAGATTCAACGCACTAAGAATTGTGTAGTAGTATAATACATATTTACTGAAAAAATGTGCATATAAGTAGATGACACAGTTCAAACCTGTGTTGTTCAAGGGTCCCTTGTACTACACACCAAAATTTATGGGATGCAGCAAAAGCAGTTCTAAGAGGGAAGTTCACAGTAATAAATGCCTACATTAAGAAAAAAGAGGGAGTTCCCTGGCGGACCAGTGGTTAGGACTTGGTGCTTTCACTGCAGTGGCCTGGGTTCAATCGCTGGTGGGGGACCAAAGATCCTGCAAGCCGCGTGGCGCAGGCAAAATAAATAAATAATAGAAAAAAGAAAGATCTCACATAAACAACCTAGTTTATACCTCAAGGAACTAAAAAAAGAAAAAAACTAAGCCTGAAGTTAGCAGAAAAAAGGAAATAATAAAGATCAGAGCAGATATAAAGAGAGACTAGAAAAATTACAGAAAAGATCAGTGAAACTAAGAGCTGTTTTTTAAAAAAATATAAACAAAACTGACCAACTTTTAGCTTGACGAATTTTTAAAAAAAGAGAACAGACTTAAAATCAGAAATGAGAGGAGACATTACAACTAATACCACAGAAATACAAAGGGCTGGAAGAGACTACCATGAACAATTACACATCAACAGACTGGATAACCTGGAAGAAATGGATAAATTCCTGGAAACATACAACCTACCAAGCCTGAATCATGAAGAAATAGAAAATCTGAACAGACCAATAACAAGTAAGGAGATTTAATCAGTAGTCAAAAACCTCCCAACAAAGAAAAGCCCGGGACCAGACAGTTTCATGGTGAATTGTACCAAACATTTAAAGAATACCAATCCTTCTCAAACTCCTCCAAAAAACTGAAGAGGAGGAAACACTCCCAAATTCATACTACAAGGCCAGCATTATTTTGACATCAACACCAAACAAGGACACTACAAGAAAAGAAAATTATAGACCAATATCCCTGGTGAACACAAAAGTCCTCAACAAAACACTAGCATACTGAATTCAACAGCACATTAAAAGGATCGTACATCATGATCAAGTGGGATTTATCCTTACCATGCAAGGATGATTCAACATACACAAATCAATACACCACATTAACAGAATGAAGAATAAAAATCGTATGATCATCTCAATAAATACAGAAAAAGCATCTGACAAAATTCAACATTCTTTCATGATGAAAACTCTCAACAAATTAGGTATAGAAAGAATGTACCTCAATGTTATAAAGGCCACACATGACAAGCCCCCAGCTAACTTCATACCCAGTAGTGAACAAGACAATGATGCCCACTCTGTAAGATCAGGAACAAGACAAAGATACCTACTCTTGCCACTTCTATTCAACACAGACCTAGCCAGAGAAATTAGGCAAGAAAAAGAAATGAAAGGCATCCAAACAGGAAAGGAGGAAGTAAAACTTTGTTTCCAGATGACATGATCTTAATACCGTATATTAGTCTTTAGAAAATGCTAAAGACTACCAAAAAACTGTCAGAAGTGATCAACAAATTCAGTATACAAAACCAACATACAAAACTTAGTTGCTTTTGAACTTCCCTGGTGGCACAGTAGTTAAGAATCCACCTGCCAGTGCAGGGGACATGGGTTCGAGCCCTGGTCCGGGAGGATCCCACATGCCGCAGAGCAACAAAGCCTGTGCGCCACAACTACTGAGCCTGCACTCCAGAGCCCGTGAGCCACAACTACTGAGCCTGTGTGCCACAACTACTGGAGCCCACGCACTTAGAGCCCATGCTCTGCAACAAGAGAAGCCACTGCAATGAGAAGCCCGTGCACCGCAACAGAGTAGCCCCCACTCGCTGCAACTAAAGCCCATGCGCAGCAACAAAGACCCAATGCAGCCCAAAATAAAATAAATAATTTATTTAAAAATTAGTTGCTTTTCTCTATAGTGACAATGAACTATCGAAAGAAAAATTAAGAAAATGATTTCATTTACAATAGCTTTTTAAAAATTACTTAGTAATAAATTTAACCAAGAAGGTGAAAGGCCTATACATTGAAAACTGTAAGACATTGATCAAAGAAACCGAAGAAGGCAAATGGAAAGATATTTTGTATTCTTGAATTGGAAGAATTAACACTGTTAAAATGTTCATACTATGCAAAGCCATCTATAGATTCAATGCAATCCCCACCAAAATTCCAATGGCATTTTTCACAGAAATAGAAAAAAAATCCTAAAATTCATATGGAACTACGAAAAACAAAATAAAAACCCAAATAGCCAAAGTGATACTGAGAAAGAAGAACAAAGCTGGAGGCATCACACGTCCTGATTTCCAGCTGTATTACAAAGCTATAGTAAGCAAATCAGTATGGAACTGCTATAAAAACAGACACATAGACCAAAGGAATAGAACAGAGAGCCCAGAAATAAGCCCACACATATATGGTCAACTAATCTTTAACAAGGGTGCCAAGAATACACAATGGAGAAAGGATAGACTTCAGTAAATGGTGCTGGGAAAACTGGATATCCACATGCAAAAGAATGAAACTGGGGGCGGAGTCAAGATGGCAGTGTGGGAAGACACAGAGTTCCTGTCTCCCCACAACTAGGGTGCCTGCTGGACGCTGGTGGGGGACCTTGATGCCCAAGGAGACAGGAAGAACCCCCAAGCGAACTGGTAGGACATCAGGGGACTGAGTGGGGAGGAGAAGTGGAGGCCAGACAGGACCAGAGCCCCTGAGGGGCGGCTGAGGAGGGGGGAGGGGTTTGCACACCTGGAGGCACCCTCAGGGGCTCAGATCAGTGGGGAGGGCACCCAGCATTTCCCCTGCCCAATGGGCCAGGGAAGTCTGCCCGACTCTCAGGCCAGGTCCTACGCCCTCAGAGGACCCCTGCAGGCCGAGGTGGCCCTGGGGGTGTAGGGGGAGAACAGAAGAGGCAGGTGGGAGAGACTCTCCAGGACCAGTGGGTGTCTGCCCCACCCACTCGAGCCCAGGAAGCCTACTGGACTCCCAGGTGGGGTCCCCTGTCCTCTGAGACTGGAGGCAGGAGGGACGCCTGGGCCCCCTCTGTTAAGCCTAAGCCCCACCCCCAACAGCCTCCAGGACCTTTTCCAGCCCTGTGGGTCCTAAGCATAGGCCCTGCCCACCACCCAAACCCCACTCCTGTTTAGGCCCTGCCCTCCACAGCCAAGGCCTTTTCCACCTTTTTTTAAAAAAAATTTTATCCTCCTCTTTTTTACTATTGTGGTTCTGTTTTATCTTCTGGTTGTTGTTTCATCTATATTTTTATTTTTATATTCTTTCTAACATATCTGTTAGTTTCCTAGTCTAATTATATTTTTTACTTTGTTATTGTTCTCCTTTCTTTTGTTGCCGCCCCGCACGGCTTGTGGGATCTTGGATCACGAGCCAGGGTTCAGGCCGAAGCTCCTGTGGTGGGAGCTCTGAGTCTGAACCACTGGACTAACAGAGAACCTCAGACCCCAGGGAATACTTATCGGAGTGAGGTCTCCTGGAGGTCCTCATCTTGGCACCAAGACCCAGCTCTATCCAACAGCCTACAAACTCCAGTGTTGGAAGCCACAGGCCAAACAACCAGTAAGACAGGAACACAATCCCACACATTAAAAAAAAAAAAAAAATGAGATGACAAAAAAATATGTCACAGATGAAGCAGCAAGGTAAAAACCTACAAGACCAAACAAATGAAGAGGAAATAGGCAATCTACCTGAAAAAGAATTCAGAGTAATGATAGTAAACGTGATCCAGAATCTCAGAAATATAATGGAGGAACGGATTGAGACAATACAAGAAATGTTTAACAAAGATCTAGAAGAACTAAAGAAGAAACAGAGATGAACAACACAATAACTGAAATGAAAAATACACTAGAAGGAATCAATAACAGAATAACTGAGGCAGAAGAACGAATAAGTGAGCTGGAAGACAAAATGGTGGAAATAACTGCTGAGGAGCAGAATAAACAAAAAAGAATGAAAACAATTGAAGACAATGTCAGAGACCTCTGGGACAACACTAAACGCACCACATTCAAATTATAGGGGTCCCAGAAGAGGAGGAGAAAAAGAAAGTATCTGAGAAAATATTTGAAGAGATTATAGTTGAAAACTTCCCTAACATGGGAAAGGAAATAGTCACCCAAATCCAGGAAGCACAGAGAGCCCCATGCAGGATAAACTCTAGGAGAAGCACACCAAGACACAAAACTAACCAAAATTAATTTCAAAGAAAAAACACTAAAAGCGGCAAGGGAAAAACAAAAAATAACATACAAAGGAATCCCCATAAGGTTATCAGCTGATTTTTCAGCAGAAACTCTGCAGGCCAGAAGGGAGTGGCAGGATATACTTAAAGTGATGAAAGAGAAAAACCTACAACCAAGATTACTCTACCCAGCAAGGATCTCATTCAGATTCAATGGAAAAAAATCAAAAGCTTTTCAGACAAGCAAAAGCTAAGAGAATTCAGCACTATCAAATCAGCTTTACAACAAATGCTAAAGAAACTTCTCTAGGCAGGAAACACAAGAGAAGAAAAAGACCCACAAAAACAAACCAAAAACAGTTGAGAAAACGGTAACAGGAACATACATATTGATAATAACCCTGAATGTAAATGGATTAAATGCCCCAACCAAAAGACACAGACTGGCTGAATGGATACAAAAACAGGCCCATATATATGCTGTCTACAAGAGACCCACTTCAGACCTAGGGACACATACAGACTGAAAGTGAAGGGATGGAAAAAGATACTCCATGCAAATGGAAATCAAAAGAAAGCTGGAGCAGCAATACTCATATCAGATAAAATAGACTTTAAAATAAAGACTGTTACAAAAGATAAGGAAGGACAGTACATAATGATCAAGGGATCAATCCAAGTAGAAGATATAGCAATTGTAAATGTTTATGCACCCAACATAGGAACACCCCAATACCTAAGGCAAATGCTAACAACCATGAAAGGGGAAATCGACAGTAACACAATAATAGTAGGGGACTTTAACACCCCACTCACACCAAAGGACAGATCAAACAGAAAATAAATAAGGAAACACAACCTTTAAATGACACAACAGACCAGATAGGTTTAATTGATATTTATAAGAACATTCTGCCTGAAAGTAGCAGAATACACTTTCTTTTCAAGTGCACACGGAAGATTCTCCAGGATAGATCACATCTTGGGTCACAAATCAAGCCTCAGAAAATTTAAGAAAACTGAAATCATATCAAGCATCTTTTCTGACCACAACGCTATGAGACTGGGAATCAATTACAGGAAAAAAACTGTAAAAACACAAATACATGGAAGCTAAACAGTGCGCTACTAAATAACCAAGAGATCACTGAAGAAATCAAAGAAGAAATAAAAAAATACACAGAAACAAATGACAATGAAAACACGACAACCCACAACCTATGGGACGCAGCAAAAGCAGTTCTAAGAGGGAAGTTTATAGCAATTCAATCTCACCTCAAGAAACAAGAAAAATCTCAAATAAACAATCTAAACCTACACCTGAAGCAACTACAGAAAGAAGAACAAAGAAAACCCAAAGTCAGTAGAAGGAAAGAAATCATAAAGATCAGAGCAGAAATAAAAGAAATAGAAACAAAGAAAACAATAGCAAAGATCAATAAAACTAAAAGCTGGTTCTTTGAGAAGATAAAATTGATAAACCCTTAGCCAGACTCATCAAGAAAAAAAGAGAGAGGACACAGATCAATAAAATTAGAAATGAAAAAGGAGAAATCACAACTGACACTGCAGAAATACAAAGGATTATAAGAGACTACTACAAACAACTATATGCCAATAAAATGGACAACCACGAAGAAATGGACAAATTCTTGGAAAGGTACAATTTTCCAGGACTGAACCAGGAAGAATTAGAAAGTATAAACAGACCTATCACAAGTAATTAAATTGAAACTGTAATTAAAAATCATCCAACAAACAAAAGTCCAGGACCAGATGGCTTCACAGGAGAATTCTATCAAACATTTAGAGAAGAGCTAACACTGATCCTTCTCAAACTCTTCCAAAAACTTGCAGAGGGAGGAACACTCCCAAATTCATTCTACGAAGCCACCATCACCCTGATACCAAAACCAGAAAAAGATATCACAAAAAAAGAATATTACAGACCAATATCACTAATGAAGACAGATGTAAAAATCCTGAACAAAATACTAGCTAACAGAATCCAACAACATATTAAAAGGATCATACACCATGATCAAGTGGGATTTATCCCAGGGATGCAAGGATTCTTCAGTATACATAAGTCAATCAATGTGATACGCCATATTAACAAATTAAGGAATAAAAACCATATGATCATCTCAATAGATGCAGAAAAAGCTTTTGACAAAATTCAACACCCATTTATGATAAAACCTCTCCAGAAAATGGGCATAGAGGGAACCTACCTCAACATAATAAAGGCCATATATGACAAACCCACGGCAAACATCATACTCAATGATGAAAAACTGAAAGCATTTCCACTAAGATCAGGAACAAGACAAGGATGTCCACTCTCGCCACTATTATTCAACATAGTTTTGGAAGCCCTAGCCATGGCAATCAGAGGAGAAAAAGAAATAAAAGGAATACAAATTGGAAAAGAAGAAGTAAAATTGTCACTGTTTGCAGATGACATGATACATAGAAAATCCTGTACCACCAGAAAACTACTAGAACTAATCAATGAATTTGGTAAGGTTGCAGGATACAAAATTAATGCACAGAAATCTCTGGCATTCCTATACACTAACAATGAAAAATCAGAAAGAGAAATTGAGGAGACAATCCCATTTACCACTGCAACAAAAAGAACAAAATACCTAGGAATAAACCTACATAAAGAGGTGAAAGACTTGTACTCAGAAAACTATAAAACACTAATGAAAGAAATCAAAGATGACAGAAACAGATGGAGAAATATACTATGTTCTTGGATTGGAAGAATCAATATTGCGAAAATGACTATACTACCCAAAGCAATCTACAGATTCTATGCAGTCCCTATCAAACTAACAACGGCATTCTTCACAGAATTAGAACAAAAAATTTTACTATTCATATGGAGACACAAAAGATCCCGAATAGCCAAAGCAATCTTGAGAAAGAAAAACGGAGCTGGAGGAATCAGGCTCCCCGACTTTTGACTATACTACAAAGCTACAGTAATCAAGACAGTATGGTACTGGCACAAAAACAGAAATATAGATCAATGGTACGGGACAGAAAGCCCAGAGACAGACCCACGCACATATGATCACCTAATTTACGACAAAGGAGGCAAGAACGTACAATGGAGAAAAGACAGCCTCTTCAATAAGTGGTGCTGGGAAAACTGGACAGCTACATGTGAAAGAATGAAATTAGAACACTCCCTAACACCATACACAAAAATAAACTCAAAATGGATTAAAGACCTAAATGTAAGATCAGACACTATAAAACTTAGAGGAAAACATAGGAAAAACACTCTGACATAAACCACAGCAAGATCTTTTTTGACCCACCTCCTAGAGTAATGAAAATAAAAACAAAAATAAACAAATGGGACCTAATGAAACTTAAAAGCTTTTGCATAGCAAAGGAAAACATAAACAAGACAAAAAGACAACCCTCAGAATGGGATAAAATATTTGCAAATGAAACAATGGACAAAGGATTAATCTCTAAAATATACAAACAGCTCATGGAGCTCAATATCAAAAAAACCAAATAATCCAATTAAAAAATGGGTGGAAGACCTAAATAGACATTTCACCAAAGAAGATATACAGATGGCCAAGAGGCACATGAAAAGATGCTCAACATCACTAATTATTAGAGAAATGCAAACCGAAACTACAATGAGGTATCACCTCACACTGGTCAGAATGGCCATTATCAAAAAATCTAGAACAATAAATGCAAGAGGGGATGTGGTGAAAAGGGAACCCTCCTGCACTGTTGGTGGGAATGTAAATTGATACAACCACTATGGAGAACAGTACAGAGATTTCTTAAAAAACTAAAGTAGAACTACCATATGACCCAGCAATCTCACTACTGGGCATATACCCTGAGAAAACCATAATTCAAAAAGAGACGTACGGGGCTTCCCTGGTGGCGCAGTGGTTGAGAGTCTGCCTGCCGATGCAGGGGACACAGGTTTGTGCCCCGGTCCAGGAAGATCCCACATGCCATGGAGCAGCTGGGCCATGAGCCATGGCCGCTGAGCCTGCGCGTCCGGAGCCTGTGTTCCGCAACGGGAGAGGCCACAATAGGGAGAGGCCCGCATACCGCAAAAAAAAAAAAAAGACGTATGTACCACAATGTTCATTGAAGCACTGTTTACAATAGCCAGGATATGGAAGCAACCTAAATGTCCATCGACAGATGAACGGATAAAGAAGATGTGGCACATATATACAATGGAATATTACTCAGCCATAAAAAGAAACGAAACTGAGTTATCTGTAGTGAGGTGGATGGACCTAGAGTCTGTCATACAGAGTGAAGTAAGTCAGAAAGAGAAAAACAAATACTGTATACTAACACATACATATGCAATCTAAAAAAAAGTGGTACTGATGAACCTAGTGGCAGGGCAGGAATAAAGACGCAGACATAGAGAATGGACTTGAGGACATGGCGGGGGGCGGAGACAGAGGGGGAAGCTGGGGCAAAGTGAGAGTAACATCAACATGTAACAGTTAGCTAGTGGGAAGCAGCAGCATAGCACAGGGAGATCAGCTTGGTGCTTTGTGACGACCTAGAGGGGTGGGATAGAGGCTCAAGAGGGAGGGGATATGGGGATATATGTATGCATATGGCTGATTAACTTTGCTGTACAACAGAAACTACCACCGTAATGTGAAGCAATTATACTCCAATAAAGACCTATTTAAAAAAAAAAAAGAAAGAAACTGCATCCCTATTTTATACAATTCAAAAAAATTAACTCAAAATGCATTGAAGACCTAAACATAAGACCCGAAACCGTAAAACTCCTAGAAGAAAACATAGGAAAAAAGGTCCTTGACACTATTCTTGGCAATGATTTTTTGGATATGACACCAAAAGCACAGGCAACAAAAAACAAAAATAAACAAGTAGGACTACATCAAACTAAAAAGCTTCTGCATGGAAAAGGAAATCATCGACAAAACAAAATAATCAACAGAGTGGGAGAAAATATTTGCAAACTGTCTTTGTCCATTCGGGCTGCTATAACAAAAAACTAGAGACTGGGTCGCTTATAAACAACAGAAATGTATTTATCACAGTTCTGGAGGCTAGAAGTCCAAGATCATGGCGCCACAGATTCCATGTGGTGGCTAGTGAGGGCTCTCTTCCTGATTCATGGCCAGTGTTTTCTCATTGTGTCCTTGAAAGGTGGAAGGGGGCTAGTCAGCTTCTGAGGCCTTCTTTATAAAGCCATTAATTACCTCCCAAAGGCTCCACCTCTTAATAGCATCACATCAGGACATCAAAATGAATTCTGGGGGGACACAAACATTCAAACCATAGCACAAACCATATATCTGATAAGGCATTAAGATCTGAAATATACAAGGAATTCACATGTATCAACAGCAAAAAACCCAAACAATTCGATTAAAAAATGGGCAGAACTAAAGAGACATTTTTCCGAAGAGGACATACAAATGGACAATAGGTACAAGAAAAGATGCTCAGCATCGCTAATCATCAGGGAAATGGAAATCAAAACCACAGTGAGGTATCACCTCACACCTCTTAGGACAGCAATTCCCAACAGTGGTGGGAATTGGTGCAGCCACTATGGAAAACAGTAAAGAGGTTCCTCAAACAATTAAAAATAGAGCTACCATATGCTCCAACAATCCCACTTCTGGGTGTGTATATATATATATATATGAAGGAAACAAAATTAGTATCCCCAAGAGACATGTGCACTCTCATGTTCTTTGTAGCATGATTCACAATAGCCAAGATATGGAAACAACCAAACTGTCCCTTGAGAGATGAATGGATTTAAAAAAGAAGTCCTGCCTCTTGCAACAACATAAATGAACCTGAAGGACATTATGACTAGTGATTTTAGACATATTAAAAAATGCTGAACTCATAAAAACAGAGAGTGGAAGGGTGGTTGCCAGGGGCTGGTGAGTAGGGGAAAAAGGAGATGTTGGTCAAAGGGTACACTCAGTTACAAGGTGAATAAGTTCTGGGGACCTAAGGCACAGTACTGTGACCATATAGTTCTGTATACCTGAAATTTGCTAAGAGAGTAGATTTTAAGCATTCCCGCCACTCACCCACAAGAATAAATGGTAACTATGTGAGATGGGGGATGTGTTAACTGACTTGACTGTGATAATCACTTCACAATATATATGTATATCAAATCATCACATTGTACGCTTTAAATATATATGGTTTTGTTAATTATACCTCAATAAAATTGGCAGAGAAGTAGTATGATGAATTTGGAGCCAAGTTCCGGGATGACTGGTCTGGTCACTGTGTGCAATGGATTAAGGAAGAGAGTGGAGGTGGGCAGATGAGTCAGGAGGCACTGTGGGTGCCTCAGCAAACACTAGTGGGTACCTGCCCAATATTCACCCTCTCCTTTTTCCTAACAGAGCCCTCACTTTGTCTGGAGCAGCAATCAGGAGTGGCCGAGTGATACAGCCCAGACAATGAGATGTAAGGAGAAGTCGCTAGGTGGTGCTTCTGGATAAGCCCTTTAAAAACAGGAAAGAGGGGCTTCCCTGGTGGCGCAGTGGTTGGGAGTCCGCCTGCCGGTGCAGGGGGCACGGGTTCGTGCCCCGGTCCGGGAGGATCCCACATGCCGCAGAGCGGCTGGGCCCGTGAGCCACGGCCGCTGAGCCTGCGCGTCCGGAGCCTGTGCTCCACAACGGGAGAGGCCGCAAAGGTGAGAGGCCCGCGTACTGCAAAAAAAAAAAACAGGAAAGACATGGCAAGATTGGCTTTTCAGTCTCTTACCTCTTTGTCCTTCCCCTCTTCCTGCCTGGAATATAGATGCAGTCCTGGAAATGGAACATTCACTTGTAACCACAGAGAGAAAAGCATGAGGACAAAAGCTACTTGCTCAGAATATCTGAGGCGAGAGAGAAGTCAGGTCTCTATTGGGCTGGGAAAGCTCTGGACCACTGACCTCCAGACATTGTGTTCCATAAGAAAACATAAAACTCCACTGGGTTAAGCTAATATAAATTTGTTTCTGTTGTTACTGCTGCTGTTAAGTTCAGATAAATGCAATTCCAAACTGACTGAGTGCTTTAAATTAGGAAATGGTGGTGAGAATGAAAAGAAGTCAGAGGCAAGAGATATCGTAGAATAAAATAAAAGAACTTAGCAGCATATTGAATATGGTGCAGAATAGAAGAGGAGGTTTCAAATCAAGGTAAATGGAGCCCTGAGGTGACCAAGAGAAAGAGGGGAGCTGACATTCACTGCTTGCCTCCTGTGTGCCAGACACCAGGCTGGTGCTTTACACACATTATCACAACTCACTGTCATCGCCACTTGATGAGACAGATGAACAGAAAGAAGGAAGAAGGACGAAGGAACAGCAGGTGTGCCAGGAAGGTGAAGACAACAGTGGTCTCATTTTTAGCTGTACGAAGTGAGAGGTGCTGGTGGCTCAGATGCATGGAGACCCATCGAGCAGGCAGACAGGAGTCTGGGAGCAGAATCAGGAGAACGCCAGGATGGCGAGCGACTTATTCAGACACTCTACGATGTGATGAGATTGTCCAAAGTTTAGAGAAAGAGAACAGGAGGACCAAAACCAGAACCTTGAGAAACTCCAACCTAGTAGACAGAAATAGGAAAAAGATACAAAGAACAAGCTTCCAGGGAAGTAGGAGGAGTATCAGAGACTCTGACTTTCTAGAACTCAAAAGAAAGGGTTTCAAAAAGGGGGTGGTAAAGAGTAATTTATATTATATGTAGATCAGAAAGGCTCAACACTAGACCAGGGGGTTAGCCCAGAGGCCAAAGCCAGCCGGCAGCCTGTTTTTCTAAATAAAGTTTAATCAAAATACAGCTACACCTACTCATTTACACATTGTCTATGGCTGCTTTCACCCCACGGGTGCACAGCTGAGTAGTTACAACAGAGATTCTGGTATGGCCTACAAACCTGAATTATTTACTACTCTTTGCAAAAAAGTCTGCCAACCTCAACCTCTGCCCTAGACAATGAGCTCCTATTCCCTCACCTGGCTGCCTAGATGTTTATTAAAGTCTGGCATATGGTGCAGGTGCCAATATCACTGAATTAATGAATAAATGACAAGAGACCATTAGATTGGAAAACAATCAGTAACCTCAAGTAAACAACTTCTGAAGAGTGTCTGGATACGAGGGCAGTCAGAGAGGAGGCGGTGACAGACACAAAAGAATTAAATTTGGAGAAATGGGAGCTACTTAGCTGTGACAAGAAGGTAAAGAGATAAGTAAAGAAACACTCTAAGGTGAAGAGTAGGAAAACAGAAGCAGCTCACACTGGATCACTGGGTCTGTCTGAGACCATTTGCAAAGTGAATATGGAGGTGCTTGGGGCTTCAAGAAAATGGAAAAGAAAGTGAGAATATTTGGAAATGCCTATATGGGAAAAACTGCTGCAAGTGAAAAAGAGAGGATGGAAAGGATTGTCGAGCAGGGGAGGAGGGTCCTCCTGAAGCTGAAGAGCACAGACGGGCAAGTCAACCAAACAAGGACAAGATACGCGAACACGCGGGTGTTCATGCTCTTCACACGGGGGGAGGGTTTGTGCAGAGGAGTGGGCTTATGAGCAATCTGTTATCTGTAAGTCTGAGTTCAGTGTACAGCAATGAAGACCCAAGCCTGAAAAGAACTTCAGATGAAGTCAATACTCCAACCACTTGTGCACTGTTTTAATCTTCCAGCTCAGAGAAGGAAGATGGCTAACTGCAAATTTCATCATCCTGCAACTAACACTTGATATAAAAAGTTCTTAGGCCTGACAAGTACTCAGGATCCCTTTTCATTATTCTTAGCAATGATTACTCAAATACAGGATTTGTATTTCCTTAGATCATGACCTTTGTATTCATATCACCTTCAAGCATCTTCTCTCATTCACCTCTCTGACCCATCACAAGAGAAGAGGGGTAAAGTGAGGATCAAAACAAGGATAGCCATGGATTTCTTAACCCAGAACTTGAATTTCTCTTTATCTTATTCTAAGACACCAATACCTTCTCTTGACCCCACTTTGCCGGCCAGCTACTCCCCCATTTTTCTGTTCCCCTTTGCACCAACTTCCTCAAGAGGGGGCTATACTTCCAAGCTCAAATTCCTCTCCTCCCATTCTCTTAAGCCCACTCCCGCCCCTCCTATTCCAGTGGAAGTCTGCACTGAGGTCCCCAGTGTCCCCTACACATTGCTAAATCCCCATGTGACACAATGAATCACTGTCTTCCTTGATTTGCAGGCAATTCTTGTTTTTGCAAGGCTCAGATATGCATGAATTTCACTTACCACCATCTGGTTAAATAACCCAGACCCTCAACAACACAGTTCAAATTTCAGTTAGTAACTGTGAGTAACTGCCTCAAGTGCAAATTGTCAGATTTTCAGTCCACGAATCATTACACAAATAATAGATGTGCATCACGATCAGCGACAATCATATATCACTTCTTTGAAAGACTGTCAGTGACTGATCACTGGGCATCTGTTTTTCAAGTCACACACAGACAGCAAAGTGTGTAGCTTATGTTGCCTCCTTTTCTCTAAAGGATAAACTCAAGTGACATTTTACAAAAATGAATAACTGAAAGAGAGAACTGGTCAACAAACATGAAAGCATGGCAAAGAAACCAAAAGAGGTAGAGCTAGAAGCAGAATTCAAGTCAAACACAATCGAGTTAGAGAAGAAATAGCTGACCGTGGGAATGCTGACACTGCTGTGGTTTAAGAGACTCTCGATGTGCAGGCAGAGGACCCTAGCAAAGGCTGGCTTATTGACATAAATGAGGGAAGTGGTTGTAACGAAAAGGATGAAGACACATGCCTTGGAGCAACTAAACCCGTGCACCACAACTACTGAGCCTGCACTCTAGAGCCCTCGAGCCACAACTACTGAAGCCCATGCACCTGGAGCCCATGCTTTGCAGCAAGAGAAACCACTGCAGTGAGAAGCCCGCGCACCGCAACGAAGACCCAATGTAGCCAAAAAAAGAAAAAAAAGGATGACGATATCCCAGATGCCAGCAAACAAAAAACTTCACATTAAAAGAACTCTGAGATATTTCACTCATTAAAGGAACTCTAGGATGTATTTCGCAACATTGAAAGCAAAAATAATAAAATGTTGGAAGTCAATCCAAACTTGGAAATGAATATGACAATTTGCCGAGGTACAGAAAAGACGTTCACTCTGTATCATAAGTTACATGACAAGAAGGCAAGCACTGTTCCAACTACTCTTAATATGCTTTTTATAAAGAAATAAAACACTTTTAATTCTCAATGTTGCCAATGTCTTAAATTACAGTGCACTAACAAAAATCAATTTTACTATTTTTCATTTCCCTGTACATTTATAACCATCAGAGCTTTTCATGTTTTGATAAAAATTTTTTAAAGTTGCAGAACAGCAGTAAATTTTCCCATTGGTGCTGAGATTGTTCTCATGGTCACGTTTACAGTCCCTACTGTGCAAAAGGGGACAGCCTGGATTCAGGACACCACACCCACTTGGTTTTCTTCCTGCCTCACTAGTCGTCCTGCTCAGTTTCTCTTCCCAACTCAGTGCTGGAGAACCCCAGAGCGCAATCCTTGGTGCTATTCTCTCTTCTTTGTCTGCAATTGACTACCTGAGAGATTTCACCCAGTCTCATGGCTGAAAATATCATCTATATGCCCACAACTCCCACAGCCCCAGACCTCTCACCTGAGCTCCAGATTTATATATCCAACAGCCCGTTTGATCTCTCTACTTGAATATCTAATAGGTATCTTAAACCTAGTACACTGGACGTCCCGGGTGGCGCAGTGGTTAAGAATCCGCCTGCCAATGCAGGGGACATGGGTTTGGAGCCCTGGTCGGGGAAGATCTCCAAACCCATGGAGCAACTAAGCTCGTGCGCCACAACTACTGAGCCTGTGCTCTAGAGCCTGCGAGCCACAACTACTGAGCCTGCGGACCACAACTACTGAAGCCCACGCACCTAGAGTCCATGCTCTGCAACAAAAGAAACCACTGCAATGAGAAGCCTGCACACTGCAACGAAGAGTAGCATCCTCTCGCCGCGACTAGAGAAAGCCTGTGTGCAGCAATGAAGACCCAACATAGCCAAAAAATAAATAAAATTAAATAAAAATTTAAAAACAAAACGAAAAAAAAAAAAAACCCTAATATATCCCAAACTGAAATCCCTCCTGCCTCCGCCCTGCCAGAAAAAACCCTCCTCTACCCACAGTAGACTTCTTCCCCATCTCAGTTGCTGGCAACTCCTTTCCAGCTGCTCAGGCCAAAAACCTTAGTCATCCTTACCTACTCTCGTATCTCCCCTATATCATCTGTCTGAATCCTTATTAGCTCTACCTTAAAATATACCCCACATCAGACCACTTCTCCCCACCTTCACTGATACTACCCTGGTCCATGCACCGTCACCTCTTGCCTAGATCACTGCCACATTCTCCTAACTAATCTCCCTCTGAATCTATTCTTAACACAACAGCCCCTTCTTTTAAAACACATGTCAAATGGTGCCCCTCCTCTACTCGGAAGCCCCATGGTGGCTCTCGCTTTCACTCAGAGGAAAGCCACCACCCTTCCAGAGACCTAGCAGGTCCTACACAACCTGGGCCCTTGCTAACTTCCTACCTCCAGCTTCTGCTTCTCTTCCTCACTCCTCCACTGCCGCCACTCACCGGCCTACTTCTTGCCAGTGTTACCTGTGTGCTCCGAGTGTGCTAATACGTAGAGTCTTAGCACTCACTGCTCCCTCTCTTCCTGGAAAGCTCTCCCTCCACACGTCCACGCAGCTGACTCCTTTACCTTCACGTGTCTGCTCAGTGCCACCTTCTCAAGGTGTGACCACCTCCCCCAACCAACTGCAACCCACCCCCACCTTCCAGAACCCTTATCACCCTTGTTTTGCTCCACTTCCCCACAGCACTCATCACCCAACACACTGCATAACTAACTTACTGGTGCTGTTTATTAGCTATCTCCCGCTGCTTAGAGGGTCAACTCCATGAGGGCAGCAACTTCTGGTCTATTTTGTTTACTGATAAAAGCCTAAGGGCCTAGTGATAGTGTCTGATACATACAAGGCACTCAATAATTATTTGCTAAATATATGAAGTTGAAAAAGTTCTAAGTTACTAGTTATTATATTGGACCCAGGTAACCTAGGTTGTCTAAGACCTTTCATTGGTGAGGGAAATCTGAAAATCTAAAATGTGATCATCCATTCATTTTAAGAACTGCTTCCTGAATATCTCATTGTGCCAAAGCCAAAATGGACCTTAGATGGTCAAACATACTTGTCCAATTCTGGTGCAGGAGCTTCTTGCTTTCGAACACGGCTCTGAACTGACAGGAGTGCTTCTGGTGAATACTGGGCAGCATTGCTCTCCATGTATTTCAGAACACAGTTGTCTGTATCAAGGATGACGAACCGGTGGCCAAACACTGGGGAAAGGGTAGAAATACATTTTGCCTGGTTATGTTCTTATCAGGCAACCGAGAGTAAAAATTCACAGATATGTATTTGTGACCTAGACTAATGAACTTTCAGTTGCTCTCTAAACTAATATGCACTAGTTTGCTCGGTGTTTAGGGAGCTCAGAGTTTTCATCTACAGCCAACAAATGCAACTAATTTACAGTTTAATTGATAAAGGAGATTTATACACTGTACCACATGTACAGCTGGACTGCAAACTAACTGCTTCCTACAAGGGTTAACTGAATTAAATTCCCAATAAGAAGAACCCATTCACTTGGCCAGAAAGAGAGCCTAAACTGTGTTGAGACTTACCCTCAATCACAGCACCAATGAAGAAGTCACTGGGGCCATAATAGATGGGGTTTTCCACCGAGGAGCCTGGTTTGACAACTTTAGTTCTGCCAAGATACTTGCCCCCAATGATACCAGAATTGCGAACAGGAGGCTCAAAGATACTGATCATGTCAGTGGCTAGAAAATAAGAGAAGACAAATCGGCGGTCTTTGTCCTCTGGGATGGGGGATTCCTGGAAAGGTGAAGAAAAGAGGATATTATGAAGGTACGTGATCTACGCAGAAGCCTCAAACTGAAATATCTACGGGGACTAGGGTACAATATAAGCCTAACATATGAAGTATAATATAAATGAACAGTATGGGGTGGGGCTCCGGGGACCGGGAAAGGACATACCTCATCTAAGGGAGGCTGCCCCAACTCACCTCCACTTGATTGTTGCCATGTGGGAATGAATATAGGCCCAATGTTGCTAGATCCAATTTTTCATGAGAAAACAGAAATCTGGATTACTATATAAAAACCCTGACTTTAAAATGTTGACTTCAACTCTTTAAAAGCACCAGGTAGGCCAAAGAAAACATATGGGCTACATTCTGTCCACAGGCTGCCAGTCTGAAACCTCGTGGCTGACATTATGTTCAACTTCGAGGACACTAAAGTGATTAGGCAAAGCTTATGCCTTTAAACAAATCCATTTTTATACATAATTTAAAAAAGAAAATTTAAGAAGGGAGGAAGGAGTAACATGTCATAGAGTTGAAGTGATTCTGAGAAACTACGTTGTTGATAAGACTTTTCCTAAATCAAATCGCCGAGAAACAAATTCCAGACTGAACAAGCCTAAATACAGACATGCTTATTCTTGACTAAAATCCTCTCACATCACAATTTCAGCACACACCTTCTCATTCAGACCATGGAATTATTTGTGTCATAATTTCTCATTTAGTAGAGAAAGTCATTGGATTTCCTCTTAGTAAAATAATTTCCTCATACCATTCCCTGACAGTCTCCAAACTTTTTTCGTTGAACACCCTTATAATAAAAAAAAATTTTTTTAAACAAATAAAAATAAAATCACATCATTCCTCTCCTCTCAAACCTCCAGAGGATTCCCATCACACTTAGAATAAAATAAAGTTCTGAGCAGGACTACAGGCACGGGTGTACAAGGGGGTTGGGAGCAACAGCTCACCCTGGCAGGAAGGAGTATTTAAAAAATTTTTTAAATTGTTTTTGCCATTTTATTTTGAACTAAGTTTATCAGACTTAGAGAAAAGTTGCATAGTTGAGAATTCTCGTAAGCCCATCACCAAGCCTCACCTAACAGTAATATCATAGCACAGTTATCATAATCATAATCATAGCACAGTTATCAAACCCAGAAAATGATGGTATAATGCTTTAAATAAACTACTGTCCTTATTCAAATTTCACCTGTTTTCCACTTATGTTCTTTCTCTGTTTCAGGATCCTATACTGCATTAGTTGTTATTTCTCTTTAATCTCATCCAATTTGTGACAGTTCCTCAGTCTGCTCTTGTCTTTCATGACCCTGACATAAGTACTGGTCAATTATTTTGTTGACTGTCCCTCACGCATCTCACTTTTGCATCTTTGGCAAAAATACCACAGGGGGGGAAAAAAACACGTCCTTCTCTGTGCATATCAAGGAGTTCATGATAACAAAACATCTTTTTATTGGTGATGTTGAACTTGATCACTTGGTTAAGAAGATGCCTGGTGGGTTTCTCCCCTGTAAAGTTACCATCTTTCCCTTTGCAGTTAGTAAATATCTTGAGGGAGGTACTTTGAAACCATGAAAATCTTGTTTCTCCTCAAAGGTTTTCCCACTAATTTTAGCATCCGTTGATGGACCTTGTCAGCAACAAGTACTGCTGAGGTGTGTGCTTAATGGTAATTTTCTATTGCACTCTTCTCTTCTCCATTTGTTCATTGAAATTCTACTGTATGATAATCTCCAGGTCCATCATGTTGCTGCAAATGGCATTATTTCATTCCTTTTTATGGCTGAGTAACAGTCCATTGTATGTACGTATGTGTGTCTGTGTGTGTGTGTATATACATACATACATACATAAATACATATATATGCCACAACTTCTTTATCCATTCATCTGTCAGTGGACATTTAGGTTGCTTCCATGTCTTGCCTATTGTAAATAGTGCTGCTATGAACATTGGGGTGCATGTACCTTTTCGAATTATATTTTTCGTTAGGTTGAGTCCTAGTCCTGTCTCTGTCTAAGCAGTTAAGACCTGGGACACATCAATTAGCCTCTCTGATCCTTATGTTTTGAAACATAAAATGAGTATATTATATTGCCTGACTCACAGACAGTGTATGTGTAAATAAATTCATTTACCCATTCATCCAACAGTTATTGAGTACCTACAAAGTCTAAAGAGACATGACCCCTGCCCTCAAGGAGGTCATAGTTACTATGTCATAATTCAACAAACCTCTTGAACTTTAACAGTAACTCAAAGAACTTAGCAACAATGCAAAACCTTCATTAATCAGAATTCTTAATGTATGGAGTGTTCTAGTTGACCTAGAATTTGCTAGAACTCCCTTGTTTCAAAGCTTTTTCAATATTTAAAATATACATTAGTCAACTATGTTCTCATTTAATTTTTATTTTTTCAAATACATTTCTATTCCCAGTGTAACTTATTTCAATTTCTCCTATTTATGTCTATATTTCTAAATAAAATGGTTATATTTCTATTTCTGCTTTTTTTTCCTATTTTTAAAGACATTATCCTTTGAATTATTATCAGTAATTTGCTTCAGGTAATTCAGCCAGTGAGTGGAACACTCAGGATTTGAATTTATGTCTGTTTCCAAACCTCTCAGCCACTAGCCATATGACCTCTCAAAGTTCACATCTATTAAATTAGTATGATTCCATTTGTCACATTTAATGAATATAAAATACATCAAGCTAGATATCTACCAATGATAAAAATTACTAAGACATGGTCCCTACCCTCAAGAAAATCACAGTTCACTGGAAAGGCACACAAATAGATAATTTGAATGTAAGTCAAGCTTTCATAATTGCTTAATAAAAACGGCCAAAATGCCTGTCAAAATTTGAGGGATAGAGAGATTAATGATTTAAGAAAGACTGTGAGGGCAGATAGGACTTGAGCTAGGTCTTGGTTCAGGGGCACCATACTTAATACTATCCAACCTGCCTGAAGGTTGGAACCAATGGTTGTTTAAATAAACACAGAACTCTGACAGCTGTTACTCTAGAGCTTACAGACAAAACAGACAACTGTGCACAGTACTGAGACAGAACAGAATCTTAGGATATAAAAGTTGTCCTTGGGGCTTCCCTGGTGGTGCAGTGGTTGGGAGTCTGCCTGCCGGTGAGGGGGACGCGGGTTCGGGTCCTGGTCCGGGAGGATCCCGCATGCTGCGGAGCGGCTGGACCCATGCGCCGCAGGTACTGAGCCTGCGCTCCGGAGCTGGCGAGCCACAACTACTGAGCCCGTGTGCCACAACTGCTGAAGCCCGTGCACCTAGAACCTGTGCTCCACAGCAGAGGCCTGTGCACCACAACGAAGAGTGGCCCCTGGTCACAACTAGAGAGGGCCCACGTGCACCGGCGAAGACCCAGTGCAGCCAAAAATAAAGTAAATAAAATAAATTAAAAAACAAAAATTGTCCTCACCAGTGCAGCCAAATAACGAAGCACCTTGTTCTCATTCATCAGCATTTTAATAACATCTTTTTTTGGAGCTTTTGGAATGAGCGCAAAGCAATTCTGAGCAGAGTCTTCAACTAGTCCAAAACCGTTATAGGGAGGTAATTCCTGAAGAAACACAGGAAGTAAGAAATAAAGCAGATGCTCCTTGTTCTAAAAATTAAAGGTAACTGTAAGTTTCTTTTTAAAATCTAGAAAACATTTATTTAAAAGCAATTTCTACATATACAAATGTAATCAGAAAAAAATAACATATCACATAGTCCATTCCTCTTTATAGATTTTACACCATGATCACTGCTCACACAAGTGACTGATGATGCTACAAAGTAACCCTCAGGGCTGGATTTAATCTTAATCTATCACTGATGTCCACTGCCAAAGCAGAGCCTGGCCCTGCCCCCAGCCCCAATCCTGGCCCCTGTGGCCCTCCAGCACGGTGAAGCCCATGGGTCTGTCTGTGACTTCTTTGTCTGGGATGTGGGTCTCAGCCGGGCAGATCTGGAAACTGTTTTCTCAATTCACCCAAAGTGGGCACGTGTGTGTGTTGGAGGTAGGGGTAAGGTGGGGGTGTTAGGACTTGGTTCATGCTACTTACTTCCGAGTTACCTCCGTATTTCTAATATTTTAATTTCTTTCTTTAAAAAATTTTAATTTTATTTATTGATTTTTGGCTGCATTGGGTCTTCGTTGCTGCGCGCGGGCTTTCTCTAGTTGCAGTGAGCAGGGGCTACTCTTCGTTGCAGTGCACAGGCTTCTCATTGCAGTGGCTTCTGTTTATTGCGGAGCATGGGCTCTGGGCATGTGGGCTTCAGTAGCTGTGGCTTGGGCTCAGTAGTTGTGGCGCACAGGCTTAGTTGCTCCGAGGCATGTGGGATCTTCCCGGACCAGAGCTTGAACACGTGTACCCTGCATTGGCAGGCGGATTCTTAACCACTGCGCCACCAGGGAAGTCCCTATTTTTATTTCTTCATTTTTGCCTAAGAGAATGATAGCCATACTTCACTGAGAACTCACACTCCCCTGTCCACACAGGATTCCCCTTTCCTAGAGAAGGAGCAAACTCATGGAACTAAATTCCAGATGCAAAGGTTATTTGGTGAGTGTGAAAATTTAGGATGAACCTATGTTTTTCATTTAGGTTCCATGAAGGGCTGAAAGCACCGCTAGAGGATGCTAAGATTTGTTTGTCTAAAAACTTAAGTAGAGGGCTTCCCTGGTGGCACAGTGGTTGAGAATCTGCCTGCCAATGCAGGGGACATGGGTTCGAGCCCTGGTCTGGGAAGATTCCACATGCCGAGGAGCAACTAGGCCCGTGAGCCACAACTACTGAGCCTGCGCGTCTGGAGCCTGTGCTCCGCAACAAGAGAGGCCACGATAGTGAGAGGCCCGCACACCGCTATGAAGAGTGGCCCCCACTCGCTGCAACTAGAGAAAGCTCTCGCACAGAAACGAAGGCCCAACACAGCCAAAAATAAAAATAAATAAAAATTTAAAAATAATAATAAAAAATCATGTATCTAAAAAAAAAAACTTTAGTTCAGAGGTTATTTTCCTCCCTCTCATCAATGCTAGGCGGACTGCAGCTGAGTTCTTTTTCTCTCCTTTCTGCTATGCTTTCTCAGCAAACTAGCTTGTACCATGCTTTTACTTGTAGATACCCTCCCCAAATCTTTTAATATACTGTATTCAGGGACTTTAACAAGTTAGTCTATATGAGCCCTGCTCCACCTGCAACAGGGGACTCCCTCAGAAACCAGGGACTCTGCTATGTTCATCCAAGGTGGGGTGCTTAGAACACTGATCCTTCACCCACTTCCTGGGCTGTAGTTACTGTGATCTTCATGGCTGGAATATGACTAATGGATCCAGTAGATGGACAATGACTTAATTTGCTCCAAATGCAAAACCACTACTCAGTGAATATACACGGCTGCCAATGGACAGAAGGACTTGGGGTGAGGCACTGCATGCTAAGCTGACTTACTCTGGAGGTGGGCGGAAATGCACAGTGGTGGAGTCTAATATCAATACACAGTGAGAGCAGCCTGGTTGGGGGGTGTGGGGGGAGGTTAAGGAGTTTTAAAATAGGGAGGTTAAGTTTCTGAGCACCTTCCTCTCAAATTCCTTTTGTTTTAACAGGCTTCTACCTAGTTTTCCCAAGTTGCATCTCATTTCCTCTGCTTGGAATAAAGACCTTCTCTAAATATCAGCCCCTGTGCCTGTGGTCCTGGCACCATGCTCTTCATGCTCCAAGCTACCGCCTGGGTCCTGTTCTAAATTAGAACCATTCCTCTGACTGGACATTATCACGCCTAGACACTCCTATTCGTATGACCCACCTTCCAGAGCTTCTGCCCAGGCTTTCTTAATAATGCACGCACACACAAAGTCTTAAGAGTCCCTCATCCTTCAGATGCTGCCTTCAGAGGCCAGCTCCACGGCAAATGAGCTCTCCTGGTCTTGGCTTCTTCCTCCTCCCTACTAGCATGTCTCCAGATGGATCCAGCACATCTGGCTTCTGGATCCATGTGGACTTACTCCTGATCTGGCAGATCAGCCTGACCTGGGTATCGAGATTCTCAAATTACATATACGCACTGCATATCCACTTCTGTCCCTGCCCATCAGCTTGACTCTGGCTTGGTCCCTCTAGAACCTGCTACGGCTCTCATCCCTGTGTTCCAACTACATTGTGTAGAGTTTAGATGACTGAGAGGTAATGATTGAGGAGAGCTAAAAAGTATTTGCTGCTTGGTAAGTGGAGCTTTCCTACTCATTTCCAACAAAGACTTTCATGGAGAGGCAGAGAGGATTTATTTGTAGCAGAATTATTTATTATAGAGAAAATAAACTGACCAAACACTATAATTAATGTGCCATATGTAAGGATGGAGAAAACATTGTATTATACAGAGTGACTGAGACAGGGCAAAACAAACAAACCAAAATCTATAGTGGTTCTCCAGTTCTCTCTGCTCTCTATCCAAGTCTTCCCTCCCTTTCTTTCTTTAGAAGACAAGTTTGGGGGGTGGTAAGGTGATAGTAATGAGGATGGAGAGCAGGGCTATTCTAGGACTCAAAGCTTTTATCAGCTCAAAACACAGAACAAAGCCGTCCACTAGGAAAAGTGCACCAGTGTGCTACAAGCCCTCCCCATCCTACTTCCTGGTTAGGTGAGACTCCTCCTTATGAGAATGTTTGACATTTAACAGGATTACCCTTGTACTTTTCATTGTGATGCCTGGACTGCAATCTCACACAATATTTATCTATAAACTCAAGTGGTGGAGTAGTTTGGTTGATCAAAATCTAGATCTGTTCACATGGTATTTTTCCTGTAGACTGCATCAAATGCTGCCCCCAAAACTGGGGCATAGGGACATGGGTTTTATTTTAATTCTTAATCCATGAGCACATTCATGGGTAAGGAGTTCTATCAGAGGAAAAACTGACAGCAAGAGGCACTATCATCACCCACACTCCCTTCTGGAAGCTTTATTGCCCCAGGAACGCCTAGCACCAAAATCCAAATCCTTCTTTGTAATTGTTTTTTATAAGATGTTGCTTCTAAAAGCCTTGCCTAAGATATCACTTGCCTTTGAGGGGAACAAATACATACTGCCTAGGCAGTCTTCTTCAGTCTATCCAGGAAACACACCACATACTTCCTATTTGCCAGGCACTGTGTTAGGTGCTAGGAGCACAAAGATGAACAGTGGTCCTGCTGTCAAGGAACTTAGTCTCACAGAAAAATTCATAAACAGATGTTTTAATACGATAAGTGCTAGTGGAGGGAGGCACAGAGTATCCCAGGAACACAGACGATGGGGGGCGAGCCCTGCCTGGGACTTCAGAGAAGCTTTCTTGGAAGAGAGAAAGCCTACACTGAGTTGTGAGAGTTAAGAAAAAGCCATGTAGAGAAATGATGGAGAAGTGGTTCAAGCAGGAGAAAGAGCATTAGCGAAAGTCCAGGGGAATAAAACAGGATGCAGAACCACCTGTAATTCAGTAGAATTGGAGGCTAAGTGCAAGCAGCATGGGCAGCAGATGCGGGGAAGGCAGGGGCCCAGGCTGGAGGAATTCAATCATTCCATCATTCCAGTAGTGTCTTTCAAAAAGAAAAAAGCCCACGGACATTATTTTATACACACGCTGGCAAAATAAAGATGGGCCGCAGGTGCTAACACACTATTTTATACATGGGCAACAAAGAGGTTGTTTGAGTTGTTCCTGCCCCAAATAGGTACGACAAGCACCAGTGTTTTGGTCTACGACACTGTGGCCTTAACACTTTAGATGCTTGTTGAATCTGCTGTGTAATTCTGAAAACATGCAATTGTCATTTCAAACTCTAAAATATATGGCTGAGCCACTCTGAAGGTTCAAGTTTATTAAATTATTATTTTGGTGCATTAAAGACAACATGAACTTACTCTCAGAGTGGACTTTGACAAGGTGCACAGAACTGAATTTTGGGGTTCCGCGTGATTTTAAGGAGAGCGATGTTGCAATTAAAGAACACCGTCTTCCAACATCTTCAGTGAATCAGTTTTTGTTTTGCCCCCAATCACTTTTTTTTTTTTTTTTGGTACACGGGCCTCTCACTGTTGTGGCCTCTCCCGTTGCGGAGCACAGGCTCCAGACGCACAGGCTCAGCGGCCATGGCTCATGGGCCCAGCTGCTCCGCAGCACGTGGGATCTTCCCGGACCGGGGCACGAACCCGTGTCCCCTGCACCGGCAGGTGGACTCGCAACCACTGCGCCACCAGGGAAGCCCTCCCAATCACTTTTTAAGTAAAAGGGTTTGATAAATAGGCAAGAAAAAATGAAATGCCTTAGGGGTCTGGAATTTTAAAAGATGTCTTTTTTTTAATCAAAAAGCTTTAAAATTATTAAAGTAACACAAGGCTTGCTATAAAAACTGAAATTGAGGGAACTCCCTGGTGGTCCAGTGGTTAGGACTCCACGCTTCCACTGCAGGGGACATGGGTTCAAGTCCTGGTCAGGGAACTAAGATCCCATAAGCCATGTGGCATGGCCAAAAAAAAAAGCGAAATTACAACCACACAGTATAGAAAGAAAGCTCCCTGGTCATCTCCCACTTCCCTCCCTCCCTCCCCTTCCCACGGTGAACTAACCACTGTTAATAGCCCGGGGAAACATTCCTCCGGGTCTTTTCCTCAGTAATATAAGCAGATGTTGTATACAGTAATCTACAAAAATAGTGCCATGTCATGTATTCACAATCCCTTAAAAATGTTATGGACATCTTCTCATGTTAATATGCACAGACTCCCTCTTTTTTTAACAAGTCTTATAGTCCTCTAATTATATGGATGGATATTCTGTAATTTATTCTGCCAATGTCCTTACACTTTATTATAAGTAATGCTACACTACACATCCTCACATATATCTATTTAAAATCCCCAAACCAGATTTTCTGGGTCAAGAGATACGTGATATTTTATTTTGAAAAAGTTTAAATGAGACAAACTGCCCTTCAGAAAAGTTTTTCTCATTGTTCGCCTATTAACAGTACACGAAATGCCTACTGCATCACACCAGGGCAAACACTGGATACTGTGAGTCTTTTTAAATCAAACAGATCCTAAACCTCATTATTTTCATTTCTCTTTGTTTGATTATCAATTGAGGGTCTTTCCATATGTTCATTAGCCATTTGTAGTTCTTTTGTGAACTGCTCTATTTCACATGCTTTGTCCATTTTTTTTATTGGGTATTCACATAAGAGCCTTTTTTATCCTTTTCCTTAAATTTCTATTAATGCATCAGAAGATGAACTCTCTCTCTAACCTCAGAACCAGTGTCCTGTTACCTGTTTCACAGGAGGTGGTTCCTTCTTGCTCACATCAATGCGTGGTAAATCAGAGATTCCAAATTTTTCTTTGTAATACTGCCGAGTAAATGGATCACAATCATAAATGAAGAAAGTTCTCCCAAGTATAGTGAGTGGCTTCCCAACAATGAAGTCTTTGGCAGTATACCATTCCAACACCTCCTTGTCTGAGATTTCCAGCACACACCGAGGGAAGTTCTCTAACAAAAGACAGCAGGGAGAGGAAAGAAAAGGAATGAGGATGGGAAGAAAGACTGACACACAGCAGCCAGGCATTCCTGAGAACCAGAGGGAGTGCAGGCTTCAGCTCTGACCGAGGGTCAGGGACTCCTCCACACTCCCTGCAGAACACAGGGCTGAGTATTTCCATCTGCGAACAGGACACATAAATAATAACCCAGATTGTTTCTGTAAAGTCTCTCTCCCATATTCGGCTTGAACTATCCCTAGAGGTCACCAATCTTAGTAGAATTAACACTTAGAAGGAATCATTAAAAGAGAAAAGAATAAATGTCCTTCTATAAAGACAGAGTATTGGATCTATGGTGGGGGGTCCAAGTCACTTACTTCAACCACCCACCCATTTATCCGTTCATCTAACAAATTATTAGTGACCACATATACCGTGTACCAGGTACACTGCTGAATACAGAGATTATAACAATTAACAGTATGGATAAAATTCCTGCCTTGATGGAGAAAACATTCTATTCGGGGCCACAGACTCTAAACACACAAAACATGGTTTCATTTCAATTGTGGTCACTGCTACGAGGGCAGTCTGATCTAGTCCTGTGCCAAGAGGCAGGGACAGTCAGCACAATGGTTCCAGTAATCCGTTCATCTGGGAAATCAACAGATTTTCAAACGTAGAATCAACCTTCCATTTTTGGAATAAATCTAACTTGTCACACTCTCTTATGAAAACTAGGTGTTGATTGTTTAAGACTGATTCCCTGCAACTTGGCCTCCATGGAAACCATAAGATCATCAGTCAGTTCTAGTAAGGTGCCACACTTTGTAGCTGGAACCACAAAGCTTGGCCCCAGAACTCTGATGACAGGGGGCATGAGAGGGGGATTGGTACTATCCTAACTGATAATTGCTAAGAAAATAAGGAAGGAGGCTAAGGTTCTGCTACAGCATTCAGAAAACCTAACGCTCCAGCCCTTGATTTGCCAAAAGAAAAGGGTTGGCTGCTTCCCAATCACACATCTTAAACGCCCTACAGACCAATGGTTCCTTCTCCCAGTGTCTAGTGCCCAACCCTACTAGAGCTCTCTGAGTCACCCCAGGAAGTGATGGGCAGTGGAGGACACAGCTCATGACTCTGTGGCATTATTCTCTTTTTTTGGCCACGCCATGTGGCTTGTAGGATCTCAGTTCCCTGACCAGGGAACAAAGCCACGCCCTTGACAGTGAAAACACAGAGTCCCAGCCACTGGACTGCCAGAGAATTCCCCAATAATTATTACTTTAAATGTAAGTGGACTAAATGCTCCAATCAAAAGACATGGAGGGGCTGAATGAATAAAAAAACAAGATCCATCTACATGCTGCTTACAAGGGACTCACTTCAGACCTAAGACAGACAGACTGAAAGTGAGAGGATGAGAAAGGGTATTCCATGCAAATGAAAATGAAAAGAAAGCTGGGGTACCAATATTTATATCATACCAAGTAGACTTTAAAACAAAGCCTGTAAAAAGAGACAAGAAAGGGCATTACATAATGATAAAGGGATCAATCCAAAAAGATGTAATAATTGTAAATATATATACAGCCAACATAGAAGCACCTAAGTACATAAGGCAACTATTAACAAACAAAAGGAGAAACTGACGGTAACACAATAATAGAAGGGGACTTTACCACTCCAGTTACATCAATGGACAGATCATCCAGACAGAAAATCAAAAAGGAAACACTGGCCTTAAATGACATTAGACCAGATGAACTTAATAGAAATATATAGAACATTCCATCCGAAAGCAGCAGAATACATTCTTTTCAAGTGCACATGGAACATTCTCCAGGACAGATCACATGCTAGGCCACAAAACAAGTCTCAGTAAATTTAAGAAGACTGAAATCATATGAAGCATCTTCTCTAACCACAACACCATGAAACTAGAAATCAACTACAAGGAAAAAAAAAAACTGTAGACCTTGAGATTACCTTACTAGCTAAGTCAGAAGGAGAAAGACAAATATCATATGATATCACTTATATGTGGAATCTAAAATATGACACAAATGAACCTATCTACAAAACAGAAACAGACTCACAGACAGAGAACAGACTTGTGGTTGCCAGGGGCGGGGTGTGGGAGGGATGGATTCTGAGTTTGCGGTTAGCAGATGTAAACTATGATATATAGAACGGATAAACAAAAAGTTTCTACTGTATAGCACAAGGAACAATATTCAACATCCTGTGATAAACCATAATGGAAAAGAATATAAAAAGAATGTGTGTGTGTGTGTGTGTGTGTGTGTGTGTGTATATACGTATATATACATATAACTGAACCACTTTGCTGTATAGAAATTAACACAACATTGTAAATCAACTATACTTCAATAAAATAAAGAAAAAACACTGTAAGAAACCCAAATGTGTGGAGGCTAAACAATATAGTACAAAACAACCAGTTGGTCACTGCAGAAATCAAAGAGGAAATAAAAAATACCTGGAGACAAATGAAAACGGAAACACAATGATACAAAATGCTATGGGACACAGCAAAAGCAGTTCTAAGAGGAAAGTGTATAGCAATATAAGCCTACCTCAGGAAATAAAAAATCTCAATCTAACCTTACACCTAAAGGAAGTAGAAAAAGAAGAATAAGCAGAATCCAAAGTGAGTAGAAGGAAAGAAATAATAAAGATCAGAGAGGAAATAAATGAAATAGAGACTAAAAAAAACAACAGAAAAGATCAATGAAACTAAGAGGTGTTTCTTTGAAAAGATAAACAAAATTATAAAACTTTAGCCAGATTCATCAACTAAAAAATGAGAAAGGATCCAAATAAATAAAATCAAAAATGAAAGAGAAGTTACAACTGACACCATAGGAATACAAAGAATCATAAGAGATTAGTATGAACAATTACACGTCAGCAAAATGGACGACCTAGAATAAATGGATAAATTCCTAAAAACACACCATCTCCTAAGACTGAATCAGGAAGATATAGAAAATATGAATAGACTGATTATTAGTAATGACATTGAATCAGTAATCAAATAACCCCAAGAAACAAAAGTCTAGGACCAGAGGGCTTCACAGGTGAATTCTATTAAACATTTAAAGAAGAGTTAATACCTAACCTTCTAAAGTATTCCAAATAATTGAAGGAGGAGAAATGCTTCTGAACTCACTCCATGAGGCCAGCATCACCTTGATACCAAAACCAGACAAAGGCACCACAAGAAAAGAAAATTGTAGGCCAATATCACTGATGAACATAGATTCAAAAACCCTCAAAAAACATTAGCAAACAGGATACAGCACTATGTTAAAAGCATAATACAATACGATCAAGTAGGATTTATCCCAGGGGTGCAAGGATGGTTCAAAACCCACAAATCAATCAATGTGATTAACAAATTGCAGAATAAAAATCATATGATCATCTCAATAGGTGCAAAAAAAGCTTTTGGTGAAATTCAGCATCCATGTATGATAAAAGCTCTCAACAAAGTGGGCAGAGAGGGAACTTTCCTCAACTTAATAAAGGCCATACATGACAAGCCCACAGCTAACTTCACACTCAACAGTAAAAAACTTAAAGCATTTTGTCGAAGACTAGAAACAAGAGAAGGAAGACCACTCACTCCAATTTTATTCACCATAGTATTGGAAGTCCTAGCCATAGCAATCAGACAAGAAAAAGAAATAAAAGGAATCCAAGTTGGAAAGGAAAAAGTAAAACTGCTACCGTTTGCAGATGATATGGTACTATATATATAAAATCCTAAAGGTGCCACAATAAAACTTAGAACTAATAAATGAATTCAGTAAAGCCATAAGATACAAAATATACAGAAATCTGTTGCAATTCTATATGCTAACAAAGAACTAACAGAAAGAGAAAACAAATCCATTTACAACTGCATCAAAAAGAATAAAATACCTAGAAATAAATCTAACCAAGGAGGTAAAATACTTTTACTCAGAAAACTGTTAAGACTCTGACGAGAGAAACTGAAGACAACACAAACAAATGGAAAGATACACTGTGCTCATGGATTGGAAGAATTAATATTGTTAAAATAAACATATTACCTAGTCTGCAGATTCAATGCAGTCCCTATCAAAATACCAATGGCATTTTCCACAGAACTAGAACAAATAATTCTAAAATTTGTATGGAAACACATAAGGCTCTGAATAGCCAAAACAATCTTGAGAAAGAAAAACAAAACTGGAGGTACCATGCTCACTAATTTCAAACTATACTACAATCCTGCAATAATCAAGAGTATGGTACTGGCACATAGATCAATGGAACAGAACAAAGAGCCCAGAAATAAACCCACACTTATATGATCAATTACTCTATGACAAATCAGGCAAGCATACACAATGGGGAAAAGACAGACTCTTCAATAAGTGGTGTGGAGAAAACTGGACAGCCACACGTTAAAAGAATCAAACTGGACTACTTACTCACACCATATACAAAAATTAACTCAAAATAGAATTAAAATTTACATGTAAGAATTGAAACCATAAAACTCCTATTAGAATACATAAGCAGTACATTCTTTGACATCAGTCTTAGAAACATTTTTTTTTGGATATGTCTCCTCAGGCAAGGGATACAAAAGCAAAAATAAACCAATGGGACTACAACAAACTAAAAAGCTTTTGCACAATGAAGGAAACAAGGAATCAAACAAAAAGGCAACCTACTGAATGGGAGAAGCTATTTGCAAATAATAAATCTGATAAGGGGTTTAATATCCAAAATATAGAAAGAACTCATACAACTTGACATCAAACAAAAAACCCGCCTGATTAAAAAAATGGTCTGAGGACCTGAATAGACATTTTTCCAAGGAAGACATACAGATGGCCAACAGGCATATGAAAAGATGCTCAACATCACTAATCACCAGAGAAACACAAATCAAACCCACAATGAGATACCACATCACACCTCTCAGAATGGCTATTATCAAGACGACAACAAATAACAAATGTTGGCGAGGATGTGGAGGAAAGGGAACCCTTGTGCACTGTTGGTGGGAATGTAAAATCAGTGCAGCTACTATGGAAAACAGTATGGAGATTCCTCAAAAAATTAAAAACAGAACTATCATGAGATCCACCAATTCCACTTCTGGGTATTTTTCTGGGGAAAAAAAAAAACACTAATTCAAAAAGATTTATGCACCCCTCTGTTCACTACAGCATTATTTACAATAGCCAAGATATGGAAGCAACCTAAATGTCCATGGATAGATGAATGGATAATAAGAAAGTGCTGTATACACACATACACACACACACACACACACACACACACAATATTACTCAACGATAAAAAAGAATGAAATCTTGCTATTTTTGACAACATGGATCTAAAGGGTATTATGCTAAGTGAAATAAGTCAGACAGAGAAAGACAAATACTGCATTTCACTTGTATGTGGAATCTAAAAAAGTAAAACAAAAGAATAAACATAACAAAACAGAAACAGACTCATAGATACAGAGAACTAACTGGTGGTTCTCAGAGGGGAGTGGGGTAAGATGATGAGTGTAATTGATGAGGGAAACTAAGAGGTACAAACTTTAGTTGTAAAATAAATAAGTCATGGGGGTGTAATGTACAGCATAGGGAATATAGTCAATGATACTGTAGGGACTTCCCTGGTGGCGCAGTGGTTAAGATGCCATGCTCCAAATGCAGGGGGCCCGGGTTTGATCTCTGGTCAGGGAACTAGATCCCACATGCACACCACAACCAAGGAGCCGGCAAGCCGCAACTAAAGAGCCCACATGCCACAACTAAGCAGCCAGTGAGCGGCAACTAAGGAGTCTGCGATCCACAAATAAGAAGCCCGCCAGCCACCACTAAGGAGCACACGTGCCACAACTAAGACCCGGCCGCAACCAAATAAATAAATAAATATTAAAAAAAAAAAAAGCCTGGCTACGCATTAGAGTTGTCAGGGGAACACTGAAAATAACAATAATGATACTGTAAAAACTTTGTGTGGTGACAGATGATAACTAAATTATCCTGGTGATCATTTTGTAATGTATAAAAGTATCAGATCACTGTGTTGTACACCTGAAACTAATATAGTATTGTAAGTTAATTTTATTTCAATAAAAATAAATAATCCATAAAAATACCCAAACATTTTTCAAAATTTGTTGCTTTTTAATCCTATCACTGCTCCAATATCATTACTGTAATATACTCTAATTTTACTTTGATATGTTTTAAGCCCCTCAAATTTAACATTGTTCCTTTAGTTTGTATAGTCAATGTTTATTTAGATTTACCTACATTTTACCATTTTCTTTATCACTTCTTATATCTCAGATCTTACTTCTGGAATCATTTCCTTTCTATACATTAGATTTTTCCTAGTAAGGGTCCATTGTTTAGGTCCACACCCAGCTCTCCCGCAAAGCCTTTAGTCTTTCTAGCTCACACCTCTTCTTCTGAGCTTTGTCTACATGACATAACTAGTTAGCAATCAGATAATCTGGAGCACTTGTGTTACTGTTTAAGAGCTTTGAGTATTTATATTACTTGTCTCCCCAGCCGCTAGAAGTGACTGAAGGACAGGGATTCTAGGTCTAGGAGTTACATTTTCATCTTATCCTCCATAGCACAGCACTTAGCACATGACATAGTTCCCATAGCAGATATTTAACCCTTGTTTAACTGAATTCAATAAAAATTATCCATTGGATTAATGCCTCTGGGAGTCAGTCAGACACTTTAACACCATGGTTCCAGTTAAAGGAATTATGTAGCTGATGGAAGCTTAGCCTTTTCTGTCTGCAAGACTAACAATAACTTTCACAAAAAGATATGTGTTCTACCTTTTCAAATGACCCTGCATAGGTCACCAGGCTGCCTTTCCATCTACCCCTGCTGAAGATTGTTAACATTTGGGAAGTTATAGATGAGGATGATTACATATTGAAAAGTCTAAACATAGGCCACAATGATAAGGCACATTGATAAGGCAGAAAACAAACATGGAACCTGAGAGTTCAAGAGATTTACTGACACTTTTTTCATGCCACCCTGAATACATCCCCATTCTTCTTAATCATAACTCTGACGTTTGTTAGCTCCAGATGGCAGGCACTGCAGGCTCATTTAAGCATTCTGGAAGGCCAAAATTAGTATATTAGTCCCAGTGTCACAGAATTGTAAGAGGGTTCTATGGGAGCTAAGTAGAAGAAACACAGCAGGCAGCAGCCGGACTAAGTTGAACTAGGGCATGGATCTAGTTATCGCTATTTGAGAATGTAAACTGTGTTAGCAATTATTCTCATTTCTCAAAAAAAGAGGTGCTTAATGTTAAGTCTCTTAATTTAAAAATGACAATTTTTACTCCCTTTTATCCTTTTCCCCAATCTCATTCTCCTCTGCCTCACATGCAACCATGCTAATGAGCAGCTTTCTGATTATCTGAATATTTACACTGTTTTGTGTGCATTTTACTTCATGTAAATGGTATTGTGTTATACATCTCCTTTTAACTTTTTTTCTACACAGCACTATGCATTTAAGATGCATCCATTTGCTTTCTTGTACATTTTGCTTCTATTACATATTTATCAGGATATACCTTCACCACATTCTGATTATCCACTCTCCCGGTAATGGAAATCTCCACCTCCTTGCCCCCAAATAACTGCATTTTTAAAAAACACTGTGCAGACCAAGCAATACACGTGAGTAGGCTGGATTTAGCTTTCAGACAGCCAATTTGTTTATAACCTCTAAGACAAATCTCTTGCTCAATACCTGGAATTTCTTATCTCTTAGTTCCAAAAAATAGAGTTAAAAAACAAAACAAAAAAAACCCCAAAGTATTTATTACAGAGTTCTGTCAGCCATCCAAACATTGGTCATTACATGTGACCAAGATGACACTTTTGTAAGAGAAAATTCTTAAACTATTAAGTCAATAACTAAAGCAAGTCTACTTATTCCAGAGAACTAGTGACAGACAGCCTGTCTCAGCTGCATTTTGTTTGCATTCTCACACTCCCATTGATAAGGTTATTTTATATCAGCAAAGAAAGACCAAGGGTTGATACAATGGGGATCCACCATTATGAACCACAGACATGCCTTTTCCCATCTGAAGTTATCCCACATAGAAACTTCCTGATTAGGAAGTGGTTGAGGTGAGAAGCAAAGTCTGAAAAGCACATAAGGAAATGGTAAGCTGTATCTCTGAATGAAAACAAGCTTGTTTTAGAAATGCACTAAAAATCTGACATGAAATTGCTTCAGCTCAGAAGCCTTGCTCTTCCACACTTTAAATAAATCTTCCACTGCTGTTTTGGTTTTGTTCCCTTGATCTTGGTATCAGTCATCTCTGCCAGACCATTTCAGATACAAGCTTGGATCGAGGGGCCAGTAAAGGAGGGAAGTTATGGGAAAGCCACTTTTTGAGTACCTAAAGCACACAGCAAGCACCTCCCAAGTGAATGACAACACTGATTAACTCCTTTGAGATCCAGGAAAGGTCCCAATTAACAGAGGATAAACTGAATCACACATACTTGCATTCTCCACCAAAACCTTGGGCATGCGCTGGCGGCTCATGAGGAGTGGGAAGGGATCTCGTCCATCATTCCGTTCGTGGACCTCTCGAATTTCCACTGTATCATCCATAAGATAGTAATGAATAATGTAGGTCCGACATTCACCAAACATGCTGTCTGTATCATCCCAGATCGCATAGAATCGAAGAACCTTTGAGGAACCCAAAGCAGTGACTTAAGTAAAAATTCTACAGGTGGAGAGTTTAACTTAGCTATTTTGGCATTTCTGTATCAGACAATGATGAAAAGATTAACCAGAAAGACTATGACATAATCTCAGATGGTTAAAAACAAAGTATTCACCAAAGATACAAAAACATCTGAAATCATGCCAGATGTCAACAGCTGGAAAGTATTAAATAATAGTCTTATAAGCTTGTGCTGAGAAAGAATGATTCATTTTGATCCAAAATATTAGTCAGTGAAAGAGAAGCTGAATTAAAACAGCAGTGGGCCCTTTGTTCAGTGCTTTATGCATATTAATAAAGGTACATGTAAATGGTTTGTATATAATTAGTATGGAAAGAATTTTCATTTATTAATGAGTCTTTTTTTAGCTCTTTCAACTGTTCTTTCTAGTAACAGTATCAACAATACAATCTTTAAATACAAAATAATGACAGACATATGACTGATATAAAGAATGTTCTTAAAAGACCTTGCTAGTGCTAGGTAAAATTTTCTGAACTAAAAGGAATTAGATGTCTGAGAGAAAAAAGCAGCAAAGAAACACTGAGGGTGATCTGTTTTCTCTTTCCCTTTAATACAGTAAAGGAGAAGACTCAAATAACACCAGTCCACAAGGGGAAGATAGGAAGGTTGGAACAAAGCTGGAAAATACCCAGAACATTCTGTACTCACACATCAATATAAAATTGAACAAGGAAGCATCTGCAATGGGAATGCTGTGAAATTACTAGTTTAACACTAGAAACCTACATATATGCAATAGCTTTGAAATATCCCAATAATTCATTTAAGGTTTCCCAAAGGATTCTTTGACATTAATTCATATTTGAGAAAAGAAGTAGGTGGTTAGAAGTAAAAAGCAGGGAGCAGACATTGCTCAGCAATTGCTTTAAGATTTAAAAGTTTGGTGGAGCTCACAAGACTTAACTCCACAATCATCTTTGAACCTGATATGAAATTTAGGCATTCCTGTACCTCTAACCCCAGAAAGATAGCACTGTATCTGACCAGTTAAATTACAGATGTAATGTTTCAAAATACACATCTACCAAAATAACTTGCTAATAAGCAGTGCTGCATTTGGAAACAAGTAAACCTACCGGGTCACTTACTTGTTTGTCAAAGGTGAGAAACTGCTTGAGTTGATCAAAGTCTGTTGGGGTCACATACTTACGAAGAGGCTGTTTCCGGAGTTCAGTGTAAGGATCAAGAGCCATCTTCTCTGGTGGATTTAGTTCAATTCCTTGACTTTCCAAAAATACCTACATAATTCAAAATTAATAATGATTATCTTTCTTGAAGCTTCTCAAAGTAAATATTAAGTGATGCTGTAAAAATAAGTATAATAAGAATTTCTAAGCTACTGCCCACCTTAACCATTAGTTTGCAGCTTGAACATGTCTTAGCAGTACTAAGCCTTTGATTGACCCAGTTCTATAATGCAGATAATAACTGATAATTACCTTAAGTATAAATGGAAGACATGATGGTAAGGTAACTGGCTTCAAATATGAATTCAGATCAATTAGATTTAAGTAGGTGCCCAGGAACAGAGGGAGTACTAGGATTGCTTACATACGTACATCACAGTTTGAACAATACGTAATTCATATCAGGTTTGGGGGCAAGCTACACAATGGCAAAGTTAAGCTGAAATCAAATCCCCAGCTTTCCATCTCATTTAAAACAAATATATGATTAAGTACTTCCCGCAAAAAAAGAAAAGAAAGCATACCCACTAATTATTTTAGACCAAAAAATATTTCAGCCAAATAGGAAAGATGAATCAAGTGCTCAAATCTCACTAAAAAAGTTAAAGAAAGCATCTGAACTTGATGTGATCACTGAATTTTATTTTGCTAATTATGAGTAAATAAAATATTTTAAGTCACTATATATTTTAATACAACTTGACAATTCTTCTTAAAAGCACAATAAACTATCTTTTTTGTTGACCAGAAAAGAACAATTTCCTGGGATCTGTTTACATTGTGGAACTGGAAATTAATCTGAAATCTGGGTTTCTTTTGGGAATTGTGTGGTTTGCTTTTGGACAATTCAACAGAAAATATACAGAACTGAGGGCCAAAATACATGGGTTCTAGTATCAGCTCTGCTAACTAGCTTATAATCTTAGTATTTAAAGTTTTATTAGGCAGTCTCCAATATCTTTCTTATTTAAAAAAAATTATTTATTATTATTAGTTTTTGGCTGTGTTGGGTCTTCATTGCTGCATATGGGCTTTCTCTAGTTGTGACGAGCAGGGGTTACTCTTCATTGTGGTGCGCGGGCTTCAGTAGTTGCGGCAGGGGCAGGCGGGCTCAGTAGTTGTGGCTCACGGGCTCTAGAGCACAGGCTCAGTAGCTGGGGCACACAGGCTTAGATGCTCCGTAGCATGTGGGACCTTCCCGGACCAGGGCTCGAACCTGTGTCCCCTGCGTTGGCAGGCAGATTCCTAACCACTGTGCCACCAGGGAAGTCCCCCCTATATCCTTCAATATTAAAATATTATGATCTCAACATCTACTAAAAGTACTGAATTGCAGATGACAATAAAATTCTCCCCTCCCTTGAGATGGTCTACTAGTGTAGCAGGATTATTGACTGAGAAATTTAATGGGTGTTTTACTCCTTTTTGTTGCTTACAACTGATAACCAGGCCCTTTATTAACCTTACTTTAGGGATTTCGGGAGGAATGTAGAAGCTTCCTGAAGTTGACTGTTCTTCCTGTCTCTTAGAAAAAGCCTAAACTCCTTGAATTGATTATTCTAAGGTGTCCCAGGAGGAGGGGAGAGAAGGGAATGTCTTTGAGGGCAAGAAGACAGAAAGGGGGAGATTTCCCCAGACTGGAAAACACACACAGGTTGGTAGGCCTTAGAAGAGCAAGACTCCCCAGGTCTCTGCAGGGACGCTTGGAGAACAGGTGCAGCCAGTCAGCACAGATGCTCAGAGTCCAGTCTCTTACTCAGCACCAAGCTTCAGGGAGGTGCCCTTGGTCACTGGACAACCTAGGGACCCTGCGTAGATAACCCCTTTGGGTCTGCAAGTGCTGCTGCTTACTTGCTATCCTTAGGGCTTAGAATCTTTGGCAAAGCTGAGGGCGAACAGAAACACCAGGCCAGTTTGACTGGGGCTCAATTAGGTCTTAAGTTACTTTTAAAAAACAAAATAACATTTCTTGTGCACCTGTATCTGTGGAGTAGGATTCACATCTGTGACACCAGCAGTAATACTTTAGTGAAAATAATAAATTCTAGCTGAGTTCTGGAGCTCTATTTTTTAACATGTTCAGTTCATTCTGTCTATAGGACCATTTATGTGGAGCCATGAGGAGTGGGTGAGAAGGGATGGTGATGATGATATGTGTGAATGGAGGTAGTTCCTTGTCCAAATCACACTATAAAGCCAGTCTCCTCCTTATCCACTCATAGGTCCAGCTGTAGTGAAAACCATCAAATTAGATAAGATGTGAACAAATCTCAAACTGTTATAGAAGCCAACTTGTAACCTAACATCAATTATTGAAAACATAATTCAATCTAATCATCAGTGCCTGAAATACTCAGCTCTTGTCTATCATTAGTAATTAAAATACAGCTGATCCCCATTATTCACAAATTTCTGTATTTACAAATTTGTCCTCTTGCTAAAACTTATTTGTAATCAACCCTTGTGGCGCTTTTGTGGTCCTTTGCAGCTGTGCACAGAGCAGTGAAAATTCTGAGTTGCCAGCTGAGGCTGAACAACGTGAAGTTCTGCCTTCTTGTTTTCAGCTTTCCTGGTGAAAACGTGTCCTTTTCATGGTCTATTTGGAGCCACTTTTTCTCACTTAAGTGCTTTCTGTTGGTGATTTTGCTGTCTGAAGTAGCCCCCAAAGAGCAGTGCTGTTTTCTGTTCTCAGTACAAGAAGACTGTGATATGTACTCAGTGCCACTGAACTGTACATCTAAAAATGGTTAAAGTGCTAAATTTCAGGTTATGTATATTTTACCACAGAAAAGAAGGCAGCTGTGATGTATCTTAAGGAAAAAATACAAGTGTCAGCTAAGCTTCATTCAGGCATGACTTACAGTGCTTTGGCCATGACCTCAATGTTAATGAATCAACAATATATTTTAAATATGGCGTCTGTAAACAGAAAGAACACACAGAACAAGGTAACATTTTGACCAGAAGCTTGTAGAAACCTAACTCTGTATTTCTCTTAGGAGCAATGGTTCAGTATTTGCTAACTCAGTGTTTGTGGCGACTGCACTGAATGTAACTACCACTAATAATGAGAACTGACTGTAACTGGCTTAGATCAATGGCTCAGTGATCAACTTGCAAATGTTCAAACTGTCTGTAAAGACACAATTGTAAAAACAATTGTAAAACCTTAAATTTATACATTTCATAATTTTTCACTGTCAGCACAATTCTGGAACTGCCTAAGATAAAAAGAACTTCAAAACCTAAAAAATGAGAGATCAGAACACATTTGAAGGGGACAGTATCTCAGAGATGGTCTGGCACCTCCACCTTCTACACGGTTTTCTCGGCAGCTCTGGGGAGACAAGCCAAGGATGCCATGGCTCCTTTCCTCACTGCCCTGAGGTCCTGTCCCTGCATCATCTCATCAGTGAGGCCTTCCCTGCCCAGCCTTTACATATCGTGCCCCCTCCAACTCCCATCTCCTTTACTCTCTTTAGTTCCTTCCATAGCTCTTAGCAGCATCTGACATATTATACATTTGTTTGCTTATTATTTGTCTCCTCCAACCAGAATGTAATAACCTCCACAAGGGCAAATACTTATACCTGGCACCTAGAACAGTGCCTGGCACACAGCAGACACTCAGTAACCATTTGCTAAATAAATTACTAAATGAAAAAAATAAATGAGTGAACTCACAGGAGCTCAGTGCATGGTAAAAATTAATCACATGTGGCATTAGGTCACATGGGATTAAAGGCATAAAAAATTCAGGAACTGTAATTTTGCTACTAAAATTTTTTTTAAGTGAAACATATTTGGAATTTATTTCCTAATACCTACACTTTGTGCTAAAGAAAGTGCTCTCTCTCACTCGCTTCTTCCTCTCTCTCTCTCTATAATTAAGTATAAGTTATCAAAAAATCCATATTTACGAAATAGAGAAATGGAGGATTTTTCTCACTGTAAAAAAGTGTTTTCCTTTAAAAATGCTTTTATTCCAGGAATTCTTTAGATATCAAGTTTCCCTAGAACAAAGCAAGTATGAGTTACGGAAAAAATACGAATTGTACAAAAAATTTTAGGCTCATATCTGCTAATAGTGGTAGTGTTATTTTTGTAAACCCAAACTTCAGCTAAATTGCCCAGTGCCTCTTCCATATTTCTACCCCATCAAGGGAACTAGCTCCCCTATTCTCTGTCTGAACTGGCATGTGAACTGATTTCTTATCAAATGATTCAGCTGTGAAGGGAATTTAACTTTATTTGAATGGATATGTAGCAATATCATTTTGAAAAAAATGATGTCACTACATAGTGATGGCATGTAGGACATAGACAAATGCCAAATTAACCTACACAATAATCCACTCAGGACAGATGATCAGTGCCCTCCTCTTACCCTAACAAGTGACATGTATCCTTCCGTAGATTAGAATAATGCCTAAGCACCACAGCTTCCAAAAACATATACTATACCTGTGTGAACTTGTCACAGTCAACAATGCGAAAAGTTCTGCCATAAATTGTGATGTTTATTCCTCGGTTTAGGTCTTTCCAATGGTAATGGTCTCCCCGGTCATTCTTGGCTAGGCGCTGCCGTTTGATTAACTTGCCTTGAGGGATCCCGGAGTTTTCCACAACAGGCTCTATGACAGACATGCTGTCATCTTCCAGATAGTAGTAAATGTTCACTTGGCGGATCCTGTAATGTTCCTCAGTTGACAGAGGAACATCTTCTTGGAAATAGGCATCAAATTTCAGCACCTGTAATACAAAAAGGAGGGAAAAATGGTGTATTAGTGTCTCATCCAAAAATACCAAGTACCTTCCTGTGCAGAGAACCACTCAGGGAGATTCGAATACTCATCACTCCCATCTTCTAAGTCAAGGGCTGCCAAACTACGATCACGGGACAAACCTACCCCTGCCACCTGTTTCTGTATAACCTGCAAGCTAAGAATGTTTTCATATTTAAATTGTTGAAAAATCAAAAGAAGAATAAAAATTCAAAACACATGGAAATTATACGAAATAATTAACACGTAATTGCTAATGGTTGCTTTCCCATTACGAGGGCAGAGCTGAGTAGCTGGGCTGCTGCTATGGACTGAACTGTCTGCCACCCCCACAATACTCATATGTTGGAACCCTAACCCCCAACGTGACTGTATTTGGAAATAGGGTCTTTAGGAGGTAATTCGGATTAAATGAGCCCTAAGGGTGGGGCCCTAATCCAACAGAACCGGTGGCTTTGTAAGAAGAGGAAGAGAGCTCCCCCCTCTCTTAGCCCACAGGCACTGAGGAACGGCCACGTGAGGACACAGCAAGAAGGCATCTCTCTGGAAGCCAGGAAGAGAGACTTCACCAGAAACCAAATTAGCAGGAGTCCTGATCTTGGACTTGAAGCCTCCAGAACTGTGAGAAAATTAATTTCTATTGTTTAAGTCACCTGTCTGTCTGTATTTTATTATGGCAGCTCGAACAGACAAAGACAGCTGCAAAGCCCAAAATATTTATTATTTGGCTCTTCACAGAAAAAGCCTGCTGGCCTCTGCTCTAAATATTCAAACTACGTGTTAGACTGTTTATTAACACGTTCCTTGACAAGATGGCTTAAAGATCTTAACTCTACTAGCTTTACTTCAATGTCAAAAATCCCTCTTAGAATTTCCAGAAAGAATAAGAGACTATGACTTTTGGTTTCAAAATGAAAATGAAGTCTCCAGTCCATTTCTTTAGGAGTGCAGTCCCTTGTAGATGCACATTAATGACATTCATTCTTAGAGACTCTATATGAATGACTCTCAAATCAACAATCCACCATAGACTCTTGGGTGGCGTGTCCTCTGGAAGCATCAGCATCAGTGTAAAGTCAAAATGACACATCTACTGTACGTTTGAAAAAACACTTAAAAACAATATAAAAAGCTTATGTTGGGAATTCCCTGGTGGTCCAGTGGTTAGGACTCTGCGCTTTCACTGACAAGGACGCCGGTTCGAGCCCTGGTCTGTGCACTAAGATCCTACAAGCGGCGCGGCGTGGCCAAAAAAAAAAAAAGCTCATGTTGACATGCGTTGGGATTTTTAAATGTCTATAATTCTATTTTTAATACTTCTTTTCAGGGCAAGAACGTATTAGAATGATGCTTCAGGGAGGCAAGAGTGTTAACCCAAACCTCTACTAGAGTAAGAGGAACAAACCAAGGAGACTCTTTAGTGAAGACAATTATGGCTCAATGGATGGGAAGATGAGATAATATATAATGTCTGCTGTGGAAGAACAAGATAAAAAGCAAAAGAGAACGGGCAGCTGCATAGGAGAAATATGAATATAATGGAGTCAAGACCTTAAAACTCATAATAAAAAGATGAGATGGATGAATGTAATGGAATGTTTAAAGGAGAAAAATCATATGGTAAAAGCAAAAGACAAAGATCCTTTTAAAGTAACATTTTACAACAGTTGCAAAGAATTGAAAGAGGACATGATCAGTAATTCACGTACGAAATGGTCTGTACCTGAGCCACAGGCTTACACAGATTTACCTGAGAAGATAACTCTGTAGAGCAGACGGTGAGCTGGATTTTAGACTTCCTGAATTCAGCATGCACGGTTACTGTGGCAGGAGGCAACCTGAGACGCAGGGCTGGGTTTTGGGAAAGAAGCCAGTATTAGAGGAGAATCAGGATGACTCAACATTCTGACCTGAGCAACCGAGAAAATGGAACTGCTGTCAATCTGATACAGAGCAGAATGCAGTGGAGCAGGTTTGGGGGGGTGGGAAACAAAATTAGGGGTTTGGTTTTGAACACGTTTAGTTTCAGATATCCATTGAACATTCAAGAGGAGATGTCAGATAGGCAGTTACATGTAGAATTCAGGACACAATTCACTGTGTAAAGCAGGGGTCCCCAACCCCCGGGCCGCACAGCAGGACATGGGTGGCTGGCGGGCAAGTGAAACTTCATCCGTATTTACAGCTGCTCCCCATCGATTGCGTTACCACCTGAGCTCCGCCTCCTGTCAGCAGAATTATTTCACTATATATTACAATGTAATAATAATAGAAATAAAGTGCACAGTAAGTGTAATGCACTTGAATCATCCCGAAACCTTTACCCGCCCCTCTCCCCGGGGTCCGTGGAAAAACCGTCTTCCACGAAACCGGTCTGAGGTGCCAAAAAGGTTGGGGACTGCTTGCGTAAAGGACATTTCAAGGCATGAGTCTGGACCAAAGTAGTGAGCATAGACAAAGAAGAAAACGAAAGATTGAAGCCTGGGGCACCCCCAGTTTCCTATGCCATCTGTTTTCTAAGATGAAAGGGATGAAAATACCTTTGGCAACAGGAACCTGGCCTCAGAATGGGAGGCTGGGAAAAGATACACACACATTTTAAAGGCTCAAATAATCAGAATTTTTTGCATCCTGTATTTTAAAATGTTAATGATAATGAGTTATTTAAAAACAAACCTTATAGACTTATGCCATGTGATCAGTACAAATGAATCCTAATCTCCTATCTTTGTACATTTACAGTAGTGAATTGTGACCACATGATCACTTTGTAAAATCCAAAACATTCCTTTTGAAGCAAAGAAAAATGAAATAATGCAAAATTAAATAATGCACAGTAAAAGTGTTCACTTTATATTCATTCTAGTACATTCAGATTGTGCAGGGAAAAGAAGTAACTGATTATGTATATATGGTATATTTGGTATTTATTGAAGAAACTGACTATTCAGTTAACTAGGGCACTAAATTCTTATGTTCTCGGTTATTTGGCAGTTTGTTGTCTGACATAAACTGTAAGTGGTAAAAAATTTTACCCATTAAAAAAAAAACCCTAGAAGTTTTTTTCTGTCTGTACATTTATCTCTGATTTTTTAATATGAATCAGTTTGTGCAATAAAGTACTTGGGTTTCCTCTGGCATATGATCTATACATATGGCTAAAACTACATGTTTTCACCATGTAAGTCATATTACAGAGAGCCAGACCAACATGTGAAGACTCAGGAAAAAATACTCTAACCCTGAATGTACTTATTTATTTGACTGTTAATCAAAAAGGCACTTAGCTACTTATTAAGAACAGAATTAAGAGTTCTGTGCTCCACCCAGAAAGAAATGACTAGAAAAGAGTTAATCTAGGAAAACTGTTTAGCAAGTAGTTAAGATAACATTAGCTTTCCCAGGTAGAATAAGAAGGAAATATATTATGTAAAAAGGAAGGAAAAAGTAATATTTAGATACTGTGTTTAAAAATTTATTTTTCATGGAATTTTACAGCTGGGTAGATTCCTACATGTATTCTAACTAATTATATAGATGAGGACACTAAATACTGAGAGTCCTCAAGGTGCCAACACAACACCCAGAATTAGAATCCACGTCTCCTAACTCCCAGGAAGTGCTCAGAATGCCCCAAGAAACTTGGCACTATTCGCAATGATGTCAAATTGATGGGGAAGATGCTGAATATTTTCATATCACATACAATTATAAAAAGCCTAGGTACACTTTTTAAATTATTTTTAGTTTATTATATCTGTGCATTGCATGCTCAGCTTGCCAATTTTCAGCAGTGACACTAATATGTTAATTTTATTTCTTAAATAATGATTCATCTCATTTTTTTCAACTAATATTTATTGAGTACCAATCACAGAATAGACCAGATGAGTCCTTGCGCTAATGAAGTATACACTCAAGTAGGACAGATAAACACTAAACAAATCAGCAATACAAACTGTAACACACTACTGTGAAGGAAACAAAAAAATGATAGAGAAAAATACAGAGGGACCACCTTAGCATAGTGGCCAGAAAAAGCTTCATAGTAAGTCACACTGAAGGATGAGATGGAGTCAGCTGCTTAAGAGCAGAGGGAAAGCTATTCCAGGTAGGGGGAACAGCACATGCAAAGGTCCTGGGGTGGTGTATTACAATCTCAAGAAAATAAGGAAAATAAATCTAGTGTGACTGAAACACAGTGGGTGAGGAAAAGAGAGGCCCAGGAAAAAGCTGCAGAAACAGCAGTTAGGGCCAGGTCTCGTGGTGACTGCAGGAAACCTGTACAGTTGTGTATATGATGAGAAAGCCATGGAGAAGTATTTTGGTCAGTACGTGACATGTTCTGAAATTTATTTTTAAAAGACAGGCCTGGCTGTTCTGTGGGAAATGAATTAATGTTAATAGTGGAGTTGGAAATATGTAAATGGATTAGTTATATATTTTAGAGACAGAAATGACAGAGCTTGATGATAAGATTGGATGTGGGTTTTGAGGGAAAAGAAGAGTCAAGGATGACTTTCAGGAAGGGGGGGATAAATTAGGAGTTTGGGATTAACAGATACATACTGCTATATGTGAAATAAATAACCAACAAGGACCCACTGTATAACTCAGGGAACTATACTCAATATTTTGTATAATAACCTTATAATAATAAGGGAAAAGAATCTGAAATAGATATATATATATATGTATAACTGAACCACTTTGCTGTACACCTGAAACACACATTGTAAATCAACTATACTTCAATTAAAAAAATAAAATAAAATAAATTTTTTAAAAAGGATGACTTTCAACTGGGGGCTAGAGCAGCTGGGTAGTGGTAATGTTCCCCCTGAGAAGTGATATCATGAGAGCTGTGCTTTGGGGAATAAACCAAGCAGTAGACCTGTTATGAGCATAAAAAACATGAGACTAATACAACAGTTAACGACATGTTAGCTGTTAACACGCTGCTTGTCTGAACTAAGATAGCGGGAGAGGAAAGGGAAGTGAGAGATACTCGACTCGGCAAATCACTGAATGTGGGGAGTGAAGCAAGAAAGAGCCAAACGTGGCTCAGGTTTCAAGCTCTTCAAGCTTGGATTACCGAGGGGAACACAGAAGGAGCACATCTGCGGGAAAAGGTGATGAGCTGAGCTACAGAGGTGCCAACAGCTCATCAGGTGAAGAGATCCCGCGGCAGGTCTGGAGTTTCAATGAGGTCAGAATTGGAAATAAACATTGACAGTTGTCTACCTTGAGATGACAGCTGAAAACACAAAAGTGGGTGAAATCTCTCAACAATATAGAATAAGGAATGAGAACAGAACCTTGAAAACACTTACCGTTAATAAATGAGAGGAGGAAGGAAGGCCAGAGCAGGAGCATTGAGAGAGATAGACAGAGAGAAGAAAACCAGGAGAGTGAAGAGTCCTGGTAGCAAAAGAAAAGCAGAGTTTCAAAGAGTAAAGGGGGTCAGCAATGGCAGATGTTGTAAACAGGTAAAAGAGAATGCTGGTAAAGAAAACCTCTCCAGATCTGACAAGTAAAACAACACTGGCTACTAAGAAAAAGTAGTTTGGGGCTCGAGGGTGAAGAAGTCAGCTTCTAAGTGAAGTGACAATCAAGGGAGGAAAAAAGTTGCTTAAAGGGTTACAAGTAGAAAGAAGGTTTCTTAAGACAAGATGGTATGACCCTAGGTAGAGAAATACTCACCTGAGTGTTTGAAATGGCAGCAGGATGGAAGTTAAAGATGAAGAGGATGAAAGAGGAACACAGAGTGGGAAGTTAGCCTGGGAAATGGATACAGTGGGTGATGATGACGAGAACCGTACGGGAGCAAAGAGAAAGATGCAGGCACTCCTTGGAGATATCCTGATCTTTATAATCTGCATAAGAAATACTTACATTCTAAGGATGAGGAACAGTACAAAGAATGTCCAAAACATGGACAAATATGTTGGCTATTAAGTGGACTTCTGGGTATTACCAAAAAATTTAAACTCTGATCTAATTCAGAAAACCCATAGTTTTCTTATCACACAAAAAAATCCTAGTTTCAAAACCATGCATTTAACTACTCTACCTCATTATCTATGGTAAGAATCATTTATAGGAAATGGTGATGATCCAAGTAAAACGAATAGGAAAACAAAAATGTAAATATTCTTTTCATGAGCACTATCTTTAAAGAAATTAATTACAAATAATATTTTAAAAGTATAAATTAAGTAATGACAATTAGCATAAAATTACATAGAAAAACAAAAACTAAGAAGCTTACTTCCTATTCTGGCACAATTCTCCCTCTTTGAATTTCATTAATACTTTTTTTCTTAAGTCTTTACTGAATTTGTTACAATATTGCTTCTGCTTTATGTTTTGGTTTTTTGGTCGCGAGGCATGTGGGATCTTAGCTCCCCGACCAGGGGTCGAACCTGCACCCCCTGCATTGGAAGGCAAAGTCTTAACCACTGGACCATCAGGGAAGTCCCTCATTAATACTTTATCACGTTCTAGTTTACGATAGTTATTTGCGATTGTTTTCAGTAAAAATTGAACCTAACCATTTGTATCTTGATAAACTGTTAAATGCCTATCCCACTCCTCTCTTGTATTTTCACCCGTTTCCCTTTTCTGCTGGTTTTGCAGTGCCTGTCACAGCTGTAAATAAACAAGAGAAACAAGAAAAAGGTAAAGAAATACCCAATCATATCATTGATATGGATGTTTAGGTTCAGCCTATAAGTGGACATGTCAACGTGTTTGTATCAAATGAGTTAGTTGAGATGGGGAAGGGGAGATGATATAGATTACATCTGATACATTAAAAAAAATTTTAATTAAGTGATTATTAATGTAAATGGCATATTTTCACCACTAGATTATTTTGTACCTTCCAGCCTCTAGCTTCAACAGAGGCTGGAAGGTACAAAATATCTTTATTAATAAATTTTTATTTATTAATAAAGATTGGCCAGCTGGATGAAAATGGTATAGACATTTAACAAAAATAATAAAATGAAACGTAAGACCAAAAAAAGAGAGAAATAAGATAGGCTAGGAGTAAATGAAGAAAGCTAACTTATAAAAACTAGTCAGTAGTTCTCACAGCCGTTATACATAAAAATCATCTAGAAATTAGAATCAGTGAGGGCTGGGGCAACATCCAAGTTTCTTAAAAGTCCCACCAGTAATTCTGCTGCATGGCTAGGGTTAGGACAAGCTCACCTTAGTGAAAAGAGGAAGCTCAGTGACAAGGAAAATCAAGGATGATGTGGAAATGTTAACAGACGGAAATAAAGTAACTCACATTACAAAAGCATAAGGGTAAATAAGACACAAACAAAAATGTTATACTACCCTTTGGTTATATTATGCCAAATCTGAAACGTTCCCTGAAAAACAAAACTTACGGAGACAGCCTGGAGAAAACCGACAACAGATGAAGTCATCGTCACGATGACACTCTGCACTACACAGAGATTAAGGATTTGTCATTACTACAGAATATAGGATTTTTAAAAAGTAGAAAACACAGAACAGGTAAACATAGCAATATGAACTCAAGAATTCAGAACTCATCCAACTTTTTTAAACTGTATTTAGAAAATATTTCAGTGACGTCTACAGGGAATTATTTTCTGTAATCGGCTTCCTGAGTAAAGAAAGGGTCTTTCAATCCTGAGTTCAGCTGTCTATGACTAAGGGTTGGGGCATTTGAACAATTTTCTCCTCAGAGTGTCTGGAGAGGCTGTGGTTTACTGTTGACTTTTCTGCAAACAGTTGGCTCTCAGAGATTTGAATTCAAGGGGTACCCTTCCATCCCAGATGATACCTTTTTGTCGAAAGCCACATAGGCAGGAATGAATTCTGCGCGCGGGGCCTGCTTGGGCTGGCCGTACGTGAGGACTGGTGCCTTGCTGGCCAGCTTGTCCAGCTCAGCCTGAGACAGCTGGCTGACCTGGAGCCGGTCCCCGCCGATCCCAACTGTTGGATGTCGAACAACTGCATAGCCATTCCTATAGCCAAGCGTCTGGCTTCTATGAAATGCTGTTTTCTGAAGAAAAAAACGAAGTGTGTCTTTATATTATAAATATTTGTTAGGTAAAAAAGCTAACTTTCAAAAATATAACTTCAACCTTTGTTTATAAACATCCACAAACCTTACATCAAAAAGTTTACCTACTTTAGAAGGTTCTTGTATTTTAAGCTAAAACACTCGGTCAGAAAGGAGGGATGCAGCAGCCTGATCTTAAAATAAAACTTAAAGCCCTGCTGCTGAAAGTCCAATTTAATTACCAACTCACTTTCCACAAAAGGCTAAAATATTATCACATGTATACTCCTAATTTTGTACTAGTCTTCCCATGTTTTTCATTTTATCTGGTGGTCATAAACCATGGAACTGAGAAGATCTAGTTCTGTGAAATGAATTTTTACCTGAAATGAAACAAAGGCCCTCTTGCTACAGTGATGCTAATATATTCATATAACTTTTTGGAAAGCAAATGGATATTACAGACTTAAATTGAACAGACTTGAACTCAATAATTCCACCCCCAATTCTTTAAGGATATAACCCAAAATTACAGGAAAGAACAATATGCCTAAGGCTGACCATTATAATGTTCAATAGTTATAATTATAATAGTAGATTATAATAGTTATAATTACAATAGTAAAACATGCCATGGGAAACAATCTAAAAGACAAGCATGAGTAACTGACGGAAAGCTCACCTAATGGGCTATTATGCAGCCATTAAAGACCATGTGGTAATCTGGGAAAAATATTTATGATTTAATAAGTCCAAAAAAGCAGCTTACAAAATTATATGCATCATTAATTATAAGCATGCAAACACGTGCACAAAAAAGGCTAGACTTGGAGAATGTTCTCTGTCTGTACTATACATTTCTGATTATGGTTTTTTTTTTTTTTTACAATCAACACATTTTTATTGGTAAATGGAAAAAACAAAAGATTACAGAAAAAAAGTGGAAAGGAAATATTTTTGAAGGCAGAGGAGACCAAAACAGTGGCGTAGGATACCCAGCCTCCCCATCCCTCCACAAAGATCAATGGTTGGACAGCTGTCCATGAACACCTCTGGAAGAGGTCCAGAGTCCATTTAGGAGGTTTCAGCAACACAGTAAAACAAAAAACTGAGGATATTCACACAGGAAGAGAAGGAAGACAACCCATTTTCTCTGCATCATCCCATCCCCCAAGCCAGCACTGTTCAGCCCCAGGATGCAACTTCCCCTCAACCAGGAAAGGAAAAGCAGAGTGGGCAGTCAGCTCTCCAGTCGTTTGGAGACACTGCACGAAGGTCCCACCTCAGTTTCATCCCACAGACTAGTGAAGTAGAAGTGTACAGAGCCAGTTAGGAACAAGGAAGAAAAAAGTAGGGGCTACTGGCAGCACCCATTCAGTGGGAGCCACTGTGGTTCACAGAGACCTGCTTGGCAGACAAACAGCAGATTTTGACCCACAGCCAACAGCCAGCATAGCTGCAGCTGCCATGTATCCCCTGCAGACTTCACCAGCTTTTGTCCCACAGGCATTCAGGGTTGCCCAGGCCACCACCTGAGTCCCTCCTGGCTCCCTCCTCTCCCCTGTCCCCAGCAGAGCCCAGGAACCACACAGGCAGCCAGCTTAGGCCTCTAGAAAGCGATGAAGAAAAAAACTGCCAACCAAGAGTACTTTACCCAGAAAAGTTGTCCTTCAGAAAGGAAGGCAAGATAAAGACTTTTCCTAATAAGTATAAGCTAAAGGACTTTGTCACCACTGAGTTTGCCTTACATGAAATGCTGAAAAGAGTTCTTTGAGCTGAAACAAAAAGGTGTTTATTAGTAACATGAAACTATACAACACACTGGTAAAGGTAAATGGAGACACCCTAATACTGTAACATGGTGATGTGTTATCTACTTTACTATAAAGACTACTTAACCCTAGCTTCAACAATTTGTTAATGGATACACTATACAAAAAGATGTAAATGGTGACATCAAAAAAATAAGGGGCGGGGAGTAAAAGGGTAGATTTTTATGTGAACAAATACAGTTGATCTGAAGGGCAAAATAGACAACAAAACAATTATAGCAAGGGACTTCAGTACCCCACTCTCAACAATGGACAGATCAGCCAGAGAAAAAAAATCAACAAGGAAAACACTGCACTTGAACCATACTTTAGATCAAAGAGACCTAACACACACATACAGAACAATCCATTCAACAGCAGCACTCTTTATTCTCAAGCATGTGCAAAACATTCTCCAGTATAGATCATATGATAGGCCACAAAATAAGTCTCAGCAATTTAAGAAGACTGAAATCATACCAAGTGTCTTTTCCAATTACAATGGCATGAAACTAGAAATCAATAAGTGAAGGAAAGCTGGAAAATTCACAAATATGTGAAAATTAAAAAACACACTCCTGAACAACCAATGAGTCAAAGAAATCAAAGGGAAATTTTAAAAATCTTGAACAGATGAAAATGGAAGCACAAAAATGAAAATCTACAGGATGCTGCAAGAGCAGGTTTAAGTTTATGATATATGCCTGCATTGAGAAATAAGATCTCAAATAAACCACTTCACTTTATACCTCAAGAAACTAGAAAAAGAAGAACTAAGCCCAAAGTCAGCAGAAGAAAGGAAATAATAAAGATCAGAGCAGAAATAAATGAAATAGACACTAGAAAAACAATAGAAATGATCAAAGAAACTAAGCTGTTTTTTTGAAAAGACAAACAAAATTGACAAACCTTTAGCTAACTGATTAAGAAAAAAGAGAGAGGACTCAAAATCAGAATGAAAAGGGAGACATTATAACTGATAGTATAGAAATACAAAGAAGCATGAGAGTCTACTATGAATAATTACATGCCAACAAACTGGATAACCTAGAAGAAATCGATAAACTCCTAGAAATGTACAACCTAGCAAGATTGAATCATGAAGAAATAGAAAATCTGAACAGACCAATAACAAGTAAGGAAACTGAATCAGGAATCAAAAACCTCCTAATAGAGAAAAGCTTGGGACCAGATGGTTTCACTGGTGAATTCTACCACTGGTGAATTCTACCAAACATTTAAAGCAGAATTAATGCCAGTCCTTCTCAAATGCTTCCAAAAAACTGAAGAGGAGGGAACACTCCCAAACTCATTTTATAAAACTAGCATTACCCTGATACCAAAGCCAGATAAGGAAACTACAATAAAATTACAGACCAATATCTCTGATGAACACAGATGTAAAAATCCTCAACAAAATACCAGCAAACCAAATTCAGCAGCACATTAAAAGAGTCATACACCATGGTCAAGTGGGACTGATTTCTGAGATGCAAGGATGGTTTAACATGTGCAAATAAATAAATGTGATACATCACATCAACAGAATGAAAGATAAAAATCACATGATCATCTCAACAGATGCAGAAAATGCATTTGGCAAAATACAATATCCTTTCATGATAAAAATGCTCAAAAAATTGGGTATAGAAGGAACATACCTCAACACAATAAAGTCCATAGATGACAAACCTACAACTAACATCATACTCAAAGGTGAAAGGTTGAAAGCTTTTCCTCTAAGATCAGTAACAAGAGAAGAATGCCTACTCTCACCATTACTATTCAACATAGTACTGGAAGTCCTTGTTAGAGCAATCAGGCAAGAAAAAGAAATAAATGGCATCCAAATAGGAAAGGAAGAAGTAAAACTGTCTTTGTTTGCAGATGATATGATCTTATACTTATAAACCTTAATGACTCCACCAAAAAACTGTTAGAACGAGTCAACAAATTCAGTAAAATTCCAGGATACAGAAATCAACATACAAAAAATCAGCTGTGTTTCTACATACCAACAGTGAACTACCTGAAAGAGAAATTAAGAAAACAATCTCATTTATGATAGCATCAAAAACAATAAAATACTTAGGAATAAATTTAACCAAGGAGGTGAAAGGCCTGTACACTGAAAACTACAAGCTTTTGATGAAAGAAACTGAAGATAACACAAATAAATGAAAAGAAACGCATATTCATGTTTTGGAAGAATTAATATTACTAAAATGTCCATACTACCCGAAGCCATCTAAGAGTCAATGCAATCAGTATCAAAATTCCAATGGCATTTTTCACAAAAATAGAAAAAAAAAATCCTAAAATTTTTATGGAGCCACAAAAGACTCTTAATAGCCAAGCAATCCTGAGAAAGAACAACAAAGTTGGAGGCATCCTGATTTCAAACTATACTACAAAACTACAGTAATCAAAACAATATGTATTGGCAGAAAAATAGACACATAGACCAATGGAACAGAATGGAGAGCCCAGAAATGAACCCTCACATATACAGTCAACTAATCTTTGGCAAGAAAGCCAAGAATACACAATGAAAAAAGGATAGTCTCTTTAATAAATGGCGTTGGGAAAACTGGATAACCACATGCAGAAGAATGAAACTGGATCCCTATCTTACACCACTCACAAAAATTAATTCAAAATGGATTAGACTTAAACATAAGACCTGAAACTGTAAAACTCCTAGAAGAAAACATAGGAAAGCTCCTTGACATTGTTCTAGGCAATGATTTTTTGGATCTGACAACAAAAGCATAAGAAACAAAAGCAAAAATAAGTAAATAAATGGGACTACATTAAACTGAAAAGCTTCTGCACAGCAAAAGAAACCATCAACAAAATGAAAAGGCAACCTACAGAATGGGAGGAAAATGTGCAGATCATGTACCTAATAAGGGGTTAATATCCAATATATAAAGAACTCATATAACCCAATAGCAAAACAAAAACAATCCAAATAAACAAAGTCTGGTTAAAAAATGGGCAGAGGAAAAAAAACGGGTAGAGGAACTGAATAGATATTTTTCCAAAAGAAGACATACAAATGGCCAAGAGGTATGTGAAAAGGTGCTTGACATCACTAATCATCAAGGAAATGCCAATTAAAACCACAATTAGATAACATCTCACACCTGCTAGGATGGCTATCATCAAAAAGACAAGAGCTAACAACTGTTGAAAAGGATGTGGAGAAAAAAACCCTTGTGGGAATGTAAATTGGTACAGCCATTATGGAAAACCGTGTGGAGGTTCCTCAAAAAATTAAAAACAGAACTACCACACAATCCAGCAATCTCATTTCTGGGTATATATCCAAAGGTAATGAAAAGAGGATCTTGAAGAGATACCTGCACCCCCTTGTTCAATACAGCATTATTCATAATAGCCAAGATATGGAAACAATGTTTCAAGCAATGGATAAAGATATGACATATATGTGTGTATGAATGTGTATATACCTATCTATACATGTATATACAATGAAATAGTATGCAGCCATGAGAAAGAAGGAAATCCTACCATTTCTGACAACTTGGATGAAACTTGAGGGCATTATGTCAAGTGAAAAACTTCAGCAAGAGAAAGACAAATACTGTATGCATGATATCATTTATATGTGGAATCTAAAAAATCCAAACTCATAGAAACAGAGAGTAGAGTGGTGGTTAACAGGGGGTGGAGGTAGAAGAAATGGGGAGAGAGTGGTCAAAGGATACAAACTTCCAGTTTATTCAGTTATAAAATGAAATCATTCTGAGGATCTAACGTACAGCATGATTATAGCTAACAATGGTGTATTATATACTTGAAAGTTAAGAGAGTAGATCTTAAATGTTCTCATCACAAAAAGGAAATGGTAATTATATGACTGGATGGAGGTGTTAGCTAATGCTATGGTGGTGATCATTTTGCAAAATACAAGCATATCAAATCAACAGGTCGTACACTTTAAATTTATACATCAATTATATATCTCAATAAAGTTGGAAAAAAGTGGAAGGGAAAATTAGAGATTATGTTAATTTTATGGAAATTTTTTTCCTTTTTCTGTTCTTCGCAATGTTGCTTTCAAAATCATATTTACACACATACATATATATACACACATAAATCATAAAATGTTTTTTATGAAAAAAATTACTGACTTACCTACCTAATTTCTTTGCAGCCCAACAACCAACCATCTCTCAGGATCTGTACTAGCATAAAAGGTGCAATAGAGTAAACTTCTTTTGCTAAGAGTTATGGACTGTGAACTTTATTTTATGGGTTGTACATTCAAGGTCACATATCAGTTGACAGGACATAACACAAATGACACAGAACAAAATGGGCTGAGGTGACTTCATCACTGGGTAACCTGTGTAACTTCAAGCTCCTCTTCTCCCACCTCTAAAGACAGAAGCAACATCATCTGCTTCATTTGCTTTTCCCGTTTGAGACAGACATCTCTACCATCACTCAGCTATACGACCTTTATCAGTGGACTTCAAGGGCACCCCAAGCAAGGCCACCTCAGGCTCCCCACCTTAGTTCCTGTGGTTCATCTTCTGAAGGTCTTGAGAGTTACACATACCTAGTCTTTCACGGCTGAAGATAGTGATCATGTTTTTCACATATCAAAATAAGGCAAATTGGCTGACACTTGGCCAGTGTATTTAAAATCTGAAAGATGTCCAATGCACAGTTCATCTTACTTGTAGTACGGCAATATATGTTCTCAGAGCCTGGCACCTCCAACCCACACCTCTGTAATCCCAAATCAAATCAACCCTGCCCCATGGGTAACCCACACTCACCAACAGCAAATGGTAAGCTGTTCCTGCACAGGGCAGGAACGTGCCTACAACATTTTTAAGTTTCATAAAACTGAAAAGTCCACTGAAGCAAAAAATCTACAATGCTGTGTCTTAATGCAGGAATAACTATGAAGAAGAGATTCAGAATCCAAATTCCCTCACCAAACAGTCAATTTCAATTCATTCTCCCAAAGAAAATAAATTGACTATGTATTTTATCTGACCTTCATGATCAGGGAGAGGAACTAATAGTTTAAATTATTAAACTATATAAATATAAATTATCGTTTCATCTCTGATAATCAGCCTATCGGCCTGCTGAATCTTAATGTTGATATTCCAACATATATTTCAGTAACCCTGAAATTTCAGAATTAAATAATAATTTTGTCAAGGGCTAAACTATGTCAGAGAAAAAAAACACAAGCCTATTTTTTTTTCTCTTCAATTTTGTCTACAGGATGCAACTAAAAACACAAAGTAGGGGAAGAGTGAAACAAAATCTAAATAGGAATCTTTTACAAAAATGTTAAAGCGAAAAGAAAAGGGCTAGGAGAAGAAAAAACAGCAACGAATCAACTGTAGTGGAGGGAATTTATGTGGAATTATCTCCTACAAAGCACCTGAAGATGGTTTGGGAGGAAGACGGCCAAGCGTTGAAAGCCTAACTTTTGGAGAAAGGACAACTGGGAAAGAAGGTTAAACAAGAACAGGGTGAAGGTGGGACCAGACTGTAGAAAAGGGACGAGATGTGGTAGACGCATAAATACGAAGGGAGGAGACTGCAATAAAAGACCTGGCAGAAAGAAGCCAATGGGTGGAAGTGGTAAATAAGACAGGAAATGCAGCTGGGAGTGGGAGCGCTTACTAGGTCTAGGATTCAGAAGAGGAAGAACGCGGGCGGGAAAGATAGGCCTGGGGAGAGTGGGTGGGATGGGGCTGTGGAAATAAGGATGAAGGTGTAGAGAGGCTGATTCGGGGAAAGGGCCCAGACTAGGAGGGAGGGTTTAAGGGTGGAGCTCATCAGAGAAGGGTATGGGGGTGGGAGAATGAGCTAGAGAGAGGACCGAGGGGGAGCTCGGGAGCAAGGTGGGGAAGTCAGTGATCTAGAGGAGGCAGAGGCTTGAGGAGAGCAGCAAGTAAGAACGCTGGGAGGCCAAGACACTGCCAGGGTGGAGTGGAAAAACTAGAGAGGAATGGGCGGAGGGCAAAATGGGACAGGGAGGGTAAGGCTGGGTGAGGGAGAAAAGAGAACAAGGTTGGGGCAGAGGGACGGGTTTGAAGGGAAAGAGGACAAACTCGAGCGGACGAGAAAGGAGACGCAATCTTTCAAGCAGCTGCGAGCCCTCCGAGGCCGCCCGGGGGTGGGGGCAGGGGGTTGGGCAGAGAAGTCCTCACCGTGGAGTCCTTAAAGGACATGCCCGGGAGAAAGGGCAGGCCATGCAATGGGTTGGACATCATCGCACCCGCTCTCGCCGCGGCCACCTCGGTCGGGTTTGGTCCTCCCGCCTTGCCGTGGGGGCCAGCGGCTCCTTGGTAACGCCAAACACCCCGAGAGCTCGCGGCAGAGCGCCCGGGCCTGAGGCGCAGGCGTACTGGATCTGCGCGTGCGCAGCCCGCGGGACTGGGCGCTCTCGCGGGAGTGTGGCCTCGGCGAGCTGGCCCCGCCCCTCCCCTCTCGGGACCTAGCGACGTGAGAGCGGGTGGGAGGGGCGAGAGGAGGCACTTGTGATGACGGGATGGTTCTCGCCTTGAGGTCCAGGGTCGGGGCGGGCCCTTAGATCAGTTAGAGGGGAAGGGGCGGTCCTTCCTGCGCTCCCACGCAGTCCTCACCGCGCTCCGCCCGCTCTCTCTTCTCCCACCTGTGGGAAAAGGGCTCTTGTCCCAGTTCACACTGAAGTGTCAGTGGTTGGTTCCGGTTGAAAGTGTTACCTTTCTCGGACCCGTGCTTCCCTGGGACCAGGGGTTGCGGATTATTCGTGGTTATAACTCTGTTGCTCAAGGATGTTCAATGAACAAATGCAACCATCTGGTCCCTAATCCTCCCACTACAGCATTCTGGTTTTTCCACTTTACCTTTCTTTATTCTACTGTCAATCCCTGCACTTCTGCACCCTCCCAGTTGTTGGCCGGGCCTTTGGGTCTTACACATTCACCGCAGGACACTCAATATTTGTTGACTGAAGAGCTACAGGGCGCTCGTGTCAATTCTCCACGTCTCTAGTATCTACCTACTTGCAGCTGTAATGAAAAGATCAGAACCAAGAGGGGAAACGCATCTCCTTCAAAGAGAAAACTAAGTCATAAGAAAAAAGCAAATAAGTGTGGCGACATATTATCAAAATCATAGGTACTCTTTTTACAAAACTTGTTTAAATTACTATCCCTTAAAAGAAATGTAATCCTATTCCTGAAACATTTTCAGGAAAGAAAAAACAAGCTATCCAGCAGCACTGAGGAGCTTAAAAAGAAAAAAAGCAAACAAAACCCAGCTGCCCAGACATTGGATTCATCGGGTCTGAAAGGAGTCTCAGGCATCTGATTTTTATAACAGCTGTTTCTGATAATGAGCCAGTTTAGGAACATGATAAAGTAACAGACCTCAATCAGAAGGCATCCGCATCATGGGGTAGTTTACTGCCAATACAGACACAGCAGCTTTAGTTTTACTGCTTCTTGTCCAAGCAAATCCCCCTGTTGGGTTTCACTAATAGGTGTAAACCTCATGGGGCCCAGGACATCAATCCACTAGTGGTAACTGAAGCAGTTATTGGTGGCTGTCTCCACACCCTGCCCAAAGAATTTCTTTCCTTTTTTTTAAAATTAATTAATTTTATTTTTGGCTGCATTGGGGCTTCGTTGCTGCACGCAGGCTTTCTCTAGCCTCGGCGAGCAGGGGCTACTCTTCATTGTGGTGTGTGGGCTTATTGTGGTGGCTTCTCTTGCTGCAGAGCACAGGGCTCTAGGCACGCGGGCTTCAGTAGTTGTGGCACGTGGGCTCAGTAGTCGTGGCCTGCGGGCTCTAGAGCCCAGGCTCAGCAGTTGTGGCCCACGGGCTTAGCTGCTCTGCGGCATGTGGGATCTTCCCAGACCAGGGCTCGAACCCGTGTCCCCTGCATTGGCAGGCGGATTCTTAACCACCACACCACCGGGGAAGCCCCGAGTTTCTTTTCTAATAACACTTCCTCTCCCCAACTACTTCTAGTTCCCATTTTTGTCCCCTCTCTTTTTTTCACCTTTACAATTTTTTTTTTTAAATTTCTACTGGTGTAGTACCTTAATGTAGGTGTTTAAAACCTTTTTTTTAAAAAATCAATGCATTGTTGAAGATACTGAAGACTTTTTTTTTTTTTTGTGGTACGCGGGCCTCTCACTGTTGTGGCCTCTCCCGTTGCGGAGCACAGGTTCCAGACGCTCAGGCTCAGCGGCCATGGCTCACAGGCCCAGCCGCACCGCGGCATGTGCGATCTTCGCAGACCGGTGCACGAACCCGCGTCCGCTGCGTCGGCAGGCGGACTCTCAACCACTGCGCCACCAGTGAAGCCCCTGAAAACGTTTAAAAGTATCTGTCCATTGCATTATATCTTAGCCACTGACCTAGAAGGGAAGTGTGGACAAAGCATGTCACCTGCCATATCAGTAAATAACGGATGTCTCCAACCATCAAGTCAGCAGCCACTGCATCTCCCCACAACTGTGCACCCTGTGGGAACTCAGGATGGAGAAAAGCAGGCTATTGGCCCAAATAGCTAAGGTGCATATAAAAGGAATGAGTTCAATGAGCCCAGACTCTGGCGCCTTCCGATACAAAGAAAAGCACTAAATTCACTAACTTGAGATGTCTGCGTTTTGTGACTAGCAGTAATCTTTTTTTTTTTTTTTTTTTTTTTGCGGTACGTGGGCCTCTCACTGTTGTGGCCTCTCCCGTTGTGGAGCACAGGCTCCGGACACTCAGGGTCAGCGGCCATGGCTCACGGGCCCAGCCACTCCGCGGAATGTGGGATCCTCCCGGACCGGGGCACGAACCCGTGTCCCCTGCATCGGCAGGTGGACTCTCAACCACTGCGCCACCAGGGAAGCCCTAGCAGTAATCTTTTGATGTTCCACCTACCTGGTTTTTGTTGCAAAAACTATGCATTTGGGCTCCTCCCTTACCTCTTTGGAGCAGTCCCTCGGAGCTATCTGAGAGGTTGTCTTCCTGGCTGGAGTCCTCAGAAAGTCCATCGAATAAAACATAACTCTCAACTTTTAGGTTGTGCATTTTTTTTTTTCCCATTCAACAGAAGGCAGCCACTGGGAGAATATTTCAAAATGGCAAGTTCAACCTCAGAATCACTGGGAACTGTAATCCTTGCTGACTCTTCAAGGTAACCTTACTCTTCCCAGTTACATGATCCCTTGCTGCCCTTTCTCTTAATAAAAGTAAATCCATGGCATTAGGAGACACTCAGAAGAGCCCTCCTGGACTAACTGCAGGGTTGCACTTGGGTCTGTATTCCCTGGGCTGGATAGGGAAGGAGCCAGTGGGGCTTGGAAAAGGTGAATCGTGCCTAAATACATTTTTCTTTGTGGCATCTGTTTCTATTGGAGGAGTGCCTTCTGCTCAAATGTCTTTCTTTCCCAGAAGAGCACACTAGTTAAATGGTTAACAGAGCGTTTTAACTACTTTCGGACACACGTAGAAATGTAAGGTGAAGGAAAATTCTCTTGGCCTGTGGCCTTGTAAAAATGCCATCACCTCTGAGGAGGGGAAGCCAGGCCATACTGCATCAGTGCTAAAAAGCGCAGGTACAGGTCTGTGAAGAGGAGGGAAGAAAGGGCGTCAGAAAACCGCTTGAACCCTGAGAAGGGTGGGTGTGATTAAGAGTTTACAGCCTGGGCTTCCCTGGTGGCGCAGTGGTTGAGAGTCTGCCTGCCGATGCAGGGGACGCGGGTTCATGCCCCAGCCCGAGGATCCCACATGCCGCGGAGCGGCTGGGCCCGTGAGCCATGGCCGCTGAGCCTGCGCGTCCGGAGCCTGTGCTCCACGGCGGGAGAGGCCACAACAGTGAGGGGCCCGCGTACCGCAAAAAAAAAAAAAAAAAAAAAAAAGAGTTTACAGCCTACTTCTCCCAATCAGGATGACTCAGCATGGATTGCACTCACCATCAACCTGCACTCACCACTTCCCACCTGTGGAATATATAGGAGAGGGCGGGAGCCTGACCATCCCCAGCAGCTAAAGTAGAAAGTGTGATGTTTGGAAGGCTGTACATAAAGCCTGGACTCAGAAGGCCACAGGGACGTTGCATGACCTTAGAGGGTGCTACAAAGCTTGGAGAATGGAAAAAAATGGGAAGATCAGACTGCCAGGGGGCCAAACCTGAAAGAGGACCTCTCTGAGGCTGGATGACGTCTCACAGGGACTCCTGATGGGAGGGGTCGGAAGGCAGAGGCTGCAAGCAGCCACCTAAAATAAAAGTCTCCTTTTTCAGCATTTTTCCCGGAGCTCGCTTTACCTAGAATTTGTTTAAAATCCTGGGACATCCTTATTCTTCAGTACCTAACATCACAGGACAGATATCAAGCAGGTTGCATGTGCGCGCGCGCGGGCCTTTCTGCAGTGATTGTGGTGCGTTACTGCCCTCTGCTGGAAGAAAACGGTACAGCAAGGTTTCTGAAAAGCAAACTCAATGACCCACCTGCAGGTTTGGAAGTACTGGGGGTGTGGCTAGTGAGTGACTATGGAGATGACACCTTGCAAGGGCGTGTCCCTCAGTCAGATGCTCTCTACCCTTCATTTCTATCACTCCGTGGTCTCTGGAATCGATTATCTGAAAAGCGTGCCTGTCAACCACTTTGATCTTTGCAAGGTATGGAGAAAGGTGAGAGAAGCCCTGATTTCTAAGCAGATTCTGGAACAGATTTAGGACCCACAGGAAATCTTCATTTGACACAAAAATCACACAGTTTGGGTTTAGGCTATTTTAGTTTTGCAGTGAGCTCCTGCCAGAGGGTTGAAAAAACTTGTGTTTCTGATGCTTTTTCCTCTAAGTCAAACCCATTCTATGACTTTAGCTGATTTACTCAGAATTCCCTTCCCTCTGAAAAATCCTATCAAACATGACCTCACAGAATTAGAGGTTCCATAGGATGTAAGCACAGGATAAGTGTTTTGTTTTGTTCAGTGCCATTTTCTCAGCTTCCACCACAGTGTCTAACACCTCTTAAATACTCAATAAACAGTTGTAAAATGACTGACCAAGTAAATGATGACTTGAAAATCACCCAGTAAAGTATTTTTCAAATAGCCAGTGGATCCCCATTACTAGGTCTTAAAACCATCTTAATGATTGTGACAACTAGAATTTTTTTTAAAAAAGAAATAGAGTGTAAATGATCAGGATGCATCCCATGTTGAATGGGTAAGAATAATTCAGTGAAAAAGTATTTTAAGATGTATAAAAACATACACATTGGCATTGTGGGTATTAGTGCGGTCAGAGTCAAAAAACTTGGAAAGTGATTAACACAACCCAGCCCCTCATTTTACTGATGAGAAATCCCCAGATCAAAAGAGATTAAGAAACCATGGGTTAATGACTGGTTACTAATCGGGTATTTCTTACACTCAACCTCAATCGTCACACAGCTGGGAAGGATATTCTTCCTTCAGCACATGAGGGATCATTGATCTTAGCATCCAGCTCGTAAGACATCTGTGCCTTAATCAGGTTCTTCACAGGATGGAGAAAAGAAGTGTTAGAGTGATATGGCAGTAATATTGATTATAGGTTTAGATTCCAAATGTGGACAGGGCACGAATCCATTGATCCAGGTCAATGGCACCCTTGAACATGGGGAAATGCCTCTGATTCCTCCTCTCCCTCTGAATATCTCAATCCACTCATCCTTCTCTCCTCTCACATATCCGGCATGAAACGAGCAGAATGTATGCAGCATGGAACAGAAAGTGAAATGCCTGTTTGGGCGCCCTGAGGGCTACATTCATGTCCTCACTGTGTCTTGAATATTTGTGTGAGCTTGGACAACTTACCTACCTGTGTTTCTGGTTTCTTCATCTCTAAAATGAAAAGTCTGGACCAGAATTAATGATCATTAATCGTTTTGAAAACCTAGTGAAAGCTATGGGTCCTGTCTCCCCCAAATGTGCATACTCACAGGTATAAATGTTAGTTATGATTTTATGGAGCCCCAGTGGGTCTAGGGTCTAGAACTGTTCCCTGTCTGAAATACGATACAGAAGGAGTCCGTATCATAGCTCCCCAGAGGCGGAACGACGTGTAGGTAGAGAGTACTGACTGTAGGAAGCTCTTCAGGACAGATGACCCTTTTTGGCCAACAAATGAATTGCAGGGAGGGGGACAAAGAGTGAAGTGTTAGGGAAACCAATAGTTTAAAAGAGACAAATGACAAGTCGACCGACTGTAACTTGTGGGCCCTGTTGAGATCCTGATTCAAACAAATACACTTTAAAAGTAACAATGCCATTTATGAGACCGCTGGGAATTCGAGTGTGAGAATGTTAAGAAATTGTTCTTCAATTTTTTAGGCATGATGGTTTTGCAAGAATGTCTTCATCTTCTCTAAAAACCTTTAGAGATACATACCCAAGTGTGTATCATGGAGAAAATGATAAGATGTCTGGAATTTGTTTCAGAATAATATGAGAAGGAACAAATAAGTGAGCATAGATGACACCAGACTGCCCGTGAGTTGACCCTTGTTGACATGACTAAACACTTCATTAAACATTTCTGTCTACTTTTGTATATACTGAAATTTTCTATAATAAAAAGTATGGACTCTGGAGCCAGATGGCCTGGGTACGGGTCCTGATTCTATCACTTACCAGATCTGTGAACTGTGGGAGTGTCTTAACCCTTCTTTACTATAAACATATAATAATAATTATTTGCAACTCATAAGGTTGTTGTGAGCATTAAATGAGTTAGTATATGTAAGTATGAAGCATGGTGCCTGGCACATAGGAAGTACCCAGGGACTGTTTGCCATTAGCGTGGTCGAGGGGACTCTTCTGAGTGGACTGTTTGAAGAGTGACTGGGGACTTGGAAAAATTGTGGATGATCAACTAAAGACAGGAAGGTAAAAGGAAGACAGAGAAGGGGGCAAGTGTGTTAGGCCTTTTAAAGCCTGTGTAACATTTAGAAGGTTTGGCACATGTGACTTAGGTCTTTCCTCTTGTACCCTCCAAACATCTCACAGAGACAGACACACACACACACAGACACAGACACACACAGACATACACACACAGCTAAACACAGACACGCAGACACAGACACACAGACACAGAAACACAAAGATACACACAGACTCGCAGACACACAGATACATACAGACACAGAAACACACAGATACACACAGACACACACACACAGATACACACAGACACGCAGACTCACAGACACACACACACAGATACACACACAGAAACACACAGATACACACGGACACGCAGACACACAGACACACAGATACACATAGACACAGAAACACACAGATACACACACACACAGATATACACAGACACACACAGATACATACACACACAGATACACACAGACACACACAGATACATACACACACAGACATGCAGACACACACACAGACACAGACACAGATACACAGAGACACAGAAACACACAGACACACACAGATACACACAGACACACAGACACACAAATACACACAGATACACACAGACACACAGATACACACAGACACACACAGATACATAGAGACACACACACAGAGACACACACAGAGACAAACACACAGACACACACAGATACACAGACACAGACACGCAGACACACACAGATACACAGAGACACAGAAACACAGATACACACAGATACACAGACACACACACACACACGCACCCCAGATCCCTTTAGGGGGTGGGACTCCAAACTCTCCTTGCGGTTTGGGTTACAGAAAAGCACCGGCCTCCTCCCGTGTGCTGTGGAGGAGGCTGGGGACCGGAGCTTCCCACAGTGCCCCGACCTTTGCCCTGTTCCTGTGGTCACCACCTCCCTTCTGTCACCACTGGGATGGAGCGCAGACTGTGGCTTTGCAGCCTCTGCAGCCGAAGGTGAAGGCACGCAGGTGGACATGTCGCTGTGGGAGCTGAGAAGAGGCAAGGACCTGGGAGGGAAGCTGCCAAGGGGCCCAGGGGCCCCTGCTTCACTGGGTCGAGTACTGAAACTGGCATTTTGGAATTTCTTCTCTGTATTTAACCTCCTGCCACAGAGGTGCTACTGCATCACACGAGTGACAAGCTTCCCAGGAGTATTTCCACTGAGTTCACCCATGAGACCACAAATCCCATTTCTCCCTTTAATGGAGTGGGGGTGGGGACAATGGGGTCTCCATGTTCTCTCCTCCCCCTGAGGCTGAGCCCAGGGCCACTGGACAGCCAGATTGTATCAGCTGATAGAAGTAAAAACTGAGAACGGCCCTGAACCAGGTGTTAATTTCCTAGGGCAGACATCACACAGCACAACGGAGGGGCTTAAACAGCAGAAAGTTCTGCTCCAACAATTCTGGAGGCCAGAAGTTGGACATCATGGTCCCAGCAGGGCCACACCCTCCCTCCTGGCCTCTGGTTGCTCCCGTCCACCCTTGACCCTCCCTGCCTGCATAACTCCAGCCTTGGCCTCTGTTGCCGTGACTGTTCTCCCCAACGTGTGTCCCTGTGCTGTCACGGGGCTGTGCGTCCTCACCTTTTCTCCGTGTCTCTCTCTTCCTATAAGGACATCGGTCACCTTGGACTAAGGGGCCACCCTACTCCAGTATTACCTCCTTACATCTGCAGCTGCCATTTCCAAAGAAGGCCACTTTCTGGCTTCCGAGGAGACCATGAGATGCAGAGAATGCTTTGATATCCAAGGACACCCACGATGTACTTCTTAACCCCCACAGAAGTGATACGACCCTGGCTATTCTCCGAGGACATCAACATATCTTTGCAGGGGGGATGTAATTCACGACATAACAGATGTGAATCAAGAAGTAAAAAATGAGAGGAGGGATAAATTGGGATTGGGATTGACATATGAACACTACTCTATATAAAATAGATAACTAATAAGGACCTACTGTATAGCACAGGGAACTCTACTCAATACTCTGTAATGGCCTATATGGAAAAGAATCTAAAAGAGTGGATATATGTATATGTATGACTGAATCACTTTGCTGTACATCTGAAACTAACACAACATTGTAAATCAACTATACTTCAACTAAAAAAAAAAAGTAAAAACAGTGAGTGGAGAAGTGGGGTTTCCTCCATAGGCTGAGAACCCCTGGGGACCACAGTGTAAAAGGACCAGACTGCTAACCTGTCCAGGTGGGTCTGGGCACTGCAGGAAGGTTCTCTGCTGTTGCTTGTGATGGTCTGTGACATGCAGACAGAGTGACGAAGGAGGAACTCCCACCCAAACACACGCAGAACCCTGGGGGAATGACATACGCCTTAATCTGTCATGGGTGGAGAGTGACCCTTCCCCAGGGCAGTGAGCTCCCACTCTGGTGAGAAATTTCAGGAGCTCACCGGGCAGGTGGGCGAGTTTGCATAGAACCCACAGTTCCCTGCTCAGGGGAAGTGGTAGAAATCCTAACAATTAAGACAATTGCCACTTGGAGTGATTGAGCACAAACTTTGTGCTGTTTTTTCCCCCAGCAGCAAAATTAGTCAGGTTCTGAACTGATTTGTTCTTGTTGGAAAAAGAAAATACACTGAATGGAGATGTTTTGCATGTTGCTATTAAGTTGCTTTTAAGAAATTGTTTTAACTGGAACAGTGTTCTGATTGACTTTGAGGACTATGGTATTTTTAACAGGTTCTGAAGGCAAAGAAGGCTTCATGGGAGAAGCATAGGGAAATGATGTGAGGAGAATCGGTGGTTCTTCAAGCTGCCTGGAGTCCTTGGAGGTCATCCAGGTGGTTACAGATGGCCTCTGAGACTAACGTGATGGCCTCGGAGACTAATGTGACCAGGTGTGTGTTGGAGTCCAGCACAAAGTATATTTATGAATCTCACCATTGGCATCACATCAACGGTCACAGCCTAGGGAATGTTCTTGGCCAAAGTGTCTAGAAATGAAACAAAAACTGCCTCTTTCTGTTTATTTCATTTATCAGAGGAAAAAAAAATCCTCATTACATTTCCCTTTCATTCTACAGTTTTTCCAGTTCACCCAATTGGTAAAGGTCTGAGTTTCTGTGAGATTCTATTACTTAATAGCAGGTAGTTTGGGGGAAATTTATTTAATCTACCAGTTTCCTCATTTATAAAGTGGGAGCAGTAACAGTACCTACCTCCCGAGGATTACATGAGGGTTAAAGGAAAGAATCTAAGCAAACAGCTCAGTGAAGGACTTGACAAGGAGTGAGCACTAAATAACGTACACTGTTCAAGTTGTTATTATTCCTGGTTTGCAGGTTCTGCCCTGGATGTTTCACTGCATTTCTGCCTGGAGGATTACCCAGAGCACAAACCGGGGTCAGCAGAACTTAAGGAAGCATTCAAAGCCTGTCTGGGACGTGGAGGTCAGCATTCTGTGAGCTTAAAAAATGCTCCGAGAATTTGGGAAGAATCCTGTGAGCACGAGATTGTGTCCACAGGAATGCAACCTAGAGGGCTAAGCCCACAAGTAGAAAAACTTAATGATAACCTGGTTTCCGGTAGACGGCAGGCAACAGAATTTGCTCTACGTTCTGCCAGCAAAGGTCATGTGCAATTAGTAATTAGTCCACATAGATAAATGGCTACCCTGCAGTTTTCTTGGGCAGGATTCTTCCCCAGCATTCCCCATCCTGAAGTTACAGTAAAAGCCGAGTCCTTACAAGGATCTCACAATCTGTCCTCACCTCTGTCTGACTCCTCGGCCCCTCTCGACCCCTCTCTGTTCAGGCAGGCTCTGGCCTCAGGGCCCTTGCAATTCTTCCCTCTTCCCCCGGGGAGAAAAACACACACACACACCTCTTTCTGTAGTCTCCCCTGATTCTGGTTAAAGTTGCACACTCACTCCATCCCTCTGGCCTCTCCTTCCTTGCTTTCTGTTTCTCCTTGGCACCAACACCTTCTAACACCTTAACTCTCTGATGTATTTATTTGGTTTGTCATTTTATTTTTGGCCGCGCAGCTTGTGGGATCTTAGTTCCCCCACCAGGGATTGAACCCGTGCCCCTTTGCAGTGAAGGCACAGAATCCTAACCACAGGACCGCCAGGGAAGTCCCGGTTTGTTGTTTATCTTGCCCTCACCCCCCACTGCTGAGGGTAAGGCTCTGTCAGGGCTGGGATTTGTTTTGTCCATGGCTATATCCCTGGTGCCTAGAACATGGACTGGCACCTGTGGGCTCAGTGTTTGTGGAGTGTGGGGCTGGATTCACACAGAGTTCTTTCAACTCGAGATAATGTATCATTGGCTTTGTTTCATGAGCCCCTGTCCCAGCCACAGCATCAGCAAATTACCTTCGTAAATGTCAGAAGGGAGTGTCATGTGACTGTAAACTGAGCCAGACTGTTGATTGATTTTTTTTTGTACTTTACAGAATCAAAGTATTAGGTTGCCTAAAAATTCCTAACTTCTGGCTTTTCAGGAAGCTTTATATCACACTGCTAATTTACGTATTGACAACATTTTGACATGGGCTTATTCTTACTCTGAAGGGACTCATTTTAGTGATGTGTTCATGAATTATCCTTTTTCTCCATTTTTTAGCATTTTCTTTAATAAGCCTTTATTACTTGGAAATGAGAAATAACCAATGACTTTTGAGGGGGCCTTCCTACTAATGTGTGCAAAACTCTTTTATGAGGCAGAGAAACGTTACGCGGGCCTTTCACTGTTGTGGCCTCTCCCGTAGCAGAGCACAGGCTCTGGACGCGCAGGCTCAGCAGCCATGGCTCACGGGCCCAGCCGCTCCGCGGCACGTGGGATCCTCCCGGACCGGGCACAAACCCGTGTCCCCTGCATCGGCAGGCGGACTCTCAACCACTGCGCCACCAGGGAAGCCCCCAGAGAAACATTTTTAAAGTCATTGTCACTTGTCAGAATCCCTGGGAGAGCCAATCGTTTGAAGAATTGACAATCCCAGTGAAAGAGCAGAGGGCAGGGTTGTATCATCTTGGCGAGATTATCAATACTTGGTTTCTCTTCCCAGGATTCAAAGGTATTTTCAAGAAGCCATGACCGGAGAGTGAGATTTGACTTTAAAATCTAGGCCACTGAGGGCCTACAGCCAATGGAACTTTCCGGCTTCTGAGACCATGAGATGCAGAGAATGCTTTATTTGATATCCAAGGACATCCACGATGTACTTCTTAACCCCCAAAGAAGTGATATGACCCTGGCTATTCATGAGGTATTTAGGAACAAAAGTTAAAATGAGATTAGGTAAAGTATACACAATACGTTAAAAAGTGCTTTACACACTGCAAAGGGCTCTGCAAATATTTGGTGCTGATGTTTCGATTTAGCTGGGCCCTGAATTTATCTGAAGGAAAAAGGACTTTGAGTTTAAACACTCCTAGTTGTGTGACTCTGAAGCAATCCTTCTACTTTCTTAGTGTGTTTTCCGGTTTAATGGAACTCTTTTTGGTTTTACCTCACATGACTCTTTAGGAAAGCAAATGGTTGTGGAAATGTCTGGGGAAGCACAGCGCTCTGTATAACCTGAGCTGTTATTCTGGAGCCTTTGAATTGGCCAAGGCCTCCTAGAGTCTAAAACACAGTGCATAATTTCCTATGAAAATCATTTTGGTAAGAAGTGCCCTTACCTTATATAGATATGCTCCCAAAGTTAATATCTAAATGAATTTTCTCTTTAATGCAATGATTTTCTTTCTATATTAAATATTTCTAAAAACATTCCATAAGGGATAAGGTGGATTTTTTTCCCCCCCAAAGGAGGCAGCCAGGTTATAGCATGCTGTTTCCAACTTACCAAATCAGGAACTTGCACTCAGGTTGGAACCCTACATCCCTTTCCCTAAAGGATGGGCTTTATGGGAAGTCTATACAACCTGTGGAAATATAGGGCTTCTCTCTGTGTCTGGCTGTGTCAAGGATTCCCCAGGACTGGATTAAATCAAATAGAGGGCAGGAAGATGGGCTGGGGAGGCAGCAGGAGTATCAAGAAAGGTTGAGGTGACTCTAAGGTGACAGCCTTGCTGGAGTGGGAAGTGTTTCCAACCTCTGGAGGGGAAAGGAGAGAGCTCAATCCTTTTGAAAAGGGGCTGGCCCAAAGCAGGTCCCAGCCTCCCGTGGGTTTGGCAGGCCATCTGACCCTCAGGCTGTGACTGGAACCAAGTGCTGGAGTGGGGCCCCCATGATGGCCCAAGGTGGGAAGACACTGGTCCTCCGTTAGCATGGAGGGTCCCAGTTTTTTACCCTCACTGTGGTATCTCCAGAGCCAACATGGAGTCTGCCACCAAGAGATGCTCATAATCAGTAACTGAAAAGTGGTTAAACTATTAGCAGTGACAACAGAAGTATGTGCAAACTGCCTACTGGTGATAAAAAGCATTTGGGCGAGAGGGGTATCCATAATTTTATCAGTGAAACCTCTAGCCAGAGAATGCTGTTTTCTTCCTGTTATGGTGACAGTAGAATCACCTTTTCCACAGCTATTTAAATCTAATAGTTAAGGCCACAGAATCCTTTGGTTGACAGGTGCCACATTTCACAACCATAGTACCTGTTACGGTATAACAATAGTATAGTTCATAATCTTTAGGTTTCAAAAAATACAGTCTATCAATTCAAAAGTTTGGAATATTTAACACTATTGTCCATGAGATTAAAATATTTATTCAATTAGATTGAAAATCCTTAGAGAAATCAACTCCATAGCTTTTGGGGAAGGGGGCCCAATTTGATCTACTCACAAGTGGGGATTTGGGGAAGGGGGAGAATATTTTGGGATTTGGGGTATGGAGATTTTTTTCAAAGCTTTTATACTTTCCTACTTCTAGGTGGCTAGGAAGTGTCCTGATCTCCTTCTGGTAATATCTGTCTAGATGAAACCTTTCTTTAAGATAGGCCTTGTCAAAGACACAAGGTAGCTGATGACAGTACAATAATGCATTTACAAAATCTGTTTGACGGTCATTTGTGTAAGTAGATTTATATAAACAGAAAATAGTTCTATTTTTTCTTTGCCAAGCAGTCAAGCAAAACCCTAGGAACAACAAAATTAGGCGGAGGCCTTGGGGACAATGGTCATGGCTTCTCTGAGTAAGACGTAAGCACCACCTGGAGGGCCCATTTGAAACTACAGCGTGGCAACTGAAGAACCTAATGTTTTCAAGCATCAGGGTACAACTGGTGAACAGGTGGGCAACAGAGGCAGGAAAGAACTACCTCCATTCCATGGCTTGAGCGCCTACTATTTCAAGCTTCCAGTAGAGGACTGAGAATAGTATTACCGAGTGAGGTACTTTCAGCCAAGGTGGGAGAGGAAACCCTAACACCTGAAGGGTATTAACATTAGCTCCCTAGTAAATATAGGTCAGGAAGTGCTTGCAAGAGGGAAACAAACAGGCAAATAGGTCCCCAGTTCGCTGCATCCTGTTATTCCCTCTCTCTACCCTGAGTAGGGGGCCACATACAATACGCATTTTATTCCCAAGACGTAAATGACTAATAGTTTAGTTTTTTTTCCCAGAGGCATTTACATTTTAATAGGTTGAAAGCCTTAGTAAAAAAGAGCAATGACAGTAGAATTTCCAATAGATGTCAACTTTTGGCTTTGGTGGAATAAGAAGAACCATCCCCTTTATCAAATACTTATTATTCCTTTTAAACAAACTAGGTCTCTTCCTTACTGATTCAATCGTTTGAATGAAAATGTTTTAAAAGGAGTATTTAACCCCTCAAGAGTCTGAGTATTTAAAAACGGCTGCATCTCCTGTTTCTCTATTTCTCATGAGATACTGGAATTTCTAACCAGATAGTAGTCCCTCAACTCTTCTCAAATATCTCTGGTGAAAATTTTTTTTGTAAATTTCCAGTACTTGAGGGACCAATACTTGGGTAAATTAAAATCAAAATGTTATGAATTTTATGTTCATATCTAAGAGTTTAGTGTCTCTCTGTACGTATCTTGTCACAGACGAATAAGTGTGCAGACCGGCACTGGGCTGCGGATGGCGTTGGAAGATCACTGCTATACCTTGTATTTTCTCCCTTAAAAAATACCTGCATTTGGCCTAAAGATCTCTGCCCACCATGGCCACCACGGTTACATGCAAGAGCTTGCCTTACATCTTCCTTCCAATTTTTAAAAGAAGATAGCCTCTGAATCCATAATTACCGACATTTCAGACACTTTCTCATCTCCATTTAAACTGACCCTCGGGCTTCCCTGGTGGCGCAGTGGTTGAGAGTCCGCCTGCCGATGCAGGGGACACGGGTTCGTGCCCCGGTCCGGGAAGATCCCACATGCCGTGGAGCGGCTGGGCCCGTGAGCCATGGCCGCTGAGCCTGTGCGTCCGGAGCCTGTGCTCCGCAACGGGAGAGGCCACAACAGTGAGGGGCCCGCGTACCGCAAAAAAAAAAACAAAAAAAAAAACTGACCCTCTACTTGCAGTGTTGTGTGACACAACTTTCCATTCCCTTGTTCATCAGTTCAACCGGTTTGGTGTTGCTCACTTTATTGGCAGTGAATTTGGCCTGGATGCCAGAAGCTCGTGTAAGACACTTGGGTAGCACAGAAGTTCAGGTATATGAGGATTCCCAGGAGAAATCCATCTAGGAAAACAACATAACTGACAAGACATATGCTTGCTTTTTTTTTTTTTTTTTTTGGCCACCCCATGGCATGCAGGATCTTAGTTCCCCAGCCAGGGATTGAACCCGCACCCCCTGCAGTGGAAGCGGGGAGTCTTAACCGCTGGACTGCCAGGGAAGTCCCGACATATGCGTTCTTGATATAAAGATTACAGGAAAGGCTCAGTTGAATTTTTCCCTCCAAAATACAGGTTGAAAGAGCCTTCTGATGGATAAGCAATTCTGATATTCATAAGTTTTTTCATCCATGGTTTGGAAGGCAATTAATTCTTTTTTTCTTATCCCTATAACCCCAAACTGAAAATTCCACAAGGCCATGTATTAAGTGTATTAAGTTCGTACATTTCCATTTATAAGGCACAAACTCTACACATCTCTCAAGAGAAAGGAAGAAAACAAAGATATGAAGACAACAAAGTAATCTAGGAAGAGAGGAGGTTCATCAAACTGGAATGAAAACCCACCTCCCTTTTTAGTAAACAGACCTTATATTGATAGGAAATACAGCCTCTGGGGAGGGTTCCAATGCAGCCCCCTTCACTGGATCAGTGCAGAAGACAGTCCTCAGGGGGGCTGCATGGCCAGAACACATCAACCGCAAGCCCCCCCTACCCCATAGAAGCTGCTGGGCAGCTATGTCCTAAACAGAACATTCTGGCTACAGGGTGCCCAGTTCACCATCCTCACCCAAAGGAGCCTTCAGGGACCAATCCACCATGAATGCACACATGTGCCTGTCCTGGGGCTTGATTAATTTAATGCTCTAAGCTGAGGTACCACTGCCTCCCCGAGGACCTGAACTAGGGTAGTTGTGCGGGTCCTTCGTGGGGCAGCATCTATTTAAGAGGCTGGACCTTGAGTTCCTCTTGAAATAATCAGATCCCTAGTGGGACTCTCAGAACCAATTCACTCTACCAGGGGCTTTTTGAACATGCTGGTCAAAATCTGGAGAAGATGCTCTGGAGAAAGCTCCAGATCTTCTGGCATGTAAGGCAGCCCTAATAGATCTCAAGTAATCCTGCAACGCACAGGTATAAACCAGAAGGGTCCCATGACACCAAACGGTATCCATGCTTGCTGGCTGGACCTCCTGATGGCTCTTGGCACTGTACTTTCTACTACTGTTTCCATTAGTATTATATGAGAGTAAGTTTCCTGAATGTCCCCATGGATCCAAGCATTTCCTGGAAGTATGACTGCTTCATCGTCCTCTCTATCATCATGCAAGGTACAGATGGGAGTGAACAGCACTTGGGAGAAAACAGCCAGGCAGACATCATCCTGAGAAAAGGGTCGGTGCTAGAGTGGGCCAGAGAAGGGACCGGAAGTGAGACGAACCGAGTAATTCACGAGGTCTGAGGGTTTTACGGAATATTCTTGAAGATTCTGACTTCTCCACCCAGGACGATCTGAAATCCAAATGAAATCGGGTCCTTGGGTCAATGTACCCAATTACCGAAGACCAGCATCATAGAAGAATGCTCATTTCAATACAGTGTGGTCCAGCCACCTCCTAACTTCTCCAGTCCAGTTGGATTATCCCTTTACACCAGGCCTTGCCCCTGGCAGCCACAGTCGGAATTCTACTAAATTTTCAGGCATGAAGATGGTTCTTAATTCAGTGTCCGATGAATCTTAGCCAAGGTCCCTTCCCTTCCTGTGTCTCGTAAGGCTACAGCCCAGAGGATAAAGGGATACTTTCATTCACAACAATAACAGCAAAACTCTTGGACCCTTTGGCTTCCTAATGCCATAGCCATAGCCACCCTTGGAAATATGTACTCATTTAAAAGCCTGCTCTAAAAAACAAAAAGTCAACTCCTACTGCTGATTCAAGTTTTCCCCAAATCATATCAAGCCAACTCCACACCGCACCCTACCTGCCGGCCTCAAGAATCTTTCTTGGTCAGTCTGGCCTTGATTTTTTGCCTCAAGAAGGCTGCAGTGGCTGCACTGCAGGTGACCAAGAAGAAGAAGGAGAGGCAGGCCATGTAGATGGACAGGGGGCTGTGGCGTTGCAGGAAGATCTCCTGTCGCCCCCTGTAGTCTAGGAGGATGGCCTCCAGCTGGGACAGTGTGCAGACAGACAGAAAGGCGTGGAAGATCTGATGCCCGTGGCCCACGATGTCACAGGAACCCGGGAAGTACTTCTCTGGAACCGGGCAGGAGAAGAAGTAGGCACTGACCAGGAAGAAGACAATCTGCAGGGAGTGGTACCAGACCGCCTGCTCCTGGCAGCCAGACAGGTGGCACAGAACCACGCGATGTGCCACGGGGCTGATGTCCAGGATGAAGGCAAGCCCCGCCGGCACCACCTGACAGATCTTCCTCATGACTGGGTAAGGCCTGCGGTACCGATACTTAGCGTAGCAGCAGCCGGCGCAAGATAACCAGCCACAGAAGGCGGCTGCGGGCAGGAAGAAAAGCCAGAAGTGCTCGTACCAGGCCTGGTCGGAGGTGTAGAAGAAGTGGACCAGGGCACTGCCATACTGGTAAACGCTCACGCCCACATAGTCCACAAAGTAGAAGGTGTAGTGGGAGAGCTCGGACTTGGACTGCAGCAGGTGGGCCAGGAGGCTGAAGGTGAGGTAAGTGATGGAGGACAGGACGTAGAGGAGCAGGGGCAGCGCGTGGGCAGAGGTCCACGGCAGGCCCTCGGCCTCCACAAAGGCCCAGAACCGCAAGAGGACGGCCAGAGCCGCCAGCAAGTGGGTCCAGACGTTGACCACCTCGTTGTGTTTCTGGAAGAGGCTGAAGAAGTAGTAACGCCACTCGTGGCCGGTGGGGCGGTACCCAGCATGGATGTAGGGCTCCCGGAAGAGCTGGGGCACGTCAGTCTCCAGGACGGTGCCGGGCATCTTGGGCAGCCCATCCTCCAAAATCTTGGGCAGGCGGCGCAGATGCTGTCCACTCACAGACAGGGTGCTCAGACGCTCCAGGATGGCAGTCGTCATGGCTACACGGGGATGCAACCTACAAGAAACAAGAGTAAAATGGGCAAAGATGCGGTGAGGGGCTGCTGAGCAAAGACAGCGAGGGAACTATGGGTTTGCTAGTGCAGCTGGGGAGGCGGGACTGCAGACAACTTCTTTGAGCTTCCTTTTTTTTTTTCGTATGTAGAATAATAGAGTTGGACCAAGATCGCTTACTGCTCTGACATTCTGACTTTGTCTCTACTGCTCACTACGGTGTGAGGCAAAGTCACATCTTGTAAAATGGGAATGTCAGTCACCCCATTTTAATGACATCTAGAAGGTAAGTGAGGGTACCTTTAAAGCTTTCGAGTTTGCTAGATGACATTAAAATGTAACCCTCAGGCCTTCCCTGGTGGCGCAGTGGCTAAGAATCCACCTGCCAATGCAGGGGACACGGGTTCAAGCCCTGGTCTGGGAAGATCCCACATGCTGCAGAGCAACTAAGCCCGTACGCCGCAACTACTAAGCCTGCGGTCCAGGGCACATGAGCCACAACTACTGAGCCCACGTGCCACAACTACTGAAACCCATGTGCCTAGAGCCCATGCTCTGCAACAAGAGAAGCCACTGCAATAAAAAGCCTGCACACCGCAATGAAAGAGTAGCCCCCACTCGCCGCAAGTTGAGAAAGCCTGTGCACAGCAACGAAGACCCAACATGGCCAAAAATAAATAAATTAATTAATTATTTTTTAAAAATCACAGTGGGGCTTCCCTGGTGGTGCAGTGGTTGAGAATCTGCCTGCCAATGCAGGGGACACGGGTTCGAACCCTGGTCTGGGAGGATCCCACATGCCGCGGAGCAACTAGGCCCGTGTGTCACAACTACTGAGCCTGCGCGTCTGGAGCCTGTGCTCCGCAACAAGAGGGGCCGCGATAGTGAGAGGCCCGCGCACCGCGATGAAGAGTGGCCCCTGCTTGCCACAACTAGAGAAAGCCCTCGCACAGAAACGAAGACCCAACACAGCAAAAATAAATTAATTAATTAATAAACTCCTACCGCCAACGTAAAAAAAAAAATCACAGTGAGCTACCAACACAAACTCACTAAAAATCGCTAAAATAAAAAAAAAAAATGTAATCATCAGACAGGCTCTATCAGTACAAAAGTTGTTTTTTTTTTTTTAAGGAATGGTATAGCAAGAGACACTGTTCCATTTTATTTATAACAGTAAGAAATTGGAAAGAACTTCCTTGTTCAACAATAGGAAACTGGTTTTAAAAAATCATAGAACCATAATTTAAGCCGTAAAACAGAATTGTGAGCAAACATTAGAAATATGTTGTGAATGTATTTAATGACATGAAAAGATCTAGCTGTATATTCATTGTCTATTATCCCAATGTCTTCCTAGTGGAACCTAGTAGTTTTCTCTCTTCAAATCTCCTATACTTCTTCATCCATCCTCACTCAGCCTAACCTTCTTCCTATTTTATTGAGAAAATGCAATCAATCAGAAGAGACTTCTGCAATCTACTACCACAACATTTACCCACCAGCCAGCATTTCTGTCACATATGCTCCTCCCCTGTTTCAATGGCTAGAACCATCTTGGTGAAGACCAACCCTTCACTTAGACATTATATTCTGTCCCTTGGCGCCATCCATTGTAGAGTTGCACATCATTGTAATGACACAAGAGGGCGCTTTAAATGAGGGATCTTGTAAACCACTCCAAATCAAGTCTCAAATAGTCTTGAACTGGCAAAGACAAAAGCACTCTTCATCCATACAAAGCTTTTTTATGTATTTTATTTAGTAAGAAGTATTATATCGAAATACAAAAATTATCAATGTTGATATTAGTAATGAGAGCCTACATTTCTTGAGCACCTAATCTTAAATTACCCACTAATTTCACTGGGAACTTGAACATCTGAGATAAGCAATAGTTACTTGAACCTCAAGGTCAAATGAGTCATCAATCAGGTTGGTAAAAACCAAGGCATATTCTGAGAAATCTTTTTTTTATAATTAATTAATTAATTTTTGGTTGTGTTCGGTCTTCGTTGCTGCACGCAGGCTTTCTCTAGTTGTGGCGAGCGGGGGCTACTCTTCGTTGTGGTGCATGGGCTTCTCATTGCAGTGGCTGCTCTTGTTGCAGAGCACGGGCTCTAGGTATGCAGGCTTCAGTAGTTGTGGCACACAGGCTCAGTAGTTGCGGCTCGTGGGCTCTGGAGCGCAGGCTCAGCAGTTGTGGTGCACGGGCTTAGTTGCTCCACTGCATGTGGGATCTTCCCGGACCAGGACTCAAACCTGTGTCCCCCGCATTGGCAGGTGGATTCCTAACCACTGTGCCACCAGGAAAGCCCTATCCTGAGAAATCTTATGAGCTGAACAAAATTAACATGTAGCCTAAATTTAATGAAATCTAATTGCAAAGACTGTGTGTGTATTTTTTTTTAATTATGCTCTGGAAAGCAAGTGGTTTTGGACTTGCCTCTCCTGAGAACCCAAATCTGTATGCAACAAATTTCAGCCCTCACAAGTGTTTAACTTGGGCTTCCCTGGTGGTGCAGTGGTTGAGAATCTGCCAAGGACATGGCAGAAGTGTCTGTGTGAGAGGTACCAGAGGCAGAAAAGGGGGCCGATGGTGGAACCCTGGGGACAGACGCCACAGTTGACAGGGTGATGGAAGAAGAAAGCAGAGGCGGGACCACAGAGGGCGGTGTCACTTAAGCCAGGAGAGGAGGCACCGGTCTATAGCATGAGTCCCCCGAGCTCAGGTGACATAAGGATTGAACAAGCAAAATCTCCAGGGTTGGGGTTTCCCTGGTGGCGCCGTGGTTGAGTCCGCCTGCCGATGTAGGGGACACGGGTTCGTGCCCCAGTCCGGGAAGATACCACATGCCGCGGAGCGGCTGGGCCCGTGAGCCATGGCCGCTGAGCCTGCGCGTCCGGAGCCTGTGCTCCGCAACAGGAGAGACCACAGCAGTGAGAAGCCCGCGTACCGCAAAAAAAAAAAAAAAAAAAAAAAAAACCAAAAAAACCCTCCACGGATGAGAAACCTCCCCTCTTCCTTCTGCAACATCAAACCGAAACTCCCTTCGCTAATGCCACGCCACCCGCCGCACTCACTTCCTCTGTCTTCCGCAGCGGCCCCTCTGCTCGTGGGCCCACAGAGGCCGTAGCATCCTGGGTCGTGTTCTGCCCCTTTCCTGGAAGGCCCGCCCCTCACCCCTTCACATGTGTAAGTCCTATCCTCCCAGGAGCAGCTCTGCTCCGTAGAGGCCTGTTTGTATTTCTCTCCACTTAACACTCCGTTACGTGCGGTCTGGTGGCGGCTGTTGATTCGTGAAGTTTGACTCTTCTTGTAAGCAGCTTGAGGTAGGTGGTCTTATTTTATTCTTCCTCTGTGGCCTTGGTAGCCTGGAATATTGTTGAGCAGACAGTCCTTGCTCTGAAAAAGCTCTATGGTTGATCCACATTCTTTTTTTAAAAGTTATTAATTAATTTATTTTTGGCTGTGTTGGGTCTTAGTTGCTGCACGCAGGCTTTCTCTTCAGCCAGGCCCTGTTATCATAGGATCCCCAAATACATGCCTCCAGCCAGATCTTTCCTGAGTTTGGATTCAAATATCCAGCAGCTGCGGTTTTGTCCAACTGAATATCCCACGGGCATTTCAAACTCAACCTCTTCAGCCTCCTCCTTCAGCCCAGACTTGACCTGTCCCTACCTCTGATCAGTCACGGAGGCCTGTTGATTTTATCTCAACGTTTCTGGAATGCACTTGTCCTCTCCATTTCTACCGCTCCCCCTTGATTTGGGCCTTCAAGATGAACTTGTGTTGATGAGGAAAACAGCGGCCTCATAACTGACCTTTCTTCCTCAAGAGATGGTTCCCCCACCTCATATCCCCAAACCCGCCCTCTAGTCTCCAAACCACTTCACGGTGATAGTTTAAAAGCGGAAACTGCTCACTACTCCCCTCCCCAAAGTCCCTCAAGAGCGCACCATTGTTTACCACACAAACTCTCAGCCCGTGCAAACAGGCCCTTCTGTAGACCTCCTTCCCAGGTCCTATTCCAGCCTCCTTTCCCAGAGCCCACACCCAGGCCACTTGGATGGCTTGGATCATAACACTGGGAGTTTTTCAAAGATACAACACTCTCTATCTCCCCTGTATGCTTCTGCACACAAGGGCGGCTCCAGCAACCCCAGCTCATCAACACTCTGCCCAGGCGCCAGCTCTGCCTGTGGGCTTTGCTAACCCCAGGCTGGATGAGGGTGCCCCACCTACCCTGGCCTTGCCTCCCCATCACACTTCTCTCCTGGGGCCCTGACCCTTGGTGATGAGCTCACTTCCCACCACACCCGGCTGCTTTAAGGGCAGGGGCTGTGTGGCATGCGAGTTCCTATGTCCAAGATGATATGTGGCATATAAAATAATCATACACCTAATCATGATTTACTGAACAAATAGTTCTTTAGGCCCAGACGTATGGCACCAATTTCCTTCTGTTCTGCCAGGTTAAGGGAAAAAAAGAAATAATGGTTTGCAAGTCGGGAAGTCTGGCTGTTAATATTTGCTCTATACAATGAGCTATGTGGCCATGCCCAAGACATTCAGCTACTCAGGGTCATTTTCCTCATAAACAAGGGTGGGTGGGAGATGATTTCCTGTCTCTCTACCTCTCAGGAAATAAAGAGAGTGGATAATAATAAAATGGACAGTAGCTGAATGATGCTTTGAAAAGGCAAACCATGCACATTAAAGTACCAGCAATATTTCAACTAAAGAACGCACAGAAGGGTTATAATTTAGTAATATATATTTTTTCTACCTTATAATTGATTTTAATGCAATCTTTGAAAATTGAAAAGGAATTTAATATTTTTGGTTACATTTCTGGGATTCTTCCAACTGCTTTATTAAGAGCTTTAATTAGATTTAGATTATAATGGGATTGGAATTAAAAGTTCTATTTCTTGAGTACAACAACATCTACACCATGAATTCAGTTAACATTCACAAGAAAGTGTTATAAAATGTTACATCATGCCTTGGACTATTTACGGGTCCAATCTTAAAGTTTTATCTCAGGTCCTCCTTTAAAACTATTAATAATGCTAATAGTTTTACACCTAGAGTATGCCGTCTAAAAAAACTAAAAGCTCCATGTTTGCAAAACGGACATAGTCTGGTACTGATGACATTTTATCTGGAGGCCAAATAGAGGACTCTAAAGCAATGGTGTTCCCTGATCTATTACAAGGGCCCTATGGGAACTGACCACAAACTTGGAATAGCTGATTCCCTGGAGAAGCCCTGGATGAGGAATTAGCAGTTCCAGCTCTACCACTGACTATGGGATTTTAGGCAAACCACTCAACTTCTCTACACTTGTGTCTTTGTCCATAAAACTGAGGGTATCATCTCTATACGTTCTAATGCTAAGAAATTCGTCTGGACTATGTTTTGCTTCGTGCTGAAGATCCAGCAGTGTGCTGAAGTCACCAACAAACAGATCCTGTGACATCACCTCGTGTCACGGCCTCATGCAGATGTCAGGAAGGTGGCCTGCTGGTTGCTGGACAGAGAACAAAAGAACAGCAATTTCCATCAAAGACGGCAGAGAAACGCTTCCAGAATCCACAGAAGCCCAGCCTCCCACAATGCTGCAAAGCCATAAATGGCTGAGAAGGAACAGAAGCCAAAATGCCAGCTTGATGCCCATTTATAAGGCCTGGAACCCTGCTGTGAGCAGCCTCTGGTCTGACCAGAGACAGAGGTGGACTTGCAGTGGCCTCAGACAACCCCAGGACCCCCCCAGTCATCCATCAAGTGAGAGGCTGCTGGGCCCACACTGATCTTTGCAGCCACATCTGCCAAGTATCATACCACTATTTATAAAGTCATATTTTAAAGAGCGGCAGAATCCTATTTTGAGCGGATACAATTTTAACATGGATTCAGATCCACCAACCATTAATGCATATCCACTCCATATTTAAGAAAACCTAAAACACAAACAGCATTTCAACATCCAAAAATGGGAGATCTGATTTAATGATGATAAAATCTGTACAATAGGATACTACACACCCATTAAAATAATTATGTAGATATATTACACTTATTGTTATAGAGAGATACACAGGACATAAACGTGTGCTCCGTTTGTTTCTCACTGCAGTCTCCCCGACACTTAGAACAGTGACTGACCAGCACATAGTAGATGCTCAACAAAGATTTGCTGAATAAATACATAAATGAAAGACATTAGTACAAGGAAGAAGCAAATTAAAAGTATGCATCCCATTTTTGTAATGATATACCTATGGCACAGAAAAAGTATGGAATTGAAAATAATCAAAACATTGATAGAGATATTGCTAAGTGGTGGGATGACGGGAATTTTACTTTTCATCTGGAGTCGATACTATTGTTATAATACTTTTTACGATGAATATTTACTACTTTTATAAATGAAGTTACTGCTATTCAACAAATAGGAATATTTGACAGAAATCTGTAAAAACTGGTAAAACGATTAATTAGTACAGTTAATTAGTACATCCTCCCCCCACCTGCCAAAACACCCCAGCATTATAAAGGAATACATACTTATTTGTACCATTCTGTGGATTTTGAGCTCAACTAGTTATCAGATCATGTAATAAAGTTATTGTCAGGAGTGTCAACTAGAGAAAAAACACACAACCTAAAAGTTGAGAATTATGTTTTATTCGGGGACCTTACTGAGGACTATAGGCCAGGAGTCAGCTTCTCACATACTCTGAGGATCTGCTCCAAAGAGGTGAGGGAGGAGCCTGGATATATAGGAGTTTCTGTTGGAAAAACAACAACATGTAGTAGAACATCGCAAGATCACTGCTAATCTCGAAAAACAGACATCTCCAGTTAATGATTTTAGTGCTTTTCTATGTATGGGCAGATGCAAGAGTCTGGGCTCATTGAAATTATTCCTCTGATATGCATCTTAACTATGTAGGGCCAGTATCCAGTTTTTCTCCACCCTGAATTCCCCTCAGGGCTCACCGCAGGGGCAGCTGCAGTGGATGAGGGCTTGATGCTGGACAACATTCACTGTTTACTGGAATGGCAGGCAACACTTTTTGTCCGCAGGAGTAACCTAGCTATACTTGCCACCACGGATGTAAGCTAATGGTCATGGGGCTGGGGGCGGGGGGGTTAAAGGGGAAAAAAATGTGTAACATCTGCTGGTAAGGCAGCAATCATGTTCTCTTAGCTTGGGAAAACCAGTATATGCAATATTGTCGTAAGACTTTTCCCGCAGCGCACAAACCCAAACAGAGTTAAGGAGGGAGTCAATCCCCCACCTTGTGGGTACCTGGCGCTGCTGAACCCTGCCTATAAAAAAGGCGAGGCACACCTGTGTGCCAGTGTGCCAGGAACACATGTCACCTGGACTCAGTGACCCCTCCACCTCTGAACCTCTTCCTCTGTGGCTCCGCCTAACATGGACAGGAGAAAGAAAAGACGGCCTTATAATTTGCTGCTCTGCCCTGGGGATTTTTCTTTCTCCAGTTGGAACTCTCAGCTGGGATTCCTTGTATTTTCTTTTTTGTTACTTCCCATCCTTCCCACATCTCAGCTCACCTCCTCACTTGAGCAGGTACTATTTTCAAAACGCATCACTACAGACCCAGAATGCACCACCCACATGCAGTAAGTAGTATCTGTGTTTAATTCTAGCAGGAGAATTTGGAGGAGCTGGGAACAGTTTAGAATGCATTGAGCAGTCTAAGGTCAATGGCCAGGCTGGCTGGTATGGTGATTCTTTTCCTTCAGAGACTGCTTGTTTGGGTAAAGGTAAGCTCTGATGTCAGAACGGCCTGTTAATTAAAGCCTGGGGACAGGAAGCCTCCCAGAACTTTCCACAAGAGTGTAACCACTGGCTTCATTTGGCATGGTCTGGCTTCAGCTATGCAGCCTCTCGCCTGTAGGAAGCTTCATCACCTATCGGCAAACCTGCTGGGACCCGGGCCAGCCCAGGTGAACTCCGAAGAGAGCCGCAGATTGCCACTGGCAGGAAATCAATACTGGAAATGTACTTTCCATAGAAGAATCTGATAACCAAGGAAAGCCGGGTTGGTGCGCTGTGTAAGGTGTTCGGCGTTTCCTAGCAATTCAACGTTAACCCCTTTGCAGCTAATGCTGTACACTCTCCTGGTGGTCCCAAGACCTCGGCTTTTTATTTGCTACCAAGAATCAAGCAGGTCGCTTCATTCTCAGTTTCTCTTTAGACAGCCTCAAGGCCTTAGTTCAATCCCACATTGGCCATGAAGTTTTCTCCAGGTCATCTTAATTTCTTTCCTCCCAGAGTGCTTACCTACCTATACTCCACACGTTTCGGTTAGCAGAACGTCTGCACTTACGTGCTACTTCTACTTCCCTGCTGTGTGTGCAGAGAGCCCTCCTGGGTTGCAAGTTCCCTGAGACAGAAACACGGACTTACCCATCCTTTATTCCTCCTATCAGCAATTATCAGAGGAAAGGTGGCCCAGAATGTGTCAATGGATGATTGTTCAAAAACAGAGTGAAAGAAGACTCTCCTTTGGCCCTCTTTGCTTCTAAAGGTAAAACCGGTGAGATTTTAGACAAGGAACATGTTAGGGATTTTTCAACAGGAAATAACATCTGACTTGGATGTTGTTTATCTGGGTGTAGTTCATCCACTTGGGAGGTATCCATAACAATATTTAAATTGTTCACCAGATTTCCAATCACCAGATGACTTTTAGTCTATTTCCTCCTATCATTGGTACTTTTGTGCCCAAGAATGCCTAAGCAAAGATGCAGGGAAGGGAGGCCAGGCAGAAGAAAACTAAAGTAAAAGAACATTGAGGCAGAAGAAAACTAAAGTAAAAGAACATTGGAGCAGGAGTTAGGAGACCTAGTTTTTTATTCTCATTGCATAGAAAAAAGCAGAACAGACTGTCCTGGTTCCCTGAACAAGCCACACACTTTGCATCGCCAAGTACCCCTCTACGCCTGGCAAACCCTGCTTCTCTCTCAAATCCAGGCTCAGCTATAACCTCCTCTGTGAAGTTTAGCAACAGACTCGAGCAGAATTAATCACAACCTGTTATATCCCCTTAGCCTTATGATATAGCTGGTTGTACGTGTGCCTTCTTTACATTAAATTGTGAAATTCATTGAGTTGTACAAGGAAGTCACTCAAGGCATTAAAAAAATCTATGTTTGTGTTACTTAATTGTGAGAATAACTGAGGCATGGAGAATTTTTTTGAGTTTCCACTATTATCTTTTTATGTATATAAAAATTTGCATTTTTAATTTTTAAAAAATAATTTTTATCTAAGTATAGTTGATTTACAATGTTGTGTTAGTTTCAGGTGTACAGCAAAGTGATTCTGTTATACATACATACATATATATTCTTTTTCAGATTTTTTCCATTATAGGTTATTAGAAGATATTAAATATAGTTCCCTGTGCTATACAGTAGGTCCTTATTGGTTATTTATTTTATATATAGTAGTGTGTACGTGTTAATCCTGAACTCCCCCGCCCCGAGACACAGAGAATCGAAGTGATTTATTCACAGCTCTAAACCGAATCAGCCCTAAGGTAGAGGCACTGCTTCTGACTTTCGTGCTCAAGAGCCCAGCCACCTAGGTCTCCGAAAAAGAAAGCCCATAAAACACAAATGGAATAGGAAGAGGTGGATAAGACGTGGGAGCCCGTCTGCCTGTGAGCTGACAGCAGGCTAGGAATCCTGACTCCCGCTGGGACATCTGGCTATGTTGTCCAGAGCCCTCTCCCAGGACACTCCAGGAGGCTCTCCTAAGGGAACCCCTCTCCACTATGGCCTTTTCTACAATTTGAAGGAGAAACTCATAATCAGTAGCTGAGCTGGTTAAAAATCCTTAGTTATTCCACAGGCAAGTTTCATCGGAAAAGTTGATTATTCAGTTCAGACCAACAGCTGTGAATCCTCGCACTGCTCTGGTCTTCATCTCCATCCTGTTACAACCCGGCTTGCAATAAGGCGGTCGTGGTTTCTCACTCGGGGTTACTCGAGCTCCAGGATCTCAGATTTGACATTCCTCCTTCCTGATCACAGTACTCCTAGTTTCCACCTGGACTATTTCCTCACACCAGTTCACACGCTCCAGGCTCCTCATAACCCCCAGCCCTTCTGTCTTACTTCACCTGCTTCACCTGCCCCACTGCCATCCCAACGTGCCAGCCCCTTTGCTTCTACCCTGGAGCACTCCACGCCTGCCACCCAGCCCCACCCTGATGACATCGAATTTTTCTGTTTCCCTCATCAGTACTGTGTACTGCTATAAAAACGCATCAAACATTATGAGACCATGTTGTATCCGTGCCTTTTAACCACAACAAGACTTCACTTTATCCATCTGGAGATCCCATCAGCATCTTAAGCTTTGTGTGTTTAAAACCAAACTTTTGCTGGGACTTCCCTGGCAGTCCAGTGGTTAAGACTTCACACTTCTACTGCAGGGGGCGTGAGTTTCATCCCTGGTCAGGGAACTAAGATTCCACATGCCGAGTGGCACAGCCAAAAAAAAATAAATAAAAAGCAATCAAAAAATCAAACCTCGGCTGTGCCTAGTTCTGTTACCAGTATGACCAATCTCCTAGTCACCAAGCCTTGAAATCAAAGTGAAATTTCTCCTTTTCCTCCTTCCCTCACATTCCAGTCATCAAATCCTGCCCCCCCCCCCCACTTTTTGTTTAAATTGCAGTATATTCCTTCTCTCACTCCCCTGCAGGCTGGTACACTGTCCCAGCTAAACCATGATGATAACCTAAACGACCTCGCCTCCTCCAATCTCTGGCCACAGTTCCGTCTGATTTGATTCAGCTAAAGTTCAGCTCTGATGAGGATAATGCCCCAAAGCTGCCGGGAGCCCTCTCCTCTCCGCCAAGTAAAGCTCAAATCCCTGAGGCTGCCGTCAAACTCTTCCCTGCCCTGATCCACATCCTCAACATTATCCACTGTCGATTTCATGAAGAACAAAACAGAGTGAAGAGAACAGAACATGTCAGGGTGCACCTCACACATTAAGGATAAGTACTGTCATGAAACTCCTGGTTCCTAAAATAAAATACATGTCAGGGTGCACCTCACACATTAAGGATAAGTACTGTCATGAAACTCCTGGTTCCTAAAATAAAATATATCTCTTACTAAGGGTCACATTAAAGTTCGAAAACCACTGATCTATATACCATTTACTATTCCTAAACATGCCCTGTGACTTTCATTTTGAAATTACAAAATACTTCAAATATACAGAAAAGTATAAAGGATGATACGACAAACAATTGCTTGTCAAATCTTATGTCATATTTACTTCAGATTTTATTTTTTAAAAAGTTTTTTAAAGGTATTTAAAATTTTTTTTATTTATTTATTTTTGGCTGCGTTGGGTCTTTGTTGCTGTGCATGGGCTTTCTCTAGTTGCGGTGAGCGGGGGCTACTCTTCGTTGCGGTGTGTGGGCTTCTCGTTGTGGTGGCTTCTCCTGTTGCAGAGCACGGGCCCTAGGCGCCTGGGGTTCAGGAGTTGTGGCTCGCAGGCTCTGGAATGCAGGCTCAGTAGTTGTGGCGCATGGGCTTAGTTGCTCCACAGCATGTGGGATCTTCCCGGACCAGGGCTGGAACCCGTGTCCCCTGCATTGGCAGGCGGATTCTTAATCACTGTGCCACCAGGGAAGCCCTACTTCAGATTTTAAAATATAATCATGATCCAGAGAAAACTCTAATTCGAAAAGATACATGCACCCAGTGTTCATAGCATTACTATTCACAATAGCCAAGACATGGAAACAACCTAAATGTCTATCAACAGATGAATGGATAAAGAAGATGAGGTAAATATACAATGGAATATTACTCAGCCATAAAAAAGAATGAAATAATGCCATTTGCAGCAACCTGGATGGATCTAGAGATGATCATACTAAGTGAGGTAAGCCAGAAAGACAAATACCATATATTACTTATATGTGGAATCTAAAATATGCTACAAATGAATTTATTTACAAAACAGAAACAGACTCCCAGACATAGAAACAAATGTACGGTTACCAAAGGGGAAAGGGGTCGGGGAGGGATAAATTAGGAGTTTGGGATTACCAGACACAAACTACTATATATAAAATAGACAAGCAAAAAGGTCTTACTGTATAGCACAGGGAACTATAGTCAATATCCTGTAAATAAACCATAATGGAAAAGAATATGAAAAAGAATGTACATATATATATATATATATATATACACACATATATGAATCACTGCCGTTCACCAGAAACTAACATAACATTGTAAATCAACTATACATCAAGTAAAAAATATACATATGCATGTATATAAATATATGCGTGTACGTATGTATGTGTATGTGTGTGTATACATATTTATGACCGTGCGTACGCATGCCTGTATGTATCACCTATGCCTATAACGCAGGTAACTGGGACCCAGCCTCCTATAATCACTCATTCCTTTCCTTCCTCCCCAGCAGCAGCCACTATACACTGAACCTGGTGTTTTTCATTCCCACTAATATTTTCATATGAAAACATTATGAGATTATAAAATTATATAACTACATGTAATGATATAATAAAAAATCATAAAATTAAAAATCCAGGGCTTCCCTGGTGGCGCAGTGGTTAAGAACCCGCCTGCCAATGCAGGGGACGCGGGTTCGAGCCCTGTTCTGGGAAGATCCCACATGCCGCGGAGCAACTAAGCCCTTGCGCCAGAACTACTGAGCCTGCGCTCTAGTGCCCGCAAGCCACAATTACTGCAGCCCATGCGCCTAGAGCCCATGCTCCACAACAAGAGAAGCCACCACGATGAGAAGCCTGCACACTGCAACGAAGAGTAGCCCCCGCTCGCGGCAACTAGAAAAAAGCCCGCACGCAGCAACGAAGACCCAATGCAGCCGAAAATAAATAAGTTAATGTTTAAAATTAAAAATAAATAAATAAAAATAAAAATCCGTAAACTATATATATTGTTTTGGATATTTTAATCTTTATATAAATTTTGCACCTAACCTCCTGCAGCCTTCTTTCTTTCATTTAATGTTTTGTGTTTTTTCCATATTAATTGCTACATGATTCTCTAATTGATTCATTTTCTCTGCTGAATATTTTCCAAATGCCCCAATTTATTTGTCCATCCTCCTGTGGACAGACATGCAGGTTATTTCCTGTATTTGCTATGACAAACAAGGCTGCAGTGTGGTCTTCTTAGCTGTGGGTCTAGAAGGGGGATTCCCCTTCAGGTCTTAGGCCAGGCTGTTCCCTTTACCTGGAAGGGGCTCCTCCCTATCTCTACCTTAGAAAACCTCACCCATTCCTGAAGGCACCTCTCAGAGGGTGATTCCTCCCCACCTTCCGATCTACCCAAAGCAATATCCCTTCTCCTGCAACCTGCAAGTTTGTGTCACAAAATGATGTCATCACATATAACTTTGTCCTGTGGTTGTTTGGGTACTTCTATATCCCTAGCAGGCCTTACGGGCAAGCACTGTCTCATGTGGCATTAAATTCCCTCCCCGCAACTTAGAGCCTGGCACGTAGACTTGCCCAGAGTAGACCCTCAATGAATGAATGTGGAGTCCACTGAACTTTCCTTCCTTCTTTTGCTACTAAGTACTGCTATCACCGCGGAATGACTTATATCTAATGACAACAGTATATACCTAAAGGGTGCTACCTTCCCATGAATTATCATTTCACCACCAAGAGAAGCCTGTCTCTACTGTCCACACTCTGTGTTGGGAGAAAATGCATGTAGAGGGGGACACTCAGCTTGATAACCACCAAGGGCCAAATGCCTGTAGGCAGCTGCTTGTGCATAAAGATCAAGGAAAATATTCTTCCTCCTCTCTTCAAAGCTCCCAAGATACCACGTTTATGCCAAAAATTTTATAAGAATTTTGTTCAGGGAGTTCCCTGGTGGCCAAGTGGTTAGGATTCCGGGCTTTCATTGCCGTGACCTGGGTTCAACACCTGGTCGGGGAACAGAGATCTCACAAGCCGTGTGGCATAAAAATAATTTTGTTCAGAACTAAAAGCAAACATTGGGCAGATAAGAGTGTTACCAAAACATGGGTTGGGGGGTGAGGATGGGGCTGTTTTTGAGCTTGGTGCTGTGCTTCTTCAGTCAACCTATGCTCATTGCCATCAGCGTAGACAGGACCTAGAGAGGAATTACGCTTCTCCTCCCTTCACCTCGCCCCTGCAACTTTAGCAATGACTGTGCAACTTTAGTCTGGGGAGAGAGTCGCAAACAGCATGTGTGTTTTCAGTGGCTGCTGGTGTGGCTTCAGGATCCTCGCCTGGGGCCAGGATCGTGAAGGGGCAAAGGTGCCTGATACCTACAGATGTTCATCTCCCCTCCAAGTTCAGTGCCGTGGAGGTGGGGGCATGGTGACAGATCTCTTCCTGATTCCAAAGTAGAGATTCATGCTCATTGTACTTCTTTTTGATTAGACATGGAAAAGATTAAAAAATGAGATGTAAAAAAAATCAATTCAAGAATCCACTGCTGCAAACCTCTTTCAATTTTTTTCGTGAGTACAAAGTAGTGGCTTAAATGATGGTAAGGTGATACCTCTTTATACCAGCCTCATAAATTAGTAATGTAACATGTCCAGATCACAGGATTTTTCTAAGCAGCTCACCACTCCATGCCATATGACCTACCAGATGGAGAAAAACAGAAGTAAGTACTCTTGAGCTGCACTGCCTAGTTTGGGGTTGACAGAAAGCTCAGCTGAAGCCCTGAAAATCCTAGTCTTACGGAGTTTAAAACATGTATTGGAAACGGGCTAAACAACAACATGCAAACTTAGGTGTAATTAAAAAATCAAACTCCTGACTGTTGTTTCTAGGTTATGGAGTTTGACTGTAGGAAGGGCCAAGTATAAGAACAACCATTTCTCTTTACTGTAATATAACCTCAAGTCTCAGATGACATCTGATTATAATCTGTGCAAAGTGCTACCGGAGTGCCTGGATTGTTTTTCCAGTTGAGTTGAAATGCCCATGTCCACAGTTTCTGCGTCAGCTGCCCACCGCTCGTGAACTTTACAGATACATACCACGTGATCATTGCCCGGGCCTCGCCACACATCATCTGGGGGCCCTGGACGATCTAGACACCGACTGTAATCACAGCCGAGGGACAGACAACTCCTTCCAGGCCTTGCTCAAATCTCACCTTCTCAAGGAGGTGCAGACAAAACATGTTGCCTGCCATTCCAGTAAACAATGAATGCTGCCCACCAGCAAGCTGTCAGTCACTGCAGCCCCCACTACAGTGAGACTTGAGGGGAATTCAGGGTGGAGAAAAACAGGATATTGGCCCTACAGAGTTAAGATGTACATCTACGGAATAATTTCAATGAGCCCAGACTCTTGTATCTTCCCATAGATAAACACTGAAATCATTAACTTGAGATGTCTGGTTTGTGTGACTAGCAGTGATCTTTTGATGTTCAACTACGTGTTTTGTTTTGTTTTGAGCAAAAACTCCCATATATCCTGGCTCCTGCCTTACCTCTTTAGAGCAGATCCTCAAAGCTGTCTGAGAGGCTATCTCCTGGGTTATAGTCAGCCCTCGGTGAGGCCCCTGAATAAAACTTAACTTGCAACTTTTAGGCTGTGCGTTTTTCTTCAGTCGAAAGGGGCCTCCCCACTTCCCTATTGATCTAATACTGCATTTGCACCCTCCAGAGCTCTCTAGAACCCCGATACTCTGCTTTACTCTTTTTTCGGTTTTCTATTGTACTTTTCACCTTGTGACCTAACGTATTATAGTCTTTCTCATATTTTTTTAAAAAATTGTGGTACAGGGCTTCCCTGGTGGCGCAGCGGTTGAGAGTCCACCTGCCGATGCAGGGGACACGGGTTCGTGCCCCGGTCCGGGAAGATCCCACATGCCGTGGAGCGGCTGGACCCGTGAGCCATGGCCGCTGAGCCTGCGTGTCCGGAGCCTGTGCTCCGCAACGGGAGAGGCCACAGCAGTGAGAGGCCCGCGTACCGCAAAAAAAAAAAAAAAAAAATTGTGGTACATACACCTAAGATAAAATTCCCCATCTTAACCCTTTTTAGCTGTACTGTTCAGTAGTGTTAAGTGCATTCACATTGTTGTGCAACCATCACCACCATCCACCTCCAGAACTCCCCTCATCTTGCAAAACTGAAATTCTACACCCAGTAAACAACAATTCTCCAATTCCCACTTCCTCCAGCTCCTGGCAAACATCCTTCTAATTTCTGTCTCTATGAATTTGACTACTCCAAGTACCTCATATATGTTGAATCATACAGCATGTGTCTTTTTGTGTCTTATTTCACTTAGCATAACGTCCTCCAGGTTCACCAATGTTGTAGACCATGTGTCAGAATATCCTTCCTTTTTAAGGCTGAATAATATTCATTGTATGTATATACTATATGAATATGTATATACTCATCCACTGACGTACCTTTAGGGTGCTTCCACCTTTTAGACTATTGTGAATAACACTGCTATGAATGTAAGTGTGCAAGTATTTCTTAAAGACTGCTTTCAGTTCTTATGGGTATATACTCAGAAGTGGAATTGCTGGATCATTGGTAATTCTATTTTTTAAGTTTCTGAGGAACTGCCATACCATTTTCCACAGTGAGTGCACCATTTCACATTCTCACAATAGTGCAAAAGAGTTCCAACTTCTCTGCATCCTTGTCAACACTTGTTATTTTCTGGCTATTGACTGTAGCCACTCTAATGGGTATGAGGTTAAGATATTATTTTTATTTATTAAGTTTATTGTCTGTCCTAGCCCTGCTGCTGGCCCAGAATATAAGCCCCATTAGCAGAGGTATTTTTGTCTGTTTGTTCACTTATGTATCCGCTGGTACCTAGAACATTACTTGGCTTGTACAAAAAGTGCTCAGTAAATATTTATTGTAAGAATGAGTGAACAAATGGATGAATGAAAGAAAGACATACTAAAAGTATACTGGCTTTTACCTTCCTTGTTTCTATGTCAAAATCTCAATCTTGGCTTTGACCATCATATATATATATGAACCTCCATGGATGAACCTGGAGGACATTATGCTAAGAGATATAAGCCAGAGACAAAAAGACAAATGCTGTATGATTCCACTTATATGAGGTCCTACAGTTGTCAAATATATAGATAGATAGATGTGTGTGTGTGTGTGTATATATATATATATATATATATATATATATATATATATATATATATAAAACCTTTATCCAAGCTACTTAGGACATTTTTTTTTTGGCTGAGCCATGAGGCTTGTGGGATCTTAGTTCCCTGACCAGGGATCGAGCCCAGGCCCCCTGCAGTGGAAGCACGGAGTCCTAACCACTGGATCGCCAGGGAATTCCCCCTTAGGACCCTTTGAAAGCATTTGCTGAGTTTACTATGTGCCGTTATTATGTTCAATATTATTCAGATGGAAATTCTGAGCACCTGGAGTTTAATTTGCTTCTGACAGCTCACAAGAAATCCATAAGAAAACCAAGGAGAGAACCCATAGTACACAGAAAACTTAGTCATTACATGGAATGGGGCTTATTTAATGCCCACAAGGTTATCTCTGCTCAGCTGTAACAAAGATACCTGAAAATGAATACAACCCACAGAGAGAATTGAGCTTCCTCTACTAAACCTATTTCTATCCCATGTTCCTTGTTTCTGTTCAGTAAATCACTTCAGCCAGGTGCTCAAGTCAGAAACCAGAGATATATTTTTCCCTCATCTTTACCTGGTGCTCCTCTTTATCTAGTCGCCAGTAATAGTTATTATAGTAACTCAGTATAAGGAGCACTTATTCTACACTGGGCACCGTTCTAAGTTCTTTGCATGTTATTAACTCACAATCATTCCTCACAACTCTATGACATGGGACTTATTCTTCCTACCTACTGTACAGATGAGGAAAGAGGTTAAGTGTCTTGCCCAAGGTCACCTAGACAGGAAGTAGTGGAGCCAGAATCCAGAACCAGGTAGGCTCACTCCAGAGGCCATGCCCTGAATGTCTACCCTATTCAGGAAGTGCTTTCTGTTCCAGTCTCATTTATTGAACATCATTCTAAAATGCATTAGTTCACTTTCCTAAATGTGTAAGTGATAATTTTGATAATTCAGAACTGTCCAGGTCCTTCATCTCCTTCTGGATGTCTGGTCATGACGCAGCTTGGATGATGGAGGTACCAATGGTCAAGAAGACTGGATGGTGCCTGTGGTGAACCTAAGGATTTACTGGGAAGTTGTTCTTAAATAAAAGTTCTAACAGGACTTTATTTTCTTGTGTTTTGATGTTTTTGTCTTCAAAGTAGAATATGTCAGTAAATATTAGTTTAATTGAAGACTTTGATTAATCAAAGCTACCCTGAAGTAGATACTCGGTCATTAATATCAACAAGCCACAGCCATTATAAACACCATTAAGAAACAGACAACTTCTCCTTTGAAGTTGTATTGATCTTGGAGGTAAAGTGAGCTGCAAGGCAGAAGGCCCAAATCCTACTCTCCTCAAATTAAATGAATCACATACTTAAAAATAAACCACAATCCTTCTGGCACCAGTAGCGCCATCTGTAAACTTAGAATATTAAAGGCCAACAATTTGATATTTCTGAATTAAAGTTGAAGGGAAAAAAAAAAGAATGTCATTACAAGCCTAAGACAAGATGACTACAGGTCCAAAAAGTGTCACTTCCAAGTTTTAAGCTTATTCAGTGTCTAATAGCCAATTATATAAGCTCACCATCAAGTCAGCATTCAAATAAGATGCTTTTAAACTCCAGAGTGCATTCTCAAGTCCCAGGGTGCCGGTAGAAAACAAAAGACACAGTACCAGCCAGAAGCTATTCCAGCAAGTTCCACAGATCATATGGTCTTGGGAAGAGACAAGCACTTATTGTTACGAGAAAAGTTCAAGGTCAGCACAGTACTTGCAGTTCCACTGCCCCAGTGCTCCCTTCCACAAAGGATTGTAGTATCTACTGAAAAGTTGCAATTATTCCCCAGCTCGCTATTTCAGCCTCACAGGCCACTTATCCACACCAGAGAATTCAAATACTTTGGACGTTCCTGAATGACAACAGCAAATGATGTTTTTTGGCTTATTTTATATGATGTCCTAAAAGATGAAGAAAGTAAAGAATAATAGTAAGCCAGGGGCTTCCCTGGTGGCGCAGTGGTTGAGAGTCCGCCTGCCGATGCAGGGGACACAGGTTCATGCCCCGGTCCCGGAAGATCCCACGTGCCGTGGAGCGGCTGGGCCCGTGAGCCATGGCCGCTGAGCCTGCGCGTGCGGAGCCTGTGCTCCGCAACGGGAGAGGCCACAACAGTGAGAGGCCTGCGTACCGGGGGGAAAAAAAAAAGTACACACTTAGGAGAGGGATTCTAAATCTAACCTGATTTTTTGAAAAATACCTTTAGAATACTTGGTCAATCTAATGCGTTCTTTGACCTATACGGTTTTCCCCCTCTCCCTTCCTCTGCCCTCACTGTACTGTTGAGATTTCTGAAATGGAAAAAGTACCTCTGCCGGTCCTTGCTGCTAAGTCAGAGCACTCCAAAATGAGCTTTTTCTTGCGAAAAGACTTTTCTTGACGTTTTCTTGTAAAAGAATGTACTGTTGATTAAAACAAGAGAAAACCACACACACGCACACCAGCCTGATCTTAACCTCCCAGACAGCAGCTCGGCATCCTCTGTTAACCATCCTGGAGACAGCCAGGCCTGCAGCAGCCCTTGCAGCTTCTGCCTGACCAGCTTATCAGAGGGTAACAATTTCTGGTGACTACAGATGGGCCCAAACCATTCCTTACAGCCCTGTACATTATCTATAATATGGTCATAAATACTTACAACATCTTCTGTCAAGGAAGTCCTATTGCTTCACAGGCATTACCTTAATGCCCTCCAAATGTCTTCGCACGGATGTTAGTCAGCTGAGAGTGAGTTAATTATAACCAGGCACTAAATTTCTCCTTGCATCTCATTAAACGACACTGAATCTAAATTCAACTTAATACAACTGCTCTACCAGATTAGGAACTCCTAAAGGACAGGCTTTGGGATCCCATTTCCTTTATATTCCCCTTGGGCATTAAACATTCTGGTTCTCCATAAAAAGGATGGCTTTAATTAGTCTTACTGACTCACCAACCAAATTACAAACCCAATCTACAAACCCACTATGGGTTGGAAAGGAAGAGTCACGACCTCCAATTCCTCCGTGAACCATCAATGTTTAAAACATTTTCCCCATCATCTGCTTTCCAGAAAGGGTTTAGCATGCTTGAGTGGTAACACATCCCCTCCCTTTAATCTGATTCTTGGTGAAAGAGGAGAGAGCTGGTCCCTTGCTGTTAGGGACCCAATGTGACCACAGGCAGAAAGGCTCAAGAGATTTTAGTGTGGGAAGGGCTTTAAAGACCACTTACTTAGAAAAGGGCACAGAGGTGTCAACCCTAGGCCACACTCTTGGTAACTGGCTTCCTGGGGTCCCACACTGAGAGGCATTCAGGCCCCGGCAAGCTCCAGAGAAGATGCTGTGATCAATGTACAAGTCTGCCACCGCTCCTGGGGGACACCAGGCTCAGAAGGGGGCCGTGGCACAAAGCCATGTATTTGCCATCCCTGAGCCGACTCTATGATGAAGAGCTAGCAACTCACAGTCTACTATTTTCCTTAGTTTTCAAAAAGTAGAAGTCCCAGCAATCATAAAAAATTATTTCAGGGACCTCCCTAGTGGTCCAGTGGGTAAGACTCTGTGCTCCCAATGCGGGGCCCAGGTTTGATCCCTGGTTGGGAAACTAGATCCCACATGCACGCTCCAACTAAGAAACCCTCATGCTGCAACTAAGAAGTCCGCATGCCGCAACTTCAAAAAAAAAAAAAAAGATCCCACGTGCCACAACTAAGACCTGGCACAGCCAAAATAAATAAATAAATAATTTCAAAGATTTGCAACAGCAAAGGTTTAAGGAAAACAGATGTTCCCTGAAAAAGACACAGGCTGAGGTCCTCACGGACCCAGAAATTGTTACTGTCTGATAAAGTGGTCTCATGGTGTTCCCAGAGAGAGTCAAAGGTGGAATTTCTAGGCTCGTCCTCACCTGCACCCTGACAAGGACCACCATTTAGTGCTTCACAGGTGAGAGGATTAAGAAGGGCTGGGTAGTCCTCCAGTGATTTCATGGCTTCTGTGATTGGACTTCATGGGGAAGGGGGTAAGAAAAGAAACTGAGGTTTGAGAATCACTTAAAAGTCAGCGATTCCCAAAGCCAAAGGAAAAGTATTAAACAGAAAAGTCAGTGTGATGCTTGTTTTGATAGGAAAAAATGGAGAATCAATTTCTTGAACTTGAACTAGCAAAGCTCCTGATCAGTCAATCAACGTGTTTTCTGCTCTGTTCTTAACCCTGATGGGCCAAAAGGGTAGCCACAAGGCAAATGACACGGTTCCTTTCCCCACCAGCTTATATAATCTCTCTCCCTCTCCCCTGAGGTGGGCTTGGACGCCTGAGGCCAGGTCAGATCTCTGGAGAGACAGGTGGCCTCCCAACATCTACTCTGTGTTGTCAGCCAACCGCTCCCAGGTGAGGGGAACGTTTTTGGCAGCAACCGTAGTACAGAGCAGGCAAGATACCTTAAGAAAAGGCCAGGGAGAGGAGGCAGACATGTGATTCTGGAGACAAATAAACACAATTAGCTGTGCTAGAAACAAACTGAAAAGACTCAGTGGGAAGACTATGATTCCTTCTGCCAAGAGAGAAAACCAGAGGAAAATTCATTTTAAAAGAAACCTTTTACTTCCCTTGGCAGCCAGAGCACGACAGTCATATTCTCTGTGAAGTCCTTTTCATTGTGGGTTTCTCCACCCTTTCAAACACTAGCACGATAAGGGTTTGACTGCTTTGTCAGATTTGCTGCCCAAAGAGGATCCATTAATATTTCAGGCCAGTCCTTTCATTCCTTGAGATGACAAGTCTAAGACTTTCACAGCCATTCTAACCCTATGTACCTAAATAGACCCTGCTTGCAGCAATGACTGGGTGGTTGAATTCACAGAAATCAATAGTGTTGTCCCTGGGAGTTTATTTTCCTGCTTCCAGGATCCAATTCCACAGTGTAGGATTAGCTAGAGCAGAGGGGTCTAATGGCTACCTTAACACAATGTGGTGGTTAACAGGACAGGCTTTGGAGTTAGGCAACTTGGGTTTGAATCCTGACTCTGCCTTGGATGACCTTGGGCAAATAATTTAACCTCCTTGTGTCTCACTGTCTTTACCTATAAAATAAGGATAGAGTGGTACCTAATAGGGTTGTTGTCATGTTTAAAGAATTATGATAAAAGAGCCCTCATCTTTTAGAAATGCATTCTGAAATGCTCCCAAATCATGAAATGGTGGCTTGGGTTTGCTTCAAAATCATTTGGAGGTAAGGTGTATGTAGAGAAGTTGGCCATGAGTTGGTAATTGCTGAAGTTGGGGATAGGCACATGGAGGTGTATTCTACTATTCTGTGCACCTCTGTCTGTCTGAAATATTCTATAATAGAAAGTTTAAGAGAGAGAGAAGATAATACAGGTAAAACTGCTAGCACACAACATGCGCTCAACTAATGCAATCTGTCCTAGATCAGAGAGGGTCTTGAAGCTGTCATTTCTAGGTTCAAAAGGAACCAGGATCACAGCTTGCCTCTCTAGAGACATGAGTTGGCTCTGGGGCCAGCAAGATGGGGGGTCAGGGGGTTGCAACTGAGAACTTCACTGTCACTCTAGGCCATCCATTATTGCCCAATCTTTTCATCATCAAACCTGTTTTTTTTTTGTTGTTTTTTTTTGCCAAACTGTGAGGCATGTAGGATCTTAGTTCCCTGACCAGAGATGAAACCTGTGCCCCCAGAAGTGGAAGCGCGGGGTCTTAAGACTGGACCACCAGGGAAGTCCCATGAAACCTGTTTTAAAGTGATTATTGTAAGTTCTCCATGCTTTGAAAGTTTTCTAAATCAACATCCATTAAATGATTCATCACCCTGTATCTTTCAGCCAGATACACCTAATCACAGGCCAGAGTTTAGATGAGCTGGCAGGTGGCTCTAAATGAAGCTACTATCACCCCAGCCTAAAGCAAAGGACTTTCAAGTTTTAATGGTCTGTGCAGCTGTTTGACACACATATACAGTATGTGGTTTTGTAGGCATATGAAATCATGAAGATGGGCTCAACGCACTATCCCCAGCCCCTGCCCCCCTGAGCTTATGCTTTCAATAGGTTCAGGGAACCACATATATAAATCTAGTAACTCCGAGCTTCCAGAATCCCTTAAATAGGGTGATGAGCTGGGCGGACAGGAAATCCCACCCTGGACCCATTCCAGGTTACAGATGCATTGTAAGGGAGCCCTTTATTAAACCCAAACTCATCTGCCCCAGGCCCTCTCCGAAATCTATAACCAGCTCTGATACTTACTAACTGTAGTGGCCTTGAGCAAGCCACTTCATTTCTTTTTCTCATTGGTAAACTGGGATCTCTCTCTCCTAAACTTGTTTCTGGGAGTAGAGACAAGGTTAAAAAAAAAAAAAAAAAGCGCATTGCACAATGCCTGACACACAGGAATTGTTCAATACACAGTAGGTATTTTATGCTTCTGTATGCCTTCATGCACACGTGGGTGTATTATCATTACCCCCTTTGGAATTAGGTCAATATATCTAGACACGATGGTCCTCCAGGCCATAAGACATAACACAGCCACATAATTATAAATAGTTTATTTTTTTTTTCTTTCATGGGACAAAATTGTGCACGTACTTCATGAATTAACCTGAACCTCTTCGCCACAGTGAGATTTGATGAACCAGTTTCTACCTGCCTGAAATGCTGCCCAGTTTCAATGAAATTCTTGGTGCTGTCTGTTTGGGTGACATTCTACCACTGCTGCCAGTTCCAACCCAAGCATTAGCCCATGCATGACACTGACTAATGCGACTTTATCAAGTGCTCAGGCTTCCTGGCAACTCAAGAACACAATATTGATGCCCTTATCTTGCTTAAGTGCAGGAGTAGAAAAGCTAAGATGAGACTCCTGGAATGAATTCTTTGGATGGAGTGAAATACACCAGGGAGAATATAAATTTCCTAATTCAAGAGCCACTACACTCATCATTGGATTTTACATCCTCCTCCTTTTTCTTCTATATTTTATACAACCAATTTGAGTCTAAAAGGAAAATGAGAAGATAGTTTTCACCAACAAAGTCTCATTTCTCACAAAAGTACGATCTACAGGCAATATGCAGCAGAGTATGTGTATTTTCATTCCATCTTCAAGTGGTTTGGGTAAGGGTAGCCCTTCTCCAGTTTCTAGACTATAGACTTATCTTGAACCTCTTGGGAAATCCTCTCAGACTCCAAAGAGCAGGTGCAAGAATAGGGCAAATACATAGTTTCAAGCTACTGGTGAAAAGCAACAAATTATCTATTCCTTAAGAATTGAGGTGTTTTTTTTTTTCTTCTTTGCTTTTCTTAATCTTGGACTACATCACCCTAAGATGCCCTTAATGCTAGTGTCTCAAGACCAACAAAAGCCTCTTAAATCAATAACCCTATATCTGATCTCCTTTAGGTTCTTACAGTCCCAGGAACCAGCTCAGCCTGGAAAGGGGGAGAGCTCGGTTCTTCTCTGGGTGTGTTCGTCTCGAAATCTTGAAGTCTCCCATTACCTCTATCATAGACTAACATTTATTATAATTATTATTAATTCACTCATTCAACAAGCCCTGCTCTGCTATAGTATGGAGTCTTCGTCACATAAGACAACAGGGTCAGTTTATTAGCAATCTAGATGGTTTGGAGTTTGTACCCTGCCAGACACGCTGAGGACGAAAGACTTCCCTAAGCCCCAGGCTTAACTCAACCTGATTGTCCAACCCAGGTGATTTCCAGCAGAGGGCGGTTCCCCACCTTTGGGGAAGTGGGGTTCTGAATGTCATGGATATTGACATGGATAACATGAGGTCTTTTTTTTCTTTTTTAATTAATTATTTTTTAAACATCTTTATTGGAGTATAACTGCTTTACAATGGTGTGTTAGTTTCTGCTTTATAACAAAGTGAATCAGCTATACATGTACATATATCCCCATAACATGAGGTCTTATTCTTCCACTCTAAGCTCCTGAGTACAGCCAACCAGCACCTTCTACTTACACATGGCCTGAGCTCCGCTTCAGCTCTGTGCACAGGTATGAAAAAGCCTTGAGGAATCCTTTCCCCACCTACCTCTGAAGCAAAACATCCTCCCTACAACTCAACTCCAAACTGTCACCTCTGTAGGGGCAGGGACTGCATTTGGGTTCAACATTCCATCTTTACCCCGTGTTCAGCATAGACCCTGGCCCTGGTAAGCCCTTAATACTGATGAATGAATGAACAAACAAACGCGTGAACGAACAAGATATCCTTTGCTTCTCAGACCACTTCCCAGAAGTCCATCAAATCTCACTCCACAGGGTCACTGTTCAGGTTCCTTCTCAGCCAGGACTACCCAGGCCACACATAAGGTTGGCACTCCTAACCCCCAGGTTGCTCAAGGGTCAACTGTACATTTCCTGACATCAGTAGATGTTCAGTCAATAGTTATTATTTTGATGTATTATTTGAAGTTGCATCAAGTTCATGCTCCATCTACATCAGAAGAGACAGAAAGGTGTGGTGGATGGAGCCCTGTAGCAGTAATCGGAAGCTACTCAACCTGGCTTTGAGTCCCTGTTTTTGCCCTTTTCTCACTGTGACTTTGACAAATTTCTTACCATCTCCAGCCCCAAGTTTCCTTCATCTGTTAAAAAAAAATCAATATGCTATCTGCCTTCCATGCCTCACAGGGTGGTTGCAAAAGTTGTATTTGACAAGGTATATAAAAGCACTTCGAAAACCGTCCAGCAGGGCTTCCCTGGTGGCGCAGTGGTTGAGAATCCATTTGCCAATGCAGCAGTCACGCGTTAGAGCCCTGGTCTGGGAAGATCCCACATGCCACGGAGCAACTAAGTCCATGTGCCACAACTACTGAGCCTGCGCTCTAAAGCCTGCAAGCCACGACTACTGAGCCCACGTGCCACAACTACTGAGGCCCACACGCCTAGAGCTGGTGCTCCAAAACAAGAGAAGCCAAGGGAATAAGAAGCTCGCAACGAAGAGTAGCCCCCGCTAGCTGAAACTAGAGAAAGCCCGCATGTAGCAACAAAGACCCAACACAGCCAAAGATAAATAAATAAATAAATTTATAGAAAAAGAAAAATGAAACCTGACTTGATTCTGTACACAATGGGTTCAAAAGCCAAAGCTGTCTATTTAAAGCATAGTCCCTGGATTTACCAACCAGACATAATACTAAGAGTTACCATTCACGGGGCACCTCTGTGAGCTAAGTACTTTATATACACTATCTCACCTATTCCACATTAGCACTTCAGACTTGCATTTTATAGACACTCAGGTTAAGGAACTCACTCAGGGTTGTTCCAGGATGCTAACACAGGTTGGTCCCCACTCCAGGTCCCTTGCTCTAGTCTAGGGTCTCTCAGCGCTACTGACATTTGGGGCTGGAAAATTCTTTGTTGTAAGGGGATGTCCTGTGAATTATACTATACCTAGCAGAATCTCTGGCCTCTACCCATTAGATGTCAATAACATCTCTCCTCTTCCCACCTGTGAAAATCAAAAACATCTCCAGACATTGCCAAATGTCCTGGTGGGTTGGGGGGCGGGCGGATGCAAAAACACAGCCCCTGCTCTTTATTAAGAACCACTGCTCTAGTCTAAACCACGCTGCTGTATTGTTTTCTGGGTGTAAACCACCATTCAGAAGAGAGATAGAGCAGGGGCCAAACACTGCTATGGAGGTGATAATCAGAACACTCTGGGAAAGTATGGAACAACAATAATAGCCCCCTATCCTATGGTTATACAGTGATCCCTCAGTATCTGTGGGGGATTGGTTCCAGGACCCTCCTCAGATACCAAAATCTGTGGATGCTCAAGTCCATTATATACAATGGCATAGTATTTGCATGTAACAAACCCACATTCTCCCATATACTTTAAAACATCTCTAGATTACTTATAACACCTAATACAATGTAAATGTTATGAAAATAACTGTAAATACAATGTAGATGCTATGTAAAGTAAATGCTACATAAGTAGTTGCCTGCGCATGGCAAATTCAAGTTTTGTTTTTTGGAATTCTCTAGAATTTTTTTCCTAAATATTTTCTGATGTTTATTTCAATTCACAGTTTAAGGCAAGACAAGAAAATTTTAAACATGAAATTTTCCTCTGCCCTTTGGCCTCCTCCCTCCCCTCCACCATTCACTGTGCATCTGCATTCTGCATTAGCTAGACTCCCCAATGGCAGAAACACCTGCTCAACCATAAATGCCAGTTGTTCTTTGGATGTCAGCCACGTAACGCCTTAGAAGATAACATTCCTTTGTCAATCCTTAAGGGGTCACAGTGACCCACCACTCACCTTGTACCTGCAGATGTCTTTAGTGAACTTTACATACAATAACAATATGTCATTGCCCTTAAAGACAGCTATTGATGCAGAGCAGACTGGCAGACTGGTCAGATGACCTGGGGAGATACTGGGCCACACCTAATGAAAGCTCTTCACTTAAATACCTGCTTCTGACCTTGTGAATGCTACCAGCTATATTACTTGTATTCTGCCTGTTGTACAAGATGATTGTTTCTTGCATCATCAAATGTGTGACTGAGCCGCCAATAAAATTAATGATGATTAGTCGACTTGAAACGACTGATCAAAGATATAGTTCTACAAAATCAATGATTATAATAGTGTAACTCTAGATGTGGGAAGAAGCAACAAGAGGGAACCTTTTCCTGGACCATAACGGAATGTAAGACAGGTGATCCACCAGTGGCTTTTGGCCACTGGTAACAGGGCCTAGTCCAGTAATAGCACGTTGAGTGGCTTATCAACCAAATCCTCGCCTGACCTGGGAATGAGCATTCCTAGAGCTGTGGGACAAAGTGCTCACGAAATGCCTCCTAAACCTTGACTGAAATTAAGACTAAAAGGGAAGGGAGTGTAAGATGAAGAATGCTGCCCACCGTCCATTTCTACAAGGAACAAGTCATTGGCCACTGCAGTCGCTGACCTATGCAGAACACCCTGAAAGGAATTCAGGGCGAAGGTCAGGACGAAGCATTTTGTGCTGAGGGAAAACTGACAGAACCGGCCCTCAGGTAGTTAGATATTTTCGGGAGAAGATTTTATGAATCCAGTGTTTTGCATCTTCCCATACTTAGAGGAGCACTAAAACCATTAACCAAGGTACCTGTTCCTCGCAAATAGCAGTCACCTCTACCAAGATGCGTGCTTGGTTGCACGTACCCCCTTCTCCAAAATCCCATCTATACTGGCCTCCCCCTTTACCTCTTCAGAACAGTCCTCAGAGCTCTCTAAGAGACTGTCCCCTGGGTTATAATCCTCAGGTTGGCTCAAATAAAGATTTTCCATTTCTTTCTCAGATTGACTATGGATTAATATTTTTTTAACATCTTTATTGGAATATAATTGCTTTACAATGGTGTGTTAGTTTCTGCTTTATAACAAAGTGAATCAGTTTACATATACATATATCCCCGACTATGGATTAATTTTTTTGACATTTCCATCCACAGTTGGTTGAATCTGAGGATGCAGAGTGCCCCCCCCATCCAGCCCCCACAGGGTAGGCAGACTGTGTATCACTTTACAATTCACTAAATACTTTTAGAGCCCTTATCTCCTTTTATGGCATGTGAGTACATAGCAGGATCTAATCCACGTCAAAAAATATGAACACTATTGAGAGATCTATATATTTAACCTTCTCCAAGAAATTGAGGGAAAAGAACATGCAGTGAAATCCATATTAATCCTTTGCCCTATAAGCCATTAGGAGAAAAAATACTCTTGCTAATGCATTGTCCTAAAAGAGCACATTACGTGAACTTCTGGAGGAAGAAATCTGTTTCTTATATCTCTGTCTCCTGAACAAACTTCGCTGAAACGCAGAGAACTCTCACTAAATGTCGAACATTCCATGAAATCTCTATTTCATAGTAACCCCGGACCATTGGATTAAAAATTATGATAAAATTATTTGTATGCAAATATTTTTAATAAAATTCATAAATCTGCAAAAGATTAAAGTCGATATTTATGGAAGAGCTGAGAACATAGTGCCAGGTTCTTCCTCCCTATCATTTAAAAAAAGCAGAACAAAACTCGTTTAACTGAAACAAATGTTCCCCAGAATCATCCCTTTCAATATATGCCAAGAAAACTATAGCTACGTCGTTAGAATAATATTTTATTGGATCAAGGGAAAAAATTGTAGAAGCTTTTAAACAATTTTCCTTCAGCTTTTGACCAAACTCTTATACCTAACACACAATCAAAACAGGACTGTTCGTTTTTTAAAATATCAGAATTCAAAATAAAGTAGCTAGCTCTGGTTGCAGTAAAGGCGACTCTTTAAAAACTCCTGAGAGGCTAGGAGAGTAAAAACCAGGTGTTCTCACTGACATGTTGATTTGCAAAGCCCAGCCAAAGGGAATGTCATTACTTGGAAATGATAAATTTCTACATGGCTTAAAAGGAATTTTAATACAAAACTATCAATAAGCACTATTAATAACACAAAGAGCAAGACTTTATGTATGGGGCACTGATCTCAGGGCTCTATATGCATAATCTTATTTCATCTTCATCACAGTCCCATGAGGTACCTACTCACTATATCTTCATTTTAGGGTAGAAAAACTGAGGCCAAAAGAGATGGATAACTTGTCCAAGATCACAGCTAAATCAAGATTCAAGCCATGGCTATATGAAGCTTTGGGTTAACAACCTGAAAAAAAATTGGGAATTTATGGAACCAATGGCAGAAAAAGGATATGTTAATTTTTCACGCTGTGTGCTATGGAATTACAAAACTGAAATGGATTTTCAGAAATCATTCTCTTCCACTTGATTCTATATAGATTCTTTCACATAAAAACTCAGGTACCAGGCATTAATGACCCATGGGGTAAGTGACTTTCTGACTACATTTTTTTCTGAAAAAACAAGTCTTTTGTTCATCTTGCTTTCTGTAAAAATGCAAAGGGATGGAAACTGCCTGGTAAAGAGTACATGGAAGGGGAAAAGAAAGGCTTATTTTCTCCAGCCCAATAAGCCATAAGGTATAGCAAGGTACTATAGGGCCAGTTTTTTACACACGTGCCAGAGCACGAACATCCAAATGAAGGTTGCATTTCACAGCAACTACTTTACAATCCTAAACACATACATATACTCTTTACTGGATGACCCCTGTAGACCTGCTAGTCCTTCAAGAAGACTTTCATTACCTTAATGGACACACTTCCTATTACAACCTCGATTCTCCACCACAGTTGGCTCCACACAGGGCTTGGCTGTTTCCCAGCTTCAGAAGGTTTGCCATCACAGAGGCAATTCAGTCACCGTGTTGCCAGCTCTGAAGGCAACTCCAAAGCAGGAGCTCCAAAATTATTCTCAGCAATGACAGCATCACTAGAATTAGTACACAGCTGGCCAAGCCGAGGCTTCTGAAGGGGAGAAACATGCATTTATTTGAATGTATAAATACTGGCGTATTTATCCTAACGTTTGGATAAAGAATTGGAAGAATCAGCTAGCTCTACGTCCAAGTGGATAAATATGCCAGCGCAATAATAATAATGCAGATTTTGGTTCAAGGTTCTGACCACCCCCTGGTGAAAATAAAAGAAAAGCTTCTCCTGAAATGATACCTGTGAAATGAATAGATCACTCTTCCACTAACTTGCATAATTACTGAAGAGCTTTCCTTTTCATGAAGGGGGGAAAAAAAAGGGCCCAACATATGCTAGTTGCCAAAAATCTTTGGTCCTCCCAGGAAGCTCAAATCTCAGTGTGTGTCCATCAGAAGATGGACCTGTATCTACAGCAGAAAAGAAAGGGAATGGGAGGCATCTCTCACCCACTGCCCCTTAAAGCCTAGGAACCTTCTAAGGGAGAAATCCACTTAACAGGATTCCCAGGGCCCTGGGTCTTCCAGAATTAGCTGTTATATCAAATAATTAAACTAATTACAACACATAATTAACCATACAGGGTATGTTAATATGTCAATATTATTTAACTAATTAAAGGGAGCCAGGCACCCAAGACAAACAACAGAAAAAAACAAACCAGACAGGGTACGGGTCGTTTGTTTATCTTCAGAAAGACTCTAGAATGTCCATCCACTGAGGTCCTAAGCTGCCTAGTGCCCTGCCGGGTGACTTGTTCAAGGGTGTAGCGGCTCAGGGGTGGGTATAGGCTGTGCACATCCTAAGAGGGCAGTCAAGGGCAGTCCACCTTCCATGCAGGTAACTCCTATTAACTCCAGTAAAGGGAGCCCTCGCCAAAAGAAACAATCCAACACTGTACAGCACTCCTCGTGTTTACTCGGCTGTGGAATGCAATGCATTTGTGGGCGGTTCGGGTGTGCATGTGTGCAGGAGAGCGCCTTCCTGATTTTCTTCCAGTTTTTACTCAGAAACTGCCTCTCAAGAGTACAGGAGAGGGGGCAGCAAGTAGCACATGTGAGTCTAAAAATTACACACACACACGTAGAGCTTACCTGTACATTTGAAAACTCACTCCAGAACTGTTCTTTTAAGCCCAGACTCTTCTCATCGGATCCCTGGGCAAAATCACTTCTAACCCAGCTCAGAAATACGAGGTGCAACCAAAAGCCCGTCCGGCCCGCGGGTCTCCCTTTTGTGAGTCTGTGCCTGAGGGCCCACAGACGCACAGGGCGCTGCGGTGCCCGCGTGGGGTCAGCGAGGTTCGCCCCTCCCTGGTCCCCCCGCCCAAGGTCCCAACACTCCCCGAGCTCGCTTGGTGCGGGGTCCCAACCTGTCCCCGTCTGGGGTGGCCCGTCTTGCTCTCTCGAGTGGGTGCCCTCTCGAGATTGCCATGACCCCATTCCACCAAGGGGATTGCGTCCCCTAGGCCGAGATGTTTCCTGAGTCCCCGACGCACCCCTCAGCCCGCCACCTCGGACCTCCGCCGCGGCGTTCCGGCCCTCCAACCCCCCCTATCCTCCAGAACAGAACCCCAGGCTCCCCGCACGACTCCGCTTCCCGCGCCCGCCCTCTCGGAGAAGCCCCCTCCATCTTTCCCCGGAGAAGCCACTCGCCTCGCCCCACCCTACGCTTTCCGGGGCTCCCCTCCCGCCCCGCCCGCCTCGGGCTTCCTCTCTCCGCACTCCCTTCCCGGGTTCTGCTTCCCTCCGCCCGGACGAGGGCGCCCCAAGAATGCCGACAGGGCACCCCTCATTCCTCAACCCTCCGGACCTCTCCAACGTCAGGATCCTGACCGCTCAGTCCTCCAGGCTCGGGCTTTGGGACGCCCCAACTTCGCCTTCCTGACCCGCCGCTTCGCCCTCAGGGCTCCCGGACTCCCCAACCCCGGGGCACTGACTCCCCGCCCCCGGGCTCGGGTTTCTCCACATCGCGACGCTCCTCCGGGCTGGGGTCTGGGGCTCCCCAACGTCGCGAGCCTGACATCCCCGAGCTTGCGCCCGGGGTCTCCCCATAGCCCGGTCCTGACGCGCCTCCCGCCCCGCTCCGCGCCGCCCGCCCCGGGACTCACCGGCAGCGGCGGCCGAGCCCGTGCACTCAGCCCAGCCCGCACTCCCGGCCCGGGGTCCCGGCTCTCAGCTTCCTGCAGGCTGCAGAGACTGAGGCCAGCGCTTCTCAGTGGAGCAGCAGGGAAGAGGGGACCGCGGGGGGCGGGCTCCGCCCGGCTCCGCCCCTTCCCGACCCGGGGGCGGGATGCGCAGACCCGCGCGCCCACGGCCGCCGCGGGTGCAGCCGGCGAGGAAGTTGACTTACGCCTCTTCCTTCCAGCCCGGTGTTAGATCCGCGCAGCCCCCTTAAAGGCCCAAGGGGACGGGAGAAAAAGAGACTAGTCTACCGCTGTCCTGTTCTTTCCGAGACCCATCCCAGGGGGGCACTGCCGAAGTCTTTCGGGAGGGGGAACAAACAACAAACTTCATCTTTTATCTTAAGACTGAATTCAATCTACTCTCACCACCCGAATCTGCACATTAAGGGTCATTCTGCCTATGAAATCATGTTTTGACACACCCAGGAGGGCTATTGCAGGCACACTTTCACACCCCTGAGATACACCCTCGAAGGACTTATGCACCACAGGAACACACCTCTTATACTGACATGCTAGCACCCACTTCTATACTCCTGTCTCTTCTAGCGGGTACCGATAACAGTGACCTACTTAAACACGGCGGGGAGGGGTGGTCAGGAGAGGAAATTCCACATTTGGTCCCAGACTTGTCCTCCCCACCCACAATGCTGTCCATATTTTACCATAAGAAAAATACACTTAAGATATAGGAGCATCGGTACATCCCTGGCTGTCCAGGAGTTCAAGACTCCGCACTCCACTGCAGGGCGCTCGGGTTTGATCCCCGGTGGGGGAATTAAGATCCCGCATGCTGCGCCACGTCAATTAACATATCAAATTGGCTTTTCTGTTAAAAAAGCAGTCTTCATTATCCGGAAAAAAAGAGAGGCCCATCAGATCCTGGGAGGATGGTCCACACCAGCGCTGTTCTAAGAGATTCATTTAATTCATTTCATGACTCTGCTGAGACAGGCAGGCCCGACTCTTGTCTGTTGAAACCTGGCACTTTTCCATTATATACTGTATGAAATCACTTACATGTGGAATCTAAAAAATAATACGAACAAATGTATATGCAAAACAGAAACAGACTCACAGGTATAGAAAACAAACTTGTTACTGAAGAGGAGGGGCAAGATAGGCCTATGGGATTAAGAGATTCAAACTACTGTGTATAAAATAGATAGGCAACGAGCATATACTGTATAGCACAAGGAATTATAGCCATTATCTTGTAATAACTTAGAATATATTCTTCAAAAATACTGAATCACTATGCTGTACACCTGAAATTAATGTAATATTGTAAATCAACTATGCTACAATTTAAAAAATTGAGATCAGGCTTCCCAGGTGGCTCAGCGGTTAAGAATCCGCCTGCCAGTGCAGGGGACACGGGTTCGGAGCCCTGGTCGTGGAAGATCCCACATGTCACGGAGCAACTAAGCCTGTGCGCCACAACTACTGAGGCCACGTGCCACAACTACTGAAGCCCACCCGCCTAGAGCCCATGCTTCACAACAAGAGAAGCCACTGCATTGAGAAGCTCGTGCACCGCAAGGAAGAGTAGACCCCGCTCGCCACAACTAGAGAAAGCCTGCGCGCAGCAACGAAGACCCAGCACAGCCAAAAATAAATAAATAAAATTTTTTTAAAAAGGTAACTATCCTTTAAAAAAATTAAAAATTGAGATCAAACCAAAAAGTAACAACAAAAATAAAATTTGCTTTGCTAAATACACATAACAAAATTTAAAACATTTTAATTGTGGTAAAATATGCATAATATAAAATTAACCACCTTAACCATTAAAAAAAATATACAGTTCAGTAGTGTTAAGTACTTTCATATCCTTCATGCCTTTTAAAACTACTTGGATCTCACACTGGCCCCTTTCATTTCCTACTCTGAGATGATGGCCCACTTTGGTAACTCTGGAAAAAAGAGTGACCTTATTATTATTTTTGAGTCATTATAAGAGGCTCTTGGATCTTTCATAAAAGAGATGACATAAAATTCATATTTTAAGCCAAGAAAACTTTAAGCATAAACCTTTTCCTCTGCCCTTTGGCCTCCTCCCTCCCCTCCACCATTCACTGTGCATCTGCATTCTGCATTAGCTAGACTCCCCAATGGCAGAAACACCTGCTCAACCATAAATGCCAGTTGTTCTTTGGATGTCAGCCACTTAACGCCTTAGAAGATAACATTCCTTTGTCAATCCTTAAGGGGTCACAGTGACCCACCACTCACCTTGTACCTACAGATGTCTTTAGTGAACTTTACATACAATAACAATATGTCATTGCCCTTAAAGACAGCTATTGATGCAGAGCAGACTGGCAGACTGGTCAGATGACCTGGGGAGATACTGGGCCACACCTAATGAAAGCTCTTCACTTAAATACCTGCTTCTGACCTTGTGAATGCTACCAGCTATATTACTTGTATTCTGCCTGTTGTACAAGATGATTGTTTCTTGCATCATCAAATGTGTGACTGAGCCGCCAATAAAATTAATGATGATTAGTCGACTTGAAACGACTGATCAAAGATATAGTTCTACAAAATCAATGATTATAATAGTGTAACTCTAGATGTGGGAAGAGGCAACAAGAGGGAACCATTTCCTGGACCATAACGGAATGTAAGACAGGTGATCCACCAGTGGCTTTTGGCCACTGGTAACAGGGCCTAGTCCAGTAATAGCACGTTGAGTGGCTTATCAACCAAATCCTCGCCTGACCTGGGAATGAGCATTCCTAGAGCTGTGGGACAAAGTGCTCACGAAATGCCTCCGAAACCTTGGTCAAAATTAAGACTAAAGGGAAGGGAGTGTAAAACGAAGAATGCTGCCCACCGTCCATTTCTACAAGGAACAAGTCATTGGCCACTGCAGTCGCTGACCTATGCAGAACACCCTGAAAGGAATTCAGGGCGAAGGTCAGGATGAAGTCTTTTGTGCTGAGGGAAAACTGACAGAACCGGCCCTCAGGTAGTTAGATATTTTCGGGAGAAGATTTTATGAATCCAGTGTTTTGCATCTTCCCATACTTAGAGGAGCACTAAAACCATTAACCAAGGTACCTGTTCCTCGCAAATAGCGGTCACCTCTACCAAGATGCGTGCTTGGTTGCACGTACCCCCTTCTCCAAAATCACAACTATACTGGCCTCCCCTTTTACTTCTTCAGAACAGTCCTCAGAGCTCTCTAAGAGACTGTCCCCTGGGTTATAATCCTCAGGTTGGGTCAAATAAAATTTTCCATTTGTTTTTTAGATTAATTATTGCTTAACTTTTTTTTATCCACAAAAGACAGAATAGTCTCTAGTATATAGAAATTCATAGCTAATGTCCCTCCATGCAACGCTCTCATATGGCAACAAAATTTTGACTTGTGGTTTTTCAAAAGCTGGAAAGAGGCCAGATCTTGGATTGCAGTGTTTCCTCTAAAAGAAGAATGCTAAACTCTTACTGCAATCCACATTCTATCAGACACAGTGCCCTTTCTGACTGCTCTTGAAAGCCACAGAACAGGCATATGCAACATGATTAAAAAATAGATATGCAAGACTAAGGGGCTATTTTTGTCCCAAGCTCTAAGGAATTAATTTGGTCCATTTTATACTATGTACGTACCACACTGACAGTGTTTTTCTGTCACTTCTACTGTGTGTTTATATAGAATTGCTTCTCCAAGAAGTCCAAAGTGCAAGTGATGACATCATATCCCTAAACTTCATAATTTTATGTAAAGTAGGAAAGGGGTAAGAAATGTTAGCCTTACTGTAAACATGGAGACATGGAAGTGTGATGTAGTTAAACCATCTGCCTGGAATGTCTAGTATACTCATTTATACTGGTCTATCCTAAAAGAAGACCAACTACAAGACCTACTTGTGAAAACTTACACAAGAAACAGAGCTGTTTAAAAGCCCTAGTTATTATGGTTTTCTTTTCACATATGACAAAAGACTGAGGGCCATTGACTTCTTTGTGATGTTGGCAGAGTAAAAGAGAGGCACTTTGCGATGAGGTTAGAAGTGTGGTCTTGGAAGTGAGACCATTCTGAGTCTGTGACCCAGCCCCACCACTTAGAGCCTTTGGTGAATTACTTAACCTTTCTGTGGTTCAGGCTCCTTATTTGTAAAATGGAAATAATCATAGCTACTTCATGCAGCTATTGCTAGAATTGAATGAAAGGCACACATTAGACACTCAGCATTGTGCCTATCACAGAATAAGGGCTTGATAAACGTGGGTAAAAAGGCAATAGTTTCATGTAAGTGGTTGCTTATAGGATCCCTGATCCAATTCTACTTGAAGGAAAGATGTAGGGAATGGCATGGGAGGAACTGGGGAAACTTAAAGATCTAAATTTTTAGCCTGTCAACTGAAATAAAAACAGATAATGTGAGTTTCAGTTTTATTTGGGGACTTACTGAGGACTATAGCACAGGAGACAGCCTCTCAGATAGCTCCAAGGAACTGTTCTGAAGAGGTCAGTGTCGATGTGATTTTGGTGAAGGGTATATGCAGTCAAGCACACATCCCGGAGAAAGGGCTGCTAGTCACGAGGAACAGGTATCTTAGTTAATGGTTTTAGTGCTTTTCTAAGTACAGTATGAGAAGATGCAAGAATTTGAGTTCATAAAATTTTCTCCTGAAAACATCCAACTATCTGAGGACCCGTTCTGCCAGTTTTCCCAGAGCACAGAGTGCCCTGAATTCCTTTCAACTTGTATTGCATAGGTCAGCGACTGCAGTGGCTACTGACTTGATTTTTTTTTGGCTGTGATGCATGGCATGTGGGATCTTAGTTCCCCCACCAGGGATTGAACCCGCGTCCCCTGCGGTGGAAGCACAGAGTTTTAACCACTGGACCTCCAGGGAAGTCCTGACTTGATTTTTGTAGAACTTGATGGTGACAAACACTCTTTAGCTGGTAAACCCTTAAGTCAAATCTTTCTGTTCCTCAACATTCCATCATCAGATAGCTGCCCATACTTAGCTTTTCTATTTACATACCCTGCCATCTGGCCAACTGGGAAAGTGACCATGACACTAATTTCACCAATTTCACACACAGGATGCTGATGAGCCATGGTTGAATCAGATTGAAAATGAAAATAATGATTTTCTTATATTGTGTGTCTATGTTATCTCATTTAATAGTGGAATGATAAGTTTCATTAAAGGCTAGCTTGATTTCATCTGGTGTGGTTCATTCCTTTTAATTTTTTCCCTTTTATTTCTTTTCCTCTTTTTAAAATAAATTTATTTATTTATGGCTGTGTTGGGTCTCCGTTGCTGCAAGCAGGCTTTCTCTAGTTGTGGTGAACGAGGGCTACTCTTCATTGCAGTGCATGGTCTTCTCACCGCGGTGGCTTCTCTTGTAGCGGAGCATGGGCTCTAGGCGCCTGGGCTTCAGTAGTTGTGGCACGTGGGCTCAGTAGTTGTGGCACGCGGGCTCTAGAGCGCATGCTCAGTAGTTGTGGCACACGGGCTCAGCTGCTCCGTGGCATGCAGGATCTTCATGGACCAGGGCTCGAACCCGTGTCGCCTGCACTGGTAGGCGAAACCTTAACCACTGCGCCACCAGGGAAGCCCCTATTTTTTCCCTTTTATTTCTTAATAATAACTATTAATTAACAATTCCGGGAGCAAGCCAATTAACACAGGTAGACAAGAGAGACAAGATGCAGAACTTGCTCCTGGGACCTCAGTAAACCTGAGCATGTTTGAGGTTGTGTGGCATTGCATCTGATCTCCCCTCTAGGTAACTAGTTCCTGGTTGAAGAGTTACCAATGGCAAACTGAAAAAAAATGAATGATAAAGTGACCAAACAGGAAACCTTCATATTATTAATAAAATAACATGAATTGCTAAATCCCAGCAACACTTGTTGTGTACAAGGGTTAATTTTAACATTTGTTCCTAAATGAGACTTAAATTTAAGACATACAGTATGTAATTGGATCAATTGGATCAATTGTAAATTACCATTTACAATTACAGTATGTAATTGTAAATGGTAATTTAAAGGCAAATAAACATGTGGATATTAAAATATGAGGCCTTTTCTTACTCTTCAGTAGAAATTTGCAACTAAAAATCCTCAGAGTAAAAAGCCCCAAAGGCTCCCCTCTTCAAAGGTCCTGAAAACTGTGTTTCTTCCATTCACTTTGCTCCTGATTCTTAATCATTATATCCTGGGGGAGGAATGTGGGGGTGGGGGGGTAGGGGATGGGGAAAATCAGAAAAATTGAACTTCAAAGACTGACGTCAAAAGTTTTGAGAAGTAAACGTTTTTCAGTCTGCCCAACTCCAATTCAGACTGAGTTCTAAACGAAGATTTTGGAAGGAAATTTCTCAGATTTACTAAAGAAAGGAGGCCATGTGAATTTACCCAGGATGGAAAACTGAGGTTGAACCTTTGGACTTTACCACTCCCTCGTTGGTGCATTGCTAGGGGTGGTACATACCCTCTGATGGCTCATTTTGGTCAGTCATCTGTCATCTAAATTAGGCCGATGAGCAAAGCCATCCACCATCCTCTGTTGAACAGCTGGGGCTCAGAATCCCCTGCAGTGGCAGTGTTCAGTCCATAGATTTTTAGCTGATTTCTGTCTGGAGGACTTATCTTGGCTCTCAGTTCCTTTAAATAGGATGGAAAAATGAAAATGGCAATTTTGGACAAGAAGAGTAACAATTGCACTATTCATGCTTGATTCTGGTTTGGTTTCAGAGTTTTAATGGTTTAAAAAAGAAAAAAAAAAGCATTGCATCAATTGACCAGTTTAATTCAGCTGGTGTTTACTGAGTCTCTTTTCACTGCTTAGGGGGGAGCTAGGCCTGTCCAGATGAGACTGGGATGGGACAGCTAAGTGTTGGAATCTTCTCCAGTTCATATTTATGCCTCTCTGAATGAGCTCAGGGACTTGGGTAATGAGACACAGCATCTTTTTTTTTTTTTGAGACATAGCATCCCGAGCTGACTTCTCTTACATCGTTACATCATTTTGTAATTCCCCATTTACTTCTTTAGCTCCTCCATTGGACTGTAAGCTTCTAGAGAGCAAGGTTTATGTACATGCTATTAATTGCCAAATCCATGTGACCTAACACACAGTACACGCTGGAAAAATATTGTTGAATGAATGAACCAAATAACATGAATGCTTAGCATATTTGGAATTCAGTTAGACGAGGAGTCCACGATCATTTACCCCAGAACTCTTAGAGGATGCTAGAACGATCTAGAAATGGACTAGAAGGGGATGTGTCCTAGGGGTGGAAACAACGACAAGAAAAAGCAATTGAGGTGAAATGCTTTCCCATCTGGGAGAAGGGGAGAGAGAAGGACAAATAATGAACAGGGTTAATTCTGGGTCCCTAGTAGGATGTGCTGCAGAAAAGACCACTCAATTTTTTTTTTTTTTAAGTAACGAACTGAACTGAAGTAAACTGAATTGTAGGCATGCAGCCTACAGAAGGGGCATCCAGAAGAGTTCCAACTAAAGCAAAAATCTCCTTCTTCGTCGAGTCGAATTTCTCTATTTCTCTGATTACCCTTCCCACTAACCTGGGATCCTTCAGCCCTGAGGACAACAGGGAGGAACCTGAAAGCCACTCATGTGTGGGACCCAACTTCACTAGGTCTGTCTCCCCAAATGTTCCTGAGAGACTCCAAGAATGATGTGACAGCCTGGGGGTCTGTACCAGAGCCTTAGAATCCTGGCAATGCCAACCAAAATTTCTAGCAGGAAGCTTACAAGGCAAGTAGTCCCTGGGATAAGATATAACCACTGAGGGAGGCCTGACCAAATTAACTAGAGTCCGTGCATGAGATGGAATGCTGTACAGTCTTCAAAAATTGTAGGGACTATATGGCACAGAGAAACACGCTCCTGCAGTTCTGTGGTTTGGTAAAACAAAGCAGGTTATAGTGAAGTGTGATCCAATTTTTTTAAAGACATATATGCGCTACAAAAAAAAAAAAAGGAAAAAGGTTGTACCCTCATAATGATTATTTCTAAATGGTGATATTCCCAGAAAACTTAATTTTCTTTTTTATAATTTTCAATATTATTCAAAAATAGCCTTAATAAAATAAATACACAAATGAATGGCTGTTGTTCATAGTTCTGTACCTAAGTATACTTCTCATGGACTATAATTAAGTGTAGATTATTACAGGACAGAAATATAATAAAGTTAATTATAGCAATTGTAGGGTGCTTTGTGGGCACTGTGCTTCTGAGCTCATAACAACAACAAACGAGAATCTTTATTCTCTTTTTTAAATAGATGTTAAAAGAGGTAACCTGGGCTTCCCTGGTGGCGCAGTGGTTGAGAGTCCGCCTGCCGATGCAGGGGACACGGGTTCGTGCCCCAGTCCGGGAAGATCCCACATGCTGCGGAGCGGCTGGGACCGTGAGCCATGGCCGCTGAGCCTGCGCGTCCGGAGCCTGTGCTCCGAAACGGGAGAGGCCACAACAGTGAGAGGCCCGCGTACCACAAAAAAAAAAAAAAAAAAAAAAGAGGTAACCTGCTCAAGGCAGCAATGAACTGTGTCAGTCACTTCATCATCAGTGGTACCACAGGAGCAGGTGGCAGGGAAGTCAGCCTCAGCGTGCTCAGATTCCAGGATCCCGAGGTTCTTGGAAGGGACATGTGTGCAATAGGCAATGTGTCCCTTCTCTTCACAGCCACTAATGGGCATGATTTTCTCCTTTGACCTGCTCCTTTGGATCCCTTCCTCCCACATACCCTGTTTTTGTTTTGTTTTGTTTGCGGTACGCGGGCCTCTCACTGTTGTGGCCTCTCCCGTTGAGGAGCACAGGCTCCGGACGCGCAGGCTCAGCGGCCGTGGCACACGGGCTCAGCCACTCCGCAGCATGTGAGATCTTCCCAGACCAGGGCACGAACCCGTGCCCCCTGCATCGGCAAGCGGACTCTCAACCACTCTGCCACCAGGGAAGCCCCCCACATACCCTTTTAATGGTGCATTCAACACTTGTCCCTCTATTAAATCAGGGCTGGAGGACAACTGTGCCAGCTGATCCAATTTTATTGAGATTGAGTCCAGTAAACTCTGCAGCAAGATGAGGCTTGGCTGCTTTAAGTCTCTCCCCCTCATCATTCTCTTCCCTCTCTCTCTCTCTTTTTCTTCCTGTCTTCTGTTTAGACAAATCCAATTGGCCCTGACCCTTCTACATTTCTAATAAGGGGGTCAGCAAATTGTTTAGGTGAGAAGGGAAGCTGTGAGGATACTAAATAAGATTTAGTCTGGTAACAAAGGGATATGTGGCAATCATTCAATATGCAGTATTCTGTTCTTAATTCTTTCATCTCTTCAGAAACTATTTATTGAAAATGACCTAGGTTGCTAAGAGCACTTTGCTAAGACCTAAAGATAAGGAGATGAACATGATACAACCCCTCAACGTCCATCTAGTGGAGAGGACACACAAACAAATAATTACAATACAGTGTTACAAGGGCTGTAAGAGAGGCACACTGGATGTTACGGGAAAAGCAGAATAGGTGCTAGTCACCTAGCTTTTTAGTGTTAAGAGGGTCAGCAAAAGCTCCAAGGTGAGCCATGAAGGATGAGGTCGAATAAGCAGATAAGATGGGAGGGAAGCATTCCAAGCTGAGGGAACAGCAGCTGCGAGAGCACAGAGGCACACAACAGCCCGGTTTACAGGGAATGGTGATGGCTAGAGTGTAGGCACACATGGGTGCAACCCCTGCTCACACAATGGAAGGATGCGATGGTACGTACCGTCCACAGCCAAGTAGTTTTAGTGTTTCTAGCTATCAACACACATGGATCATAAAAGAAAGTGAAAGCAGTTCTTTGCTTTGGGCATGTTCCAACTTGTATAAAATCCTCAAGAGAAGAGATGTTTGGGGGCAGCTCTTCTTACCCAACCAGTTCCTCTAAATTGCATCAGGACTCAGTGTCAACATGCCCAGAGGCCACATGGTCCACGCCCAGAGGAAGCAAGGGCAGGGAGCCATCTCTCCTCTTCCGGTTCTCTCTGTCTCCTCTCTCCTGCCTCCTTTCCTTGGTCCATTTAAACTCTTTTGTTTCTTCCTCTCCCTGCACCGCCCAGTGTCCCTCCTCTTCTTGAGCTGAGTCTTATGGAGGTAGTCAATCACTCAGTCCCATCCACTTCTGCTGCTGGTCTGGATGGGGGCTTCAATCAAGTGGATGGCGGATAGAGACCATGAACTGGCCCCAGGGTCAAATATCTGAAAGCTTTTCAGAATTTTAATGTGGCCTTAGTTCAGATACCTGGCAACAAAGAATTGATGAATTTTTATAATAAGTCTATCAATGTCTCTGCCTCAGGGAGCATTCTCAGCTTGGTGATGAGTAGACTATGGGGATTGGGAGAAACTGGAGAAAGAAAATCCATCCTCCAACCACATGGGAGGAGCCATGGTAGTGAGATTGGAGAGGTAAGCAGGGGTCACCTTATGAAGGACATGGCATGTCCTGGGAAGGAATCTGAACTACACAGTGATTCTCCACCAGAGTTGAGGAAGAGGGTCAACCCTCTTCATGTCATACGTCACTCTAGCCTTTGCTCTGATGGGAGCATGTTAGAGCCTTCAGGTGTGTTGGGTCACTATAGGAGATAGAATATTATAAATAAGGAAATTTCATGAGAAGGTGTTTTGTTTTTGAATGACCTTTCTGGCAGCAGGGTGGGAGAAGAATTTGAGACTAGCAAGGCTGGAGGCATGAGAAACTAGGACAAGGAGACCAGTTAGAAAGCAGCTGTGGTCATGTAGACAGCTGATGAGGCCTTGAAGGAAGGCAAGGCTGCTTTGAATGAGGAGCAAACACCAGATTCAAGAGGTACTTAGAAGGCAAAATCAATAGCATTTGGTGAGTAATTAGGGGTAGGCGTCAGCTCCCTGTACCCCCGGGCCATTGTTCTCATCTCACTGTGATTAGTCTCCCCAGGGTCCTCCACAAGGGCCAGAACTATGTGTGTCTCATTCCCAGCTATGTGTCCTGCACAGAGCCCTGTGCCTTATATGTGACAGGTCTTTTTAAAAGATTTGCTGAATTGATACACAAATGATTGAATAAGGAATGACTCACACATGGATGGCTTAAATGACAGGATGGTCAGGGGAGCTATCAACTGAAGGAGGAAATACAGGAGGAAAAGGAGGTTAGGGTCCAACACTGCAATTTTATTTTCATCAGGTTGGGTTTGAGGTGCCTATGGGACCTCTAGGAAGGTGTCAGCTGCAGGGGAGTCCTAGACTGGTGTAACAGATTAGGGAGCTGTCAGTGAATAGACAGACATCCACACACAGGTGTAGGTAGGACAAGTATAGCAAATGAAGCAAAGAAGAGAAAGAAGCTTTTTCTAATCAGAAGGCTGGTGTTTTTAAAAATTTGTCCTTGTATTGTTTTTGTTTTATTGAGATATAATTCACATACCATAAAATCCACCAATTTGAAGTATACAGTTAAATTTTTTTTGTATGTTCGCAAGGTTGTACAATAGTCACGACTAATTCCAGAACATTTCATCATCCTCAAAAGAAATCCTGTACCTGTTAGGAGTTACTCCCCGTTCCCTGTTCCCTCCAGCCCCTGGTAACCACAAATTATCTTTCTGTTTCTACGGATTTGCCTATCATGGTTATTTCATGTAAGTGGAAACATACAGTATGTGGCTTTTGTGCCTAGCTTCTTTCACGCAGCATAATGTTTTCAAGGTTCATCCATGCTGTAGCATGCATCGGTACTTCATTGTGAAGGCTGGTGTTTCATCTTGAGAAAAGTTCCAGCGCAGTCCCATCTCTGACTTACAAAAAGCTCTCTTGGACCTTCTGAATATAACCTTCAAAGTCCAGTTGGGGGGACTTCCCTGGTGGCGCAGTGGTTAAGAATCCGCCTGCCAATGCAGGGGACACAGTTTCAAGCCCTGCTCCGGGAAGATCCCGCATGCCGCGGAGCAACTAAGCCTGTGCGCCACAACTACTGAAGCCCGCGCCCCACGGAGCCTGTGCTCTGCAACAAGAGAAGCCACTGCAATGAGAAGCCCACGCACTGCAACAAAGAGTAGCCCCACATTTGCCACAACTAGAGAAAGCCTGTGCGCAGCAACAAAGACACAATGCAGCCAAAAAAAAAAAAGGTCCAGATGGGGTCCCTTCATTAATCCATAGAATCTGGAAAATCTTTGTGCTGAAAGGAGACATAGAAAGCACCCTCAGCCACTCCCCGATGGTGTCCCTGACTCTCTGGTCCACAGGGAGCTCTCCTCTCTCTGATTCCCAGGGCACTCACTGTGCGCCCTGTACAATTAATGCCTGGTTCTGTAAATTTTTCGTGTCTAGAATGAAAGCTCCTGAAGGCAGAGGGTAGGGAGTGTCCTGTGCTATATTTTTCTTTCATTGTTTGCAACACTTTGCACACCGTTGTGCTAATAGAAACCAAAATGGCACTTAAATAATCCCTCTACTTGCTAAAAAAAAAAAAATTCCAGGAACACTATTACTTTGTTTTTAACATGGGCTTGAATATTTTTTCATAGACTCTGGACAGACCACTCTTGGATTAACAGCCCAGTTCATGATTATTTTCCATTTGCTGGGAACTTGTCCTCTTCTTTCCCCATCCCAGGCTAGACTGGTCCAGCTACACTGACTCTTTATGGCTGGTGTCCATTCTCAACGACTGAAGCCCATCTCACACCAATTGTTAAGTATTTTCAATATTGTTCCTGTGCTATCATCCACATTGTAAGAGCAACAGGCTCCCAGTGGCTATTTTTTTTCCCAATATGATGAAACCATCCTGGTCACAGGTATATGGTCCAGGAAAAGGAACCTGACTCAAGCTTTGCCAGTTAGACCCCTTTCAAGAGGAATTTGGATTTTGTTCATCCCTAGTCTACGTGATATTTAGAACATATTTATTTGTTGGGTCTTCGCTGCTGCATGTGGGCTTTCTCTAGTTGCTGCAAGTGGGAGCTACTCTTTGTTGCGGTGCCCGGGCTTCTCATTGCGGTGGCTTCTCTTGTCGTGGAGCACGGGCTTTAGGGGCGCGGGCTTCAGTAGCTGTGGCTTGCAGGCTCAGTAGCTGTGGCGCACGGGCTTAGTTGCTCTGCGGCATGTGGGATCTTCCCGGACCAGGGCTCGAACCCGTGTCCCCTGCATTGGCAGGCGGATTCTTAACCACTGCACCACCAAGGAGGCCTCTGTACATTTCTTGAAGGCAAATACTATCAAATATATACTGTATACTATATATACTGTATATCAAATATATTTCTGTATATAGCCAGGATAAAAGCATTTAAAAATCCATTAAAACCTTGAGTAGAACTTCTTAATGATACCTCAATTCAATTGAGCAGCAGTGTATCAACTCCCTTCTGTAGTGGTGGTAGGTTTCTACTTGGCATCTTTTCCTATAGAAGCTCAGCCTCCCTCGCATGGCAGTGCTGACAATCACATTGCTCCACTTTCCCTGGCCTGTGGGTCAGGAACGGATCCGGGCTGGCCAATCAGAGTTTCCTAACCCTTGGCAGCAGGGATGAACATGGAACCCAAACTGGACCATTTGGTGTTTTCTCTGGGACTAGCAGGACTCACTAGTAAAGAGACACACTTTTTCTCTGCATCATCTGCTTAGCAAGGACCATGTAAACTCAATGCTGCCTTTGGAACAATGACTGCCATTTTGAGAGAATCTGCCTGAGAATGAAACCATGTACCTCGTTCTGGCCTACGCAACTTAAAGAAAATCTGCTAGACTTGGCTCTGGAAAAATTTCTGTTAGTAAAGGAGACGGTCATGGTCCCTTTTCGTTTTCTCTTCTGACCTGAATGCATATGTTACGACTGGAGCTGAAGCAGCCACCTTGAGACCATGAAGGAAAGACAAAGGTCATCACAATGACATCAATCCTGACATCTTCAAGCCACCCAGACAGTAACTAGCAACTACCTTACTCTAGTCAGGGGTTGGCAAACTACAGCCCTCAGGCCAACTTTGTGTTCCTATGCCTCAGAGGTACCGTAAGCTGTGGAGACCAAGCCGGGGCCTCATCCTCTGCCCCTACTCCCCCATCTGCCCTCCTCACGGCACAGAACATCTCGAACCGCCTGTGTCTACAGCGACTGCAGCTCAGAGCGGCAAAGCAGTCTCATTTCTTACTCTTGTGAAGAGAGAAGCTTTTTGACTACAACCAGCATTCTTAAAGAGAATGAATGTTGTAAATCAACTATATGCCAGTAAAGATTTAAAATGAAATAAAATAAAATAAAAAGAATGAATGGAACAAAAAAAGATAGTGTATTACACATAGTAAGTGTACATATTGTTTTGTAAAACTTATCGTCTAGTTATATGTGTGTTTGTACATATATATAGGGTCATAATGTAAAAAATACACATATATTACATATATACATTTTAATTATAAATTATATATATTACTTTATACATATAATATATATTTTATAATATATAGTGTATAATTTTATAGTGCATATATATTAGATATAATATATAGTTAAACATTATATGATATATAAATATATGTATATTATGTGCATTTTTAACATTTTGACTATATATATAAACATGTAACTAAAACAAATGATTTACAAAGCAATGTTTACCCTTACTATATATAATACACAATCTTTTCTCCTTTTTATATATTCTATATTTTATATATAATTTATAGTATTATATATTATGTTCTAATATTTCTTGTTGTGGGTAATGATAAAGTGAAGAGTTTAAGAAACTCTGTAATAGAAGACGGTGAAAAGGTAGGCTGGGGCTAGATTGTAAATGTGAGTCTGAGGAGTTCTGGCTTAAAGCTGCCTTCCATGAGGTGCCCTGGGGGCTTTTCAGGAAGGAGATGGTGTAACCAGATACACAGAAGCAAGAGATTGAGGGGGAGAGAGACCTACTAGTGGGCAGTAAATTCCGCAAGGGCACTGCAGGTACTAGAAGGCTGAAAAGAGAGTGTAGAATTTGAGGTTCTTTCTGTGAAAGTGATAGAAATTCAACTCAGACCCAGGGAAGCAAGAGTTTATTTATTGCTGGCACAGCTGAGAAGAACATGCTGGTATTCCAGAGAATCAGATGGTATGAGCTGCAGGAAAGCAGAGCTTTGGTGACAGCATGGGGACTCCTTGCTGCTAAGTCTCTCCTTCTCTCTCTGAGTTTGGCCTTGCTCTTTCCTCATTCTCCTTTTCTCTATGAGTTTGGTACAGAAGCCCTCTGAATGTGGTGGTAAAGACTGTTTCCCCAGCTTAGCAAGCCTACAAGACTTTGTCCAGGATCGGGATGTCAATCCCAGTAAATGACTCTGAGAGGCCCTGCTTTGGTCGCATGCCCATCCCTTGTTCTGAATGTTTTACAAGGTTTCAGTTAGAGTGTTTTGGGCTGGAAGCTGTAGAACATCCATTTTAAAGTGATTTAAATATGAGGATAACATCATTATTTTACTTACAAGAAATTGTGAGGCAGGTTACTGTTTGTTAAAATAGCGATTCTATGATGTCAGGGTCCCAGGTGGGCTTCTCTGCTGTTCTTTTGACTTTCCCTCAAGGGCAAGACAGGTTGCTGCATTTCCAAGAATCATCTCCTTGTATAACAGGTCCAGGGCAGGAAGAAGCAAGTCCTTGACTTGCATCTATATTTAGGATGAAGAAAGCTTCCCAGGAAGAACCCTCTTCAGTTTTGTTTGTTAGAATTGTGTCATAGACCCGTGTTCAACCAATCAATCATTGGTGAGGCAAACGGAATAAATGAGACCGGTTTAGACCAATCAACCTATACCCCATAGGGTTGGAGAGGGACCCATAAAGCACATGGGTGCTCAAAACCTAAAACACAGTTAGTGTCTGACAGAAAGAACATAGGGGAAAATAGCTGATAACCAACTCACATATTTGCCGTGCAACAGGGAACGGGATACTGCATTAGTTTTCTATGGCTGCATAAAAATGTACTACCCATTTAGTGGCTTAAAACAAGACACATGTCTCATCTCTCAGTTTCTATAGGTCAAGAGTTTGGGCAAAACATCACTAGGTTCTTTGCAAAGCTGCAATCAAGTGGTCAGACAGCACTAGGTTTTCATCTAGAGCCTAAACTTGGGCAAGGTCTGCTTCACTCAGGTAGTTGGCAGAATTAACCATCTTGCTATTGTGGGATTGAGGTCCCTGGTTTCTGGCTGGCTATTGGCTGGAGGCCACCCTAAGCTCCTAGAGGCCACCCACAATTCCCTGTCACTGGGCTTCCCCAACACGGCCACTTACTCATCAAACCTGCCAGAAGAATCTCTACAGCAAGTCTTCTAGCAAGACAAGTCTTATATAACACAATGTAAACATGGGAGTGACAGCTCATAGCCTTTTGCCATAGTCTGTTGGGTAAAAGCAAGTCACAGGTTCCACCCACCCTCAAAGAGAGGAGAACACACAGGGGCATGAGCCCAAAGAAGTGGAGACCATGAGGGGCCACGCTAGCATCTGTCTGCCACAGACATCATGAGTAGCCATGCCTGGGTCATATACCCGCTCAGTTACCAGAAGAAGAGGGATGGGAAAGCTTTCTGGGAAATAAAAAATATGGATCCTTCAGTTCACATGAAAATGAACGAGATATTCTGAAAATGGAATTGCTGAGACTTGGCAACCATTGAGTATGGCACAATGATGTAGGAAATGGAAGACAGAAAGGTGACTCAGGGCTTTAGAGCCCGGGACTGGAAAGAGGACAGCGCTATGACTGAACCTGGGGATTCGAGCAGAACGAGAGAGAAGGAAGATGAAGAGATTCATCTGATGTTCCCATAGGACATCCCCATGGAGTTGTGTATCTGGAGCTCAGGACAGAGGCCTGAGACTTAGATTTGGATATCATCAACCTAGAAGAAGAAGACATGTACAGTTGTGGGAATGGATGAGACATTTGTGTACATAGCAGTGGGTGACCATGTCCACACACTCCCCTGCTAAAAGCCTTTCATATTTCCACTCACACTCCTTAAGCTTGCAAGATCCTTCGTGGTTTAGCTCTTGCTTATCTCTCTCTACTTTTTTTTTTTTTTTTGTGGTACGTGGGCCTCTCACTGTTGTGGCCTCTCCCGTTGCGGAGCGCAGGCTCCGGACGCGCAGGCCCAGCGGCCGTGGCTCACGGGCCCAGCCGCTCCGCGGCATGTGGGATCTTCCCGGACCGGGGCACGAACCCGTGTCCCCTGCATCGGCAGGTGGACTCTCAACCACTGCGCCACCAGGGAAGCCCCCTCTCTCCACTTTTGATAGACCCTCTCCCTAGAACTCTATTGCACTCCCTACAAGTCTCCAAAATGTCCTGCTACTTTCCCTGAGCTTTGCTTACCATTTTTCCACTGCAGGAAATACTCGTCATCCCTCCCCACTCTCATTGCCTGGCTATGTAACCTTTGAGTCACCATGTAGATTATACCCCCAGAAAGCCTCCCATGATTCCCTGAGGCAGTTTACGTGTTCCCTCTTTGTGCTTCCATAACATGCTGTACAAACCCCTTCTGGAGTACTAATGGCACTACCTTGTCATTATCTATTTACTTGTCTCTTACTAGCTTACAGGCTTCTTGAAAGCAGAGATAGGGTGTAGCTTACAATGGTCTCCAGGTCCTAGCTCAGTCCTTAGCACAAAGAAGATACTTGATGAGTATTTGTGGTTGACCGGCAAGTGAACGTTAATGTACCTCTCTCTCAGTTAAAATTCATTTGCTTCTATGTATCAGAAAACTCAATCCAAAAGGGGATTAATGCTTAAGCAGAAAGGGGACTTAATGGTTCATGGAAGCAAGGAAGTCCAAGAGTTATGTTGTTTTCAGGTGTGAGCTGATGCAGAGGCCCAAATAATGCCACCAGAACCCAGGTTTTCTTTCACTATATTTTGGCTCTGCTTTCTCTGGTTATAGCTCCATTCATTGGCTAGGTCTCCCTCTTGGGAGCAGGATGGCTGCATTTGTATCTGGTCTTAAATCTTCAGGCTTTCAAACCCAGTGGGAAAAAAAGGCCTCACTCCCAGAAGCCTCAGTAGATATCTCAAGGACCGCAATGATGCTGTGGAGTCTCCAGGCCATTCCTGAACCAAACACTATTTGTCCAGGAAGCTGCAAGACTCTGACTTGCCATGCCCAGATCTGCTCCATCAAAACCACTCACAAGGGCTTCCCTGGCAGCACAGCGGTTGAGAGTCCGCCTGCCGATGCAGGGGACGCGGGTTCGTGCCTCGGTCCGGGAAGATCCCACATGCCGCGGAGAGGCTGGGCCCGTAAGCCATGGCCGCTGAGCCTGTGCGTCTGGAGCCTGTGCTCCGCAACCGGAGAGGCCACAACAGTGAGAGGCCTGTGTACCACAAAAAAAAAAAAACAAAACAAAATAAAACAAGAAAAACACAACCACTCACAAAAGGGTGGGGGATAGGAGGAGGTCAGGCAGGGGGGAGGTTGGCAAGGGAGAGACTCTCCAGGCAGAAATCTTGGACTTGCCCTGGATTTTTGGTAAGGGGACCCCCCCCAAAAGCTAATTTCCACTAAGCAATGCCTGCAATTCAGGGGGATTGGGAGGATAAAGATCCTGCAAAGAAATTCTAAGTAAGAGAGATTAAAAAAAAAACAAAACTAAAAAGACTGTGTAGTGTCATCAAAGGAAAAGAGACTAATATTTGTTTAGCATCTACCACGTGATAGGAACTTTTCACACAATATCTCATTTAATCCTCACAATAATAATGCATATAATGCATTCAATAATGCATAGAATTTTCAAATTCCCAGTCAACAGAGTCTCAGGGTAAACATCCCACAAGAGGGCTGGGACAAGTGAGCACAAAGGTGAGGATTGGACATTTGGAAATAGCAAGTCCCAGCTGATGTTCCCGATGGTTATTTCTGAAGAGTTAGGAGGGGGCCACAGGGCGTGAGTAATGAACAGGTGGTTATTCTTCCAGGGAGTTTGACAATGAAAAGAAGGATAAAGGTGGCACCAAAATACACAGGTTTAAATGTGCTTCCTTGGGGCTTCCCTGGTGGTGCAGTGGTTAAGAATCCGCCTGCCGTCGTAGGGGACACGGGTTTGAGCCCTGGTCCGGGAAGATCCCACATGCCGTGGAGCAACTAAGCCTGTGCACCACAACTACTGAGCCTGCGCTCTAGAGCCCTAGAGCCACAACTGCTGAGCCCACGTGCCACAGCTACTGAAGCCCATGCACTTAGAGCCCGCACTCTGCAACAAGAGAAGCCACCACAATGAGAAGCCCGCGCACTGCAAGGAAGAGTAGCCCCCGGTCGCCGCGACTAGAGAAAGCCCATGCACAGCAATGAGGACCCAATGCAGACAAAAATAAGTTAAAATAAATAAATAAATAAATAAATGTGTCTCCTCTACCACAAAGCGGGCTTCTTAAAAGTCAAGGGCCTTGGGCTTCCCTGGTGGCGCAGTGGTTGAGAGTCCGCCTGCCGATGGGATCCCACGTGCCGCGGAGCGGCTGGGCCCGTGAGTCATGGCCGCTGAGCCTGCGCGTCCGGAGCCTGTGCTCAGCAACGGGAGAGGCTGCAACAGTGAGAGCCCCGCGTACCGCAAAAAAAAAAAAAAAAAAAAAGTCAAGGACCTTATCTGTTCCTATGTCTCCAGCCTAGGAGAGGGCCTTGCCCACAGGGTCCATCACTATGTATTTGTTAAATTAATGAGTAAATGAGTGAATGAGTGGAAGAAGAAAAACAGTATCCCAAGAGGAAAGGAAGAAAGAGGAAGAAATGTAGAGATAGGTTAGATTTAAACATGTTTCTAGAGCAAGTGCAAAGAGGTTGACAATGAAAGAGAAAGTGGATGAATGAAGCAAAATTCCCTGTGAGGTTCAAATCCCATGGAGGAATAAGCCTCAGATAAAGATTTCCATTTTCTTCCCCCAAGGCAGGAGGGAGGGCTATGATCTTCAGAAAGTCTAGGGTGGAGGGGACAAAAACCAAATGCACTTGTGTCTACTGCCCTCAGTCTTCACTGTGAAATAGTAAAGGTGCTTATTTCTCTAACTCTGTTGAAGGTACTTTCAAGGCAGCCCTAATATTTTAATTCATGTCTCATTTCCACAGTGCCGGGCATAGAATAGATGCTAAAATAAATGTATCAACTCAGTGAGTTGAGTTGAATAAAATTAAATTATCTTTTATAAAAGTTTGAACAGAGCCTGCAGAAAGGACAGCCACAATATAATCCTGATTTGGTGGCTAGTAGGGACTTTGTAGATGTGGGAAGAGGGAGGCAGGCAGTGCAATGTGTACATGTGATCTGCTCTCCAGAATGTCTTTGATGGGCAAATAGCTCCTTATCGTTGTGTTTTTTGTTTTTTTAGTACAAGCTTAAATCCCATTTCTTCAGAACATTTGGGCTTTGGCTGTGATTATGAGGTTGAGCATTTGTAATCACAGGTCTGTCTTGGGAAATTATAGGATGTGAGGTCTCAGAGGTTAGCAATCAGGCGGGATTTACTAAGCCTCTTCTGGGACAATGCCAGGGCCATCCCTCTTAACAGACTGACTCAGCCATCATTGCCACCTATTCAGCAGGTGGCAGAGTTGGTCACACCGCCTCTGCCCACATGCCCATTCTGCCCGTCCCTTCAGGGTCTCCGACACCAGCCAAGCGAGTAAAGCCTAGGGCTGCAGGGTACCTCCAGCTGCAGGGGGCAGCTTCACCTTGAACTCTAACACGGCTTTAAATGTTTCACCTCATAGAATGAGGTGACCGGGAAGATGGATGATTGCTGATTAGAACAATAGTGAATTGAAAAAATAAAATAATCCACAGTGAAAAACTCACTCTCCCGGCTGTATTTAGTCTCTAACAGGTACAAGGATAAAGTAAATGGATGGAGTGGGGGTGGGGTACGAGGTGGGGTGGTGACATCAGGAGGCCCCCTTTGGTGTGGGCACCTTTATGGATGTGTTCCTGGGAGGAGAAACAAGGAAAGGAGGCTGAAGAAAGTGGAGCTTACGTCCCCCCCTTTGCGGTCGTGAATGGTCAAGAACAGGCTGGGCTGGCAGGGAAGCAGGAAGTCTCTTGCCCACCTCCAGGGATTTCTGCTCTTCTTCTCTGTACGAGCAGGTGGTTTACTTCCATGTAAGCTATTTTGAATTTTCACTTTGTACAGAGTTGGTGTGTCTTTTCTGCAGAGGCCCAGAAAGAGGCAGGGAGGGGAGGGAAGTCTGGCATTGAACCCAACCAGGATGAGGTTCTGGATGTATGACTCTTTCACCTAATTTCGAGTAAATATATCTGCTCCCTTTACTGTTCCACTTACCCAGCTCTACCAGGCAGGGTTCCCATCTGTACCAACAGGTGTACGTTCATCAGCTGTCCGTTGATGGGGGAGAGTCTATTATCAAAACAGGGGCCAGTCCTCGGAAAAACTGTACGATGATTGAAATCCACCTCAGTTCCTCCCTCTCCTGGCCCTGCCCTCCCCACTGACGCCCTAGCACCGTCTAGTTGTGAAGGAACTCAGTCAATTCCTGGTTGAAGAGGTGACCTTTCTCATTGTCTATATTCATTCTAATAATAGACCTTATGCTTTGCTTTCCTGTACATTATCTCATTTGGCAGCAACCCTGTGAGGAAGGCAGTCATGGTCATTATTTCCCAAAAGGTATTTCTGACCACTTATGAAATGAACTGTCATTTACTCAGTACTTTTTGCTCACCAGACCCTGTGCCAAATGCCTTACATACCTCGATTAATCATCATAACCGTTCTCGGAGGTTGACAATATTATCCCTATTTTACAGAGGAGAAAGCTAAGGATAAGCAACTTGCCAAAGGCCATGAAGCCAACTAGTGGCAAAACCAGGATTAAGGCCTGAGTCTGGCCAAGTCCGAATCCTATGCTTTTATCTCCTATGCCATTCTGCCTGTGCAGGAGGCAGGCTAGATATTAGTACATCCCTTTTTAAGGGATCTTTTTCTCTTTTAAAAATGGAAGTTCAGAGAATTGTTTTATAGAACCTGGTAAAGCTGGGGCTAGAGCCCCCTCGACTAAACGATACCAGAGGACAAATTACTCCATCTAGAGGGATTGGACTGCCATGTTGGATTTCACGGTAATAAGCAAGGAATAGGGACGTCCCTGGTGGCGCAGTGGTTAAGAATCCACCTACCAATACAGGGGACACGGGTTTGAGCCCTAGTCCGGGAAGATCCCCCATGCCGCGGAGCAACTAAGCCCGTGCACTACAACTACTGAGCCCGCGCTCTAGAGTCGTGAGTCACAACTACTGAGCCCGCGTGCCACAACTACTGAAGCCCTCGCACTTAGAGCCCGTGCTCTGCAACGAGAAGCCTCCGCAGTGAGAAGCCCACGCACCGCAACGAAAACCCCATTTGCCGCAACTAGAGAAAGCTTGCACACAGCAACGAAGACCCAACACAGCCAAAAATAAATAAATAAATAAATTTATACGAAAAAAATAAGCAAGGAATAATCTTCCTTGTACCTCTCAAATCATACAGTAATGCCTGACTATAATACCTTCCTCTTGCTTCGTAAGTTGAGTCCAAATAAAATAGAAGAATTTCCTAAATCTCCAGCAACTGGCTTCCTTCCCTACTAAGTTCCACTGAAATTGCTCTCGTCAGGATCACCTGTGACCAGCTGGCTGTGCTAGTCTACCTTACATGTGTATCTCTCTTGGCCTCTCTGCAGCATCTAATTGCTGACCACTTATTGAAATTCTCCCCTCCCTTGATTTGGGGGCAGCAGTCTGTTCTGGTTTTAGTGCTATTTCTCTGGCCTTTCCTTCTCAGCCTCTTTCAAAGGCTAAGGTTTCTGTGACCATACCCGTGATGGTTTAGGTGCAAAGGGCAGAACCCACCCTGGCTAGTTTAAGTGGAAAGGGATCATTACAAGGTATTCATTGGCTTATAGAATCCATGGGCGAGCTGAAGATCCTAAGTTGAGTTACTAGGAACAAAGATAATGTTAGGACCGAGTTGCCAAGGGAATTGCAGCTCCTGCCACAACTGGGAAGTGCCTGCTGAACCAGGAGACTGCTGGGATGGTCGCCCACCTGAGAACTAGGGCTGCGCCCTCAGCACCAGCATAAGGGGTGCCTCCGCCCTGCCTGGCCCCACTCATTCCACTTGGCAGTTGGAGTCTTACATGAGGGCGTCTAATTGGCAGAACCTAAATCACATCCTTGGAAACCCTAGCTGCCAGGAGTCTGGGAAATGACGTTTTAAGCTTTCCAACTTTGCTGTACAGGAAGGCACGCTAAAAGGAGATCCAAATAGGCATTGAGTCACACAGTCCCTTATATTTTGGTATTCTTCAGACTTATGTTCTTGTCCTTTTTTTTTCTGGTGCTGAGACTTGTCAATTCATGGCGTCAACCACCAGCTGGGTTATCTCTAACCCTGGGCTCCAGATCTGAATGTGTAGCTGGCTACCAGATAGCTCCTCTTCCTCTGAAGTCAGTGTTTTCCATCTCAACAAGTGGTACCACCATCTATACAGTAATCCAAGCTAGAAACTGGGGACTTTGCTCTGTCTCTCATCTGCCTTGTGAAAAAGGTTTTTGGGGTATGCAGTTGGTCTGTGTTTTCCAGTCTTCCTGCAGTTAGGTGGGGCCACGTGTCTGCATCCTGGCCAATGTAGTCTGCACATAGGTAGTGTGAGCAAAGTCCAGGTGAAACCCATGGAAACCTTTCACGCAGTATCTGCCAACTGAATGGAGAGATCTTTAGAAACCTGGAGGAGGGCAGAGCCATACAAATAAGGAGCCTGGGTCCCTGAATGATGACTTGATGGAAATCTGCAACTCCCAGAACTGATCCGCATGAGACCAATGATGAGGTGGGTGTGGGGTCATGAAAGCCCATGCTGTTCAGATCTCCTGCTGGGGGGGAAAAAGATGTACTATGGCTTCAGCTCTGCCCCACTGGATCTATCACTGTGTTTGTGCCAAGCCTATACTTTCCGTGGGCTGGTCTCTGCCAATGACAGCCTAGTAGGAGTACAAATTTGGACCCATTCCTGCAAGACCTGGGATTCCTCCAGCAGGTGACTTTGACTATGGATTCTCCATCAGCCTGGCTGAGTCTTTCTTGGGACTACACTGAAGCCCAGAACGCTTCCTACCCCTCCTCCTTTCTTGGCTTTCTCCTTTGCAGGTGTCAGAGCTTCACTGTGGTCTGAAAGCTCTCCTTGCCTCCCCTGGCATCCTCCTATTTATCCTTCACAGGCATTTCCCCCAGTAAATCTCTTGCATGTCTAATCTCATCCTGGCATCTGCTCTCAGAAGATCCGAACTAACACAGAGTGAGAAATAAAAACTTTATTATGTTATACGATAGAGATTTGGGGGTTGACAATAGTTAGGTTACCCTAATGTAATCATCAAGTTTTGAATATTTCTAAAAGGTATTCTCTTTCCTCTTTGCAACTGCCTCCTGAGCTAACTGCTCCTATTATTAGTAAGTCTTCTGTATCTAATCTTGGTAACCAACCCAACTTCAGAATCCACATCCGAATCACCTTCACAGTGATCTTTCTACTATTAACCACCCCTTTTTTGTTTGCTTATTTGTTTTCTCTTTTTTTTGTTTTGTTTGTTGTTTTTAAATTATTTATTGATTATTAATTTTTACTTATTTCTTTTTAGTTTTTTGTGTGTTTGTTTGTTTAACTGCTACTTTTGAAACACCTATACAAGGCTCTGAATACATGTTCTTTCACTTACCTCAACAATCTTGCAAGGAAATTATTATTAGCTCTATTTTACATAAAGGGAACAAAGATTTAGAGAGGTTAAGTATCTTGCCCGATGTTATATCTCTGGTAACTAACAGAATTGGTTCTTGAACCCAAATCTGTCTGTTGCCAAAATTTGTCTTTTTCTTACTACCCCATCAGTGCTTGGATTTAAATGTTTTTTCCTGTTGCAATATACCGTAACAAATGACATTCGCAGGCATTATCTACTCCTTTGAGTTGACCTAAATTCTGATGCAAATTTAGCTGGAAAGTAAAGCAAATAGACCACTGGCTAATCAGGGAAGGGGCATTATATTCATAAAAGCATATTATAAATATGTGAGTAAATAAGGTATCCATTTAAGGGTATTGATGCTCTAGGCGTGTTTTCTTCATTAAAATTTTCTCTCCGTTTTAAACTAAAAATATAATCATTAATAAAACTAAAAAGAAAGTGGGAAAAATGTAAAATGAAAAACAATCCCAATATTTGAATCTCCGCTGGTATTAGAGGTTACATTAGGTGCCAACTTGAAACATTGATAAGCTGGATGTGAGGTATGCATGCTACACCCACAGCTCTGGAGTTCTTTTGAACTCCATTCAAAAGAACATTTAAAAGCAAGCAGCTCAGAGTGCTGTTATGTAAAGGTACAACCAAGTACCTATTTTAATGCATTAAAAGCAAGTCATTTCCATTCATTATTATTGTTTTCAGGGTTAAAAGCATCTGATAGAGAAGCAATCTCTACGCATAGGTGTGAGTACTAAAACACACTGCCAAGCCACATGCAAATTTGATGACAACATGCCCTGATAAATAGCTTTCAGAGGCTCCACATCACACTGAGCTTAAGGAGTAAATTCCTGAGACCAGCACTGCAGGCCCTCTGTGAACTGACCCTTACTTCACCTCTCGCGACAGTCTCCATGGCCACGCTCCACTCCAGCCCAAACACAGCAGTGACAAGCTCTCCCATGCTTCCTCCTGCCTCTGGGTCTTTGAGAATGCTATCCCCTCTGGAGGGAACATCTTTCTCCCACTCTTGTCATCTAAAAACTCCAACAATTCCCTAAGATACAGCTCATGTGCCTCCTTGTCCAAAAAGCTCTCCCTGAAACTACTCTCAGCCATATCCAACTCCCAGGCTGAATTCGGTGCCCTCGCCACCGACACCTCCCCTCACCCCTTTCTTTCCTGCTCCTCCAGGGTCCCTGTCACAGCATACAATTGTAATTGTCTATTTAAACATCAGTCCTACTCATTAACTGCCTTGAAGTTGGAGATTGATTTTACATAAAGGTGTTACTCCAAAATAGTAAGTGCTTAGCAAGCAAATGTTTGTGAAAAGAATGAGTAACTAACAGAAGGAAGGAATAGAAATGTTGGCTTCTTTGGTACACAATTCATATATGCTTTATGCAATTTATAAGGGCAATTCATTTGCCAATATCCAAAAAGAATGGATCTTGTGTCTTGTTGTGGGCATCCAACTGTATTTTAGTTTGGCTAAAATTTGGGGATCAGAATTTTAGGAACTGAGAGTTTGGCAAAGAAAGTAATTAAGTGGTTATTAACAGGGATTTATTCAGGGGTCCGGAACTCACTGAAGTTATATGAAAAATTGTGTTTGTGTGTATATGCGTGATGGAATAAAAATTCATATTTTAAGACAAGAAAATTTTGTTTATTTATTTATTTATTCTGGCTGCGCTGGGTCTTAGCTGCCATACGCGGGATCTTCGTTGCAGCATGCGGGATCTTTTAGTTGCGGCATGCGAACTCTTAGTTGCGGCATGCATGCGGGATCTAGTTCCCCAACCAGGGATTGAACCTGGACCGCCTGCACTGAGAGCACAGAGTCTTACCCACTGGACCACGAGGCAAGTCCCAAGACAGGAAAAATTTAAACATAAACTTTTCTTTGCTCTTTGGCCTCCTCCCTCCCCTCTACCATGCATTGTACATCTGCATTACGCATTAACCAGACTCCCCAATGGCAGAAACACCTGCTCAAACATAAAGATCGATTGTTCTTCTGACGCTAGCCACATACCTCCTCAGAAGATAACATTCACTTGTCAATTCTTACAGGGTCACCATGACCCACCACTCACCTTGTACCTGCAGACTTCCTGGGTGAACTTTATGTACAATAACAATGTATCATTTCCCTTAAAGATAGCAATTGGTGCAAAACAGACAGGTCAGATGACCTGGGGAGATACTGGGCCACACCTAAGGGAAGCTCTTCACTTAAATACTTACTTATGACCTTGTGAATGCTACTAGCTATATTACTTGTATTCTGCCTATTGTACAAGATTATTGTTTCTTGCATTATCAAATGTGTGACTGAGCCGCCAATAAAATTAATGATGATTAGTCGACTTGAAATGACTGACCAAATATATAGTTCATAAGATCAATGATTGTCACAGTGTAACTCTAGGTATGGGAAGAAACGACAAGAGGGAACCATTTCCTGGACCATAACGGAATGTAAGACAGGTGATCCAGAGGCTTTTGGCCACTGGTAACAGGGCCTAGTCCAGTAATAGCACACTGAGTGGCTTATCAACCAAATCCTCGCCTGACCCGGGAATGAGCATTCCTAGGGCTGTGGGACAAAATGGTCACGAAATGCCTCCCAAACCTTGACTGAAATTAAGACTAAAAGAAAAGGGATTGTAAGATGAAGAATGTTGCCACCATCCATTTCTACAAGGATCAAGTCATTGGCCACTGCAGTCACTGACCTATGCAGAACACCCTGGAAGGAATTCAGGGCGAAGATCAGGACGAAGCATTTTGTGCTGCGGGAAAACTGACAGAACCGGCCCTCAGGTAGTTAGATATTTTCAGGAGAAAATTTTATGAATCCAGTTTTTTGCATCTTCCCATACTTAGAGGAGCACTAAAACCATTAACTAAGTTACCTGTTCCTCACAAATAGCAGTCACCTCTACCAAGATGCGTGCTTAAGTGCATGTACCTCCTTCTCCAAAGTCATGTAACTGGCCTCCCCCTTTACTTCTTTGGAACAGTTCTCAGAGCTCTCTGAGAGAATGTCTCCCAGGTTATAATCCTCAAATTGTCTCCAATAAAAATTTCCATGTCTTTCTCAGAATGACTATTGATGAATTTTTGTTGTTGTTGTTTGGGGGTTTTTTGTTTTGTTCTTTGTTTTTTTTTTTTTTTTTTCGGTACGCAGGCCTCTCACTGTTGTGGCCTCTCCAGTTGCATAGCAACAGGCTCCGGACGCGCAGGCTCAGCGGCCATGGCTCACGGGCGCAGCCGCTCCGCGGCACGTGGGATCTTCCCGGACCAGGCACGAACCCGTGTCCCCTGCATCGGCAGGCGGACTCTCAACCACTGCGCCACCAGGGAAGCCCTACTGATGAATTTTTTCATCAATGTTGTCTATTTATATATCACTTCTTCCCATTAACTGCTTTGATTCTTGAAGTTGGAGATTAATTTTATATATGAATGTATTACTCCAAAATAGTAAGTACTCAGCAAACAAATGTTTGTTAAATGAGTGACTAACAAACAGAGGAAGGAAGGAAGGAATAAAAATGTTGGCTTCTCTGGTACAAAATTTATATATGATTTATGAAATTTATAAGGATTATTCATTTGCCAATATCCAAAAGAAAATGGATTTTGTATCTTGTCGTGGGCAAGTGTATTTAGCTAAAATTTGGGGGTCAGAATTGTATGAACTGAGAGAGAGTTCAACAAAAAAAGTAATTAAGTGGTTATTAATTGGGACTTATTCAGGGGTCCATGAACTCATTGAAATTATATGAAAAATTGTGTTTGTGTGTATATGCACAAGCCTGTACCTCACATTGATGTGTTCTCATCAGGCAAGTCGACAAGCATTCTTTAAAAGGACAAGTGGAACAGCCAGGTCTATTCCAGACAAAACATGGTAGAAACACTTTGATAGACAGTGAAGAGACTGAGGAGGGGATAGGAGGTCATAAGAATATGAGATGGCAGCTCCAAAGAAGAGGTGAGTCATACATTTTAATTATTATTGGGTTCTTCTCATCTGGTGAAGTGTTTCACGTAAAATACAGAGTTAAATAATAAAACATATTTGCCAATTCAAGGGTGACAGGGTCCAAGTTTACAGTTTCCCCCAACCCCAACCAAGTTAATGAGTCTATGTTTGCCCTTTGCATGCTGTTGAGGGTAATGAGGACAGGAGAAGGGAGAAGTGCAGAGAAAGGCTAAACTGACTTGCATACATAAAATTGATTTGCATATATACTTGTGAAAGAAAACACTAAGTCCACAGGTAGAGGAAAGGGTCTTCGGAGTTTGCCAGCAATAGGAGAGAGGTCTGTAAAGCAACGCCTTGGATGAACGAAACCTAGGAATGAGCTGATGAAGTAAAAATTCACATTTTAAGGCAAGATGAGAAAATTTTAAACATAAAAAATGTTATTTGCCCTTTGGCCTCCTCCCTCCCCTCTACTAGGTGCATTGTGCATTTGCATTATGCATTAACCAGACTCCCCAATGGCAGAAATACCTGCTTAAACATAAATACCAGTTTCTTCTGACACCAGCCACCTAACTCCTCAGAAGATAACATTCCTTTGAGGAATGTTAACATTCCTCAATCCTTAAGGGGTCACCATGATCCACCACTCACCTCGCACCTACAGACATCTTTAGTGAACTTTACATACAACAACAATGTATCATTTCCCTTAAAGACAGGGATGGATGCAAAACAGACAGGTCAGACGACCTGGGGAGATACTGGGCTACAACTAATGGAAGTTCTTTGTTTAAATACTTACTTATGACATTATTAATGCTACTAGCTATATTGCTTGTATTCTGCTTATTGTACAAGATTGTTGTTTCTTGCATTACCAAATGTCTGACTGAGCCTCCGATAAAATTAATGATGATTGGGTGACTTGAAATGACTGACCAAATATATAGTTCATAAGATCAATGATTGTCACAGTGTAACTCTAGGTATGGGAAGAAACGACAAGAGGGAACCATTTCCTGGACCATAACGGAATGTAAGACAGGTGATCCAGAGGCTTTTGGCCATTGGTACCAGGGCCTAGTCCAGTAATAGCACGTTGAGTGGCTTATCAACCAAATCCTCGCCTGACCTGGGAATGAGCATTCCTAGAGCTGTGGGACAAAGTGCTCACGAAATGCCTCCGAAACCTTGACTGAAATTAAGACTAAAAGGGAAGGGAGTGTAAGACGAAGAATGCTGCCCACCGTCCATTTCTACAAGGAACAAGTCATTGGCCACTGCAGTCGCTGACCTATGCAGAACACCCTGAAAGGAATTCAGGGCGAAGATCAGGACGAAGCATTTTGTGCTGAGGGAAAACTGACAGAACCGGCCCTCAGGTAGTTAGATATTTCCGGGAGAAGATTTTATGAAACCAGTGTTTTGCATCTTCCCATACTTAGAGGAGCACTAAAACCATTAACCAAGGTACCTGTTCCTCGCAAATAGCAGTCACCTCTACCAAGATGCGTGCTTGGTTGCATGTACCCCCTTCTCCAAAATCACAACTATACTGGCCTCCCCTTTTACTTCTTCAGAACAGTCCTTAGAGCTCTCTGAGAGACTGTCTCTGGCTTATAATCCTCAGGTTGGCTCAAATAAAGATTTCTATTTCTTTCTTAGATTGATTATGAATTAATTTTTTTTGTAGACAGTGCTGTTGAAACAGGATTTTTAGGAACTATAATTTTTTAAGGAAGTATGATAAAACGTCCTTGCACACTTTCACCAGGCTTCAGTGAAGACATAAATAATTTTTCAAGGTCTAGCGTGTCAGAGTTATGCTTCTTTTTATTTATTGTGGGTGCCACTTCTCCTTCTCCAAGCAGAAGCTCTCTGGCCTGCATGTGTCTGTTCTGGTCACACAGGTTTGCCTGTTTGTCCAGCTACGGAGCAGTCTGGTGTCCATGCCCAATGCACCTGTTTCGGGTCTGGGTTGGGTAGATTAGGGGCAGGTGAGTCATGCCAGGCTAACTGACTCCCTATCACAGTTTCACTAACCAAGCCTCTCCCAAGTTTCTATTTATTTTATGGGACGTCTGGACCATTCTTTAGGTGGGGAAACTTCCCCAGGACAAACCATGAAGTCTCTGTGGACAAAATAACTCAAAGAATGTCACCATTTTTCTCCTGAGCATTTTTTTATGACTTTTTTTTTTTTTTACTACTAAAAGACAATTATAACAACTTAAAAAAATGTAGTAGTGGACACTGTAGTGTGCTGCCCAAATCCAGCTCCTCCTTTCACGCCTCTTCCTCCAGCTGCTTGGAGGCGGAGGGTGGATGGCTGGCGGATCCCATCGAAGCCCCCCCTCCTCCCCGATCGTCCTCTTCTGAAGTGAGCAGCTTCGTCCACATCTATGTCTTCTTCCCAGGGACAGCCCATATCCAAAGCCTGGTCAACGTCCCCAGTTTGAGGACGGCTCTGTAGGACCCTCACAGAATCTGCTGAGCCCTCTGCAGTGACAGACTCACAGGCTTCCTTCTCTGCTCAATCCTGCTTCTTCACACCCCTACAGATGTTGCTCCCAGAGCACCCCCCAGATAAATCTCCTGCGTGCTGATTTCCACTACAGAGTCTGCCTCTCAGGAGACCTAGCTTGTGATGGCAGGACTGCATGCAAGAAAGCAGATGCTAAAGCTGGGTCACCCACCAGATGGCTGGAAATAAGGATCCCGTGGTGGGTGGGTGGCAGAGCGTGGGTAAAGCCAGGCACGCAGCAGCAGTGAGATTGGTGACACTTTCTGGGAGGACATGCCTTTGGAAGGGCATGCTTCGGCTGGGGCAATGGAACCAGTATTTGAGAAGCGTGAGCAAGTTAGTGATTATAAGGATAATGGTATCGGATAGCTGTTGCTGGGGGCAAAAGAAATTCTGGAGAAAGACAAGGAAAGGCCAAGGGTAGTGAATGGGCAATTAAAGGCCAAGATAAAAGCCAGAGGGCCTCCTTGGCAGAGTGTGGTGGGACTGGCATCTCATATAGCTGGAGGGCAGATGAAGCAGAAGCTCAGGCTCAGGATTTAAGCATAAAAGTAGCAGGCTCCAGAAAAGATTGAATTCCCCTTGGCAAGGCTGCTACACCTAAATCCAAGCTCTCATTGGGCAAGAGTGAGGCCCTGATTCAAGGGATGTGGATGTTTGGGTGGATGCAATGAAAGTCTTCAATTTGCATATTCCCTGAAGCCTCTTGGCCTCCAGAAACAGCCCACTTCTTCCTGTCAGAGGCTCGTGCTTGTACTCACCTGAGAATGGTCTGGAGGTCGCTACACTGGAAGACAACATGTGCCCCCATCAGGACCTGCCACACTTCCCTTCCTGACACGAGACCCATCGTAACCCATCATAGCCAATAACATAACCCTCTATTCAAAACACATGCCATCAGGGATATACTGGGTCTGCTGAGGAGAAAAGGGACTGTTCCTTGAAGGAGCGGCAGGACATGGTCGATATGTACCAGCAGAGATAAGAGAGCAAGTGTGGGGTAAAGGGGAGGCAGAATATAAAGTTGGCTATGAGAGTGTTAATTGATATGGGAGCATTCTTTTAGGCGATGGGATTCTTTTTTTTTTTTTTTTTCTTGGCTACTCCGCACAGCTTGCAGGATCTTAGTTCCCCAATCAGGGATTGAACCCAGGCCCTCGGCAGTAAAAGCATGGAAAGCTAACCACTGGACCGCCAGAAAACTCCCTGGGTGATAGTATTATTAGAAGCTGGCAGGACCCCAGCACACACTGCTAAGATGGCTCCTTGACACTTGGAGAAAATGATGCCCACACTCAATGAGTAATAAATGCCAAACTTCTCTTGCAGACAGTGGAAAAAGGAACCAAATGTCTCATAGGAGGGGGTATGCTTGTGTGGATTTATTAGTTGAGGCTGGAAAAAAATTTTAATTAATTAATTAATTAGTTGAGGCTGTGTTGGGTCTTCGTTGCTGCGTGCGGGCTTTCTCTATTTGCGGTGAGTGGGGGTTACTCTTCCTTGTGGTGCATGGGCTTCTCGTTGCGGTGGCTTCTCTTGTTGCGGAGAACGGGCTCTAGGCGCGCGGGCGTCAGTAGTTGTGGCTCGTGGGCTCTAGAGCGCAGGCTCAGGAGTTGCGGCGCAGGGGCTTAGTTTGCTCCGTGCCATGTGGGATCTTCCCGGACCAGGACTCGAACCCGTGACCCCTGCATTAGCAGGTGGATTCTTAACCACTGTGCCACCAGGGAAGCCCGAGGCTGGAAACTGAACCAGATGACTATTTACCATGTGAGGGCTAAGAGGACCCTCCATTTACCAAAGCATCAAGGCAGGATCTGGTAAGAGGGATATCAGATTCACTGAGAAACGTACTGGTGGCTCTCCTTTACAGTCCAGAGCTCATGGTAAGCGATGGCATTATAGAACTGGGCTCTTTGATGGGAATAATTGAGATATTAGAGATCACAGGAGTGCTTTAACCATTGGAAGCAAAGTGCGTTCAGTTGTTGCAGTGAGAGGCAAGGCTGGAGAGGCAGCAAGAGGGGCCTGACCCACAGAAAGCTGTGGAGATGGTTAATAGAACAGAGCATGCTTATGGGCAAGACAGATGGGCAGCCAACAAAAGTATTGTTCAATATTCCCAATCACAATAATCAAGGATGAATGATCAAGAGGCTAAGGGCAGCTGCCCCAATACAAACACATGATCCTTCACAGTTTCCATATCTGAGTCAGTTTTCACACCCAGAACTCTTAACTAAACTACAAAAGAGCCTAAGCATTAAGTAGACAGAATCACTCAGCCAGTTGACATCAGCCAGCCTCTTGGTTGAGCCTCATCTGTTGGCACAACAAAGTAGCCACAGTTTTAGGCTCAATAGCACCAGCTCCACTCAGCAAACCTGCTCTAGCTGCAGCTGCTACCAAAGTTCTAACCTGCCAGGGTAAAGACCAGCTCTATGTCCCTGATATAGTACCACCTCTTGGAGAAGACCCACCAGCCATTTAGTGGCAAATTAACTTCACTAAACTCCTACTCTGGAAGGGGCAATAATTCGTCTTGACTGGAATCAACAAATATTCCTTGGGGGGAGGGATGGACTTGGCGTCTGGGGTTAGCAGATATAAGCTATTATATATAGAATGGATAATAAACAAGTAAACAAAAGCAATGGGTAAACAACAAGGTCCTACTGTACAGCACAGGGAACTATATTCAATATCCTGTGATAAACCATAATGGAAAAGAATATTTAAAAAGAATGTATATATATGTATAACTGAATCACTTTGCTGTACAGCAGAAATTAACACAACATTGTAGACAACTATACTTCAATTAAAACAATTTTTTTAAAAACCTAAATATTACAGCTCTGAGTTTGCCTTTCCTATTTATAGGGCCTGTTGCCCTGAAACAAACAGACTGCCAGATATTTCTCCAGCAGATGTGTTGATTCAGATCAGCAGAGAACTGCAGTTCAGGGTCCACATGGCAAGCCACATGCAAGTCCCAGCACAGCAAGGGAAGGAGACCCCTTTTATAGAGGGGGACAAGGAAGTAAGGAGGGCTGTAGTAAACAGAGTCTGAGGCTTTTCATTGGCTGAGTCCTTGCCAGGAAGGAAGAGGAGTCTTGTCTTCTTCCTGTTGGGCTCTGCTATCATAGCAGGGTGTGAGAGCTCCCCCTTCTGGTCTCCCAACTCTACTTCACTGAGGTTTCTGTTTATTAAATTTTTACAGGCCTCAGCACTATTATCCAAGGGCTTACAGAATGTTTGATCTACTAAGAGGAGATCCCACAAAAGATCACATTTGAATAAGGAACACACTTTGTAGCAAACAAGGTGTGGTAGTGGATGCATGACCATGGGATCCATGGCCCTATCCCGAACTGCACCACACAGAGCAATGGAACGGCTTGTTGAGATGCAAATGAGAGGCCAGCTGGGAGGTGGTACCTTAGAGTACATTCCCTAGATCAACCACCATTCTATGGTGCAGTGTCCCTAATAGTTAGAATACACGGGTCTGAGAACCAAGGGGTAGAGAGGAGTGACCCTGCCTCCCCAAACTACCAGAGACCCACTGGGAGTACTTCTTCTCCTGTTCCTGAAACTCTGGGCTCTGAGAGTTTACAGATCTTGGGTCCCAGGAAGAGGATGTTCCACTAGGGTGCAGCGCACGAACCCCATTCAAGTTTTGTTTGATGCCCAGTCACTTCAGCTTCCTCATGTCAAGAAATCATCAGGCTGGGAAAGAAATCACCTGCTGAAACAGGACCCTGTTCTGGAAGGACCCTGTTGTTTATCCATTTTTTTGTTTATTTGTTGATCCATTCTATATATAATAGCTTATATCTGCTCACCCCAGACTCCAAATCCATCCCCCACCCCAAGGAATATTTGTTGATTCCAGTCAAGACGAATTATTGCCCCTTCCAGAGTAGGACTTGGACCCTAATCGTCCAGAGGTAGGCACGTTGCTATATAATGGAGGCATGGGAGACTACATTTGACCTTAGATGATCCACTTGATGCTCCCTTGCAGCAGCCTTAGCCTGAGAAGGGCAAGGTGATCAGGAGCTCAGGCCCTGAAGGCAAAGGAGTTCTGGTCATCCCACTTAGGAAAGCCACCTAGACCAGCAAAAGTGCTAGCTGACGGGGAGGAGACTCCATCATGGATAGTAGAAGATGGAGATAATTGACTACTACGTGGGTCTCGAGACCAGCTGCAGCAGTGGAGACTCTAGTTTTTCCCATTAACCTTCCTCTTAGAAGTTTCCCCCAAGGAAAGATGCCCACTGGGCTGGAGAGAGCTGCCTCACCCAAAGCCACTGCTGCTTCCCAGGGCCAGCCCAGCTTCTGAGCTCCTCCTGGAATTCCACTGCAGTCCAACTTCCCCTCCACCCTCTTCTGCTGCCATCATTCCCCCTCAGGTGCTGATCCTGAGGGATCAAGAGGTAAAAAACCTCTTGCATTAAAATTTCCATCTCTTCTTTCTCTCTCTCTCTCTCTCTCTCTACACACACACACACACACACACACACACACACACATATATATATATTTGGTTGTTTGTTATCTTTGTGTACATATACTTTTGTGTTTATTTCTTATTTTCTAACTTAACACTATGTCATAAAGCACTCTTTTCACATATTATTACATAGTATATCTAATTACAACTTTAATGTTCACATAACATTCCTTCATTTGCTGTAGCACAATTTTTTAAAACCATCTTTCTATTGTTGGGCATCTAGGTTTATTTTTATTATAGAGTACATCTTACATAAAGTTAATATCTTCCTTAAGATGGCTATCTTCTTCAAATGACTTAACTCCTTATATAAATTCTGCGTACTCAAGTGATCCAGTGGAAGGGTGTGAACCATCTATCGAGGCCCCGTGGTATCTGGTACCAAAGTGCTTTCCCCCAAAATGAGAGCAATTTATCTTGCTGTCTCAAGGAGGATTTTGGCATAATCTTCCCATCATCAGAAATGATCACTATAGAATTTGCTGCTAGTTTCATAAATGTAAAATAGTACCTCGTTATTGTATTACTTTGTTCTTGGTATCTTTTTGGCAAATTGTGGCTGAGATTATGTTTGCTGTTATTTGAATTTCCTCTTGTGTATTACTGTTCTTGGGAATACTGACATTTTTATAAATTGGAAGGCACACCGTCACCTCCATCACCAACTTAGTGAAAGGGTTTCTGATGAGTAAAATTCAAGTAGAAGCAAATTCCCAATCTATTGGAAAGAGTGCTGGACTTGGAGTCAGTGGATGTAGCCTCGAGTTCTGGCTGAGTCAGCTACTACTTGTGTTAATTTGAGAATGTTTTAGACCACCAATAAAATGGAGAGACCTCAAAGTAGGCCAGGCCCTATTTTGATTCCTTTTTTTTTCAAAGAAGGTTGGGAATGACAGAAAACAAAAATAGAAGCTGTTCAGAAGGATTTCAGTCTCCCTTTTTGCTCTGCAAAATGCTGTATCAAGCAATACCCAGAAGTACCCTCATTATTTCTGCCCCCTACCTAGAGGTTGGAGTTTTCAGCTTTCCGTGTTGTCCAGGACCCTGGGGCTGACCAGCACAGTTCACTCAGTCTTAGGCAGATAGTGTTTGGTGATGGAGGGGTTGGTGGACATCTGAAGTGGACACTTTGTTGGCAAAACAGAGAACTAAGCTAAGATGGGAAGGTGTTCTGACCTAAAAACATTATTTTATATTCCACGGTCTCAAAACATTTAAGAGAAATAGGGCTGGTTGACATTAATGCCGGTTGACATTAATGCCAGTTGACATTAACAGATTTTGCAGATGACAGTTATTTTAGCCTACTTAGGATTAGATTATTGGTTTTTAAAAAGTTTTCAACAAACATTTATTGAGGCACTAAGCTAAGTGCTAGAAATATAAAAAGGAATAAAACAGTCCTCTCCTCAAAGAGGGTCATTAAGTAAACAGTGGAGACCACCACTTGAAAGATTATAACTACAGAGAACTCCCTGGCAGTCCCGTGATTAGAACCAGGCGCTTTCACTGCCGTGGCCCCGGGTTCGATCCCTGATCAAGGAACTAAGATCCCACAGGCTGAGCAGTGTGGCCAAAAAAAAAAAAAAAGATTATAACTACTACATGTAATTATAACTATAAGACAGTGTAGTAACCACAGCTGTCAAGGTATACTCAATGACTTTCTTGTTGTGAATTATATAGAGTTCTAGTGTTCTAAAATATCTTGTACTTTGGATTGTTAATCAAAATAAAGAAATCTGAGGCTGAAAAATTGGAAAAGAGGCCAAGATGTCATGATCCGAAAGTGATAAAACTGCATATCTGAAAACCCTGAGAATCAACTAAAAAACTATTATAAGCAATAAGAGAATATAATAAGGTGGTTGCATTTAAAATTAATATACAGAAATAATTAACCTTCACACATACAACCAGTCAGAAATACCCAGAAGGGACCCCACTTACAAAAACAAATTTTTTTAAGATAAAATAGCTAGGTATAAATTTAACTATAGCGACATAAAACCTACATAAAGAAAACTTTAGAACACCACTGAGGAACACAAAAGATAACTTGAACAAATGGAAAGTCAAAGCACATTCTTGGAGAGGACGATGACTCTACGTCATAAATATGTCTGTTCTCTCTAAATTAATCTCTGAATTTAATCCAGTCACCACCACCCCGATTTAATTAGCAAGCTGATCTACTAATGACATATGCCATTGGGAGACAAACTCAGAGTAGGTGGGGTGGGAGATGCATAGAGGCCCCCAAGATAGTGCTCAGTTTGTTAATTTCATTACAGTTGACCCTTGAACAATGTGGGCACCTACCCTACTGCAGTCAAAAATCTGCATGTAATTTATAGTTGACTCTCTACATCCATGGATTCAACCAACCTCAGATTGTGTAGCACGGTAGCATTTACTATTGAAAAAAATCCATGTATACGTGGACCCACACATGGGTTCAAACCCATGTTGTTCAAGGGTCAGCTGTATTCCGTGGCTGGTTCTGCGATGTGCTAGTAAGAACATAGAGGCTTGGCAGCGATCCACACTAATAATTATAGTCCAAGGGCATTGCCATGGGACTAAGGTAAGAGAGAGAGGCATGCAAGGGATTGGAGGGCGTTGAGAGACTGCAGTCCTTTTTAGTAAAAATGCTAAGAAGGAAAGAAAAGCCAGAATCCCACAGGAAAGGAGCAACGCAAGGCAGGTGGCTCCATCACAGACTGGATTCTAAACCCAGACTCGCTCGCTCTCTATTTATGTGTTTGTCCTTGAAGAAGTTGCACAACCTTTCAGATCTTCAGTTTCCTCATTTGTAAAACAGAGATGTAGCAGTGCCTTCTGCACAGAATTCTCACTGGGATGAAAGGTTATAAAGCATCTAAGTGTCTGGCCCAATCCCAGGCACATAGTGTCTGCTCAATAAGCGCTGGGATTTTGTATTACTATTACTTTTCTCTCTTGTTTTAAAAGTAGCGTGATGGTGCAATGGGGGACATTGGTGGGGCATTTCCTCTTTCACAAGCAGCAAATAACAGTGAAACCACACTTCAGGGGTAGACATTCCCTGCAGATATTCTGAGAAAATGGAAGTTAGACCCCAAGGCCGTGACCGAAACCAAGACTTGGGTGTCTGAAGACCATCTATTTCACACCCTGTCTCTCTAATCTGAAGCCAGCAGAAGCGAAGGTATCTTAGTGACTTATAACAACCATCTGCATAGGGGACAAAGGTGCTTTCTGCTCTGGTGGGAGGAAGAATTAGTGAGCTATTTTGTATTGCAAACCTCGCAGTCAGAATGTCAGAACTGGCTCCTTGCCTTGTGCCTGAATGGCCACCAATAACCCATTTTAATGGATTAAATCCATTATATTTAATCCCCCTTAAATTCTTAAAAGCTGCTTCAATGATGGTGAGGGTTTGGGGGGCAACTTTTGAGCCTTAAATATGCACAAATAAATTAGGTGGCTATTTAATATTGGGCTTGTTAGTCTGTATTTATAATACAACTGATAGAATAGATACATTATTTACAGTGTCCTGTGGATTCAATTTTGTAAGATTTATGAGATGGTGGATGTGTTTGTACTTGAGTTAAATTAGAAATAGTGGTCATCATCTATCATGTAAACTTAGTTTAAATCTCAAGGCTGTGCTTTCCCATTTTTTATAGCCAAGTATGCCTTTATCCCTCAAGATTATGCCAAGGTCACCAAATTATGTCCTGGTTCAGCCAGGATATTTCACTTCCACTAGGTGGTCCACATGGAAGACTACTGAATCTAAATGTCATCAGGGATGTCTGTTCTGCAGTGTGGTTTCTTAGCCTGGTTTTTGTACTCTGGAAAAGTCTATGAATTTCCCAATATTTAAAAAATAAATCCCTTTTGTGCTTAAAGTAGCCAGAATCCTGACTGATACATACTTCTCATCCATCAGGTTTTTTCATGTAGAATGTGAGTAGTGTTAATTAAACATCACTAACCCTAAGTTGGGTATTCAAATGTTAAGTAGGTTGTCTAATTATCTTTCTTGCAAATAATTACCAAGAAAATTACTGCACATTTAAAAATGAAATTAGGCCACTTTGCTTCTTTCTTCTTCTATTTTCTTTCAAAGAAATCTTCAGGTATTAAAATAAGAAAAACTAATGTCTTTTTTTTTTTTTTTTTGGCCGTGCCACGTGGCTTATGAGATCTTAGTTCCCCAACTGGTGATTGAACCCGGGCCCTCCACAGTGAAAGTGCTGAGTCCTAACCACTGAACCAACCACTGGACCACCAGGGAATTCCCAAAATAATGTCTCTGAGTGAGCTGGAAAGTCACTGGTTTTTTTAAAAACAACTGTAAAGTATTTTGGTAATAAAAATATTACAATACCTTGAACATCATGGATGCTGAAATTCTGATTAATGAAAGAAGTATTATTTTAAAAAAACTTTTAAGAAGCTTTGATTTTCTAGGAAAAAGATGATAAAAATATAAGCTATTCTTATGTAAAGATGTTACAATAGACATATAAAGGACTTAGACACATATCCATACCCAGCTGCAAGAGAGAGCATGAAAAGTAGTCTTTATTCCTAGTGGCCATGTAATCAGTGATCACTGAGAGTTTGCTATATGGACCAAGGGGAGGATGGACATGTGGGTCTCTGCCACATGGGTTTCTTCCACATCAAAAAATACAAACAACATTGTCATTTTTAACAAATGCATGGACATTGATATTTCACATTCTCCTTTAATTCAATGTCATTTTAGTATCAGCTTTATGTTTTACATGGAGTAAGAATTTTTCTCACCTCATTAAAGCTTTGTTTCAAAGAGAAACTTAAGGAACTAGACAAGATGAGGAAATATATGGAGATGCTCAGTCACAGAAGCCAGTGGTCAATCCAGCGGCTGCCAGGGCCTCTCTATAACTAGTGATTAGTGTCCAGTGGGCAGGTGATGCTGTATCAGCCAGCATGAGGCACATGGCAGCAATATTTGGGCAAGAAACACAAAGTACAGTCCTGACTCTCTCCCTCTATTTTCCATCTATGCAACAAGGATTGAGAAATTATCTCTTGATTTAGAGAGAAAAAATGTAAACTCATGCTCTAATTACCTCAGACACTTGATGATAAAAGAGATAAAATAAATCCATGGTTCAAATTGTGCTGAAGTTTCAAAGGAAATATGTGCTTGTTTTTTCACATTCTTTTCAGTTAAAGATTATTTAGCGTATTTATGTCAGAGTGTCTGTGCTTTCTCATCTATGTCCGCTATGGTTCAAACCTTGAATGCTTAGAATTTAATAAGGTGTAGTAGTGGCTATAAAGGAATAAAAAGTAGGATCCCTGCTGTTGAGGAGCCCTTAGAATGTCAGCCATGGAAAAGGGGTCTGTTAGCTGATCTCCCCAAACCTTGTCTCTGTTCTTTGCCCAGTTCACCATCGACCTTCCACTGCATCTCCCACTGCTTTCATCATGTTTTCTCTTAGAACGGCTTTCAAGCGCCTCCACAGTATGGTCTAAACCTTCCTACCCAAGTTGGCCTTTCACCATTTCCAAGGGAGAAAGAGGCAGGCAGGCTAGTGTTTCAACTGTTCTGAGACCAGCAAACCTATCTTTACAGCCCAGGCTTCTCATGGTGCTGCCCCAACTCAGAATGCAGCCCCCTCCTCCATCTACCCAAATCCTGTCCATCTCTCCTCTTCCTTGAAACTCTCTCAACTCCTCCCTTATATATACATGCCTCTTTTCTGGTTTCCTCTTTTTTTTTTTAAAGACTTTAATTTTTTAGAACAGTTTCAGGTTCACAGCAAAATTGAGAAGAAGGTACAGAGATTTCTCATGTACCTCCTACCCCCACTCATGCATAGCCCCTCCATTACCAACATCCCCCACCAGAGTGGTACCTTTGTTACAAGTGATGAACTTATGTTGACACATCATAACCACATCATTCACAGCTTACATTAGGGTTCACTCCTGGTGTTGTACATTCTATGGGTTTAGAAAAAAATGCAATGACATGCGTCCACCATTATAGTACCATAGAGACTATATAGAGTCTTGTTATTTCCTTTTAATTCTAGGCATTTTTGCATTACCATTTAACTGCTTTAGGAGTATATGCCTTTCCACTCTCATTTATTAAACAAATGCTTATGGAACACTTATTGTCTGCCAGACACCATGACTGGAACTGGACATACAACAGTGAACAAAAGAGGGCCAGTCTCTACCCTCCTAGAGGTTAAAAGTCAATGAGGCAAGATAGACTATAAACAAGCAAACAAACAAACATAAAGTAATTTCAAATAATAAGTGCTGCAAAGGCAAAACAAAAAATCCCCCAAACTTTAGGGAGTTATGAAAGAGTAATGGTGGTGGTGGTGGACCTAAATTAGATGGTGTGGAGGGTGAAGGCAGGGTGTGGCCAGGGAAGTTCTCTGAGGAAGTGACATTTAAACAGGTAACTGAAGGGTGGATAGGAGTCAGGCAGCCAGAAGAAAGATGGCAGGAAGACTATTCTAAGGAACAGCATCTGCAAAGGTCCTAAGATAGGAAAGAAGGAGCTCAGGGAATTTGAGGAACTGAAAAACGCTGGGGAGGCAAAGGAAAGATGGGAAAGATAAAGCCCACTTCCTACCAACTAGACCTTGAACACCATAAGCCAGGGGACCGCTTTTTATCTTTTGTCTATCACCCTTCACTCCACCCTGAGTACTGAGCACAGTACTTACCACACAGTAGGTACACCAACACATTGAAGGATTGGACTACCTATTGATTTATAGTCTTACTGAGACATCGAGAGTGACATAGGAAATTATAATAAAGTATGAAATAATGCATAATCAAGCAGAGTTGTTTTAAGACTCTGGTAGGTCCCAGGCACTCTTATTCTCAGAGGCCCTACTACCCTACATCACTCAAAACATGTTAAAATGAACGTACAATTTACATCAAACATTATTTATATGTTACCACCTAAGACTAGAGTTGAATTGAAGTTGCTTTTCATAATGTTAAATTTGTGGACATTTAAAGACACATATATTAATTTTGATTTTGCAAGTTTTTTTAAGTCAACTTTTTCCTGGTCTCAAACATTTCTTTAGACCCTAGAAAGAACTGCAGGTCTTGAGCACTTTGTGTAATAGGTTTCAGACCCTGTGATCAAGGGGTAGAACAAACAACAAATGCTACAGGGATTCAGGGAAAGGAGACATCAGTAGGAGCAGGAAGGCTCACATGCTGTAGGAGTGGGAGCAAAACAGGTTCATTACCTGTTTTGTTTTGTTTCACTTTGATACATTTATATCTTGTAATTTGGTTGCTGTTGTAATGGTATTTATCATATTATGTATTTATAGTATAATATTATTATCTATATTCAATACATTAGAGCTCTATGGCTTATTTAGGACTTGTTAGACGTTTGTACCCTTAAACACCATCAATCTTATCTCCCCAACCCCCATTCCCTGATTACCACCATTTTATTCTGTTTTTGTTTCTGTTTTACAGGTTTGACTTTTTTAGATTCCACATATAAATGGTGTCATACTTGTTCTCTGTCTGACTTGTCACTTAGAACCATGCGCTCAGGGTCCCTATGCTGTCACAAACAGCAGGTAACCTGTGACTTGCCTGACTTACAGCTGTAGCTCCCAGGAGACAGAGGAAGTAAGAGGCACTGCTCATCTGGGCCCAACTTGGACCCCAAAGCAGATAAGTAGGTCAACTGGAAGCACTCAGAGTCTTGGTAAAAAGTAACCATGTCTTTTTAAAGTTTGGAGTACCCAAGAACAGACACAGATTTTTTTTTTTTTTTTTTTTTTTTTTGGCGGTACGCGGGCCTCTCACTGCTGTGGCCCCTCCCGCCGCGGAGCACAGGCTCCGTACGCGCAGGCCCAGCGGCCATGGCCCATGGGCTCAGCCGCTCTGCGGCACGCGGGATCCCCCCAGACCGGGGCACGAACACGCGTCCCCTGCATCGGCAGGCGAACCCCCAACCACTGCGCCACCAGGGAAGCCCCAGACACAGATTTTATAAAGGCAAACGTCAAACCATTCAGGAAAAAAAATATAGGTCTGATTAGCTGGCCAGAGACACTAAACAGGAGGATGTGTCCAGAGGGTAAGAGAACAGTCACAACCCAACATGAAGATACAATGGACAATGGGAAGGACAGGAAGCTGTGAGCCGAGAGACTGACAGGCTGAAATGCAAGTTCTTAATTGAGGTCAGGTTTGAAAAAGGAGGGCATGAATGCAGCAAAAGTGTCTGAGTCTGTCTGGACTGTTCAGACTGTGCCAGAACAAAATACACAGACTGAGTGACTTAAACAACAGATATTTATCTCTTACATTCTGGACACTGAGAAGTCCAAGATCAAGATGTCAGCAAAGGTAAGCTTCATTCTGAGACCTCCTTTCTTGACTTTTGACTTGTAGGTGAGCACCATCTCGCTGAGTGTTCACAGGAACCTCTTCTTTGTGGACACGGGGCGGGGGGAAGGGGGAGGGGGAGGGGAGGGGAGGGGGAGGGGGAGGGGAGGGGGAGGGGAGGGGAGGGGGAGGGGGAGGGGAGGGGAGGGGGAGGGAGAGCTCTTTTGTGCCTCTCCTTTCTTTTTTGAATTTTATTTATTTTTTTATACAGCAGATTCTTATTAGTCATCAATTTTATACATATCAATTCCAATCTCCCAATTTATCACCTCACCCCACCCCGCCTCCCGCCACTCTCCCTCCTTGGTGTCCATACGTTTGTTCTCTACATGTGTGTCTCTTATTTCTGCCCTGCAAACTGGCTCATCTGTACCATTTTTCTAGGTTCCACATATATGCGTTAATATATGATATTTGGTTTTCTCCTTCTGACTTACTTCACTTTGTATGACAGTCTCTAGAACCATCCACATCTCTACAAATGACCCAATTTTATTCCTTTTTATGGCTGAGTAATATTCCATTGTATATATGTACCACATCTTCTTTATCTATTCATCTGTCAATGGGCATTTAGGTTGCTTCCATAACCTGACTACTGTAAATATTGCTGCAGTGAACACTGGGGTGCATGTGTCTTTTTGAATTATGGTTTTCTCTGGGTATATGTCCAGTAGTGGGATTGCTGGGTCATATGGTAATTCTATTTTTAGTTTTTTAAGTAATCTCCATACTGTTCTCCATAGAGGCTGTATCAATTTACATTCCCACCAACAGTGCAAGAGGGTTCACTTTTCTCCACACTCTCTCCAGCATTTGTTGTTTGTAGATTTTCTGATGATGGCCATTCTCACTGGTGTGAGGTGATACCTCATTGTAGTTTTTAAAGCTTTTTTTTTTTTTTTTTTTTTGTGGTATGCGGGCCTCTCACCACTATGGCCTCTCCCATTCGGAGCACAGGCCCCGGACGCACAGGCTCAGCGGCCATGGCCCACGGGCCCAGCCGCTTCGTGGCATGCGGGATCCTTCCAGACCGGGGCACGAACCTTTGTCCCTTGCATCGGCAGGCGGACTCTCAACCACTGCGCCACCAGGGGAGCCCTCTCATTGTAGTTTTGATTTGCATTTCTCTAATGATTAGTGATGCTGAGCATCCTTTCATGTGTTTGTTGGCAATCTGTATATCTTCTTTGGAGAAATGTCTATTTAGGTCTTCTGCCCATCTTTGGATTGGGTTGTTTGTTTTTTTAATATTGAGCTGCATGAGCTGTTTATATATTTTGGAGATTAATCCTTTATCCGTTGATTCATTTGCAAATATTTTCTCCCCTTCTGAGGGTTGTCTTTTCATCTTGTTTGTAGTTTCCTTTGCTGTGCAAAAGCTTTTAAGTTTCATTAGGTCCCATTTGTTTATTTTTGTTTTTATTTCCATTACTTTAGGAGGTGGATCAAAAAAGATCTTGCTGTGATTTATGTCAAAGAGTGTTCTTCCTATGTTTTTCTCTGAGAGTTTTATAGTGTCCAGTCTTACATTTAGGTCTCTAATCCATTTTGAGTTTATTTTTGTGTATGGTGTTAGGGAGTAGTCTAATTTCATTCTTTTTTTTTTTTTTTTTTTTTTTTTTGCGGTACGCGGGCCTCTCACTGTTGTGGCCTCTTCCGTTGCGGAGCACAGGCTCCAGACGCGCAGGCCCAGCAGCCATGGCTCATGGGCCCAGCCACTCTGCGGCATGTGGGATCTTCCTGGACTGAGGCACGAACCCATGTCCCCTGCATCGGCAGGCGGACTCTCAACCACTGCGCCACCAGGGAAGCCCTAATTTCATTCTTTTACATGTAGCTGTCCAGTTCCCCCAGCACCACTTATTGAAGAGACTGTCTTTTCTCTATTGCATATCCTTGCCTCCTTTGTCATAGATTAGTTGACCATAGGTTCATGGCTTTATCTCTGGGCTTTCTATCCTGTTCCATAGATCTATATTTCTGTTTTTGTGCCAGTACCATATTGTCTTGATTACTGTAGCTTTGTAGTATAGTCTGAAGTCAGGGTGTCTCCATTTTTTTCCCTCAAGACTGCTTTGGCTATTTGGGGTCTTTTATGTCTCCATACAAATTTTAAGATTTTTTGTTCTAGTTCTGTAAAAAATGCCATTGGTACGCGGGTTCGTGCCCCGGTCCGGGAGGATCCCGCATGCCGCGTAGTGGCTGGGCCCGTGAGCCATGGCCGCTGGGCCTGCGCGTCCGGAGCCTGTGCTCCGCAGGGGGAGAGGCCACAACGGTGAGAGGCCCGCGTACCGCAAAAAAAAAAAAAAAAAAAAAAAAATGCCATTGGTAATTTGATAGGGATTTCATTGAATCTGTAGATTGCTTTGGGTAGTATAGTCATTTTCACAATATTGATTCTTCCAATCCAAGAACATTCTTCCAATCCGTTTATTTCTGCTCTGATCTTTATGATTTCTTTCCTTCTACTAACTTTAGGTTTTGTTTGTTCTTCTTTCCCTAGTTCCTTTAGGTGTAAGGTTAGATTGTTTATTTGAGATTTTTCTTGTTTCTTGAGGTAGGCTTGTATTGCTATAAACTTCCCTCTTAGAACTGCTTTTGCTGCATCCCATAGGTATTGGATCATTGTGTTTCGTTGTCATTGGTCTCTAGGTATTTTTTGATTTCCTCTTTGATTTCTTCAGTGATCTCTTGGTTATTTAGTAATGTATTGTTTAGCCTCCATGTGTTTGTGTTTTTTACGTTTTTTCCCCTGTAACTGATTTCTAATCTCATAGTGTTGTGGTCAGAAAAGATGCTTGATATGATTTCAGTTTTCTTAAATTTACTGAGGCTTGCTTTGTGACCCAAGAAGTGATCTTCTTGGGTCACAAAGAAGAACATGCTGGAGAATATTCTGTGTGCACTTGAGAAGAAAGTGTAATCTGCTGTTTTTGGATGGAATGTCCTATAAATATCAATTAAATCTATCTGGTCTATTGTGTTATTTAAAGCTTGTGTTTCCTTATTAATTTTCTGTTTGGATGATATGTCCATTTGTGTAAATGAGGTGTTAAAGTCCCCCACTATTATTGTGTTACTGTCAGTTTCCTCTTTTATAGCTGTTAGCAGTTGCCTTATGTATTGGGGTGCTCCTATGTTGGGTGCATATATATTTATAATTGTTATATATTCTTCTTGGATTGATCCCTGGATCACTATATAGTGTCCTTCCTTGTCTCTTGTAACATTCTTTATTTTAAAGTCTATTTTATTTGATATGAGTATTGCTACTCCAGCTTTCTTTTGATTTCCATTTGCATGGAATCTCTTTTTCCATCCCCTCACTTTCAGTCTGTATGTGTCCCTAGGTCTGAAGTGGGTCTCTTGTAGACAGCATATATATGGGTCTTGTTTTTGTATCCATTCAGCGAACCTGTGTCTTTTGGTTGGAGCATTTAATCCATTCACGTTTAAGGTAATTATCGATATATATGTTCCTATGACCATTTTCTTAATTGTTTTGGGTTTGTTTTTGTAGGTCCTTTTCTTCTCTTGTGTTTCCCACTTAGAGAAGTTCCTTTAGCATTTGTTGTAGAGCTCGTTTGGTGGTGCTGAATTCTCTTAACTTTTGCTTGTCTGTAAAGCTTTTGATTTCCCAATTGAATCTGAATGAGATCCTTACCTGGTAGAATAATCTTGGTTGTAGTTTCTTCCCTTTCATCACTTTAAGTATATCATGACACTCCCTTCTGGCTTGTAGAGTTTCTGCTGAGAAATCAGCTGTTAACCTTATGGGAGTTCCCTTGTATGTTATTTGTCATTTTTCCCTTGTTGCTTTCAATAATTCTTCTTTGTCTTTAATTTTTCTCAATTTGATTACTATGTGTCTCAGCGTGTTTCTCCTTGGGTTTATCCTGCCTGGGACTCTCTGCACTTCCTGGACTTGGGTAGCTATTTCCTTGCCCATGTTAGGGAAGTTTTCAACTATAATCTCTTCAAATATTTTCTTGGGTACTTTCTCTCTCTTCTCCTTCTGGGACCCCTATAATGTGAATCTTGTTGTGTTTAATGTTGTCCCAGAGGTCTCTTAGGCTGTCTTCATTACTTTTCATTCTTTTTTCTTTGTTCTGAAGCAGTGAATTCCACCATTCTGTCTTCCAGGCCACTTATCCGTTCTTCTGCCTCACTTATTCTGCTATTGATTCCTTCTAGTGTAGTTTTCATTTCAGTTATTGTATTGTTCATCTGTTTGTTCTTTAATTCTTCTAGGTGTTTGTTCTTTAATTCTTTTAGGCCTTTGTTAAACATTTATTGCATCTTCTTGATCTTTGCCTCCATTCTTTTTTGAAGGTCCTGGATCATCTTCACTATCATTATTCTGAATTCTTTTTCTGGAAGGTTTCCTATCTCCACTCATTTAGTTGTTTTTGTGGAGTTTTATCTTGTTCCTTCATCTGGTACACAGCCCTCTGCCTTTTCATCTTGTCTACCTTTCTGTGAATGTGGTTTTTGTTCCACAGGCTGCAGGACTGCAGTTCTTCTTGCTTCTGCTGTCTGCCCTCTGGTGGATGAGGCTATCTTAAGAGGCTTGTGCAAGTTTCCTGATGGGAGTGACTGGTGGTGGGTAGAGCTGGGTGTTGCTCTGGTGGGCAGAGCTCAGTAAAACTTTAATCTGCTTGTCTGCTGATGGGTGGGGCTGCGTTCCCTCCCTGTTGGTTGTTTGGCCTGAAGCGACCCAACACTGGAGCCTACCTGGCTCTTTGGCGGGGCTAATGGCGGACTCTGGGAGGGCTCACGCCAAGGAGTACTTCCCAGAACTTCTGCTGCCACTGTCCTTGTCCTCATAATGAGCCACAGCCACCCCCCGCCTCTGCAGCAGACCCTCCAACACTAGCAGGTAGGTCTGGTTCTGTCTCCTATGGGGTCACTGCTCCTTACCCTGGGTCCCGATGTGCACACTACTTTGTGTGTGCCCTCCAAGAGTGGAGTCTCTGTTTCCCCCAATCCTGTCGAAGTCCTACAATCAAGTCCCACTAGCCTTCAAAGTCTGATTCTCTAGGAATTCCTCCTCCCGTTGCCGGATCCCCAGGTTGGGAAGCCTGACGTGGGGCTCAGAACCTTCACTCCAGTGGGTGGACTTCTGTGGTATAATTGTTCTCCAGTTTGTGAGCCACCCACCCAGCAGTTATGGGATTTGATTTTATTGTGATTTTGCCCCTCCTACCGTCTCATGGTAGCTTCTCCTTTGTCTTTGGATGTGGGGTATCTTTTTTGGTGAGTTCCAGTGTCTTCCTGTCGATGATTGTTCATCAGTTAGTTGTGATTCTGGTGCTCTTGCAAGAGGGAGTGAGCACACTTCCTTCTACTCCGCCATCTTGAACCAATCTCTGTGCCTCTTCTTATAAAGGCATTAATCCTATTGTGAGGGCCCCACCCTCATGACCTCATCTAACCCTAAATACCACCTAAAGGCCCATCTCTAAATACTATCATATTGTGGGTTAAAGCTTCAACAAAAGAATTTGGGGGGGACATCATCCAGTTTATAGCAAAAGTATATACCTAAAAGAGGTACAAGACTTGAAAAAAATATTTTTTTTTTCCTAACGCAGTGTAATAGTGCAGAAAAGGGCAAGAGCTTCAGAGTCAGACAGACCTGGACTGAATCCCATTTACTAACCATGTAACCTTGGAGAAGTTACCTAACATCTCTAGGCCTCAGTTTCCATGGCTGTAAAATGGAGATAAGTGGGCGTGCATTATAGGATTGTTGTAAGAATTAACGAGGTAGAGAATTTAGAGTACCTGGACCAGAGAAAAGGGCTTTTCCAGGTTTTGATGGAGCACGGAAGGTACAGATATGTTGCTCAAGTGCATAAGTTGTGATGGTAATGGGTGATGGAAAGCAGCCGTTTAATGCTGAAATGTTTCATGAATACTGGTCTCACTGAGTGGGAGGAAGGTCTGGGCAACTTCTCCAGAACCTTCCAGCTCTGAAGTCCCATGAATTCACATAAATTCACACATTGATGAGGAAGCAGATATATTCACCTCATCTGCTTTGTTGTTGCTATCCATTCTTACAAATACTTTCTCATTCATTCTTCACTGTTATCTGACAACCTAATAATAATAGCAGCTATTATTAGTTCTATTTTACAAATGGGTAAACTGAAGCTCAGAGAATTGGATCACTTAGCCCAAGATCATATTGCTAGAAAATGACAGGATATGGATTTGCATCCAGCACCTCCTGGCTCCCACCTCAGAACACCAGCTTACCTGCTCTAACTTTTGTGATGTTGGATACACATCATACAGATATCAGTAGGAAGATACTGAAGCACGAAATGAATGATATATTGTAAGAGAATGCATGCCTGCCTTTAAATGAGCTGTCTCCAAGCTTGGACTAATTCCAGCTGGGGTACCAATAGAATTTATATATGAGAAGATTGTTGGCAGGTGTCCAGGGACTATGGAGTCAGGGAGGGGTGCCAGAGGACTGTTGATGGGTACACACTGTTCCAGTTTGGGAAAAGGGGAAGAAAGTTGATTCTTCAGACTGTAGGAGCCAGTCCTGGCCAAAGTTCTTGAAGGGCAATATGTGGACATCAAAAGGGGGAAGGAAATCATTACTAGGTGCCAGCAAGTTTTCCCTGAGAAGACATTATTCCAGATGAATCTTGCTGGAATAGTTTTTTCATAGGGTAAAAGACTAGTATGTTTTTATTTAGACAATGCCTTTTGCTTATTATAATCAGCAAGTTAGAAATGTGTAGACTGGAGGACATGGATTCATAGCAAATTGAAAATCGATTTTTTTCAAATTAATAAAGAATTTAAAATTTCCTCATTTCCAGGAAACATATAATTTTTTGGTTATCTACTTTAAAAAATTGAGACAATTGTAGATTTACATGCAGTTGTAAGAAATAAAACAGAGAGCTCCTCTGTACACTGTCCAATTTCCCCCAGTAGTTAAATTTTGCAAAATTATAGTACTATTTTACAATCAGATTATTGACACCGCTGATCTGATTCTCATTTCCCCAGTTTTACATGTACTCATTTGTGTGTGTGTATGTGTGTGTGTGTGTATTAAAATCTATACAATTTTATCACCCATGCAGTATTGCCTATCCACCACCACAATCAAGGTACTGAATAGCTCCATGTGAAAAATAATTTTTAATGGAGATGGAATTTTAAGTAAGCCTTGAAGGACAAAGGAGAGAAAAGAATATTTCAGAAGAAAGAAGAGTGAAAAAAAAAATCAGAGACATGGATGAATTTTGGATGTGGAGGAGGGCACTAGGTCTTTTAAAGGGAGGAATGGCTAATGAGAGAAGAGATAACCAGGTTAGTTAGATAAGATGCATAGCTACATTATAAATGGCCTGAATATCAGGGATCATATTGCTTGTATTTAAAAACAGGGAATTCCCTGTTGTTCCAGTGGTTAGGACTTGGTGCTTTCAATGCCATGGTCTGGCTTCAATCCCTGGTCAGGGAACTAAGATCTTGCAAGCCACGTGGCGTGGCCCCAAAAAGTAAAAATAAAAATAGTATACCTGCTAATCAGTGTTTTTGCACTTGCTGCTCCCTTTGCACAAAACACTCTTCTCCACAGATACTCAGGTCTAGCTCCATCTCATTATTCAGGTTTCAACTTAAAGGTCACCTCCACAGGGGAGGCTTCCCTGATCCCCCATCCTTGAGTGCCCAGCCTGCTCACTCTGCTCCACCTCCCTGCTTTATTTCTTTCATAGAACCTACTATTTTAAAAAAATCTTATGTATGTGTTTAATTACTTGTTTATTATTTCTTTTCCCCCCATAGCATTTATGCTTTATGAGAAAAGAAATCTTGACTGTTTTGCTTACAGCTGTATCTGACTGCCAAGCACAGCATCACTACACAGTAGGTGCTTAATAGTTGTGGAATGAATAAACAGGCTGCCTGTAGAAGTTGTGGCATATACAGCTTTGAAGCTTCCTTGGCCTTGTATCCCTCTTCCTATTTTTCCTTCCTATTCTCTCTTTGTGGGTTCCGAATGCACAAATATAAAATAGAGGTGACCATCATTACTCCTCTGTAGGCTTCCCAAATTTCACTTCAAACCATACAAAAAGCAGGTACTGAGTAGTAAGAGGATAGAAGGGTATTACTTGTTAATATGTGATCATGCCCCATAAAAGGCCATTCATTGATTTACAGATTTTGTGCCCATACTAAGTACTAGGCAGCAGCCAGAGAGACCCTACCTTCAAAGAGCTCAGAGCCTAGCATGGGAGAGAGGTGTGGAAAGGGAATGTTGCCTGCCATTCCAGTAAACAATGAATGTTGCCCACAATCAAGCCATCAGCCACTGCAGCTGACCCTGAGGGTGTGTCCTTTAGTGAATTCAGCATGGAGAAAAACAGGATACTGGCCCTACAAAGTTAAGATGAATATCAAAGGAATAATTTCAATGAGCCCAGACTCTTGCATCTTCCCATATGTAGAAAAGCACTAAAATCATTAATTTGAGATTTCTGTTTTTTTGTATTTAGCAGTGATCTTTTTTTTTCTTTTTTCAACAAAAACTGTATATCCAGGCTCCTCCCTCACCTCTTTGGAGCAGATCCTCAGAGTATCTGAGAGGCTGTCTCCCAGGCTATAGTCCTCAGTCAGGTCCCTGAATAAAACTTAACTTGAACCTCTTAGGTTGTGTTTTTCTTCAGTCAACACAGGTATGTAAATTTACAGTAATCACGAAAAGTGCAACAATGGAGGCATGAACTAGGTGCAGCGCTGCAGCCACTTAACATCTGAGTCAGAAAAGGATTCATAGAGGAGGAACCACTGAGATTAGGACTGGAAATAAGAGTAGGTATTTACCAGGTAATCAATCAGAATGAGGGCAGCTTTACATATTCCTATTCTCTATCCATAGAGAATATTCCATATTCTCTATCCCTCTCACCACCATTTTCCTTTTCTTTCTTTCTCCTTTTCTCTCCCCCCCACCCCCATTTCTCCTTTCCTTACTTCCTATCATTTAATAGTTTCTGAGCATCTATATCTCTCTGGAGAGATACAAAAAGGCAGACTCAGTTCCCTGACCTCAGGATGTTCCAAGGCACAGACACCAGAGCCCCAATCTGGAATCACACCCCAGGTTCAAATCCCAGCTCCACCAGTGCTCACTAGCTTTGTGACATATGAAAGGAACTTCACCTCTCTAGGCATCAGCTTCCTCATCCACAAAATGGGGATATTAACAGTACTAACCTCACTGTTCCTTGTGTATGGTAAATATTCAATAAATAGAGCTGTAATTATTATTATTATTTTCAATAAACTATTAAAAGTCATGGGACTAGAAGAGGGAAAGAATGAAGCACAGGATACCAATGTTAATCACAACCATATCCTCTCATATGTCTTCTGATAGTCTTTTATCAACTCCTTTTCGTCTATGTTGAGGAAGTAAAATTTGTTTAACTGTCTATGACCATACTCACTTCCTTTTCTCATCACTCAGTTTCCATACATTTTATATCAACTGATGGCTTCAACCTGGCTTCCCAAAGTATTTTCTCATGATTTGGGAGAGGCAGGTCAAGGTACCAAAGAGTCCCTGGGAGGTATGAGAGTAGGCTAAGTGCAGAAGATGAAGGTCAGCCTTCTGGGGAGGAGTGTTCCCAGGGAGCAGAGAAGTAGGGCAGAGGCCCACACTCAAATGCTCGCAGAGACCTGGCAGGAAGCAATGTGTGCATCTGGCTGCAGATGCAGTAAGGACTGCATCTAACATATCTAATAACTGTCTTTTGCTAATATGTGGGGAATAAAGGTCCAGTGTTGATGGAAAGAATGAATTTTTCTTTCCCCCCAAAGTTGAACATCTAGATTTTTATAAGAAATCTAATATTTTAAGGTTAGCAACTAATTTTAAAAAATTAAAAGATGGGCTTCCCTGGTGGCGCAGTGGTTGAGAGTCCGCCTGCCGATGCAGGGGACACGGGTTCGTGCCCCGGTCTGGGAAGATCCCACATGCCGCGGAGCGGCTGGGCCCATGAGCCATGGCTACTGAGCCTGCGCGTCCAGAGCCTGTGCTCCGCAACGGGAGAGGCCACAACAGTGAGAGGGCCGCGTTCCGCAAAAAAAAAAAAAAAAAAAAATTAAAAGAAAACAAGTCTACAGGCATGTTGGAGACAGGAGGTAAGAGGGCAGGGCACAACCTTTAAAAGAATGACATAGCTATTGAGGATATGACATAAAGTGGTTCGAACCCATTAGGCCCAAGATGGTGGCAAGATTCAACTTCCAGTAGACCTTGAGCCTCATTATACACTCGTAATATATTAACATGCTAAATGACACACCCACAGGCACCACGATGGTTCTGAGGCCAACCATAAAAGGCCAAAAAGTGGGTGGTGATCCAGTTCCTAGAAATCTCTACCCCTCCCTCCCAAATAGTCAGAATAATCCTCCTACTCATTAGCCTATGGACTAACTATCCCGTATTTCTTTGGGGTCGCTCTCGCCTTCTGAGAAGGACCACATTCTGTCTATAGAATGTGTATCTCTGATTTCACTTTACTGTGGCTCTGCTCTTGAATTCTTTCCTGCCTGAAGCCAAGGACCTCACTTGACGGCCTGTTCCAGGGACTCAAATTTGAGACCTGGGGCATGACCATCCTCTTGCACCCTATTTTCCTGCAACCTCTTTACAAAGGTTATTAATAAATTTATTTCTTACCTATCACTTTGCCTCTCACTGAATTCCTTCTGTGCCGAGACATGAAGTCCTGAGACAAGCTGTGTGGTTTCAGTTGGAAGACTGTGGGTTCGAGTCCCAACCGAGGTGTGCGGTTTCAGGCTGAGCCCACCAGCCCATGAGCCTGGACTCTGAGACTGTTCAACGTCCCAGGTGCAGACAGCCTCCCAGTCGTCTACACTGGACTCTGGAAGCCACACAGCTGGTTGTAGAAGCAACAGAACTAGAACAGCACTGACAAAGCCTGAGTAATTTTGTCGTTACAGGTTGAATTTAAGCCTATGTTTCTCTAACAGTCTACGTCCCCTGGTGGCCGACTTCTTGCACGAAGGACTATCACTTACGTGAATTTTGTTTTGTAGTCGCTCAGGGAAACCTTTACTGCAAAGATAGGAAGTGGGAAGCCAGAACGTGTAGGTTTTGTTTTGTTTAGGTCTTGGTTTGTTCTTTCCTTGGAGAACTTATTTCTTTCTCTCTTCTCTCCCTGTTCTCTACTTTTTTCATTCTAGCTTTCCCTTGGTGAGCGCCAAGTTCCCAAACTGCAGAATCCAATTCAGGTGGTCCCTGACGGGTGACACCCTCGCCCTGGACCTGTCTCTGAGGATCAACTCTTCTTTGCATGAGGATCTGCTTTCAGCTAAGAGTCTGACTGGAGAAAAGCTGATAAACTCACTTCAAGTGTGAATAGCGGCAAAGTCAGCGGCCCAGGGTTTCGAGGTCTAAGAAGGTACTCGAAGTCATCTGTTCCCTCCTGAGGAGGGTTTTGCTGTTCTTTAACTTCTTTAACGTCAAAGTCAACTTCCCATCCCTGGAATTGAAGGGCCCTCAGTGGGTGGCCGGGACAGACCTCCGGATGGCCTGGTCGGGGAGAGAGGGCCCCTACTACTGAGGGTAAAGGCCAGCAAATGGGGCAAAAGGAGACAATTGGCGAATTTAGGTAAACGGCAGGAGGGGGTTCCTCTGACTCCTTTTGAAACCTTCCCGTTAACTGTAAATTAAAAAAAGAAACTTTAAAAAAGTGACTCAGGTAGGCCTGGAGGAAGCGAGGAGGGAAACGAAGAATGAGAGGGAGAGAAGAGAACCTGACGAGGGTCGGAGATGAGGCGAGGGGTGGCGGGGCGTGGAGGGGGAGGGAGGAGGAGCGGGGGATGGGGGTGGGGGGAGGAGGACGAGCGGTCGGTGGGGGGTGGGGGGGAGGAGGAGTGGGGGGCGGGGGGAGGAGAAGGAGCAGGGTGTGGGGGGGCGGGGGGAGGAGGAGGAGAGGGGGCTTGGGGAGGAGGAGGAGTGGGGGTGGGGGGTGTGGGGAGGAGGAGGAGTGGGGGGCGGGGGGCGGGGGGAGGTGGAGCGGAGGGCGGGGGGCAGAGGAGCGGGGGGCAGGGGGCGGGGTGGGAGGTGGAGGAGCAGGGGTGGGGGCACAGGGGGAGGAGGAGGAGGAGCGGGGGTGGGGGGTGGGGGGAGGAGGAGGAGAGGGGGTGTGGGGAGGAGGAGGAGCAGGGGACGGGGGCAGGGGGGAAGAGGATTGGGGTGGGGGTGGGGGGAGGAAAAGGAGTGGGGGCGGGGGGCGGGGGGAGGAGGAGCAGAGGGCGGGGGGAGGAGGAGGGGCAGGGGGCAGGGGGCGGGGTGGGAGGTGGAGGAGCAGGGGTGGGGGTACGGGGGGAGGTAGAGGAGCAGGGGTGGGGGTACGGGGGGAGGAGGAGGAGCGGGGTGCGGGGGTGTGGGTAGCAGGGGGGTGGGGGGCTGGGGGAGGAGGAGGAGTGGGGGGTGGGGAGGAGGAGCAGGGGACGGGGGCAGGGGGGAGGAAAAGAAGTGGGGGGCGGGGGGCGGGGGGAGGAGGAGCAGAGGGCGGGGGGAGGAGGAGGAGCGGGGGGGCAGGGGTCGGGGTGGGAGGTGGAGGAGCTGAGGGTGGGGGGGCGGGGGGAGGAGTGTGGGGTGGGGGGCGGGAATAGGAGGAGGAGTGCAGGGCGAGGGGGAGGACGTTGATCGGGGCGTGGGGGAGTGAGGGGTTGGGGGTTGGTGGGAGGAGGAGCGGGGGTGGGGCCGGGGGGCGGGGTAGCGGGAGGGTGAGGGCTGGGAGAGGAGGAGGATTGGGGGGTGGGGGGTGGGGTGGGAGGTGGAGGAGCAGAGGGTGGGGTGTGGGGGGTGGAGAAGGAGGAGGAGCAGGGGTGGGGGTGGGGGAGGAGCAGGGGGTGGGGGGCGGGATTAGGAGGAGGAGTGAGGGGTGGGGGGAGGAGGAGTGAGGGGTGGGGGGAGGAGGAGCGAGGGGTGGGGGGAGGAGGAGGAGCAGGGAGCCGGGGGGAGGGGTGGGGTGGGGGAGGTGGAGGAGGAGTGGGGGGTGGGGGGGCAGGGTGGGAGGAGGAGGAGCGGGAGGAGGAGGAGCAGGGGGTGGGGGGCGGGGGGGCCGGGGGAGAAGGAGCAGGGGGTGGGGGCGGGGGTGCGAGGTAGGGGGGGGGTGGGGGCTGGGGGAGGAGGAGCGGAGGGTGGGGGGCAGGGGGGAGGAGGAGGAGTGGGGGTGCGGGGGAGGAGGAGCAGGGGGTGGGGTGTGGGGGGAGGAGGAGGAGCAGCAGGGGCTGGGGAGTGGGGGAGGAGGAGGAGTGGGGGTTGGGGTGGCGGGATTAGGAGGAGGAGTGGGGGGTGGGGGGCGGGAAGTGGAGGAGCAGGGGGGGTGGGGGGCTGGGGCAGGAGGAGGAGCGGAAGTCGGGGGACGGGGGGGAGGAGGTGGATTGGGGCGTGGGGGGGGCAGGGGGAGGAGGAGCGCGGGTAGGTGGCGGGAGGGGGAGGAGGAGCGGGGGATGGGGGGCGGGATTAGGAGGAGGAGCGAGGGGTGGGGGGCTGGGGGAGGAGGAGGAGCGCGGGTAGGTGGCGGGAGGGGGAGGAGGAGCGGGGGATGGGGGGCGGGATTAGGAGGAGGAGCGAGGGGTGGGGGGCTGGGGGAGGAGGAGGAGCGGGGTTGGGGGGCGGGGGAGGAGGAGCGTGGGGGTGGAGGGCGGGGCGAGGAGGAGGAGCGGGGGGGTGGGGGGCGGGGGGAGGAGGAGGAGCGGGGGGGTGGAGGGCGGGGGGAGGAGGAGGAGCAGAGGGCGGGGGGGGTGTCGGGGGGAGGAGGAGGGGGCGGGGGGGCGGGGGGAGGAGGAAGAGGAGTGGGGGGCGTGGGTCCGAGCCGAGGAGGAGGAGCGGGGTGAGGGGTGGGGGGGGGAGGAGGAGGAGGAGCGGGCGGTGGTGGGGGGCGGGGAGGAAGAGGAGGAGCGGGTTGGTGGGCAGTTTGGGCTGCAGGGTGGGTGCGGGCTGCGGGTGGACACCTCTCGGACCACTGGCTTCCAGTGGCTTGGGGATGGGGGCGCTGTGGACGGGGCGAGGACCGTGGGTTCTTACCTGCCTCCGCTTGGAGGCTGAAGTTCAAGTTCGGTGAACATTAAGTCCCTCTCGAGGTGAACCAGGGATGAGGGAAAGTGAGGCATTTTAGGTCAGTCTTTTCTGTTCATCGGTGGCACCTGCATTGCAAAGACGTAGTGCAGGTTTTCAAGTTTAATAAAACACCTTTTCCTTTAGAAACTGTGGGCGGCGGGGTATGGGGAGGGAAAGGAAACCTTTGGCAGAACGGAGGGATTTGAGAAAGGGGATCTGGGGACCAGCTTCTGTGAGAGAAGTTTCGAACCTAAATGGGAAAATGAAGTTCTTAAACTGTCTTCATCCATTTTTTTTTTTTTAAGGTGTGGGGCGGGGCCAGGTAGGAGCCTTCATTTTCCTTTCTCTTTTCACCAACCAATTAGTAGAAAGCGGCTTATTAGCAGCTGCAGCAGAAGCACTTGCTTAGTATGTAGGCAATGGGATAGGGAGAAAATTAGCTGGAAACTCCCCTTCACCTCCATCTCTTCTCATAGGGTCTAGTGAGATCAGTCTGGGACTGCTCAGAGGAAGTTTAAATGATTTGTGAAAAGCCCTGACATCTAGGATAATAAGGTGTTAGTAGTAAGTAAGGAGGAAGCCCGGAGTTGTGAACACGTTAGGAGGAGGTATTGCGGAAGATGGGTCATGAAGACGTCTCACACCAAAGGAAATCATAAGGCAAAGAAAGCAGAAGAGAAACTCACGTTTCCTCTTGATCAGTGGGGGTTAGCTACATTGTCAATTCCAAGTGGAAGATGCCAAAAGTTTAGTGAGAGTAATTTTCCTGACAGTTGGGCAGGGCATACGCTATTACAATGAGACTACAGTCAGCTCCAAGGTTGTGACAGTGACCAATAAACTCTTCCCCAGATAGAGTTTTAGGAAATATGTTTAATTACTTCATAAAAGGAATCATCTAAATCATTAAACACTTAAGTGCCAGAATATTCAGTCCTGCCCAAGTCAAAAATTAACAGCAAGTGACTTTTCAGTTACAAACAGCTACAAAGAAGAGGATGACTAAATACTGCATATTCCTTCTCCAAGCTGCTGATCCAATAACCAACATGAAATTTAGTATCTATGATGGCTATTTCACTTTATCCTCTGTGCCTATTGTAATTTCTTAAACATAATAAGGCTCAATAAATATTTGTGGAATGCACTGTTCAGTTAATCATGTTTACCATATTATATTTATTAAGCTATCTGGAGACAAGCTCTGAGATGTAGAATTTCAGCCACCTTCTCAGCTGACATCGTGTGGGATCTGGACTTTGAAACGAACCTGAGGATGTTAGCACAGCAAGGAACTTTAGGGTTAGGTGAGTTAACCTATTTGTTTTCACTTGAAAAACAGAGAGGGATGGTAACTTTCCTAAGATCACACAGCCTGTAGAGCTAGGATACAAATGCATCATCTTCTGACTCCTAGTCCTGTCTAGGATGGACACTAGCTCTTAGAGAAAGAGCAGCCTAAAGGACACATAGTATTATGGAAGTCGATTTTCATTAGGAGGAAAAGTATCAGGAAAGGCACTGCAGTGGTGTGAGCAGAAGTCCTTTGCAGCCTCTTAGCTCCAGCTCTAGGAGCTCATAAGGGCATTCCATGTGAGTTGGCAATGCCAGAACTCTCAGATCTAGAAATAGCCAGTGCTAATATTAAAGTCTGTTCTTCCTTGTGGTTGTTCATCCTGAAGGCTCTAAGGAATAATTCATCTGTCCTTTTTCTGCATTCCTGTGAAGCAGGCCCTTCTTCATAATAATGAAGTCAAAATCCAGAGTTAAAATTTTAACTAAAAGCCAGGAACCTGAGATTGAAAATGATCTTGTCTTTTTGTCCAAAAAAGTACTGTCTTTTCATGTGTTTTCTTGTGGGAGCACTGCATGATCAGGGCAAATAAAACCTGTGAAATAGTCTGGTTTTTCAGGGCACTGTTTGATTTTAGTGTGTGGGAGGGGGCTTTCCATAGAATTTCACCAGTGTGTTTGCTTGGAGAAGAGAGTCAGAAGGCCTGGTGAAATGTAAAGTCCTTTAGAAGGAGTCATTAAGGAGAGGAAGTCTGTGAAGAAAAGAAGACAGTCTGAAATCCCCACTAAGAACCTAGTTTTATTTGCTCTGAGCCATTTTATCCTGGCTCTTGTATTGCTGAGTCTGTAAGAAAATGGGCAGAGGATGCAGATGTGTGGTTGACACAGATGTAGTTATATTCACACCCTTAGCAGGTTCATAATGACAGGCCTGATATTCATCAGCTAACTCAGCCTTGAGCTCCCTGGTGCCCACACCCACCCGGGGGAGAAGAATGTCACTGACCATCATGAGGAAAAGCATACACACCCACACACCGCTGCTCAGCTCAGCTCAGCGATGGCCATAACTCCCAAGCACACTCGGTGATCCAGCTGGGGAGTGGCTGCATGGCTGCCACACTGTGGCTGACAGTGGGGAGGCTGACAGGTGGCTGCTCTGACCCAACTGAATCAAGCCATCCTCCATCCGTGGTCATCCACGCCCTGCTTATAGAGCCACTGTATCCTACCTCCTTGGAAGAAGAGCCCCCAGGACCACACTGCCTCATCTTTGGCAGGACCTCTGAGTGTGTAGACTAAGCCCCACAGATGGAAGCAAGCCTTCCGGATGTCTCAGGAGACATTTTACTGCATCTGCTAACAGCTGGCCCCCCAGCTTCAAATGGAGCCCGCCCACATGAAATTGTCGCTCTCTGTGCCACAGAAAGCAGCTGTTGGACCGTATTGGCTGGCTTCCCCGGTGCCTCTGACCGTGTGGGTAGATCTAGGGCTTGTGTGTGCCTTCCATGTCATCCAGGTTGCCATCTGTGCTACCTTTTGGCACCTCCAGAAAAGGTGGCTTGACCTAGGAGGTCGTGGAGAGGTCCCGATGTGTGCTGGGGCTACTGGAAGCACATGTAAAAGAACTATCTGAACAGCTGTCAGTGCCTTTCAGTAATTCTTTATGTCGTGCTGGTCCTGACCTTCATTTCAGCCAAGTGTTTGTCAGCTGCCCGTGATCCAGCCATAATTCACATGTGTTGGAAGCAAGTCAGCTTTGCCATAGGGGAGATGCAGGCACTCTCTTATCCACTGTCCAAAAAAAGAAACGGGGGCGCCGCAAGGCTTGTCCCAGTGGGTGGTGGAGCGTGCCCTCTCCATCAGGGGCTGACAGCCTGGTTCCAGCAACCCATCACCCCCGAGGACCTGTGTTCCAACAGGCGCTCTTGGCTGGCTGGGGCACTGTGGAGCAGTGTGGCCAGGGTAAGGCATGGGGAAGCAGCGTGTTACTGTGAGGTGGTCACTGGCTGCTCCTGGCTCCACAATCTGTGTATTGTCTGAGGAGAGGTCCAATGCCCAGAGCTGGACCAGAGCCTCACCCTCACTATGGCATGGAGCGGAACCAGCCTGCAGAGTGGCAAAGGATGAGGCACAAAGGCCGCTCAGGTTCCAGGTGCATCAAGCCATCAGCTGGCACCTGGCATTCCAGGCCAGGCCAACTCGGGGTGATGACTATCCATCCTGCTTTTTCACTTGAATTCCACCTTCAGAACCTCTTTCTTCTTTCCATGTTAACCCTCCCTCCCTTTTCCATTCCTGAGAATTATTCTGTTGTTGATGTTTGTAACGCTCCAAGGTGTTGTATCTTTTTATAAAGTACCTGGAGAGGGCATGCAGGCTGGTCAGGGGCATGGCTGTTGATAGTGGCCCATCTATCAACTTTAGCTTTCCTGAGCACTGCTTTTATCACCCATAAAGCCATAAACATGTATCTATCATCTATCTGTCTATCTATCTACACTTACGCTTGTGCATACAAACCTGCTCTTCTCTGAACCAACTCTGTTCAGAGAATAATCCTGCTGCTGCTATGACAAATTGCCACAAACGTAGCCACTTAAAACACAAGTGGGACTTGCAGAAGGCACAGGGGTGACACACTGTGGTCCTCTGGGAGAACGGCAGTTCTGCAAGCTGGAGGGCATGGTGGGAGTGGGAAGGGACGTGTGGGGCTGCAGGGGCGGGCAGGGGCCACAGGCCAAGCTAAGGAGGCTGAACGTATTCCTAAGAGCCAAAGGGAATCACTGATGGAATTTAATCAGGGGATGACGTGATCACTTTGGCCTTTAAAAAAGATAACCCTTAGTAGTAAAGAGGGATGAACTGGAGAGGAAGGAGAGGCAGCTGGGGGCAGCAGGACCAGCTAGGAGGTGAGCAGGAATATGCAGGAGGGCTGGAGACTCAACTGTACGGCCATGTGTGCGGAGGGTACTCGATCAGAACACACAGAAACTTCTTCCTTGTTAAGCACCCACCCTCTTCTGGTGGTGACTGGACATGAAATTGCCTCCCTCTGTGCCGCAGAAAGCAGCTGTTGGACCGTATTGGCTGGCTTCCCCGGTGCCTCTGACCGTGTGGGTAGATCTAGGGCTTGGTGTGCCTTCCATGACATCGGGGTTGCCATCTGTGCTACCTTTTGGCACCTCCAGAAAAGGTGGCTTGAACTAGAGGAGGTCATGGAGAGGTCCCGATGTGTGCTGGGGCTACTGGAAGCACATGTAAAAGAACTATCTGAACAGCTGTCAGTGCCTTTCAGTAATTCTTTTTTTTTTTTGCGGTACGCGGGCCTCTCACTGTTGTGGCCTCTCCGGTTGCGGGGCACAGGCTCCGGACGCGCAGGCTCAGCGGCCATGGCTCACGGGCCCAGCCGCTCCGTGGCATGTGGGATCTTCCCAGACGGGGGCATGAACCTGTGTTCCCTGCATCGGCAGGTGGACTCTCAACCACTGCACCGCCAGGGAAGCCCCTTTCAGTAATTCTTTATGTCGTGCTGGTCCTAGGACTGCAGCCCAGTAGTTCATTGGACGATGGGGCTGCCCGTTCTCCAGGTTGGGTTAACCTGAGGGATTACAGGAAGAGGTAGTTTCTGTGGCTGCCCTGCCCTTTCCAGCAGTTTTCAGAAGGCAGCCCTCCTCCCGGCCCACTGTCGCCCACCCAGTTGATGCTGAGCTGCAAGAGTGAGAGGCAAACCGCGGGCTGGAGTTCTGCAGAGCTGGACAGGAGCCTCGGCTTCCCCATCTTTAGAAATGGAGCTGGACAACCCCCAGACCCAGCTGTAATTTGATTTTGCTGTGTTTACCGCGTGCCCCTCCCCTTTTCCAGTTTTCTCCTTCCCTCACACAACGTCCTAGAAGTGAAAAACCTCACTGGAGGGTGGGTGTGTGTGGAGGGAGGGTGGGAAAGTGGGTGGTGGGGTGTGGGGAGGATTACAGGGTGAAGACTATACCACAGTGAGAAAGCTCTAGGAGTTAAAAAGTGTAACTTAAAAAGAGTTTTCTTACTCTTTTTACCTCCTTTAAGGTTTATCGGTTGGGAGCGGTGGTGGTATGGTAATAGGTGGTTTTTAATATTAACGATGAAAATAAGGCAGAGAAGGAAGCCTTTTTTTTGCTTAGGGGACAGTGCTGAGATGCGGCAGGTGTTTATTTACTAATCTGGGGCTCAGAAGGAAGAGGAACAAGCCTAGGCCTGAGCTGTTTCAGGCTTGAGGTGAGAGGAAGGCTGGTCTTGGGGCCCCAGAACCCTAAACAGCTGGAATCAGTGACCAGTGAGGAAGCGTGGCGCTCAAAGCTTGGATCGGGAGAGTAGAAGCACACCTCAGGCCCATGTTTCACTTGCACCTGCCCTCTGCCGAGAGAATACTGCTGGGAACATAGTAGTTGGGGGTCTGTTGAGATTAAGGTAAGCTTTGGGTGGACCCTCAACTTGGACAAGTTCTGAACTGGGAAGCCCATCTCCTAGGACCCCAAGGTCCCAGAATCTCTCCAGGCCTCGACTTCTGTCTCTGTGACATGAGCGAGCCCCACTGAGATCAGGGAGCTCTGGCACCGCCCCACTTCCCGTGTGAAAATGATGTCACTGTGCTTGCTCGCTGCAGACCCAGCAGCGTTCTCTGGAGCCTCAGAGAGTCTGGCTGATGATCAGCATCAGTCCCAGGTCCTGGGTGGAGCTGGGTGGCAGGAGAAGGGAAGAGCGAAGGGGCCCTGCTTCTCCTGTCCCTGCCATTCTCAACCTTCTGGAACCACAGAAGGCAGGTGCCTACCTAGAGGTCTGGTCATGACCTCAGTGAGGCCTGGGCTGAGGGGGGAGTTGAACAATGGAGCAGAGGTTGAGACAGTCAAAGGCACAGAAAGAAACTCTCCCATGGCTTTACCATCATTTGGTGATAGAGCATCACAGGTAACTGTCTTCCCTTCAGGGAGTTTGAAAATATCCACTAAAACACCTATCCCCATGGATTAGTAGTTGGAGGTGAGCATTATGAGTTATCTGTGTATTCTACTCTCTTTACTATATCACCCTAAATAAGACACCAAGGATGCTTTGAGACCTTAAGGCCTAAAATAGGCGGTATCTATGCTTACAAAGACTAAAAAAATTCATACACAAAATGCTTACCATAATATCACACAATTAAGAATGTTCTGGACTGCCCTGGTGGCACAGTGGATAAGAATCCACCTGCCAATGCAGAGGACATGGGTTCGATCCCCGGTCCGGGAAGATCCCACATGTGCGGAGCAACTAAGCCCATGCGCCACAACTACTGAGCCTGCGCTCTACAGCCCGCATGTCACAACTACTGAGCCCGCACGCCACAACTACGGAAGCCCACACGCCTAGAGCCTGTGCTCGGCAACAAGAGAAGCCACTGCAATGAGAAGCCCATGCACCGCAACGAAGAGTAGCCCCCGCTCGCCACAACTAGAGAAAGCCCGCGTGCAGCAACGAAGACCCAACGCAGCCAAAAATAAATAAAAATTATATCTTTTAAGAAAAAAAGAAAAGAGAGAATGTTCCAGTGTAGGTTCAGGCAGTTAGTTGTCACCCTCAGCCCATTCTGTCCTGAAGGATGGCTACTGCCTCCTGGGGCTGGGTGTAGGTGGACCATTTGGACCAGGACGGCCATGTGGGAATTGTGCTGGTCTCAGTGGCCCTGCAGCCGGGCAGCTGATTCCCAGGCCAGTTCACTGGCCAGGCGCCTGTTCGCTGCCATATCAGTGGCAATCATGGCAACAACAGTCAGGTGGCACCTGAGGGTCAGGCTCTGGGCTGGAGCTGGCGCACTGGCTTACCTGTGCTCTAGGGGGCACTGTAGACACCCCAGGAGGTGATGACGAAGTTTCTCTCTGAGGCTGGTTTCTGTCTGGAGACTGGTCCCCTCTGGACTTCTGTTGGAGGAGAGAGAGAAACACTAGCTGTTCTCCTTATCCCATTTTTTCCAAGCCCCAGTTTTAAGACTGGAAGAGATTACCATGATGCCCCATTATAAAGTACATTGAAGGCAAGAGTCAGTTATAAGCCGGTGGAAGGATCATTGTGCCGGGGTTCTAGTGTCAGCCTTAGCATTAACTTGTAGTGTCTGTCACCTTCTGCAAATTACTTTCCCCTGGCTTAGTTTTCTCATCTGTAAAATGTAAGAGTCAAAGATGGTCTCCCAGGGCTTCCCTGGTGGCGCAGTGGTTGAGAATCTGCCTGCTAATGCAGGGGACACAGGTTCGAGCCCTGGTTTGGGAGGATCCCACATGCCGCGGAGCAACTAGGCCCGTGAGCCACAACTACTGAGCCTGCGCATCTGGAGCCTGTGCTCCGCAACAAGAGAGGTCGCGATAGTGAGAGGCCCGCGCACTGCCATGAAGAGTGGCCCCCGCTTGCCGCAACTGGAGAAAGCCCTCGCACAGAAATGAAGACCCAACACAGCAAAAATAAATTAATAAACTCCTACCCCCAACATCTAAAAAAAAAGGATGGTCTCCCAGTGTCCTTTCCAGCTTTAACAAGTAGGCTCCAACACCAGCAGTGAAACCATGCTTTCTTAAATTTTCAGGAGCTCCAGGTCCTTTGAGGGGATCTCAACCTGGGTTTTATCACTTGTGACTTCCCTCTCCACCCAGTCCCATGGCATTAGGGCTTTGATAGAACACATTTGGCCACTTACCTGGCCCAGTTTCTTAGGCATCCTGGCTAACCTCCATCTCGGTTGTCTTGTTGGTCTGGGTACCAGCCGGGCTTTCAAGTCGGAGGTCATGGGCAGCTCCAACACTTCCATTTCTAGCTTAAACTCATGCTCTGTCTCCATCTTCCACCTCTGGTTCTGGTGCCTCTGCTGCTGCTGCTGAGGACAGCACCCTTCTGGCCCATCTTTCTGCTAATGACTTTTTTTTTCTTCGCTGGGTCAGCTGGTTGTGGTGGTCAAGATCCCATGGCCGGGTCTGCTCCCTGAGGTTGGCTGGGCTGGTGCACCCAATCCATCTCTTGATCTGCAGCACCCAATCCATCTCTTCATGGAAGGGGCAGTCCTGAGGGGCTGGCCCAGAGCACAGAATAGCCATGTGGGCCTTCTTGTAGGCACCCTGAGGGCCTTGAAGTTGATATGACAGTGGTGTGTATACGAGACATATTCCTGCACCGGAAGACACCCAGCCACATCTTCGTAGACTGAAGTGTTGAGTTGAATCATCTTCAGGCGCCCCTTGACGGCAGGCTCCTCCATGATGGCAAGCAGGTGTCAGCTCTCTGCTGGGGCCCAGTGGACCCCAGATGGATCGTGCTGTGGTGCCTGGGATGTCCTGCTGGCTCCCGGCCTGGGGGTGTGAGGGCTGAAGCCATCAGTGGAAGTCCTGGACTGGCCCTGTTAAAGAGAAGCAGCACCAGACACTTGTTGAAGGCATAAGACAGATTTTATTCAGACTACTGCAGTAGGGAAGCGAGAGCCAAAATAAACTGGGCTCAACTCCAACTAAGACAAAGGTGGCTGAAGTTTTAAAAGGGAGAACAGAGGTAACTAAATGCAGCTATAGGGAAGTGAAAGTGGAGAACAAAAAGAGGCTAGGGAAAACTGTGGGAGCTAAAAAGGGGGCTATGGGGAAATGGAAAATTACAGAAGGGGGTGTGAATGGAAAATAACTGAAAACAGTTCGGCAACGTAGGTTGGGACTATATATATCTTGTGGTTTGGCAGCACTGTATTTTCTTGAGCAAAGACAGCAAGAGGCTGGGGTCCCCTTTAGGGACACAGCCTAGTGCAGGCAGAAGCCAGGCTAAACTCGGTCAATTGCTGGCTGGCCAATGAGGAAGCAGGTGGGGCCAGTCACCCTCCATCACACCGTTTGCACAAACATCTTTGTTGGAAAATCCCTTCAATGGAAATCAAACAGAACAGATCAGCTCCCGCAGCACAGCTGACAGAAATACCTTGCTGGGCCAGACTGCTGTCTCTGCTAAGATGCCTCCCACATCTGTAAGCACCAGCTGACTCCTCTTGAAAAGAGAGGACTGTCAGGGCTGGCTTTGGAAGGCCAAGGCTGGCTGTGAGAAGGCTGTTGGGGGCTCCACACTTCAAGCGGGGACACAGGCGAGGAAGAGCATGAACCCTAGGTGTCAGGAGCTGCCACATCCTTTTCTGCTAGCCTCTTGACCATGGCTCCCTGCCGTGGCTCCCACAGTAAGACAAGTCAGTTGCAGGATTCTGTGGTGCTTCTGGGGCCCCCCAAAAAGTTCCCATTTCCAGACTTTGTCCTTAGTCTGTCTCCCTTGTTTTCCTGACAAAGCTCCCCCAGAAGTTAGTTTGAGTGTCCCAGCTTAGGGCTGGAGGAAGAAAAGGCTTCAAGGATTCAACTTTTTTTTTTTTGCCACGCCTTGCTGCATGCGGGTTCTTAGTTCCCCAACTAGGGATCAAACAGAGCCCCCTGCAGTGGAAGCGCGGAGTCCTAACCCTGACTGCCAGGGAAGTCCCCAAGGTTTCAATTTTTGAACGTCTCAGAGAGGACCCATGAAGGTGGTGAAGCAAGAGGGAAAGGCTTGGAGGGCTTCAACGAGAGGCCAGGAGATAATTTATATAAAAGGTACTGTACGTATCTTTCGCTACCTGATTTTTTCACTCGGCATTCTCTTGATTAAACTTCTGTATTCCATTATAAGAATAAACCAATTCATTTCTTATTTATTCTATAATAGTTCTTATGCTTTCTATTTACCCAGCTTTTCTTTTTTTCCCCACCTCTTTTCCTGTCTTCTGTGTATCAACAGTGTTTTCTTTATTCCTCTTTTCCTTTTATTGCTTTGGCAGTGATAAATTTTATTTCAATTTTTCTAGTCTTTACCCTTAAATTTTTAACCTAACTGCTTTCAAAATGTCATTCTCCTTCCAAATAAATAAAGACCTTAAAATATTTAACTTCGATCAGCTCTAGCAATTTGCCATGTTACTATACCTAAAGTTGTGCTGTATAATATGGTAACCACTAGCTACGTGTGGCTACTTAAATTTAAATTAATTGGTGTTAAGTAAAGTTAACAATTCAGTTCCTTGGTTACATAGCCACATTTTAAGTGCTCAGTAGCCACATGTGGCTAATGGCAACCAAACTGAAGTGAGCAGATATAGAATATTTACATCATTGTAGAAGGTCCTATTGGACAATGCTAGTTATTTCCATCTAGTTTTTGCCCCCCTCCAAATTAGTCATTATTATCAGTATTGCTTTTTAATTTTTTGTTTTTTTTAATGTATTTATTTTCAAAATTTTTATTGGAGTCTAGTTGATTTACAATGTTGTGTTAGTTTCAGGTGTACAGCAAAGTGAATCAGTTATACATATACATATACCCACTCTTTTTAGATTCTTTTCCCATATAGGCCATTATAGAGTATCGAGTAGAGTTCCCTGTGCTATACAGTAGGTCCTTATTAGTTATCTATTTTATATATAGTAGTGTGTATATGTCAATCCCAATATCCCAATTTATCCCTCTCCCCAATACCCCCTGGTAACCATAAGCTTGTTTCCTACATCTGCAACTCCATTTTGTAGATAAGTTCATTTGTACGCTTATTGCTTTTTAGATTTGACTTATTTAGATTTGTATTTGACTTCTTTAGATTTACTTTTATGTTTACCAGTTTCTTCGCTCACTGTTGTTTTTGCATCCCATTCCTTACTTCTGTATTCAATTTCTTTCTTCCTGAAATGTATCCTTTGGAAGTTGGCTGTGGGCTGAACTGTGTCCCTCCAAAATTCATATCTTGAAGCCCTTGTCCCCAGTTTGACTGTATTTAGAGATAGGGTCTTTAGGAGATAATTATGGTTAAATGAGGTCATATGGGTGGGGCCCTAATCCACTAGGACTTGTGGCCTTATGAGAAGTGTAAGACAGAGAGCTCTTTCTCTCTCTGCACATGCTCAAAGGAAAGGCTATGTGAGGACTCAGCAAGAAGGTGGACATGTGCAAGCCAGGAATAGAGCTCTCACCAGAAAGCAAACCCTTCCAGATCTTGATCTGGGACTTCCAGCCTCCAGAACTATGAGAATAAATTTCTGTTGTTTAAGGCATCCAGCCAGTGGTATTTTGCCATGGCAGTCCTAGCAGACAAATACAGAGTCCATTCAACAAGGGCCCAAAGTGTTATTCTGAAAGCATTTTGCCTCTTTAGTAATAGTTTAACAAGGTATAGGGACTTCCCTGGTGGCGCAGTGGTTAAGAATCCACCTGCCAATGCAGGGGACACAGGTTTGAGCCCTGGCCTGGGAAGATCCCACATGCCGTGGAGCAACTAAGCCCGTGAGCCATAACTACCGAACCTGCGGTCTAGAGCCCGCACACCTAGAGCCTGTGCTTCACAACAAGAGAAGTCACTACAATTAGAAGCCTGCGCACTGCAACAAAGAGTAGCCCCTGCTTGCTGCAACTAGAGAAAAGCCTGCGTGCAGCAACAAAGACACAATGCAGCCCAAAATAAATTAAATAATTTAAAACAATTGTTTAACAAGGTATAGAATTCTAGGGTTTTTTTGGTTTTATGGTTTTGGACCTTTGAAAATATTATTCCATTGTTTCTGGCCTTTGTTATTAAAGTTGAGAAATCTGCTGTCAGTCTAAAATGTTCCTCTTTTCTTTGGGATTGCTTTTAATATTTTCCCCATATTTCTGGGTTACAGTGTGTCTAAGTGAAGGTTTAATTTAATATTCCTTGCTTAGGATCCATTGTGATTTTTTAACCTGAGGATTCTTTGATCAATGTTGGAAAAATTTTAGCTATTATTTCCTTTGTTGTTCTCCATCTGAAATCCCCACTAGATATATTTGAACCTTTTCCTTCTATCATTCATTTCCCTTAACTTCTCTAATATTTTTCATTTTCCCCATTCTGCTGCATATGGCAATTTTCTTAGCTCCGTCTTCTAGTTTACTGTTTCTCTTTTCGATGTGTCTCTTCTTTTAACCAGTCTTGATTTATTCTTTCAGTAACTATACTGTTCAATTCTAAATGTTTGATTTGCTCAAATCTACCTTTCCTTCAGGGTCTTGTTGTCTCCTGAGTATTTCTTTACCTTTTAAAAAAATCTCTACTTAATATATTGATTTTAGAATATAACTGGATTTCTTTGGACTTCAGCTGTCTAGATTATAAAATGAGGCTTTAGACTAAATGACCTCTAAGTTGACTTCCTGCTCTGCAATTCTAGCATACACCCTGATATTCATTTATTTTTAATGAACATCGTTGGCACACTTTGCATCTTCATTAATGAAGGTGGCATTGGAAAGTGGCAGTGAATAAAGGATAATTATTTTAAAAGCCACCTTCCCCAGACCTCTAGGGCTCCAAGCCAACACCTTCCATTTTCTCATATCCCCTTCCTGTATTAGCACAGAGAGAAACAGGTGGCTAACCAGATGAACACAGGCCAGGAAGAATATCCATCTGGGTTTGGTTTCAGATCAGAGATATTTTTTGGAGGCTTATCAAAGAATCCAATGAAAGGCTTGGGAAAGAAGTAAATACTAAACCTCTCACCTTCTCATAGATTTTTGTTTTGAGCATTGTAGCACTTAACATATAAAATTAGAGTGTTAATGGTTTTTCTACACTCCTAAAACCAACAGAATAGTGCACGGCTGGAAAAAGGATAACTAACGCTTGTATTTCTTTTTATCCAAAGATTCCCACAACTGAGCTAGAAGAATGTAGGAAGGTACTGGAAGTGAACTGTGGGTATGAGTTGGGGGATGGGGCATGGAGGAGGCGATCTTAGTATATTTCTGTAAAGGGCAGATGAGTGATCAGAACAACCATTTTTGAAGCTTGTATACCAGGGTGCTTCACAAACAGCTTTCAAATTCTGCTCCTATGTTGTCGAATGTTCAGTGAGTAGAGGATGCAATGAGATTCAGTCTTTCCAAACCCTGGCCTCTGGTCTATCAAACTGATTCTAAATGCTGTGGCCTGGAACTGTGGGTTTTTAGGCAAATGGCATGGAGCCAATTAAAAGTAATACTTAGCTTGCTTCAAAGAGCACCGGCCCTTCTCCTGCCCACTAGCTAACCACATGCAGTCATGGTGCTTTAATGATTTATTTTCTTTGTTTAGATTTTTAGAATAAACTTGCTTGAGGCATAATTTATATATATTTCACTTTACTGAGGTATAGTTTATATATACCTTGTTTTAAAATTCAACAAGATATAAATTTCCTTCCTTTTCCATACTGTCCTAGAAAATGTTGTGGAACTAAATGTCACTTGTATTCCTCTCCCAACTACTGGTGTTTTAAGGATACCTGCTTGTCTCTTAAGTTGGTTTTTCTGTGTCTTAACTGCAAAATAATTATTCACTCTAAATAAAGATCATTAGCAACTATATGCTTTTTGTAAGCCCTTGAGGCACTATGTGTGAGGCCTGTGTATGAGAATGTATTTATTCTACATATATGTAATTTCTCGCTCTCTCTCCCCGTCATTCCCACTTCCATCCAAATAGCTTTTAGATCTGTCCATATTTACTCTGGAATGTCTCACTCTCATCCTCTTCTTTCTGTCCCTTCTTTGAATACGCTTTCCAGGCCTCCTTTCTTTTTATCTTATTAAAATCATCATTTCTACACATTCTCTGTCTAGATTAATCTTCCTGATGCACGACTTTAATATTGTCTCTCCTTTGCTCAAAAGCCATCCATGGCTCCCTTCTGCCTACTAACTCCAGCACAGTCCTTTTACTCTGCTGGTGAGTGTCTTCTACCATCAGGCCCGATACACCTGATTGCTTCCAGTCCTACCTTGCACCCACCTGTCCCACTGACCCTTCATTCCAGCCACCTCAGTCTCTCCCAAGGAGTTGGTCATTGTTGCCTTTACATTTTGCTTAGAATGTCACTGCTGTCACATTTCCCTAGAGGAAATACTGCCCACCTTTTTTTTTTTTTTTTTTTTTTTTTGCGGTACGCGGGCCTCTCACTGTTGTGGCCTCTCCCGTTGCAGAGCACAGGCTCGAGACACACAGGCTCAGTTGCCGTGGCTCACGGGCCCAGCCGCTGAGCAGCATGTGGGATCTTCCCGGACCGGGACACAAACCCGTGTCCCCTGTATCGGCAGGCGGACTCTCAACCACTGCGCCACCAGGGAAGCCCTTGCCCACCTTTTGATCCTCAAATCAAATACTACCCCCTTTCTTTAGCTTCCCCTCATCACTCCTGTGCAAATTTATGCCTGCAGCTTGTACCCCAAGGTGCCTCACAAACATATGCATAAAAATCTGCCATTTTTAATGCATATGGCACCTTGTACCACGCCTAGAACACATGTGCCTTTTCTCATGGTTATGTTTGTGCCTTATTTTCCATACTGGATTGTAAACTTTTCATCTTATTCACCTCCGTATCCCCCTAAATATCTTGCATACAATAAAATACCAGTAATATTATTTATAGTATGAATAAATATCAGCATCTCAAAGCTCTGTTGGATGAATAAAGACAGGCATTTTAAATATTTTGAAACTTCAAAATAATGATGTACAGTTTAGTTGAAGGATAAGATAGAATAAAAACTGATTATAAATAATATCTAATTCACTGTCTCATACATAGCTCACACATAATTGATTAAATGAATGAATAAACAAATGTTACAAGACACATACAGATGTTAGCCCAACGTTTTTTTTTAATTGAAGTATAGTTGATTTACAATGTTGTGTGATGCTCTGCCATCTTTAACTATCCATCGTGTCCAGAGAAAGGTCCCTCTACACCTTAAACAGTAAAATGAATAAGAAAAACTATAATGTACTAAGGTAAAAATAAAATCTACTGTCTTTTTAACTCAAGTAAAGTATTTTAAAATATAAAATATCTGTTTGCTTAATATTTAAGTAAATTCTACTGAGTCTTTTGGGTTAGATTCTGCATTTGGATCTTAACATACTCATTTTTTCTTAAATGCTATTTGATAAAGACATATAGATTGGGGCCAAATCCTGCCTCTGTCCATTACTGGTATGGGATTCTGGGATCTTTTAAGCTGTAGCCTCCTCACCTGTAAAGTGAGGATTAAAAATAACCACATCACAAGGTATTGAAAAGATTAAATAAGATTACATAGTAAAGTACTTAGCATAGTGTCTGGCATAGAGTATATGTTCAATAAATTATTGCTATTATTTCAAGCTAAATCATAAGCTATTTCAAGAGATAGATTTTTATACTCTAAAGCTGTGCTGTCTGATATGGTAGCCACTAGCCACACGTGGTGATCGAGCCCTTGAAATGTAGTCAGTCTGAATTGGGATGAGGGTAAGTATAAAAATCACACTGGATTTTTAAAAGTCAGTATAAAAAATGCAAAACACCTTATTAATACTTTTTAAACATTGATTACATGTTAAAATGATATTTTAGGTATATTGGGTTAAATAACATATTGCCAAATTAATCTCACCTGTTTCTTTTTACTTTTTAAAATGCAGGTACTAGAAAATTTTAAATTATATATGTGTCTTGCATTATATTTCTGTTGGGCAGTGCTGACCTGAAGTCTCTGGTCAAGGACAGAATTAGGTATATAGGTGCTCAACTAATATTTGATTGGTTGATTTACATGGCTAAATCTCTTCATTTCATCACACCGGCACAGTTAAAAGCTTAAAGGACTATTTTTTTAAAAACTGCACACAAATCTAGATTTACAGAGTGGAGTTATTAATAGAGAATCTCATATACTGTATTCACTCAGCAAGTTTTTGGTAATTTCTCCCTGTAAGTCTTTAAGGACTGATGCAAACCTCTTCAAACAGAGCTTCTGTGAAATTTGTGCAATTAAGAATGGGGATGACCTTTTATTTGTCAATTATACCTCAATAAAACTGAAAAAAAAACCCCAAAAGAACGAAGATGACTTTTCAGGGACTAAGAAACCTGGCTGCTGAAATTAACCTTGGCAAATGACAATGAATCAACTATGTTGATCGGCAGGTCAACTATGTTGTCAAATCTAACGGGCAAATCGGATCACTGATGCTCTCTGGTTCCTGGCTTTTCCTGCTCTTTGTAGCATATCTAATCCAAAAGATTACAGGAAGCAAAAGATGGGGCAGAGGCTATGGGGCTCTCCTGTCTTTACCAGACACGCTGGCTAACTCCAGGGACCATTTGGTCTTCTTCCATAATGTTCCTTAAGCATGAAGTAAACGCCTCTGATGGCTTTCAACACTGGCAGAACCTGAGCCAAACAATACTCTATGAATACTCCTTTAGCCAATTTGCAGCAAAGACGGTCTCACTCAAAGAAGTGTGTGGACTGGTTCCATTGTAAGCTTTGGGTGGGAGTGGGAAGGGGGCTTGAATTTGGCTGTTTGAATTGTTCCAGAATGTGCTGGTGTGCTTCCCTCCTTTCTCCCCAACATCTCTTGACCCCTCTCCAAACACTAATTACCACCAACACCACCACTATCACCACCACCAATGGTTAACATTTATTTAGTGCTTACTATATGCCAGACATTTTTCTCAATATTTTCCATCTGCTATGACTTCACTGAATATTCAAACCATTCTTTGAGCTGGATGCTACTTCTGTTCTAATTTTGAAGGTGAGAAAACCGAGGTACAGAGTGGTTAAGAGGGCTTCCACAGTCACACAGCTAGTAAGTAGAGCAGTCAGAAAAAGAAATGGGTCTGCTTGTCTTGGTGCTGTTGACCCTAGCTACAGCATCGGGAGAAGCTTCTGATTGGTCCATATCACAGAAGAAAACAGATCTGCTTGGTCAGGGAAAGCCTGGACCTGTAGGTTATTCCTTAAGCTGCTCTGAAACCTAGAGGTGTAGTTTTTGACCTTCAAAATTTTGTGGTCTTTGAGTTTAATGTCAAAAAGCTATAATGGATTATGGCACTTTCCTGAGTGCCTAAAGCTAGGGTTTTGTGTGTTCCAGATATTCCTTTTATTTTTACCTTTATTTATTTATTTTTAAAATTGAAGTATAATTGACTTACAATATTATATTAGTTCAGGTGTACCACACAGTGATCTGATCATTTTATACATTACAAAATGATCCCCAGGATAAGTCTAGTTACCATCTGTCACCATACAAAGTTATTACAGTATTATTGACTATATTCCCTGTGCTGTTAATACTAGTTATTAATCACAGGTGTTGTTTGAAAAGTTCTGCAACTTATAATATTGTTCATTGGTTTGAACAAAGATATATATCATTTGGTAAGTATAAATAATATTTATTATGGGTTTGTTCTGTGCCTTTGGGACTTTTTGGTCCTTGAGGACATGGAAAACTGTAAGTATTACATACACTTTGCAATCTGTTTTTCACCAGCTCCCTGCATACTTTTGCTCTACAAGGAGCGAGACTGGTTTAGGTCTAGGGTGGAGTGAAAAGGGATGCAGAGGAAAAGCAAGAATGTAAGCAGATATGGAAACCATAGATGCCGTGCTTCATCAGGTGACACCTGCTTCTTCATTCTGGTAGAGGAGGGCGTTGGCTCCACCAGACTCTATGACATACATACGAATGCCCCTAACTTTTTTCTTTTAGCAACCTGATTGATTGTCCTTTCTGAGCAGTTTGGAGGAGCAGGGAATAACGAAGGAAACACTTTCTCTGCTCAAAGATCTCACGCCCTAATGAAAGGGAGAAATACCAATTAAATATCTGAGTGTCACCAACAAGGACCTACTGTATAGCACAGGGAACTCTGCTCAGTACTCTGTAATAAGCTAAATGGGAAAAGAATTTGAAAAAGAATAGAAACATGTGTATGTATAACTGAATCACTTTGCTGTATACCTGAAACTAACACAACATTGTTAATCAACTATACTCCAATATAAAATAAAAATTTAAAATAAATCTGAATGTCCTTCACAGATGAAGATAAAGACATTAAGGGAAATCAAGTCTTTATCCAGAACCATGTGCTGAACTCCACAATTCTAAAAGGAATTGTTGGGAATTCCCTGGCCGTCCAGTGGTTAGGACTCTGTGATTTCACTGCCGGGGGGCCCGGGTTCAATCCCTGATCGGGGAACTAAGATCCTACAAGCCCCATGGCACGGCGGAAAAAAAAAAAAAAAGGAATTGTCTTTACAGTTTCCAAATTTGCCACAGGTTCATGGAATGTTACAGATTTTCTAATTTCCTCATCTTTTATATGAGAAAACTAAAGCCCACAGAAAAGTGTGTTAGAGTCAAAGGTTTAGTTTTTATATTTCTACTCCTTTGGACTTTCCATTGGAAATAATTTGATTTCTTGTTTGAACTAAGCTTCCAGGTTCTTTTAGTGTTAATTTCAAGTTGTTTTCAGAGAAGAGAATATTGTCAGCATTACCTTCAATATAGTCACAAAATGACAGTATGATCAAGTGATAAAGGTATTCTCAAGTTAATGAGTAATTACCTCTTACTACATAGTTGCAAACAGAATCTTCATCTAGAATTCCTTTCTTTCTTTTTTCTTTTTTTTTGCCTGTTTATATATATATATATAAAGCAAGCAGGCAGATGACAGCCTTTTTCCTTTGACTAAGGATTGATGTATCTGCCCGCTAGGATGACACAAAAAAAATGCTAACTATAAACTGTATAATAACTAAATATATATATATATATATACACATACGAATAGAAGGCATATATATATTGATATTGTTTAGGCAGCTTATCAGGGCACAATGAGTCCTGGAGACCCTCAAACATAATTTAATAATTAGTTGGTCTAAATTTCAAATATAGAATTACCAGGTGTCTAGTCCTGTTCAGTAAAATTAAAAATACATGCAGGGGGGCTTCCCTGGTGGTGCAGTGGTTGAGAGTCCGCCTGCCGATGCAGGGGACACGGGTTCGTGCCCCGGTCCGGGAAGATCCCATGTGCCGTGGAGCGGCTGGGCCCGTGAGCCATGGCCACAGAGCCTGTGCGTCCGGAGCCTGTGCTCTGCAATGGGAGAGGCCACAACAGTGAGAGGCCCATGTACCGCATAAAAAAAAAAAAAAAAAAAAAAAAAATACATGCAGGGGGCTTCCCTGGTGGCGCAGTGGTTGAGAGTCCGCCTGCCGATACAGGGGACGTGGGTTCGTGCCCCGGTCCGGGAAGATCCCACATGCCGCGGAGCGGCTGGGCCCGTGAGCCAAGGCCTCTGAGCCTGCGCGTCCGGAGCCTGTGCTCCGCAATGGGAGAGGCCGCAACAGTGTGAGGCCCGCATACTGTACCGCAAAAAAAAAGAAAAAAATCGCAATATGCAATTGGTCTTTTAATTATTTATCATTTCAGATTTGCTATATTTTAATTACTAATCGATACTTAAGAGTGGCTTGAAACACCTTTTTTGTTTCTCCTTGTGTTTAAATATCTTTCAATAAACTAAGTTTTTCAAAAAGAACTTGTGATCTTCTCATAAGGCGAGAAAACCTTTAACTTACCCGTTGGCAAGTAGGATGGTGTAGTAATTACGTCCAGAATTTCGTTTTTTATGGGGTACTTCAAGCCACGGTATTCAGATGGCAAACGGGTCTCACTGAACTAAAGAACCTCTCCCAAAGATGCTGTGATTCTATTTTCCACCCACTTTTTCCCCCTGGATGCCACTAGAAGTTGGTGGTTTGAAAAACATACCTGATTTGAATATATTTTTAAAACGATTTTCCTTTATGTTTTTATTTCCCTGCGTTCTAAACCTCCATGCTCTGACGTCTAGTCTACTTTCAGCCCAATCTCCGGGCTGAGTTTCTTTACTCTGCAGCAGGTCGGGAAACCACAACTTGAAAAAAAAAAATCCTTATAAAGCATCCGGAAATAAGGGGGACGACTACGACTCCCAGAATGCAGTGCTCCCAGGTCTCGCCGACCCTCCGGCTGCCCAATGAACGGGCTCCGCTAGCATCCTCTCGTCCTATTGGTCAGCTTTCCAGTCAGTAAGGGCGGAGCGGAGAGGGCCCCGGATGGCACATTTCCCGCCACAGCGAGGCGCCGCGCGGAAAACTCGGAGAAGAAGCAGCTCTCGATTGGATACTCTCTATTCTCGCGTAAGAGGATTCAGCCAATCAGAATGTAAATACCCTACAAGCTACCCCGCCCCTTCCTTAAGGTTACTTTTGTTGGCGGGAAAAGTTGGGAAGTTTTAGCGCCGAGGCAGGATCAGCCAGGGGCCCTCAGCACGGCCCCGGTGGCAGAAGTTTCCGTGCGGCGAGCATGGCGGGGACCGTGGTGCTGGACGATGTGGAGCTGAGAGAGGCGCAGAGAGACTACCTGGACTTCCTGGACGACGAGGTGAGAGAGGCGCCGGGTCGCGAGACTAGGGCGCTGGGAGCCTCAGGGCCGCGCATGGGCCGAGGGAGGTCGGGGGCCTCCAGGCTGCGGATGCGGGGCAGCGGCTCGGGACCTTCCGCCCTGATCTCGTAGCTTTCCTAGAGGCGGAGTCAGTGGTTAAAAGCGGTCCTGTGACTTTTTCCCAGGTACAAATGGTGGCCGTTCTTGCGAAAGGCAACAGGTTTCCTCCAAGTGCAAACCAGCTGCAAAGACCACGTTGATCACTCCCTGCTCTCCTAATTTGAGGGGAGGGTGAGGGGAAGGACGGCAGGAAAACGGTAGTGACCCGCCGCATTTTAGGGCCCCTAGGTTTTAGTGACCGACTTCCTAACCGGAGATTTGGCCGCAATCTTTTTCCATATCTAGTGGGTTGCGGAGGAAGAGTATTGGTATGCAGATAAAGGGGGTTTTACATGCAATTTAAGACTGACAGCCATGGAACGTTGGTAAAAACATCTTGAAGTGTTGACAGTGCTGTTTGTAAATGTAGCTAAGGCTCCCTACTCCTAGGTCCGGATGTAGGAACTCTTTTTATATTATACAGATGATAGGGAAATGAAATATTTTCATTCCATACAAAATTCTGCAAGGAAAAGTCACTTTGATATGCATATTAAAAGTCCATTTAATTTACACGTTGACAAAGTTTTTATTTGTTGTCCTCGTAGACTTAGGAGCTCGTTTTAATTCCCCATTAAAGGTTGAGAAATGACTGCACACAGAAGAGCTGTTGGTGATAATAGGAATAATATGGACCTTGAGGAAGTCATTATAATTCATACATTGGCCTCTTAGGGCATATTTGGAATCCGAGGCTAGTGAGTGAAAACGTGGGAGAAATTGGGGTTCAGATGTGCCGCAGAGATGGATATATTTTTCTTGCTGTGAGAGCTGCCTCTGTTTAAAAACATCTGATTTTTGAATTTGTGGCTGCTGTGGCATGCGGTGGCTATTTTGCAGGAAGACCAGGGAATTTATCAAAGCAAAGTTCGGGAGCTGATCAGTGACAACCAGTACCGGTTGATTGTCAACGTGAATGACCTGCGTAGGAAAAACGAGAAAAGGGCTAACCGGTGAGTGGTTGGGGGTCTCCAAGGGCACATCCTGGCCCTGAGTGAGAATGGCTCCCCTCTCTTCCCTGGATTGGAGCAGGCTTCACAGGAGAGGACCTGGATGAAATGTTTTTGACCCTGAAGCCCTTAGTGTCTCACCAGCTCCTATGTTTTTTACCTCTCTTCCCAAAGTAGGTGGTGGACATTTTCTTCTCAAGAGCTCCTTGTTCCATGTTTAACTGAGTATCATTTCTCCATCATTGAATTAAAAGTTGGCCCTCAGTTCTGATGTATTGTACTGGGCCTTGTAGGATGGCAGGAGAAAGTAGAAGCTAGATTTTGCCGTCAAAGCTTTGATGATCTAAGAATGTCCACTTCTGTTTTGTGGGTCATTTTTTGAGTTCTGCCCTGTCTGCCTAATGATTCTTTCTATTGCCCGTCTGCAGCCTCCTGAGCAATGCCTTTGAGGAGCTGGTTGCCTTCCAGCGGGCATTGAAGGATTTTGTGGCCTCCATTGATGCTACATATGCCAAGCAGTATGAGGAGTTCTATATAGGCTTGGAGGGCAGCTTTGGCTCCAAGCATGTCTCTCCCCGGACTCTTACCTCCTGCTTCCTTAGCTGTGTCGTCTGTGTGGAGGGCATTGTCACTAAATGTGAGTGGGCTAAAGTGGGGGACTAACGGAATGGAGGTGGCATAGGCTTGGGGGGCTGGAAGGCAGGAGAGGTGGAGTAGAGTTGGGGAGCTAATGGCTTCAGAAAGGTGGAGCACTGAAATTACAGGGTGAAACTTGGAGGAGCTCAAGTATTGCACAGTAACTAGGGGGACTTTGAGTGACCACCTGTGCCAGCAGAATGATGAAGTTGGCTGAGCGTGGAGGAGCCGTGGCTCTTGGCAGTCTCCTCATTCTGACCGTGAACTCCTACTACTTCTCAGTCAGGATCAGCTGTACTTGAAGTTTTACTTGGATTATGGTGTTGTTCTAGGTATAAAGGTGAATTAATGACAAGTAGTATTGAAATTGCTCAACTAGTTGGAAAAACACAGTATTTGGAGTCATCGTGGGCTTGCCGGGGGTACATCCTTCTCACTGTCTAGTTGGGTGACTTTCCATTCCTATAGGCTCTCTAGTTCGTCCCAAAGTCGTCCGCAGTGTTCACTACTGTCCTGCTACCAAGAAGACCATAGAGCGACATTATTCTGATCTCACCACCCTGGTGGCCTTTCCGTCCAGCTCTGTCTATCCTACCAAGGTGAGGAGAATGAATTGATTGGACCTCTTTAGAGGTTGGGCTCAAAGATGTCTGTTTTAATGCAAGTAATTGGGTAATATCTGAAGTCTTTCTTCTAGATGTGAATAGGACGAAAAGTAAGGGTTAATTTGAAGGAAAGATTGATTGCTAGTCAGAGTTTAATATGGAAAGTCCACAATTCTTTTTTTTAAAGAAAAAATATTCTCTTTAGAAAACTTGGAAAATTATGGAAGAATTGAAAGAAGGAACAAAAGTCATCTAACGTACGTTGATCTTTTAGCAAAGTTATAGTATCATATGATTTTGTAATCTACTTAGAGTAATATGGAAAAATACTTATGCAGTAATGTTACTCTGAAATCTCTGCAAATATTTTACTGTGGATTTGAGAGAAGGTTGACATGGAGAATGGCTTTAGTCTTGGTGTTCAGGTTGGTCTGCATTGAGGATGGTGCGAAGTCTTCTTACTTAGAGACACGAGAAGATGACTAATACTGATTACTTGATGTCTGAACACATTTTATCTCTGCCTGTCCCTGCCATCAAATTTTAATTGAGAGCGACTGTATCCAAAGGATTGTCGGGCACTGAGGAGGACACAGATGTAAAGAAGACCCAGTCCTTGCCTACAGTTTTATCAACTGGTGGAGGAATCGTAACATATAAACAAGACTGAGTTTCTTAGAACTGTAACTGAGTCGTACTTGAGAACCGTTTAGTCTATATCTCAGGTGAAATGTGAAGCTCAGCGAGCCTCCAGTTAGAACTACTTATGTTCCAGTTAGTGATAGCCCTGAGGACAGGAGCCTGTCTTTTTACTCTCAGGCCAGTTGCATTTCCTCAGTCACCCGGCTCTCTTGTTCATTAAGATCTCTACTTTCTAGAATTTATTCTCCAGGAATTACTCAGCGGTACTCTGCTGATTGCTGTGGCCAAGCTTCTTTGCTCAGGACCTGAAATACACCAGACCAGGTCTCCTGGAGGTTGTCTAGTGTGGTTCTTAAGAGCATGGGCTTTGGTGGACTGTGGAGAACTTCTTTATCCTCTCCCAGCCTCAGTTTCCTTATTTGTAGAATGTGGAAAATACCAGCTTTGGGGACTGAGTTGTGATGATTACATGAGATAATTTCGTGAAGTTACAGCACAGTGCCTTGCACATAGTAGGCACTCCACAAGTGATAGCCGCTGTGTTTCTAGAAAATTCAAATGGCAAGGAAGTAAAACTTTGAAATGTTTTTATTGAAGTTTAATATACAGAAAAGCTTACATGAGTGTACAGCTCAGTGAAATTTTACAAGCTCACTATAAAGTCAGCATCCAAACCAGGAAACGGCACCTTACTAGTGCTCAGAAGTCCCTCTGGAAGCCACACTGCTCTCGAGATCCTGACATCTAGCAGCTTCGAGTACTTTTCCCTGTTTTTATATTTTATCTAAATGCTCATCTGTGTTGGGCTTCTTTTGTTCAACATATGTTTTTGAGTTTCATCCATGTGTATAGGTGTACTCCATATATTTTCACTGCTGTGTAGTATTCACTCGTGTGGCTATACCACACTTATTTAACCATTCTGTTGATGGCATTAGGATATTTTCTAGATTTTAGCTATTTGGAATAGTGCTGCTGTGAACATTGTAGCATGTGGCTTTGGGTGAATGTTTGTGTTGGGTATTACCTAGGAGTAGAAATACCGAGTCATAGCATAGGGGAAGTAAGGGTCTCAGTATAGATGTTAATACAGCCATGGTCCCTTCTGGCTGTAGATCACCCCTTCCATTAGATGGTTTGTAACTAGAACAGACAGGAATGGAAAAAACTGGAGAAGATATTTGGCGTTTATTGTTCCTGGATACTAATCTCGTGCGGTTTATCTACAAATTATATTTGTTTCCTACAACAAACGAGTGTGGCATTCTAAGACATGGTCGAGATGACTGCCTCTCTGTGTGACTTTTCCAGGATGAGGAAAACAATCCTCTTGAGACAGAATACGGCCTTTCTGTCTACAAAGACCACCAGATCATCACCATCCAGGAGATGCCAGAGAAGGCCCCCGCTGGCCAGCTTCCCCGCTCCGTGGACGTCATACTGGATGATGACTTGGTGGACAGAGTGAAGCCCGGTGACCGGGTTCAGGTGGTGGGAACCTACCGCTGCCTTCCTGGAAAGAAGGGAGGCTACACCTCAGGGACCTTCAGGTAGATGGTTCGTCCTGAGGTGTTTGGAATGCTGCTGGCAGAGTACATTCTGGTAGCAATCTTTCTCCAGTTTGCCATCTTCCCCAGAGTTACATTGGACTGGTGAAACACTCTACCTGCCTGGGAGATAAAACTCGCCATACTGTCTTATGCTAGAAGTGGGAGTTGCTGGTCACATATTAGAGCCTCCTGGCTTACCTGGGGGTTTCTTGCATGTTCCCACCTCCCTCCCATACACTGTCCCAAGCTCTGTGGGTCAGCAGGAGGTAAATTCCCAGGGTGAGGCACCATCAACATATTTGTGTCATAGATGAAGAGAATCAGTGGTTGAATTCGGAACAGCTTTGCTTCTCTGTTTTTTCTTTTCTTTATTTTTTTCTGATTTGCTGTTCTAGGTTAGGAGCCTAAGAAGGCTTTGGTGTTAGGAATTGAAAATAGCCTCTTACTGTCCTCTCTGTCCCAGGACTGTCCTGATTGCCTGTAACGTGAAGCAGATGAGCAAGGACGTTCAGCCTTCCTTCTCTGCTGAGGACATAGCCAAGATCAAGAAGTTCAGTAAAACCCGTTCCAAGGTGTGGCGTCCTTTGAGGATTTGAGGGTGGGGATGGATTTGTTAGGGTCGTATTTGGGCATGGCCATCTTTGTACTGCATCAGGAGGAAGGTCAAGGCTTTTTCTCTGAAGTATTTGGTGCCAGCTTCTAGTTTTGAGTCAGTAAGCAAAAGGGTGTTTTTGCTGTTTTTCTTTAATATTTCTGTTGTGCTACCTGCTAAGTGAACCTAATACAAATATTAGGAGTTAGAATGTTAGTGTACCAAGGAGTCTATACGGAATACACCAGTGATACATTGTTACTTAAAGATAAAATATGTTTTTTTGTTTGTTTTTTTGTGGTACGTGGGCCTCTCACTGTTGTGGCCTCTCCCGTTGCGGAGCACAGGCTCCGGACACGCAGGCTCAGCGGCCATGGCTCACGGGCCCAGCCACTCTGCGGCATGTGGGATCTTCCCGGACCAGGGCACGAACCCGTGTCCCCTGCATCGGCAGGCGGGCTCTCAACCACTGCGCCACCAGGGAAGCCCTTACAATATGTTATTTTTGGTTTAGTTCTCTAATTTATTTTTCTTTAAAAAATTTCTCCTTTCAAAGACAGAATGTTCACATTCAGAATTGAACAAAATCTATGCATGTGTGACAGAGGTTACTGCTGAAGCACAATACATAGTCTTATTAAAACTAAAATGTTTTGAGCCTGGAAGCACTTTTTTTCCTAAAGATTAAAGCTCTGAGCAGGTTTTGGAATCCAGGCTTCCTCTGTGTCTGTTCTGATAATGCTCTGATCGGTGTGAAAATCTTAGAGAAGAAGCTTTTACAGTTAAGAACAGTGTATTTCTTCAACCACCTTCTGTGGGCTGAAGTGAGTTCATCCAACCCCATGGAGGCTCCTTAGGCTTTTCACTCCGTGGTTGTTCTTCCTCCAGGATATCTTTGACCAGCTGGCCAGGTCGCTGGCCCCCAGCATCCATGGGCATGACTATGTCAAAAAGGCAATCCTCTGCTTGCTCTTGGGAGGAGTGGAACGAGACCTAGAGAATGGCAGCCACATCCGTGGGGACATCAATATCCTTCTAATAGGTACGGTGTTGGGGATTTTAGTCTCCTGGTCTCCCCCTGTGGGGTGTGGTTGCAGGAATCTATCATCTGTCAAATTGTGTGTCTGTAGCTGGCTGTGTTTCAGTCCCATCAAAGGGCAAAAGTCTAAAATGAATTTTTAAAATTATTTTTATTATTTCTGGGGTTCCTGATTTATAATGTCTAAAATCTATTCTTCTGTGAATGGTAAAGGGAAAGGGAAAGAAATAATATTAACAACCTGTTACTATACATTTCTGTTGTGTCAAGAGCTGTGCTAGAAAAGCAGCACTTGCTGGGGGGCAGGGGAGTTTCCAAGAGTCACTACTGCCCCGTCCCATTACAGGAGACCCATCGGTCGCCAAGTCCCAGCTTCTGCGGTACGTACTGTGTACCGCACCTCGGGCCATCCCCACCACTGGCCGGGGCTCGTCTGGAGTGGGTCTCACGGCCGCTGTCACCACAGACCAGGAAACAGGTATGGGTGGAAGGGTCCTTGGCAGAGGTCCAGCAGTGAGATGAGCATAGATGGTTTGAGCTTGCTCCAGGCGCTGGCCTGTATTGGGAAGATACACTTGAGAGGTTAGTGTGGGCCAGATTGGAGAGGACCAAGTATCTGGCAACAATGGGTGAATTACTGAAATGTTTGGGTGGCCCTCTAGTGACAAGAATGTCTCCTGGAAGGCTGTTGGAAAGAGCTGTGAAGGAGCAACTTTTGACATTTGAAGGGAAATAAAAAAGAAGATTGTGCTGCTTTATACGTTAGAGGAAGGGATTTGAAGACCAGTGAAAAGAGAACAGAGATCTAGTTGGGAAATGGCTTGAAGATGAGGATAAAGAGAGGAAATCTGTGAAGGAAGTGTGGTGGAGGCTAGCTGCTTAGATATCAAAGTGTGACAAGGAATACTGTTCAGATACGAGCTTCCTCAGGGTTTCCTCTGAGTCTAGGTGCTGACACCTCTTAACTACACTCTCGTTCTCATGTATGGCAGTGCGAGGTGCTTAGGAAGGAGACTGACATCTAGTCCCGTCCCCTACAACCTGGATGGTAGTGTGTGTTTTTCCCTCCCCACCTCCCAGGGGAGCGGCGTCTGGAGGCGGGGGCCATGGTCCTGGCTGACCGAGGCGTGGTTTGCATCGATGAGTTTGACAAGATGTCTGACATGGACCGCACGGCCATCCACGAGGTGATGGAGCAGGGCCGAGTCACCATCGCCAAGGCCGGCATCCACGCTCGGCTCAACGCCCGCTGCAGTGTTCTGGCAGCCGCCAACCCCGTCTACGGCAGGGTGAGTGGGATCAGGCACTCAACTGTTGTCCTCACCTTCATTTGGTTTTGCTGAGTGACTGGGCTGCAAAGTTTATTGGTGACCTGGGGAGCAATAAGCCACAAACCAAAGTAAGCTTGTCATCCTGTTACTGTCCTTGGTTTAGGGCAGTGGTTCCTCACCCATTCATCCATGTCAGAATCCCCTGGAAAGTTATTTATTTAAAATAAGTTTTTAAAAATACAAAGAAGAAAACAAAAGTGACCTGCAGCCTCACAACCCAGGTAACCTACATTGACACTGAAATAAAAGTACTGCATGCAGATGGTCGGAGGATTTATGAACAGAGCAGAGAGATATAATAAGGAAATTAATAGCCTGCCTTCTCTCTCCTGTTCCTTTCCCAAGAGATGACCACTGACAGCTCTTGAGTGTTTCAGGAAACAAAAACTTCAGCATGAAAAGAAAAACCAAACTTTAGCATGTGCCAGTAAATACACTATCTCCTTGTTAAGAATTAATCTATTTATCTTTGTTTTTTAGTATGACTATGATGTGCTTAGGTGTAATCTTTTATATTTATCCAGCTTCGGGTTTGCTGAGTTTAGGGGTTTTGTTTTTGTTTTCTTTTAAGCAGCTGTCTAGTATTCCATTGTATGGACTTATAATAATTTGTTTAACCAGTCTCCAAATAATGGGCATTTGGTGTTTTCCCTTTCCCCTCTGCTATTATGAATGAAACTGTAGTGAACATCCCTTTACGTGCATTTTGTTAAGCATTTGGGAATGAATACTTAGCAGTGGAATCACTGGATTAGCAGTTACATGCATTTTTATGGTAGAGATTGCCAAATTGCCCCTTTTAAAGATTGTACCATTATAATACTATTAACTAATACTTACAGATGCTTTATATTTATTAACTCCTTTCACTCTCACAATAACCTTGTGAGGTAGGTATTATCCTCATTTTACAGATGAGAAAATGAAGGCATAAAAGGTTAAGTAACTCGCTCAAGAGTCACAAGCTAGAAAATGGCAGAGAGGATTCGAACCCAGAGCCCATGCTGTGCTCTGACAATTTATGATCCCGCAGTGAACGAGAATACCTGTTTTGCTGGCATTTTTTAAACATACGGGTGCCTAGTCGCCAGCCCAGAGTTTCTGAATCCAAATCTCTGGGTTGGGGCTCTTGGTAGCTGTGGTTTAGAAAGGCTCCGTAGGTTAGTTCTAATGCATAGTGTGGGTTGAGAACCATACAGTTTTAGATTAATGGTAACACGTGTTACGTCATTCTGAAGAATTTCTCTGGGGAACGTAGGGAGAAGATGGCAGGTCCTGGAATGTGAACGTGGCCAGAATCGTTAATGTTACCTACGAGGTTGTCAGGCCTCTGACTGACGCGGGGAGGCGTCAGCTCGTAGGCCCGGGAGTTGAAAGATAAGAGTATAGGCGTTCTTGAGTCCCAGGAAAACCTCCCTTGATCCTTAAGACATTATGGTTTATAGATTATCATGCGTTTTTGTTGAGACTTTACCCAGTACCTTCTGAGTAAGGAAGCCAGAGGCTGCAGGTGTTTCTGGCTTAGCCAGCTTGTCATGTCTTCATAATAGGTAGGGAAGAGGGACTCATCTTCCAGAGCTAGTCCTGCCTCGGATTGAGGAGCAGAGTGAAGCTTGGGGAGGAGAAGGCTGGTTTTGAGACCCACAGTCAGCTTGCTAGAGGCACCGGAGTGAGGAGGTGGGGCTCTGTTTATCTGGAAGGAAGGGCGTGGGGCTCTGAGCTTGCTCAGGTCAGCTGAGCGTCAGAGGAGGGCTACACATAGAGGAAATGAATTCAGTTTCTTAGTAGCTTGGAAATGCTTTACATCTTCACTGCTTATTCGCTTTGCGTTTGAAGGTCTGGTCTTCTGTTCTCACTCACCTAACCGATCCGGCCTCCTTGTTCTTTCTTCCCATTGATGTTGTCTCCACTCTCCTTTTTTCTCGTGTTCCCCACCCAGTACGATCAGTACAAGACCCCCATGGAGAACATCGGGCTGCAGGACTCACTGCTGTCCCGATTCGACCTCCTCTTCATCATGCTGGATCAGATGGATCCTGAGCAGGATCGGGAGATCTCAGACCACGTCCTCAGAATGCACCGCTACCGGGCACCCGGCGAGCAGGATGGTGACGGTGAGGACGGGGGAAGGGGAAGCCTGACTGAGGGGAGGGCACCTAGACACAGGCCGCGCTCTCAGACCCAGCCTGGCGTTGGTGGGCGTGGTAGCGTCTGGGGTGATGTGGAAGGTGCCCTCGCCTCCCTGGTTCCTACGGTGTGTCTCTTGTCCATTTCAGGGTCTGGGAACACCTTTGAGCCTCTTCTGTGGGCCAGGTGGTTCTGCCTCCTTATTTGTGGGGCTCACGTGTCTGCTTCCTTCTGGGTCCTTGCTTCGAGAGTCTTGTATCTCTTCAGAAGAAGCGATTTCCCCTGGGTTCAGCTCTTTCTTATTCTTTCTCCTGACTTGGTTTTCCAGCTATGCCTCTAGGGAGTGCCGTGGATATCCTGGCCACGGAGGATCCCAACTTTAGCCAGGAAGACCAGCAGGACACCCAGATCTACGAGAAGCATGATAGCCTTCTGCATGGGGCCAAGAAAAAGAAGTGAGCATTCTTCCCACCTCTTCCTGGAGGGAACCTGAGATTTGTGTAGAACATGTTTATATGTGCTGCCCAGGCCAAGGTCATGCTTGGGGTCGTTATCATGGGGGCCTGTTTTCTCTTCTGGATCCACAGATGCACCCTTTTTCATGGCCACTTGCCGTGTGAATGTTCGTGGGTGATCAAGCTTAGGTTCTGGTCTTTTCCTAAAATGGAAGGCTTTGACGCCCACCTAACTGATGGTGGGTGTGTCATGTTACCCGTGTACGTGAAGTGTTGCACAAGTCTCGTGGCCATTCGTGGTGAGCTTCTGTTGAAGGGGCAGTAGATCACAAGCACTGGAAAGGTTGCAAGTGGATTTGGATAAAGGAGACTTGTGCTCAGTGCCTGACATGTGAGATCCCATTCCTCTATTTTTGGCCTTGGTGCAGTCGGAAGCATAGTGTAATCTTCAAACCTATTGGTTTAAGAATGTGGAATTTGGAGTCAGAAAATGAAATTTGAGTCCACTTAAGATTCTCTGAGCCATAGTTTTCCCACTGATAAAATAGGACAGATAACACCTACACTTCGTACCTAAACTACCTACTTCACAAGTAATACCTAAGTAACACCATAGAATTAAATAAAAGTATGTGAGAGGGTCTTGTACATGTTGTGTATGAATGGGGTTTGTGACACTGGGTTCCAGGCTGTATCTCTGCTCTGTCACGTGACCTTGACTTCCCTGAGGAGGGGCAAGGCTACGACCCCAGGCAGGTGCTGGGCTGTGGCAAGGGAGTGAAATTTGCCGTGTGCGGGTCCAGGGAGAAGATGGTGAGTGCAGCTTTCATGAGGAAATACATCCACGTGGCCAAAATCATCAAGCCCATCCTGACGCAGGAGTCGGCCGCCTACATCGCAGAGGAGTACTCATGCCTGCGCAGCCAGGACAGCATGGGCTTGGACACCGCCAGGGTGAGCCTGCCTGTGGGATGGTGACCGGATCCCCTCAGGGTGAGGCTGGGGAGGGAGTCCCCGCTCCCTGGGAGCACTGGAAGCATTTTAACTGAGTGATTCCTTACCTTTTTCTTTCTGGCCTGAAGGGCTTCCTGTTACGCTACTGTAATCATTTCCTTTTACAAAGGAAAATGCAATGTGAACCCCAGAGCTAACGTGTTTCTCATGAGTTCAGATGACATTGGCTTCTAGAAGCTGTGATTTATTCAGCAAACGTGGGACTTCCCTGGTGGTCCAGTGGTTAAGACTCCGCGCTTCCACTGCAGGGGGCACGGGTTCGATCCCTGGTTGGGGAACTAAGATCCCGCGAGCCGTGCGGCATGGCCAAAAAAAGAAAAAAGCATTCAGCAAACGTGAGCGACTTCTAGGAACTGAATGAGTCTCTGTTCTTACGTGCAGTCCCCCAAGAGCTCAGTCCTGGGCCCGGGAGGCAGAAAGTAGATGAAAAGGTCATATATACCTATAATTATATACCACAGTGTAGTACCCAAAGGGGAATGAATGTGAAAGACAGTTGGAGTGTAGATGCAGAAGCTGTTAATTTTTCCTTTAGACTTTCCAGAAGGGATATGAATGTCAGGGAAGGATTCCCAAAGGGTATGATATTTGGGCTGGACTTCGAAAAAAAATTAGGAGTTGCGTAGCCATGACGATCATCCAAGGCTATTTCTAGAAACCTAATACACCTGCCCGTGAATTTATCGAAGTCTTTGGGGCAGTGTAGTTTATATAGGTAGGATTTCACAGCAGAAAGACCCAGGTCCCAAACCATCATGATGTGATAGAGGCATAGAGTCTTGGATTCAGACATGACCCCAGATCATCTATTCCAGACTTACACCCAGACAAGCATTCCATCTTCTGGAATTCCTGCTGGGACTTCCTTGACACCTCCAGTGACAGCATGCCTGCATTGAAATCACTGCATTGAATCACTGCATTGAATCACTGCATTGAAATGTTAGAATATTCTTCTATTTATTGAGCTTAAACCTGCTTCTCCATGACTTCTACCCCTGGGCCTTAATTTTGTTTTCTGGAGACTGTGTATGACTTATTTTCTTCAGATTAAACAGCCCCCTGTCTTTTTAACTGTTTTTCCTGTCACATGAACATGTTCCAGTGTGTCAAAGGCCCTCTCACTGAATACAATACACTATCTTGGTTGTGGTCTTAGTGGGATTGGTAAATCTCTCAGTTTGGGCTCTGTAGTTTTGCTCGTGTAGGATTTCATCAGCTTTAGGGTTATTCAAGAATTGGAGTTTACGATGGAATGTATAAGCTACATACTCTGGTAGCTTTCTAAATCATTAAAAAAATTGGTGAATTTATTTAAATATGAATGTATTTGTTTTTGAATGTCAGATTGGTTGTAAGTGATCATTTAGAAGGCTAGAAAGCAGAAGTGACCAGATACATCCCTGAAGCATCATAGGATGGGGGACGGGAGGTGTGGTGGAAAGACCAGCCCTGGGCTCTGACCCCAGGGCTTCAGTAATGTTTGCAACTTGTGCACATCCTTTCGCCTCCCAGGTCGCAGTTTTTCAACCCATAAAATGGGAAGGTTGGATAATGTCAGGGCTGCTTACCTAGGAGGGCACATCAGAATCATCTGAAACTTTTCTTGTTTTGGCTGCACTGCACGGCTTGTGGGATCTTAGTTCCCTGACCAGAGATTGAATCCGTGCCCTAGGCAGTGGAAGTGTGGAGTCCTAACCACTGGACCAACAGGGAATGAATTCTTAAACCAGACATTCTGATCCATTAGACCAGGGATGCCTTTCAGACAATAGCATTTTAAAAAGATGAACCCTCCACCACCCCCACCCCCCCGTTTGGGATAACACCCACCCCTTTGGGAACCACTTGATAAGAACATGTCAGAATTCTGCTTCTCCTCTGGACCTAAGTGGGTTTACCCAACTTTAGAAAGTTTGTCCTCAGATAACCTCTCTCACACCCCCACGTAGCGTGACATTAGACAAATTATTGGAAGCTCTTCGAGTCCCATTTTTCATCTCTAAAGCTGCTCCAGGTTATTAAGGCCATTGACTGACACAGTGAACATAAAAGCGGGATCCTGGCGCGTTGCAGGCCTGCGGCAAAGGTTCTTCCTCACTTTCCTCTCCAGCTGTAAGATGCTGGATGGTTTTCTTCCCCGTTCACCTCGTTCTCCCTCCCTCAGCCCTCAGTCATGTTTCCTTGGTTGTTTTTACCTTTCTGAATTTTACGTACTTTTTTCTGGCTCCGTGGGTTGGTTTTTCTGGTGGAGTCTTTCCCTCTCTGTGCGGTGGGAGTGACGGGCATGACCGGCATGCCGTGGGGGGATCCTGGATGAGTGAGCCCCCTTGTCTTCTCCCCCAGACGTCTCCAGTGACAGCCCGGACACTGGAAACTCTGATTCGATTGGCCACGGCCCACGCCAAGGCCCGCATGAGCAAGACCGTGGACATGCAGGATGCAGAAGTGGCTGTGGAGCTGGTCCAGTACGCTTACTTCAAGAAGGTGAGCATCCAGGTGCTGGGCCTGAGGCTCCTCTGAATGAATTGTCGGAGCTCGTGCCTCACAGCCGTGCACGGTTGACACCTGTATCTGGGTTGTTGGCAGAAAGCAGCATCTTTCCACTGGCCTCCCCCTGACTTAATCTCTTTGCTAGCATGGGGGTTGTCTTAAATTTAAACTAAACACCTGATCTATAAAGAAATGAATTGTTTTCCACTTAACCATTATGGGATAGACTTTTTTCCATTCACTTCTGTATTCAGTGAACGCTCCTTGAGCACATACTGTGAGAAGGGTATGGCACCCAGCTTCCAGCAGCTTTAAGGATGGGTCGCAGCCAACCCCCTGCCCCTGGTCCTGGACTCAGGAATGAGAGAGTTCAGGTCATCAGACCCAGGGAGTCACTGCTATTGATGGTGCAGGAGGGACTGTTCTTTACTCAGTCCCCGGCATCTGTGACCCTCCTGCACACCCACGTGTGGCTTGGTGTCCTAGGTTCTCGAGAAGGAGAAGAAACGTAAGAAGCAAAGTGAGGATGAATCGGAGACAGAAGATGAAGCGGAGAAAAGCCAGGAGGGCCAAGAGCAGAAGAGGAAGAGGTCGGATGAGGCACCGAGGAAGGAGATGAAAGACTTAGATTAGGGCTGGGGAGGGGCGGAGGGGGGCAAGGCCAGTGCTGCAGTGAGTCAGGGTGAAGGTGACTCGAGCAGAGAGGGTGACAGCCCCCTTTGTCCTCGGTATGAAGCTTTTGGCCTCTTTCCTGCTAGGGAAGGGCTAAGTAGAGGAGCAGTAACCCGCTCGGAGGCTGTTGAGTCCACATTTCAGAAGTCTCTCCTCCAGGTTATCTTTTCCTCTCACACCTGTGGTTGAGTTTATGAGGGTGGGCGACAGAGAAGAGCGTTGGGAAGCAGGGCCTGCTCGTGTCTAGTCCAGAGGCGTTTGGTCTCTTTCAGAAAAGGTAGCAGTTTGTACAGCCCTGGGCCTAGTGTTCCATTTGGACTGTACGTAGATGGTTCTCTGTGGTCAGAGGTGCAGGACGGAGCTCACCAAAGCCCGTCCCCTAACTGCTGTGGGCATTTTAGGAGGAAGACCCGTCACTCGGATGCCAAGGATGGGGACTCCTATGACCCCTACGACTTCAGCGACACGGAGGAGGAGATGCCTCAGGGTAAGCGAGCGGCCCCTAGTGCTACGAGGTGATCCCTGACTGCTGACCCTTCAGTGCTCTGCCTGTTGCGTTTGCTGGTGGACTCCCAGTGGGCTCCCCACTTGGGACCCTGTGTCTAAGAGGTCTGTCCACGAGAATCCCAGGAAACTCAGTCAGAACTTTGGAAATAAGCTTTGCCCCCTTGTCTGCTTCCTCCCTGGTGAACTGTGCTCCTTGCCAAGCCTGGTGTGAGCGTCCCAGATCCCGTGTGCTGAGGGTCCCCCGTCTGACTTGAGGCCTTTCTCCCTGCCTGCCCTGGCTGGCCCCCGAGGGCCCCAGGAGTGAGTGTTGCAGGCTCATGAGGGCGGGGTTGGAGAGGGGCCTCTGGGCTCTGTGGACATGGCTTCACCTTGTCGTCCTCCCGCTCTCTGCCACCCTTTCCCCCTCAAGTGCACACTCCAAAGGCGACAGACTCACAGGAGACCAAGGAGTCCCAGAAGGCGGAGTTGAGTGAATCCAGGTGAGGAGGGAAGACCTCTCCCGGGGATGGTAGGAAAACTGTTATCAACGGAGCTCAGAACTAGAGGCCCGAGGGTTTTTAGAACAGTTTCTATTGTGATGACAATTTCAAACTTGAAAAAAGTTGCAAAAATAGTGTAAAGAATTCTTTACACTCTTTACTCAGAATCCCCAGTTGTTTATGTTTTACCATTTGCTTTATAAATAATTCTCTCTGTGGGAATTTTAAATCAATACCCTTGTGAGTTCAGGAAGAAGGGTCGTAGAGCAAGGACAAGTTGTGTCTCACTGTAACCTTGGGTTCCTCTCAGTAGGAGATATATATATATATATACATATATATTTTTTTTTTTCTCCTCACTGAACTGTTGTCATTTGTTTTGAGATAAAGAATTTTTACCACTAGAGGTTCAGAAACAGTTTTATCTATAAATTTAATGTTTCCTGGATTTCAAAGTAAGTCCACGGCTAAGGTTTGCTGTTTACTTTTAACACCTTAACAGACTCAACACAGTGTCTTCACTGAAAAAAGTTTGAACAAATTGAAAAGTATTTAGGAAAAAACATTAAGATCAAGTATAATTCCATCCTCCAGGACAACCATTGAACTACATTTTTTTTTTTTCCTTTTTTTTTTTTTTTTTTTTTTTTGCGGTAAGCGAGTCCCTCACTGTTGTGGCCTCTCCCGTTGCGGAGCACAGGCTCCGGACGCGCAGGCTCAGCGGCCATGGCTCACGGGCCCAGCCACTCCGCGGCACGTGGGATCTTCCTGGACCGGGGCACGAACCCGTGTCCCCTGCATCAGCAGGCAGACTCTCAACCACCGTGCCACCAGGGAAGCCCCATTGAACTATATCTTAAAGCACTTTGTGAATCAGCACATGGAGATCTCTTCAATGACTGCAGGGTTTCCATAGTATGGATGTGTAAATTTTTATTTTTGTTTTCTAATGGTGGACATTTACCCTTCATAAGACTGCTGTTGACAGTAAAACATTCTTAACATTTATCACTGTGCGGTGGTGGGGGAAGAGCTGTGGGGTTAGCTTCTAGGAATGGATTCTGGGGTCAAAGGAGATGCACTTTAAAATTGTAGTACATGTGACTAATTCGCCTCCCAAAGATGCCATCCAAGTTTGCGTTTCTGCCGATGGTATATGGATGCCAGTTTTACACATGCTCAGAGGCCTCTGTTTTTTAAAATGCTGTTATTTCTCACTGTGCAGGAAGCTCTGTACTACAACAACTTAGCTTTAAGGGGGGAGCTTGGGCGTGGAGCAGCCATCCGGGGCAGGCTGTGCAGTTGGAGGATGCCTGTGCTGATGGACTCCAGCATCGATCTGGCCTAGAGCACGTGGGCCACTTCCGGCTCCTTCACCCTGTCTCTCCTGTCCTGGGCAGGTTGAAGGCCTTCAAGGCGGCCCTCCTGGAGGTGTTCCAGGAAGCTCACGCACAGTCGGTGGGCATGAATCGCCTCACAGAATCCATCAGTCGGGACAACGAAGAGCCCTTCTCCTCTGCGGAGATCCAGGCCGCACTGAGCAGGATGCAGGATGACAACCAGGTCATGGTCTCCGAGGGCATCGTCTTCCTCATCTGAGGGCCCTCGTCTGTGGACGGTGGGGTTCGGCCAAGAAAGTTTCTTCCCATTTCCTCCTCCCCGTGCCCCCAGCCTATGTGTTCATTCCCTGAATGTCAGTGTTGAATTGAACTGAAGTGGAGGACGGATGACCAAGCGGAGGCAGGGCTTGGTGGAAGCCTGGGGATGGGTCATGAAAGCTGCTTCAGGGTTAAGAGAAGAAGGTGGGCAGGACGAAGACGATGCACCTTCACTGCAAAAGACTGGACCACACTCCTCACGGCCCCTCCCCAAACAAGCCACACCATTGTTCGCTGTAGGTAACATGACTTCTGAGTATTTTGGGGGGCACAGCTGGTTTCTGTTCATCCTTTCTGTGTTGGCTTTTTATCCCCCCACCCCCGAGTACTTTGGTCTAGAACAGACTGGGTGTTTCTGTGCTGATGGAGAGAAGCTCTGAGGCAAGTCCTAAGGCCAAGAAAGCTTGCTTTGCAGTAGCACTAGTTGACTTATACGTACTTTTGACTCAAATATCCAAGACGTTGAATAAAGTTACCCATTGTGACCTTAATACTGTGTGATTTTATGGACATGTTTAATTGTGGTTTTTTTTCCTTGAAAGCTCCGCCCTGCGGGATGGGCTGCCCGCGTTTGGACTGAGTCACCACAAGGTGGCAGCAGGCAACTGCACTCTGGGGGCTAGGCCTTCTCTGGGCAGATTTCTTCCTCAGGGATGCCAGCATTTATTGGTTAAAGCTGCAAACCCAAACAGCCGCAGGAGGCCAGTGAGTGAAAGTCCAGGAGAGTTGACCTTTTGCCAGGCTTTTCTGAGCAGGAATCAAAGCCCCTTCATGGAGAAATAATACCCAATACATCAGATGCCTCAAAATCATGTGAATTCTTGCCCGTTAAGAGATCCCCTTACAGGAGCGTTATGAAGCGTTTTTGTTTTTTAAGATTTTTTTTTGATGTGGACCATTTTTAAAGTCTTTATTGAATTTGTTACAGTATTGCTTCTGTTTTATGTTTTGTTTTTTTGGCTGAGAGGCATGTGGGATCTTAGCTCCCTGACCAGAGATGGAACCTGCACCCCCTGCCTTGGAAGGCGAAGTCTTAACCCCCAAGACCGCCAAGGAAGTCCCTTTATGAAACCTCTTAACACCTGTTGTCCAGCCCTTAGGGTTTGTTAGTTTGTTTGCACAGAAGTTTGTGGAGGGGCCAGGGCGGGACTTCTATCCTCTGTATGGTTTAGGTAGCTTCTGAAGAACTTTTGAGGTTACTTAAATAGAAAGAAAAAAACAGTGTGACTTGATGACGGGCCTGGGTCACATGGATTGGAACTGCTCTGAGGAGAGGCTGTGCAGGTTCCCAGCCGTAATATCCGGGAGCTGCTTCCTCCCCCTTGTCGCTGAGGGCAGCCCGTTACCCTGAGGCCGTGAGGCAGTAGGTGAGAGTTCAGGGTCATCTTCCTGGTTTTTCCACAGATGTGAAATCCAAGTCCTGTTGGGAGAGCTCTAGAGAGTACAGTCCAAGGAGCGGGCAGTGGTGCCAGCGGAGGAACTGGACGCAATTGCACACCGGCAGTGAGTCCTGCGTTGTGCTGGGTGCAAATGGAGGACCTGATGCTCTGGAGACCTCCAGGCTGGGGGTTTATATACGTCTAATGTGTCAGTGAAAAGTTGAAAACTACGAAATATGATTTATATGCCAAAGGAGAGTGCACACAGTGAGAGCGGAAGGAACTGAGGGGCCATGAGGGAGGCTATCAGGAAGAGGCGGGAGCTTCCGATGGGGTGCTGTAGGGAGATAGAGCTAGGGGCTTTTAGGGTCCCCTCAGATGAGCATTTCCTTATTGAAAGGCTAAACGCTTTGTCAATAGGACTTTTGTCCTCTCTCCTTCACACCTGAAGAAACTGAGGCACAGGGTGGGAGAGTAATTAGGTGCACACCGGATTCAGCAACAGCTGTAATGCCACGTTTAGCCACAAGAACGGAAGGTAGCACAGTGTATTCGGTCGTCAAAAGGGATGTCAATTGTACTAAATAACCTGACTCTTAGGAACTCAGTGAATCTTCACGTTGACCTTCTAAAAACTTGTGTGTGTTGTTTCCCAACTTAAGCAACATAAGAAGGTTGCTAAGCATGTAAAGGAAATATTCCTACTCATTGTCCAGAGGCCCCCTCTTCCTGCTGCAGGGACATGGACGAGGCTGCTGGGCAGGGGTGAACTGGTCTGCGGGTCAGTGTCCGCTGAGGGCATCACTGTGGCTTCGCAGAGATCACGGTGGTGGCCCCGATTCACCGGGAAAAAAAAAACCAAAAACACGCTTCCTTATCCACGTGCTTCCTTCCAAAAGAGAAGTCTGTTTCCATTTAGGTTTGCCATCTGAAAGAGTTCAAATAATTTGTGGGGCTTTGAGAAATCAGTTGTATCTTGAAAAATTTTATGCTTATTCTTTAACCCTCCTGGATAAATGAAGTGTCAGTATGAGAGAGTTGTCAAAACAGACAATTGGTAAGTGTGGCTGGAATCTAGGTCCTCTGCCGCTTATCGAATAACTTCAAGTGTTGAACTGATGGTTAATTCATCTGTAAAATGGGGATAATTCCTGCCTTTGCAGGGTGCTTGTGAGGTGACTGAGGGCAGCTGGTAGGTGCTAGCCGGCAGGGAAATACTCCATGGTACTGCCATTATCACCTCACATTCCTGGTTTCACTAAAACAAAGTGATTCTTTTTTTTTTTTTTCAAAGTGATTCATTTTGATGTGTTTTAAAAAGCCCACAATCCTTTGATCAAAACCATTTAAAACGATTTCCCTGTGTTGAATCCCCGAACTCGGTCCCTTTCCCTGCCTTTCCATGCTTTCCTCGATGGTCCCTGTGGCTCTGACTCAGGCCCGTCTTGCAGGGAGGACCCCTGCCTCGGCTTGTGACAATGGGCTCTTGAGCTGTCTCCCAGGGACAGAAGCCTGCCCCGGGTGGGCAGTGTTACCTCAGGCCTCAGAAGAGCCCTGCAAGGTTAGGTCATCAGGACAACAAGGAGGAGGAAGAAAAAGAGGAGAAGGGGGGCTTCGCTGGTGGCGCAGTGGTTGAGAGTCCGCCTGCCAAGGCAGGGGACACGGGTTCGTGCCCCGGTCCGGGAAAATCCCACATGCCGCGGAGCATGTGGGTCCGTGAGCCATGGCCGCTGGGCCTGCGCGTCCGGAGCCTGTGCTCCGCAATGGGAGAGGCCACAACAGTGAGAGGCCCGCGTACCGCAAAAAAAAAAGAAAAAAAAAAGAGGAGAAGGGCTCCCCGAAACCAAAGAATCAATAGGTTGTCCTCTTTTCATTTTCCCTGAGTTTTCAAACTACACCAGTTGTCCTACTGACTCCAGACTTTTTCTGGGGTGAAGTTTCCCCAAAGGGTGTAGTTCGTGGAATCAGGCAGGTGCCAGGGTCACCTGTGTGCTGGCTGCCCGGCTGTTCCATCCTCACACCAGCTCTGAGTCCTTCCCTCCCCGCAGCTTCTCCCCGCCCTCCCCAGGAGCCACGTGCCACCACTTCTGCTCCCCAGGAGGGGAGAGGGGAGGTGGGGCGTTTTGCCCTGGTTCTGTATGCGCAGGAAATCTCCCCGGAGAGCCTAACGCTGGCAGAGGAAGTGAGCCCTGCGCTGGGCAGCAGGGGCCCTGCATTTGAGTTCCTTTCTGGCAGTAAGTGGCTGATTAACGTGCCAGGCTGGCCAAGCCGCTTCCTTATTGGTTTCTTTATCTGGAAAAGGAGGTGGTTGAACTAGGTGATTTCTGAGGTCCCTTCTGGTAATGCATGAGACACCCAGTGTCAGTTCTACCCAGAAGACATGTTAGCCCTGGCAGGCAGGTCAGAATGAGTCGACCATCCTGTTAAACATACTTTTTGAGGATAGTAATATTTGTGCTTCTCGATTTTGTGGGTGGAACTCCAGTATGTTTCCAATTATCTCAAGGAATTGTATTTAATTCTTAGAAAAAATTTAGAATAAAATTAATTTTTGTTTAACCCCATTTTAATTTGCTGAAATATAAACCTAGTTCCTTTTCTTTTTTGGGTCTGCTGCCTCGGTGATGAATGCTGGTTTCTGCCTGGTCCATTATTAACCAGCATGGAATCCTACCTCATTCTCTTCAGTTATTCCTCAAGGGAGAGAATTAAGATTCTAAATTCTTTTCCTAAATATTTTTACTATGAAATTCTGAGTATTTTTCCATAGCCTGTAGGAGGATATTAGCCTCTGCTAAGAATTACCCTTCTGATAATAGTTCTCCCAGCAAGTACTTTTGTAGCAAGCTAAGCCTTCTTACATTTACGTTTCCAGCATTTAACCTTGACATAGAAAGGTCAGCTCATGCTGCTATTCTAATTTAAGTAGATGGAGTCCTGAATGAGAGCGATGACAGAGCTGGTAAAATCTCCAAAAACATACCCTAAAGTTGAAATTTAGAACTATGGGCATAGTTCTATTTTTAAAAACTATAATTATGACTAATAAAACAACATGGAGTATTTAGGAAAACAGAGAACAAAAAATTATCTTACCACCCTAATATAACTACTATAATTTACTTTTGGTGAACTTTAAAACCAGTTTTAAAGGTGACACGTCACAACATAACACTTCACAACATACCCTAATATAACTACTATAATTTACTATGGGTGAACTTTAAAACCAGTTTTAAAGGTGACACGTCACAACATAACACTTCACAACATACCCTGATACAACTACTATAATTTACTTTGGGTGAACTTTAAAACCAGTTTTAAAGGTGACACTTCACAACATATCCAGTGGTATCAGCAAGTTACAGATCAGGTGTCTTGAGACAGATTCATATACAACAGGAATTTAGGGATTAGTAGTTTGAAAACTTTGAGCTGAAAGTCAGATTTCTAAAAATCTTACTACAGAAGAAGTGCAAAAATTCAACCTGTCACGTTGAACTTTGATGATAAAAAAAAAAAACTAAGCAAGTTAGAGTTAACCTAGGCATGCTGTTCCAAGCAAACTGACTCCCAGAAACAGCTTCTTTGTGCACCTGGTGATTGGGACAGGTGGGAAGGGGTTGGCCCTGCTAATAACAACTATCATGGTTAAGGGCTTACTATAGACTAGGCACCACATAAATTATCTCAATAAATCTTCCCTGCAATCCCGTGAGGTGGGTTTTATGATCCGAATTTTACAGAGGAGGAAATAGGTTTAGAGTAAGATTACATAGTTTGCCCAGGGTCTCATGGCTAGTCGATGGTGGATTCTAGATCCAAACCCAGGGCCATTTGATTTTTATTGAAGTATTGTTGATTTACAACGTTGTGTTAATTTCTGCTGTACAGCACAGTATTCAGTTATACATATATTTACATTCTTTTTCTTTTATTTTTTTGGCTGTGCCATGTGGTTTACAGGATCTTAGTTCCCTGACCAGAGACTGAACCTGTGCCCCCTGCAGTGGAAGCGTGGAGTCCTAACCACTGGACCACCAGGGAAGTCCCTATACACTCTTTTTCATATTCTTTTCCATTACAGTTTATTGGATATCATTTCCATTCCCACTCTCACCTTTTTAAAATTGCCAAATTTACTCTGGTTAGAATTTGAAATTAATTTTTATGATCTCATACCATTCACTTCTCATATCATACCTTCAGTAACGCTTGCAATTCAGTGATATGTAAGTGGCTTAGAAATTCTTCCTCTCATTACACGTAGCAAATGCAGAAAAGGCAACTTTCTACCACTATATAATCTTTGAGAACCAGAGGTAAAAAGTTGGTAGAGTGAGGCATCTTAAGAGCTGTCATTGAAACCATCTGGCTGCTTGTTCATTTATCTTGTTAAAACACCGATAAATGTGTGTAAGACAATGTGCAAAGGCTAAAAAGTGTTCAGAATCAAAAAAAAAAAAAAAATAGAAGACTGGTTTCACTTCCCATCCTCTTCAAAGGATGGGCAGAGGGCTCAGGTGTCCTGACTCCAGGGCAGGCGTCGCTTGGAAGATGCTGCTCACCCTGCCAGTCTGGTCCTCTGACAACTCTTCACTCTCCACCATGGCCTGGGTGCCTGTGTTTCAGATTTTCTCCAGCCTGCATCTGGAGAAAGTTATTTATCCTTTGGGCTCCGAATCAAAGCCCTGGGTTTGAATTTCAGCTCTGATATTTAATCGCTGTGTGGCTTTGGACAGTTTCCATGCACTCTGTCTCAATTTCTTAACCTGTGAAATGGAGAGATTTATGGGTTTGTTGTGTGAATCAGATAAAATCGTGGACATGAAAATGCTTTGTAAGCTGTGTGGCTTTATCTACCATGTAAGGTAGATACTGATTTCCTTCTCCTCCACCTTCTCCTTCAGGCATCCTTCATCCCCTTGCCTCAGCAAGCAAGGATGAAGAACTGCCTCTCACGGGAAACCCATTTCATCCTGTCGTTCTACAGCGTTTCTAGGAACAGTAGGAGAACCCCGAGATTCATTCGGCCGTCTGAGTCAGTCCACGCAAGAGTGAAAGTGGCACATTTCTCAGAAGTGTGGTTGTTTCAGTGCCTTTCTTTCTTGTCCTTCTCCCCTCCATTTTATTCTCTTCTTAACCTGTATTTTCATGGGAAACATGCAGTGATGACACAGAATTATTCAAATTGAGTCATGCGACTGCTTTCCAGTAAAAGGAGAAAACTGAAGCTATGTTAGTTCCTATCTCCCACGGATATGCACACACAAAAACACTCACGATATGTGTGCACTCACACACACCTCTACTCCTAAGACTGAGATTGTGGGTGTGTTTAATTAAAATATCAATACATATTTTTTTGGTTTTCATAGGATCCCCAAATTGAAAGAGAAGTTGGAGATGGTCCCGTTCAAACAGAGCCCCCTGGTGTACCATTCCTCTCTGGAATGTCACTACCATATGTTTATCAAGCTTTAGTGTGACCTTCTGGTGACTGTCCAATCCCTCTCCCTTTTAAAAATTTTCTAAATACTTGAAAATAATATTCTGTGTCTGTAAGTTTTCTTTTCTCCAAAATATCCCCCTTTAAATAAGATTTCTTAAAAGTTATCTGATCTATTAGGAATTGAAAGTAATGAAGGAGGGGAAAAACTTTCTCCTCTACCCTCTTGGGTTTAGTCCCTGGGGTCCTGCAAATTAAACTGACAAAACCAGATTACTAGAGAAAGAATTTATTATGTGTGCATACAGAGGCCTTTGTAGAAAAGAAGTGAAGATTCAAAGAAGCAGTTAGACCCAGCAGCTTAGATACCATTTTAACAAAGAGTCATAAACTGTGGATAGATAACTAGACAAAGGAAGGAGGGAGTGTTGAACTTCTAGGGGAAGTAGATTAAGGGAAGGTAAGTATATGGGGGAAGCTAATCAAAGATAAGGGTTATTTAGTAAGGTTTATTATGCAGACTCAAGTTAGTGCCTTTATCATCCATAAGAGTTGTCCCCCTCTTTCTAATATGTAAACTTCCTTTACAAATGGAAAATTGCTACCTTTACAAAAGGAAATTTATGCCTGGTTTTTAGACAGAAAGGGGGACCGAGAGCTTTTCCTGAGTCTGCTGTTTCTCAGTTGCCTTCAGCTCAAATGAATCCTTATGCCAAAGTGGCACCTTTTGTGGTGGCATATTCTGATCCCCCTCTTTAGCGAGAAAGTGGGTGGAAGAAGAAATTAATTAATGTTCATACTAAGAACTTAGTATGAACATTAAATTAAATCGGGTCAAGTGAGTAAGTCTTCACTGAGCACCAGCCATGGGTAGTGTACTTGCTGGGATGGGGGTGTGCAGAAGCCACGGGTGTCTCCTTTAAAGAGTTTAAGATCCAGAGAGCAGATTAGGAAGAAGCATTTGAAAACGTAAAAAGCCATAGCACATACAAATAGCTGTTCAAGTGGATGGTAGAAAAGTTGTCTCTAGTAACTGCTAAATGAAATTCCACGAGAGCAAGTGGAGAGTTCAGAAGAGGGTCAGACACTAGTGGGTTTTGGATCAGAGGACACAGACTTTGAGGAACAGTCCAGGAGTTTGGGTAGTGCCTAAATGAGCAGAAGAACTGAAATGAACTTTCCAGGAAAAAGGACCTGGCCTGCAGAGGATGAGGCCTCAGAAATACCACACATTTTGTGGAGCAGAAGCTGGAAAATGAGGTTCTTTCATGCGGAAGGTTGGGGAGGGTGACTTCCTTTAACAAACTGGGTTGGGGCCATGCATCAGATTTAGGCCAATGTCTAAGGAATTGGTCATCCAACCCAGAGGCAAGAGTAGAGTACAAGCTCATCTTTCTGGAGCAAGACCCTCCATCCCAGTTCACCACCCCAGAACTTTGTGGGTTGTCAGCATGGGACTGGGGGAAAGTCCAGGAGCAAACGTTGCTGATCCCTGGTTCCTGTACAACCCTGGTGGAAACAGCTGAGGGTTTTTGTGGGAGGAAGCCAGTAACACGGGACAGCATTTGACAGACACCCACTTGGGCTTTCCCTGGGCATGACGCTCTGGTCGTCAGTTGACTAATTCCATTCACCTTGATGCAGGAAATTATTGAATAGCTTGGCCGATGAGTAAGTGAAAGTCTGCACGAAACCCTGAGTTGCCTGTAGCTCGCCTGTGGGTGGCTCGATCAGGTCAACCCAAAGCAGCTGCTGCTGAATTTCGACATGGAAAGACCTCAATTTCCTGGTCTCTCCATCCCCACCCTTGCCCAAGAACCTTGCAGAGTAGAAGAGGTGTATGGTTCTTAGCTTCGACGGAGTGCAGCTCTGAGATTTAAGGCTCTGATTTTCTTATCCCAATCACTTTTCAAGTGTACTTGACTCTCAATTTCTCAGCTTCAGAAAACGGAATGTGTCCAGTGAGCCCTGCTGTAATTTTATAGGAAATCCCACACGTTCTTTAATGTTCCCTAAAGCAGTGCAGTCCAGACTTTCATGTGATGAGAATCACTTGGAAATCTTGTAAAAAGGCAGAGTCTGATTCAATAGGTTTGGGGTGAGGGCCCGAGATTCTGCATTTATTTTTTGCATATATTTTCAGGCTTTTTTCTGAGCGTACATTTATTTACACATATACACACACACACAAATATACATATACATGTACATAGTGTGTTTGTATCTACATCAAAGGAATGTCATGCTTTATATGAAGAACCGTATCTTAATATTTTCAAAAATTGTTACAAAAAAGGTATTTTTAAAGTTATTAAATTTTCTTGGAAAGCAATTTCTAGTGGCTACATAGGTTTTATCATATATACATGCTAACAATTCACTGAACTATCAACATTATTCTACTGTTAGAAATCTAGGGTGTTTTCAATTTTCCCACACTGAATATCCTTGTATGTGGGTCTTTGGGTACTTCTCTATTTCTTTAGAACAATTCCCAGGGGTAGAACATTTTTTTAAGGTTTTTGCTTCATATTATTAAATACCCTACAAAAGTTGTACCAATACACTCCCAGCTGTAATACCTCAAAGTACCCCTTTTTCCTATTCTCCTATTAATATTCATGGTTAAAAATCTATGCCAGTTTGATAGCCTAAATATGGAATTCTATTTTAGTTTGCATTACTTTGATTGCTTTTGAGGTTAAACTGGGTTTTTTTTCACATATTTATTATCTATTTTCTTCTAATGCAAACTTTGCTACTTTTTCTTTTTTCAAATTGAGGTGTAATCGACATGTTATATTAGTTTCAGGTATAGAACAATGATTCTATATTTGTATATATTGTGAAATGATCACCACGATAAGTCTGGTTAACAACCATCAACTGCGATTCTGCCTTTTTAACAAGCTCCCAGGTTCTAGCAAGCTAGATGGCAGGGGTGGGGCTGGTGCTTACTTTCTCATTCCAAATTCTTGTTGACCCATTTCTGCTGCTTCCTCTCCCGAGGCTGCCTTTTCTTTCCACATCTCCTTGCTGCTGTGTGGACATTATAGGACTGTTTGGCATGTAAAGAATTTTATTTTAGATGTGGTAATAATGGAAGAGAATTAAGGCACAATGTAGACATGGAAACAATTTGAATACTAGGCTCATGACTCTTTAAAGTTCCCTTGCTGTGTCAGCTACTGAAGTTTCTAACTGGCATCTCTCTCCGTTTCTCTTCTCTCCGGTGATAACTCAAGTTCTTGTTATTTGTATGTGTAGTGATCTCCTTCTCTGTTTCCACCATGGAAGAATAGAACTTCCCTCTCTGTGTTTACCCTGGATAGAGATAGGCTCTATCTTTGCACTTCCAAAAAGGCCTAAGGTAAGTTCTCTCCAAAACAGAAGTGCCATTTTGTCTAACATGAAGTTCATGGCACTCCTGGATGGAGGAAACTCATGATGATTTTCTTCTTTTATGGATAGTACTTTTATTTTTCTTCTTCTTATCCATGTTAAGTACCCAGCATGGCGACTGGCACAGAGTGGGCATTTAATAAATGGTGTTTTTGTTAATAAGGACATAAAATTCTGATGCACACAGCTCCATGGTTCATAGAATAGATTCAGAATTGAGGGGTTCTGCTTTTGATCTGGAACTTTCTTCAGTGACCTCAACCCTATTCCATCCAGGGTTCTCACGCAGCACTCTGGGAAACTGCTTTCCTAAGTCTTCCCCCAACCTGATACTTTTTTTCTTTTTCAGCTTTTGCCTCCAATCCACTCCCTTCATTTCTGTTCCCTGTAACTCTTTCATAGATTCTTCACCTTTTCATCAGAACATCAGGAATTACACTGTTTTTTAGACAATAGACAGATAAACACACACACACACACACACACACACACACACACACACGGAGGGAGGGAGGGAGGGAGGGAGGGAGGGAGGGAGGAAAGGAGGGAGGATGGGAGGGAGAGAGAGAGAGAGAGAGAAGGTTTCTGTGTCTAAGCCCCAAATAATTCCTATGGCCACAAACCTCGGCATGTGAAGACCCTGGCGCAGCATTTTCATCTGAAAAATAATCATTGTAATGAACTCTGATTTTTAACCCAAAAGTAAAGCTGTTTTGTTCTTGAAAATCTTTTCACAGTGGAAATATGTTGACCTTTAAAAAAAAAAGAATTGGTTGCTATGGAGTGTGATTTTATGGAGGTTCTATTAAGTACATAATGGGTTTGAATATTTGACTCAAACAAATAGGTAAACATGAAGTAATGGATGCAAAGAATCTTGAAACTGGAAACAGTCGTTTGTATTAAAAGGGGGGAAAAAAAGAATTATGTGGATTTGTAGGGTCTGTGGCTTTATAGTTTTAAGGATGCTCCATGTTTTTTCTTCAATAGGGGACGGAGAAGTAGGGTTATGAAAGGGAATGGGACATGGACTTTCTAAATGATCTAGGGACTGAAAAGGCAAATAAACCTTATATTTAATTAGTTTGAATAGCCTAAAAGGAGGAAGACTTTTTGTGCTTGATGACGAGGAGAGCTGCAAGAAGGTTGGGAATAAAAGCCATAATGCTTTGAGGCCATTCTGACCTAATGTTTTAACCCATATTCAGAGGGTCTGACTCTAACATAAATAAATCAGTGCTTCAGGGAAATTAGAAAGGCGTGTTTTAATTTCATTTAGAAAAAAGACTGGAGTTAAAGTAAATTATATACTAATAGCTTTTGTTTGGTGAATAAGAGAGTGAATGATAATAAGAATGATAATGAGATAGTGATAATTTATATTTTGCATTTAATTCTTTATCAATATTCTTTAAACCTGTTATATGCTAACATTGTTTAACTGGCTATTTTAATAAGGAGTCAGAGCTCTGATAAACTGAGAGTAAGAAAATCCTGTAAAATTTTTAAGGTGTCTCTCAGTCAGTTTAGACTAGGATGAAACACTTCCATTTAGAGAGAGAAAGAATGGGAGGTGCACACAGTAGGTTTGATCTGTTGCAACCTTGAAATCCTGTTTGGCTAACATTGTGGGGCTCCCTTAGCCAGGGCGTGTGGGATATGCTTTGATCAGACCCAGATTCTGCTTTTTGAGCAGGGCTCACCTCCCCAGTACTCTTTGTGATTGCTGGCTCCACCCAGCTGGGAGGTTCCCCCCCAATATGCTCTTTGGCTGCATCTGAAATAGTGATGGCAAGTATAACTCTCCCTGTCTTGATTTAATGGTAGATTACTAGAACTCTACCTTTACACTGTTTTTTTCTGAGTCCTCTTACCTACGTAAAGGGATTTCCAGATGCTTCATTTTGATTCCCGCTTGTAGGAAATGTATTTGGTTGAAAGGTTTTACTGGGCACTTCTACCTCAGAGGCTTTTCCAATCGTATCTTTTGCTTTGGGGGGATAGAAATAGTTGGTTTTTTTCCAGGGGATAGAAATAGTTGGTTTTTTTTCCAAACTTGCAAGGCTCTGAATTTCTGGACTGTCTTCATTCTCTTTCATTTTTGTTTGCAAACCTGCCTACTCTTTCCTGAGCTCATGTCTTTCTTGTGTTACCTCACCAAATGCAGACAATAACCTCCAACACACATAGCTGGCATTCTGTTCCCAGTGTCCTCCTTTAGAGGTCTTATTGGACCTCTAGGTACAATATCTGCCTCTCACGTTACTGCAGGCAATAATTTTACCAAATGTTTTGCCATTCATAACATTGGTCATCATTTATCTAGCTTCCAATTTCATTGTCATCATAGCCTACCACCTGACCACCATGGACAATGCCACCATTTCAGCCTTTTGCTGTGGAACCCCCTCACTTCTAGGCATCGATTTCTGTATCCACATGTATTCTGCTAGGTTGTGCCAACATTTCTTGATTAGACTCCCTTTTCTTTCTTTCTTCCTTCCTTTCTTTCTTTCTTTCTTTCAAGTTGGTCCAATTTTAGTGAAATCTGTTACAGAAGACAATTCAAATAGGAAGCACTGTCTGTGGTTTTAAGGCCTATAGAAATCTGAATTATGTTTTACTGCAAAATAATATAAAATACATTAATTCAAACTACGGTGCAAAAAGATTTTAATTATGAATGTATGTCCTCATTAAATATTTGCAAATGTTTAGACTCCCCTTTCTTGAGTGAAGATGAAACCTCTTGAGGGTTGGATTTGTAAAGCTAAATGTGTTCATTTAGCTCTCAATATATCCAACAATCCCGTGTCGTTATCTTATTGGTTAATATACCTGTGTTTGCTTTCGTTCCATAACTATATTTTAAACTCATTAAGGTAGAGACTCTACTAGTACAGTCTATTACCTATAATGCAGCACGGCTTCCAGAACATGGGAGGGCATACAAAAATCTTGCTTAATTGAATGTTTGAACAGCTGTAATATTTTACGACATGGAGGCTGTGTGTAACTCATTCATACCACTACAGAGCTTCCTGCTGTCTTTTTCTGTGGGCCCTTGGAATTGTGTGTAGAGTGCTGTAGCTGTTGGTGTGTTGAATGATAGCTCCACTTGGATTATTGAAACTCTTAAAGCCAGAAGCAGCTTGGGCCACAAGTGGTACAGGGTCAGTTAGTGAAGGGCTTCCGCCATAATCAGCTTTGTGTTCATCATATATTTATTACTGGGTCCCCAAATAAGAATGGTTTATTATTGTTAGAAGAAAGAATGATCTGGATCCACTGATGGAATTCAAACTTGGTGATGGTTGATTACTAGTTTGACATCCTGATAAGTTAGTTAGTTTTACCTTGATGGGGGAAAACTTTGTGACCATTGGGCACATAAAAATTCAATGTTGCTTCCTTCTTACATAAAAAAAAATATTTAATTTTCTCTGCAACCAGCAAATCCTTCTGTATTGAATCAGACATTCTTAATTCAAGGCGATTTCCTTGTTTCTTCTTCCAGGAGAGCTGCTGTGGTCTTCTCTGCATGGAGGTATGGCTCTGCGTGGAGAAGAGACTGCTGCAGAAAGTGAGTGGCTCAGCCCACTCAACTTAATATGCTTTTAAGGGTCTATTGCACGTATTGCTCTGATAGCTTGTGTGATACAAGCAAATCTGAAAACATGACTCTTGATTTCACGGTGTCAGCTTCACCGAGTATATGGAAGAATGTATCCAGAGAGGCCTTGAAAATTCTCTATAAGATGGGCTCAGGGAAAGCCCCTGAAGGGGTTGCCTAGGGGACTTGTCTTGAATTGGTGTATGCATAGAAAATATACTGTCTTAATTAATTAATTTTAAAATGAATTTTTATTGGGGTTTAGTTGATTTATAATGTTGTGTCAGTTTCTTCTGTACGGCAAAGTGAAACAGTTATACATATACATATATCCACTCTTTTTTAGATTCTGTTCCCATATAGGCCATTACAGAGTATTGAGTAGAGTTCCTTGTGCTATGCAATAGGTTCTTACCACTTATCTATTTTATATATAGTAGTGTATATACGTCAGTCCCAATCTCCCAATTTATCTCTCCTTCCCTTCCCCCTTGGTAACCGTAAGTTTGTTTTCTACATCTGTGACTCTATTTCTGTTTTGTAAATAAGTTCATTTGTACCACTTTTTTTTTTTTTTTTAGATTCCACATATAAGTGATATAAGTGATTTGTTCTTCTCTCTCTGACTTACTTCACTCAGTATGACAATCTCCAGGTCTATCCATGTTGCTGCAAATGGCATTATTTCATTCTTTGTTATGGCTGAGTAATATTCCATTGTATATATACACTGTCTTAATTTAGATTGTATACTTGGGGATATATATTTAGAGAAGGATGCTGGCAGAGATTACTGGGGGGAACTGAAGTTACCCCAAGTCCATGAAGACCCCAGAGAACCATCCTAAAACATATAAGCAAGTGTGAGGTAGACTAAAGATGAGCACAGAGTAATGAGGGAGGGAGCGGTGATTCAAGGAGGTCTTCTTAGGGGGGTTACATTTCTGATTGTCCCAGAGGAGAGGTGTAGAGAAGAACGCACAGGCATGGGGAGGAGAAACACGGGTGAAAGACTCATGATCACAGAAGAATTTTGATCAATCTTGGAGGGGCTTCATGAGCCCAAGAGCTGTTTCCTCTTTATTTCCTACATTTAAAGAAAATGGGGCAAACTTGTTCAAACACGTGATGGAGGAGAGTAAACTTACCCTGCTAGAATGTGCCCTGCCTTATTTACAGGTCATGTGTAATTTTACCTGATCTTAATGGGCATTAAAAAGAGTAAGTTATTGTTATTTCAGAAATGTCTGTGTATCCCTAGGCTATAATGCCCAGCATACAGCAAGTGCTTAATAAATGTTGACCTGAACTGAACTAAGATAAATTAACATTTTTGCAAGTCATTTAAAATTACACATCAGAGCATTTAAAGGTTCTACTTGCTAATCCATTTAGTTTAAAAAATCAAACCATCTTCAGTCAGACACAGCCAAGATAATAGTTGTTTATATGTTGTATAAGTAACGATTATCAATCTATCAAACACTGGTAGGAGTCTAACCATGGGGTTAAAACAGAATTAGTTCAGGGAGACCATGAAACTAACTGCCTGGGATATAATTTCTGAATCTCTCACTGATGCCATTCATTTCTCTGGTTTTGTTTTTTCCATTCATAAAACGGAGCTAAAGATAGTCCTCTGTTTAATACCGAGCCTCCTCGAAGGATGACTTATCCACTTAAATCTCAGTTTACATTGCATGACTGGAAAGTAGAATGTAAGGTGCGTGACTAGAGTTCTTAGCCATTTTGTGGAAGAACATGAAAGATCATGACAGCAGTTTGTCACTTGGTTCATCTCTGTAGTACATAAGAAAATTTGCTGTAGTGTGAGGACAATGGGGGTGGGAGTGGGGCAGAAGAAGAGGAAGATTTGATTCTTTTTTCATCATCCCTTTTTAGGGTCCCCCTTCGATTCCCCTTCAGGAAGTGGAATAGAAAAAAAAAACAAACACTACATTCGTCAGTAACTCTGGGGCAACCACAAGTTAGACAGTAAGCAGGTCAACTGAAACAAGGACAGAGATTGCTATAAAACCAACAGTGCTCTCGTTGACACCACACGGGCACACAGAAGGCAACACAGCACAGAAAGAGCTTCCTGCACAAAACAGGTGACCAGAGCAAAGTGACAATGACATTCCTGCGTGACATGGCCATGGTGAGTAGTCAGGATCATTCTTGTGTTGGTCATCCCTAGGATTTCAGGAAAGCAGATTTATAAGGAATGATGCTAGGTTGGGGTCTTTTGGGGGGTCATTTCTTTAAAAAACAGAGCTGACTTTAACGCTGATCCTTGTCTGGTGGAGAAAAAGAAAAAATAACCAGAAATTATAATGGGGTGTAAAACCATAGCTCTTCACCGATGGCTCTGGCATAGTTGGTGTTAGCTTTTGAAGTTCTTGACATCACAAACTGGACATGGTCTCTCTTGTGGCCACCATTGTAGAGTTAAGTTGGCCCTCATCTCATGGGGGAGCTTAGCCAGACTTTTAGGATCTGTACATGTTGATTTTAACCAAGGAAGCTGGGGCCCCAATAGGGGTAATGATTCCCCCAAGATGAGCAGATGACAAGGAGTGCCCTGGATGCAGGGAGTGAAACAACCTGGTGATGCACTTGGACAGCTCCTATGGGAGAGACATTTGACACATCTCTGAGAGCTGATCATTTTTGCATTGTCTCCTTCCTCCTGGAGGAGAGGAAGATGTTAATGTGATGGAAATCTGCATCCCCTGGGTCTAGAATCTCACCTGGCATTCGTCAGGTAAGACCTTCGAAGAATTTAAAATACAGCAGCATGAAAGCAGGGCTTGGGAAACCATTCACCATATTATTGGTTTAAATACTCCTTTTCTTCTCTCTTTTTACAAGCCATGCAACTTAAAAGAGATTGGATTTCATAAAAGGTCATGGCATATGGTGATGATAATACTATGTTATATTCATATACTGTTTTAGAGATGGTAAGAAATGCAGCAAAGTGCAGTAGTTAGCGGGCATGGGCTTTGGAGTCAGACAGACCTGGCCTCACCACTTACCAAGTGTGGGATTAGCCTCTCTGTGCATTCTTATTCCTCTTATCTGTATAGAGGAATAATAATGGTATCTCCCTCATGGAAGGATTGATTGATATCATTGAGAATGACTAAACCTATTCTCTGAAATAGCAGATATATGCAGGCATGGCTTTTAGTTAACTTGGCCACTTTAATATAACAACCAATAAGGATAGAGAAAGCATTCAATAAATTTTTTTTTAATTGAAGTAGAGTTGATTTACAATGTTGTATTAGCAACATTGGTATATAGCAAGTGATTCAGTTATATATAAGTGAATAAATAAACCATAATTTCCATTATGGTTTATTACAGGATATTGAATAGAGTTCCCTGTGCTATACAGTAGGTCCTTGTTGGTTATCTATTTTATATATAGTTGTGTCTATATGTTAATCCCAAACTCCTAATTTATTCCTCCCCCACCCCCTTTCCCCTTTGGTAACCATAAGTTTGTTCTCTATGTCAGTGAGTCTGTTTCTGTTCTGTAAATATGTCCGTTTGTATCATATTTTAGATTCCACATATAAATGATATTATATGGTATTTGTCTTTCTCTTTCTGGTTTACTTCACTTAGTATGATAATCTCTAGGTCCATCCATTTTACGGCAAATAGCATTATTTCATTCTTTTTATGGCTTAGTAGTATTCCACTATATATACATACATATATATATATACACACACACACACACACACACACACACACACACACATACCTCACCTTCTTTATCCATTCATCTGCCCATGGACATTTAGGTTGCTTCTATGTCTCAGCTACTGTAAACAGTGCCACTATGAACATTGGGGTGCATGTATTTTTTCGAATTAGAATGTTAAATATTAATATTAATGATGTCATCATTTTTACCTCTGAGTCTTGCACCAATCCAGGGGAGTGGATTGGGATGACTTTCCCCATTGTCAGCTCAATGAATTTAAGTGATTTAACATCACTGGATACTCTATGCCCAAGAATGAGGACATGAATCTAGGTTTACTGGCTCCAAGTAATATTCTTTTCCTTGAATGGTTCAGAAGCAAGATTTCTGAATTTAAAGCCATTGTGTTTAAACAGATTTGTTGGATAGTTCTGTGTTCTAAAGCCACGTCTATTTTTGGTTCCTTTGAAGAAATCTGTTGTACTGTCAGCAAGAAACGTGACAGGGCAAAGGACATTAGAATAGGATTAGAAATTGGAGGTGCAGGCACACAGGACATCCTCAATACGGTGGTAGGGCAAACTCTTATGGGCTGGGAGCTGTCCGGGTTCTGGAGCATGTTCCTACATGGGGTGAGCACGAATCACAGGTGAGTTCAGGAGACAAGTGTTCAGATGTTCTCTTTACAGGAGTTCACAGTGCAGTAAGTAAAAGGTTGGGCTGAGCATGTTGGGAAGCTAAGGACCGTCTTGTCTAAGCAGGCATCCTTTTACTTTTTAAAATGTCATAGTGCTTTGTCTAGACAGACGTTACGTGAGGGCAAATTCCACATCTTTCTCGTCCACTGTGTATCATTAGGACCATGTAGACTTAACAATAGTACCTATACTGAATACTCTCCATGTCCCAGCCCTGCTCTTCATGCTATATATGGGTCCTATCATTTAATCTCCACATTTGCTGGTGGAGGAAACTGAGTCACAGCTAGTAAGAGTCCTGGAACTGAGTTATGGACCCAGGACTTTTGACCCCAGAGACGGGAAAGAGTTGTTGAATGAATGAATGATTGCAAGAGACAAAAGTAGACACCTGCTGATTATCTGGAGGGAAATCAGCCTCTTTCAGGCTTATCTGGGTCGATCTTGCTTTCAGCTTCTTTTTAGTATCAGCTATAACTCACGGAAGGTGTGAGCCTGAACGACACTGAGCCCTGAGGATGAAAGTAACTCACTTTCAGCCCTGGGTCTGCGTTATGTTGAGTATTGGTGACGAGGCTTGTCCATCCCCAGAGAGGGTCGGTGGTCACCGTGGGGTGAGCAAAGCAGGTCATGAAAAAGGGAAGCTGGAGAGATTTTTAGCTCTTCCTTTATTTTAGTTAGGTCTTCACTGAACGCTTTCTTTGTGCACTCCTGTAATACCAGATAAACGGGTATTTCAATGTCAGTATAAAAAATATATTTTCTGGAGCTAAAGAGAAATAGTTTCCATTTCTCTCTTGCGCACCCTTAGTGCCTCTGCTTCCTTCAGTCAGCATGGGTCATTGGAACTCTGCTATAGTCGGTTTTGCATGGTGTTTTTCTTAATGCGTTGAGCTTAACTGTGTTGTTAATTTAAATGGATTTGTTTTGTTCATGCATTCACTCACTCGCTCTTTCATTCATCCAGAAAGTATTTTGGAACACCTGTTCTATGACATGTTCTCCTGCAGGAACTTACCATCTAATAGGTGTAGATCTGTATGAACACAAATACTGCATGTCCAGACAATAAAGAAGGGCTGCTTGAGTGCTAGATGGTAAAAGCTTTATGAATGAATGACTTTCAGGACAGTTCCTGGAGGAGAGGGAGTCCTAGTGGGGCCCTGATGGAAGGGGAGGATTTGGATGGATAGGGGTGGGGCTGTGTATTCCAGGTGGGGGGATGGCTGGGACAAAGAGTTTTGTGGAGGATTCATGGATGTGAGGTTGGAAATTAAAAGCAAGAGTTATCATTTCTTAAGCCCCTATTTTTATTGTAGGTGCTTGACAAAGAACGTTTTATTTAATCTTGGGAATATTATTATGAAGCATTATTATTATTATATATATTATTATGCTCTGGCTGGAAAGAAGAGAAAGCAGAGGCTCAGTGAGGAGACCAGGTCAGGATTTAAACCCAGTCCCAGATCCTGATATCTGTCTTTCTCCCTGTTCAGGAGCTCTCGGACTGTGGAGGGCTCAATCGCCAGGCTAATGAGCTTAGTTCTCAGGTTGGTACGCTGGTAGCTTATTATGACTGTTCCTGTTGCCAGGTGAGGATCTGAGGTTCAGAGAGGAGCCCTGATCCCATCCCAGGGATGCTGAGTTCAGCTGAAGCATGACCTGTCTCTTGTCAGCAAGTGACACCGGAGTCCCTAACCAGTTCCATTCTCATCTATTTCCAGGTCAAGTCCCTGCTGCTGTTGACATTGGGGCTGACCCTCCTGGGGGAGGTGGCAGGTCGGAAAAGCCCCAAAGCTGGGGATCCTGCCCTCTGCCCCCCTCCGGAGGACCACACTGTGAGGGTTGACATCCGCATCCTCAGGCAGAATCAGGGCGTTCCCCTCTCACATGGCTTCCAGAACCGCTCCAGCACCCCCTGGGATTACAAGTACGTGCCAAGGAGACTGACCTCCACGTTCTTTTGAAAAACATGTTAACTTATTCTAACCATAAGTAGAAAATTTCAAAAATATAGAAAAAATAATAGTCCTGACATTCACTCTGAAAAATAGAAATTCCACTTTCCCTGGATGCTCACATTTTCTTGCTATTTTGGGCTAAGTCCTCCTATGTGGTCGAAGGTCTATTTTGCTTCCAAACTCTCATCGACCCTTTGCCCTTTTCTGCTTCACGCAGCCCTGGATTTGGAATTTACAAACTTTCTGTGCTGGAAGAGAGGACTCTTTAAAGCAGCCCACATAATGGTCTCTGCATGGAGATAAATGGGAACCAGAAAAGTCAGTTCAGAGAGAGCCACTCAGATTGGATTTCAGTCTTCAAGGAGTGTGGAGGAGGCCAGAGTGGAGGAGAAAGGCCAGTTTGGGAAGGGGATGCTAGGTGAGGATGTTCAGGGTACAGACTTGGGATTTTGTCTCACATGGAGGTTCTCGGAATAGCAAGCACTCATTTATATGCTCTAAATATAAGTATGAAAACAGAGCCCGAGGGCCATTAAAAGTGCTTCTGGGGCTGCCTGCACTGCTTGCCTTGGGAAGCCAGAGTGTACGCTTGCCAGCTGGCTGGATTGGCTTTGCTGCCTTTATTCCCCCTGGCAAGGGGGCTATTCAGGGAGAAATTGAAAGAAGGCATTGGATTCACCAACCCCCCAGGGCTTTGGTTTTCTTTCCCAAGCAGCAGGCTTTGCAGACTGTACTGGGGGACCTCCTAGTGATGTTCAGCCTCTAACCAAAGGATGAATGATGATTATAATAATAAAAATGAAAAGGAAAATGAACTAAAAGATCTAACATGTATGGAATGCCAACGTTTTACGGTGTGGCGTTTCATACGCATTTGTATCACCGAGTGTTGGTAACAATCCCACAGGAGACGAATTTGCGAACCCCCATTTTAAGGTTGAGGGAACTGAGGCCTAAGGAGTTAAGCACCCGCCACGGGCCAGCGTCTGAGTCCAGGTTGTCTGCTCCGCGCCTGCGCTGCCGCCCTGAGTTGCCCGGCACCGCCTCCCTGCAAGTGGGCGCCCAGTGCCGCGGGGCCCCCATCCTTTGTGCATCTTTCCCCGCCTCCCACCCCCGGTCTCACCATCGGCTTCTCCCTGCTCCTCCTGCAGCGTCACCCGGGACCCCCACCGATACCCCTCCGAGATCGCAGAGGCCCGGTGCAGGCACACGGGCTGCATCAACGCCGAGGGGAAGGAAGACAGCTCCATGAACTCCGTCCCCATCCAGCAAGAGTTCCTGGTCCTCCGGAGGGAGTCCCAGGGTTGCTCTCGCTCCTTCCGGCTGGAGAAGGTGCGGGTGACTGTTGGTTGCACCTGTGTCACCCCCATCGTCCGCTACGTGCGTGGCTTGAGGGCGGCAGATCAGCTCAGCTGAAGAAGCTGTAGAAACGCCCCTCTTTACCCAGCACTTTGCCATGAGTCCTGTGTGGTTCCCAATTCTCTCCACTTCCCAGGTCTCTTCATAAGATCTGCATGGGACTCTCAAAGCTCTGTATTAGATAGAGTAACTTTCTGGGGCTTCAGAATCTTTATACGGTCCTGAGATGTTCCAATGTCCCACCCCCCTGAAAATAGATGGAGGAGAATGCAGGACCCTCACCTACTCTGCTTATGTGCTATCACGACCACCTCCCAGCCATGCCGTCATTGGATGGGGGCCCTGTTGGTAAAATGGGCTTCTGCTCCACAAAAGGCAACAAATAAAATAAGCACAATGTAAGAGTGTGTGGGAGGGTCTGCGCAGGATGGGGTGGGCGGAAGAATGGAGATAAGGATCCAGCACCTGTTTATTAAGCATTTGCTAAATATAGATGAGGTTGGCCTGATATTTATACCTCTAGGGAAACTGTTCATGTATTTATGATATATTGATTATATGAAATTGTAGGAGAAAAATTAATATAACAAGGACTAATATAATAAAGTATTGATGATTGAAAATAGTTTAGTTGTTTGTTTCCAGTCTCAGCTTGTACTCACAAACCTTGTGGACCTGAAGACTATGAAATTCTATATACCTGTCATCTGTTTTTTCGTATTTCATCAGAGTGCTAGTGTCAGAATTATTATTATTATTATTTGTGTGTGATCTTGGTGATATTAGCTCCCCCCCCAGCTTTCTTGAGACATAATTGATAAATAACATGGTGTAAATTTAAGTAATAACAATGTAATGATTTGATACATGTATATATGGTGAAATTATTACCACAATAAGGTTCCTTAACACCTCCATGCCTTCACATAATTCCTTTTTGTGTGTGTGTGATAAGAACATTCAAGATGTACCCTTTTAGCAAATTGCAAGAATACAATACAGTATTGTTACAGTCACCAGGCTGTACGTTAGATCCCCAGAGCTTATTAATCTTATAAATGAAAGTGTGTCCCTTTCATCCAACATCTCCCCATTCCCCCACACCCTGCCCCTGGCAACCAGCAATCTCCTCTCTGTTTCCATGCCTTGGAGAGTTCCTCTATTATTAATGGTTCTTGGGGGTTAGGAGGAGAGTTAAAGAAAATGGTGCAAACAGGGCTCGTGTTCCCTATGACTCTTTACTGCTCTGTCTTCCTGGCTATATTATTTTACAACGTGAACATCTACTGGCCACTGTGGTAGCTACTGGAGACACGAAGAAAAGTAACAAATGCACATGGCCGGGGCCATGGTCTTGGTAGTGGCCGCCTGCAGACCCCTGGTCACTAGGGCCATGGCAGTCACTCTGCATCTGGAATCACTAGTGGTCTTTCATGAATCTCTTGTGCTTCTTGAGGACACAGGGGCTTCCAGATTTTGGTCTCCCTACCACTCAGAGGCTCACTGGTCCCTCTCTCGCCCAGATGCACCACATTTTCTCCTTCACCGCTACACTCCCGGCTCAAGGCACATCTGTGTTCTGCTGCCTTTCAGTTCCGGAGAGGGGATGGGGCATCAGTTCTCACTCCCACCTGCAACTTGGCTTGAGGATGGGCAGCGGGCAGGAGACTGGCACCCATTTTTAACTCTTTAGTGGGGGCAACTTTTACCTAGTCTGTAGGTGAGGGTGGGGATGGAGGAGGGTAAGTGGGCTCTTCTCTTTGCTTCAGAGTCTTTCACTTATGGTATAAACATTGATGTTGGTACTTAAAATGCTCAGCCTCTTGGAATCTAAAAACCATTTTCTCTCATAGTTATCAGCTTTGTAAGTTTGCTGTGAATCCCATAAGTCCATACTGGTGCAGAAATCTGTGCAATGAATCTTCCTTTCCCTGTTCATTTTGGCAGTAATAGCTTTACCCTGAAGGTAGTACACACGAAAAGCCTCAATCTGAGTGATGAGAGAAGTAGAGAGGTGAAGGACATTGCAGAGGAAAAAATTATGCCTCTGAATGTATCAAGATATTATCTTGTTACATGTGGTCACATGTAATTTCAAAATGATGTGCTAAGTACCATGATCAAGGTCTGAGATTTAAAGAAGACACAGCGGATGATAGCTCACCAGGAAATTTCAGAAGGGAGATGACTTTTGCACTGGATTAAATAAGAGTTGCTCTAGAGGAAAATGAGGGAAGGGCATTCCTAGCAAAAGGAACAGTATAAACAAAAGTGCAGAGGCACAAAAAAGTTTGGTGTGTTAAGGGAACAGCATATGCCTGGGATAATGTGGACACGGGGACACAGTGGAGGATACATAAATATTTCTTGAGAGAACGATTGAAAACATGAGTGAATGAATGAACATGGCAGTAGGCAAAGGACAGTAGGCAGAGGGCCCCCTCGTGGATGGTTTTGTATGCTCCATTACAGATGTTATAAGAACACAGCTGTATTTCATAAGAGAATTTTGGTGGTAAGTGTATAAAAGGGATGGAAACCAGAAGGCCGGTTACAAGGTCAGAGGGAAGGCAATTTCTCCTGTGGTAGATACACGTAGTTAGAGCTGGAGGGGTGCCTGTAGGTCACCTGTCGACCTTTTTTATTTGCAGATGAGGCCCAGATGAATTAGATGTCTTGCTCAAGGTCACTTGGGTAGTTAGTGACATAAGCAGGTTCACTGACTCCAAGTTCGTGACTTTTCATGTTGGTTCTATAGCGTTTCCAATAAGGACTCTGGGAGCCCTGACGAAGGACCTCCCCAGCCCACATCTCCAGGTACATTGTACATGGCGCCCCCTGGAGCCTGGAGCCCTGAGTTACAGCTTCCCTCCACGGTTGGCTGCTGTTCAGGAAATTGCAGGTCTTCTCCCACTCACAGAGTGGCACACTGCGTCAGTTTGTCCCCAGATTCCCTAAGCATAGGTGCCTAGGGAATGATGGCTCCCTCCTGGGGGACCTGGCAGCCACCTGAGACCCTCCTGTGCTCCTTAGCTTTGCGCCCAGCTTTCTGGGACTTGGAGGTGTCTTGTTTTGCCTGTAGGAGAAGTGGTCAAGTTGAATGGTTCAGGCGTCCAAATCCAATCACCATATAGTGTGTGGAGAGAGGAACTTTTCTTTCCACATGGCAACTTGAAAGCATATAGAATTTTCTTTTGATATCCAGTTCATACTTACGAAGTCTTGGCTGAGGGGAAAAACACGTTCTCAATCTCTCTCTTTCTCGCTCCCTCTCTCTTCCTCCCCAAACATGGATAGAAGTCACCTATATTTATGACGTCACATGGGAGAAGTTTCGCTTGTAATTTACAGTGAGGAAAACGGTTATGAAATTGGTTTGTCTTTTTTCTAATAGGAGAGGTAGAAAAAATGCGTTTAATATTTAGACAGCTCTTGATTTTGAATCTTGGTTCTATTTTCTGGTTGTATAAATCTAGGCCAATTAGTGGTTCTGAGACTCAGTTTCCTCATATGTTAAGTGGGGATAATAGCTATTTTAAAGAGTAGTGTAATATAATCGAAACAAAAAACGTAAGAGACAATTGAGTACCCAGGAAATGGTAGGCACCTAGTTACCGGTAGTCATTACTCCAAGAGGAACAGAACTTATGTTTCCCATTTTGCTTGGCCCCAGGAAACTCACAACCAACTTTTATGCTTAAACACCACAGTTATAATATTCCTCGTGGTTATTAAATTTATACTCTCTAGTTACTCTCTGTGTACACATGTATTCAATATATAATTTAAGGTAGTTTAAACAAATGATCTATATATTGTTAGTATGTTATTATTATAAAGATGGTTTGTTTAAACACCTTAAATTAAGTTGAAAAAAGTAGAGGAAGCTATAGATTTTTTCTTTCAGTTTTATTGCGATAGAATTGACATATAGCACTGTATAAGTTTAAGGTGTACAGCATAAAGATTTGATTTACATACACCACGAAGTGTTTATCACAGTAAGTTTAGTGAACATCCATCATCTCAGATAGATACAAAGCTAAAGGAATAGAAAAATAATTGTGTGTGATAAAAAATTTTGGATTTAAGGGCTTCCCTGGTGGCGCAGTGGTTAAGAATCCGCCTGCAGGGGACACGGGTTCGAGCTCTGGACCAGGAAGATCCCACATGCCGCGGAGCAACTAAGCCCGTGCGCCACAACTACTGAGCCTGTTCTCTAGAGCCAGCGAGCCACATCTACTGAGCCTGTGTGCTGCAACTACTGAAGCCTGCATGCCTACAGCCCATGCTCTGCAACAAGAGAAGCCACGACAATGAGAAGCCCGCACACCACAACTAAGAGTAGCCCCCGCTCACCGCAACTAGAGAAAGCCCACACGCAGCAACAGAGACCCAACACAGCCAAAAAATAAATAAATAAAATAAAAATTTTTTTTAAATTAGGATTTATTCTCTTAATAACTTTCATATATAACATACAGCAGTGTTAATTATACTTATCACATTGTACATCACATCCCTAGTACTTATTTGTCTTATAACTGGAAGTTTATACCCTTTGACTACCATCCAGTTCCCACCCTCTCCCCCGCCTCCTGGTAACTGCAAATCTGATCTCTTTCTCCATGGAGGAAGCTATAGATTTAATACATTAAAAAAATTCCCCTTTGTCCCAAATGTACATTGTAGCCTATTCCACAGATACAAAGCATTTTGGTTCAGTAAGTTGCAGAAAGGGTACCTGTTCAGCCTGACTCCCCTCAGGTTACAAAGGAGCACACATTTTCTCCAACACTGAGACATCATTTTTTTTTTTTTTGGCACCCTCTTTGGTGCCAAGGAAAGAATCTTTGGAAAAAAGGTAGCCTCTGAAGTTGACGAGCTCTAAGCCTTGCTTGTGCATCTCCAAGTGTCATAACAGACTACAAAAACATTCCTTCTTCCCTAAAGAGTACCCAGGAAAACAGAGTCCCTCCAGGCAGTGAGAGATCAGGTGTGGGGTAGTGGGGAGAAGCACTTATCCCTTATATCTGTGAATCTGAAAATCAGGGGGGTTGTACTTACCAAGTCATAATTCTGCATCTTCTTATGTTTGTGATAGGATTTAATGGTATTTGTAACGGAATCTTACTTTTTATATCTGGAGTATTAATGTGACCCAGGAAGCTAAACCCAATAACAATTCTATCGAGGGTTGTTAAAAAGAATGAAAATGATAACAATGACGGCAGCTTGTATACATTGAGTGTTGGCTGTGTGTGTCAGCCACTGTGCTGTTTTACACGCACCTTAGTCCTCACAACAGTGGTGTGAGTTTGGAAATATTATTATCCTCATTTTACAGATGAGGGAACTGTGGAACTAAATACTTACCCAAGGTCACAAGAGCTAGTAAAATATTAGCCTCAAGGTTTAAACTCCGGTATCTTGGACAACAGATCGGATCTCCTATTGCCTGATCATCTAATCAGTTGATCCGGGTAAACTTGGATAAGTGTCTTAATATTTCTTCACTGGAATCTTTTCCTATCTGGAAATGAAGACTGATTAACATGCTTCTTACAAAGGTCACTGGAGGGTCTCAGGATTAACCCTTGATCTACAAATAGCACTTCTTGATGTCCTTCTAGAAACACACCTCTGTTTGCTAGTAGCAGGTGTGTGACCTTGGTCTTGTAATTTTATAACAGGGGCTGCGTGAAATGTATGCTTTAAAAATTGTGACCTACTGCTGGCACACTAGCAGCTACTTACCCGTGCTGATTTTGAGAATTTTGCTCAGTAGTGAAGAGAAAATATTTCAAAACTAAAAAGAAAAAAAAAAGAGCACGAAGACTTCTTACCTGCAAAATGTTCATCTCTTCTTTTAAATTGTATGAGCATCATAGCAATATCGGAAACCACACCATAATGACTAAGCATGTAGGTGTTGGAGCCAAATGCCAGCTCTGACACTTACTGGCTGCACCAATTACTAATAATCTTGGGCAAGTCACCTAAGCTCTCCGTGTTCCTCTTTTCTCAATTGTAAAACGGGGATGATCACCGCGCCTACTCCACAGGATTGTTAAGAGGCTAGAATAAGATAATATATATAAGGCGCTTAGCATAGGACCTGGCATGTGTTGTCTGGTGTGTTATTAAGAAAGGGAAAAACCATCCATTATCCCACAATAACAACATGTACTTTTTTTCTCGAAGTATAGTTATTTACTATATTGTGTTGGTTTCAGGTATATAGCAAAGTGATTAAGTTATATATATATATATTCTTTTTCAGGTTCTTTTCCATTATAGGTTATTACAAGGTATTGAATATACTTCCCTGTGCTATACAGTAAGTCTTTGTGGTTTATCTATTTTATATAAGTAGTGTATAGCTGTTAATTCCATACTCCTAATTTATTCCTCCTCCTGCCCCAACTTATGTTTTTTTTTTTGTTTGTTTTTTTACATCTTTATTGGAGTATAATTGCTTTACAATGGTGTGTTAGTTTCTGCTCTATAACAAGGTGAATCAGTTATACATATACATATGTTCCCATATCTCTTCCCTCTTGCGTCTCCCTCCCTCCCACCCTCCCTATCCCACCCCTCTAGGTGGTCACAAAGCACCGAGCTTATCTCCCTGTGCTACGCAGCTGCTTCCCACTAGCTATCTACCTTACATTTGGTAGTGTATATATGTCCATGCCTCTCTCTCGCTTTGTCACAGCTTACCCTTCCACCTCCCCATATCCTCAAGTCCATTCTCTAGTAGGTCTGTGTCTCTATTCCTGTCTTACCCCTAGGTTCTTCATGACATTTATTTTTTCTTAAATTCCATATATATGTGTTTGTTTTTCTCTTTCTGACTTACTTCACTCTGTATGACAGACTCTAGGTCTATCCACCTCACTACAAATAGCTCAATTTCGTTTCTTTTTATGGCTGAGTAATCGTCCATTGTATATATGTGCCACATCTTCTTTATCCATTCATCCGATAATGGACACTTAGGTTGTTTCCATCTCCGGGCTATTGTAAATGGAGCTGCAATGAACACTTTGGTACACAACTCTTTTTGAATTATGGTTTTCTCAGGGTATATGCCCAGTAGTGGGATTGCTGGGTCATATGGTAATTCTATTTGTAGTTTTTTAAGGAACCTCCATACTGTTCTCCATAGTGGCTGAACCATTTCACATTCCCACCAGCAGTGCAAGAGTGTCCCCTTTTCTCCACACCCTCTCCAACATTTATTGTTTCTAGATTTTTTGATGATGGCCATTCTGACTGGTGTGAGAGGATATCTCATTGTAGTTTTGATTTGCATTTCTCTAATGATTAATGACGTTGAGCATTCTTTCATGTGTTTGTTGGCAGTCTGTATATCTTCTTTGGAGAAATGTCTATTTAGGTCTTCTGCCCATTTTTGGATTGGGTTGTTTGTTTTTTTGTTATTGAGCTGCATGAGTTGCTTATAAATTTTGGAGATCAATCCTTTGTCAGTTGCTTCATTTGCAAACATTTTCTCCCATTCTGAGGGTTGTCTTTTGGTCTTGTTTATGGTTTCCTTTGCTGTGCAAAAGCTTTGAAGTTTCATTAGGTCCCATTTGTTTATTTTTGTTTTTATTTCCATTTCTCTGGGAGGTGGGTCAGAAAGGATCTTCCTGTGATTTATGTAATAGGGTGTTCTGCCTATGTTTTCCTCTAAGAGTTTGATAGTTTCTGGCCTTACATTTAGGTCTTTAATCCATTTTGAGCTTATTTTTGTATGTGGTGTTAGGGAGTGATCTAATCTCATAGTTTACATGTACCTGTCCAGTTTTCCCAGCACCACTTATTGAAGAGGCTGTCCTTTCTCCACTGTACATTCCTGCCTCCTTTATCAAAGATAAGGTGACCATATGTGTGTGGGTTTATCTCTGGGCTTTCTATCCTGTTGCATTGATCTATCTTTCTGTTTTTGTGCCAGTACCATACTATCTTGATTACTGTAGCTTTGTAGTATAGTCTGAAGTCATGGAGCCTGATTCCTCCAGCTCCGTTTTTTGTTTTCAAGATTGCTTTGGCTATTCGGGGTCTTTTGTGTTTCCATACAAATTGTGAAATTTTTTGTTCTAGTTCTGTGAAAAATACCAGTGGTAGTTTGATAGGGATTGCACTGAATCTGTAGATTATTTTGGGTAGTAGAGTCATTTTCACAATGTTGATTCTTCCAATCCAAAAACATGGTATATCTCTCCATCTATTTGTATCATCTTTAATTTCCTTCATCAGTGTCTTATAATTTTTTGCATACAGCTCTTTTGTCTCCTTAGGTAGGTTTATTGCTAGATATTTTATTCTTTATGTTGCAATGGTAAATGGGAGTGTTTTCTTTATTTCACTTTCAGATTTTTCATCATTCCTGTATAGGAATGCCAGAGATTTCTGTGCATTAATTTTGTAACCTGCTACTTTACCAAATTCATTGATTAGCTCTAGTAGTTTTCTGGTAGCATCTTTAGGATTCTCTATGTATAGTATCATGTCATCTGCAAACAGTGACAGCTTTATTTCTTCTTTTCTGATTTGGATTTCTTTTATTTCCTTTTCTTTTCTGATTGCTGTGGCCAAAACTTCCAAAACTATGTTGAATAATAGTGGTGAGAGTGGGCAACCTTGTCTTGTTCCTGATCTTAGTGGAAATGCTTTCAGTTTTTCACCACTGAGGACAATGTTGGCTGTGGGTTTGTCATATATGGCCTTTATTATATTGAGGAAAGTTCCCTTTATGCCTACTTTCTGCAGGGTTTTTTATCATAAATGGGTGTTGAATTTTGTCGAAAGCTTTCTCTGCATCTATTGAAATGATCATATGGTTTTTCTCCTTCAATTTGTTAATATGATTTATCACATTAATTGTTTTGCGTATATGGAAGAATCCTTGCATTCCTGGAATAAACCCCACTTGATCATGGTGTATGATCCTTTTAAAGTGCTGTTGGATTCTGTTTGCTAGTATTTTGTTGCGGATTTTTACATCAATGTTCATCAGTGATATTGGCCTGTAGTTTTCTTTCTTTATGACATCCTTGTCTGGTTTTGGTATCAAGGTGATGGTGGCCTCGTAGAATGAGTTTGGGAGTGTTCCTCCCTCTGCTATATTTTGGAAGAGTTTGAGAAGGATAGGTGTTAGCTCTTCTCTAAATGTTTGATAGAATTCGCCTGTGAAGCCATCTGGTCCTGGGCTTTTGTTTGTTGGAAGATTTTTAATCATAGTTTCAATTTCAGTGCTTGTGATTGGTCGGTTCATATTTTCTATTTCTTCCTGATTCAGTCTCGGCAGGTTGTGCATTTCTAAGAATTTGTTCATTTCTTCCAGGTTGTCCATTTTATTGGCATAGAGTTGCTTGTAGTAATCTCTCATGACCTTTTGTATTTCTGCAGTGTCAGTTGTTACTTCTCCTTTTTCATTTCTAATTCTATTGATTTGAGTCTTCTCCCTTTTTTTCTTGATGAGTCTGGCTAATGGTTTATCAATTTTATCTTCTCAAAGAACCAGCTTTTAGTTTTATTGATCTTTGCTATCATTTCCTTCATTTCTTTTTCATTTATTTCTGATCTGATTTTTATGATTTCTTTCCTTCTGCTAACTTTGGGGTTTATTTGTTCTTCTTTCTCTAATTGCTAGGTGCAAGGTTAGGTTGTTTATTCGAGATATTTCCTGTTTCTTTAGGTAGGATTGTATTGCTATAAACGTCCCTCTTAGAAGTGCTTTTGCTGCATCCCGTAGATTTTGGGGCGTCGTGTCTCCATTGTCATGTGTTTCTAGGTATTTTTTAATTTCCTCTTTGATTTCTTCAGTGACCACTTCGTTATTAAGTAGTGTATTGTTTAGTCTCCATGTGTTTGTATTTTTTACAGATCTTTTCCTGTAATTGATATCTAGTCTCATAGCATTGTGGTCGGAAAAGATACTTGAAACAATTTCAATTTTCTTAAATTTACCAAGGCTTGATTTGTGACCCAAGATGATCTATCCTGGAGACTGTTCCATGAGCACTAGAGAAAAATGTGTATTCTGTTGTTTTTGGATGGAATGTCCTATAAATATCAATTAAGTCCATCTTGTTTAATGTATCATTTAAAGCTTGTGTTTCCTTATTTATTTTCATTTTGGATGATCTGTCCATTGGTGAAAGTGGGGTGTTAAAGTCCCCTACTGTGAATGTGTTACTGTCGATTTCCCCTTTTATGGCTGTTAGTATTTGCCTTATGTATTGAGGTGCTCCTATGTTGGGTGCATAAATATTTACAATTGTTCTATCTTCTTCTTGGATCGATCCCTTGATCATTATGTAGTGTCCTTCTTTGTCTCTTGTAATAGTCTTTATTTTAAAGTCTATTTTGTCTGATATGAGAATTGCTACTCCAGCTTTCTTTTGGTTTCCATTTGCATGAAATATCTTTTTCCATCCCCTTACTTACAGTCTGTATGTGTCTCTAGGTCTGAAGTGGGTCTCTTGTAGACAGCATATATTTGGGTCTTGTTTTTGTATCCATTCAGCCAATCTGTGTCTTTTGGTGGGAGCACTTAGTCCATTTACATTTAAGGTAATTATCGATATGTATGTTCCTATTCCTGTTTTCTTAATTTTTGGGGGTTCGTTATTGTAGGTCTTTTCCTTCTCTTGTGTTTCTTGCCTAGAGAAGTTCCTTTAGCAGTTGTTGTAAAGCTGGTTTGGTGGTGCTGAACTCTCTCAGCTTTTGCTTGTCTGTAAAGATTTTAATTTCTCCATCAAATCTGAATGAGATCCTTGCTGGGTAGAGTAATCTTGGTTTCAGGTTTTTCTCCTTCATCACTTTAAATATGTCCTGCCAGTCCCTTCTGCCTTGCAGAGTTTCTGCTGAAAGATCAGCTGTTAACCTTATGGGGATTCCCTTGTGTGGTTTTTTTGTTGTTTTTCCCTTGCTGCTTTTAATATGTTTTCTTTGTATTTAATTTTTGATAGTTTGATTAACATGTGTCTTGGCGTATTTCTCCTCGGATTTATCCTGTATGGGACTCTCTGTGCTTCCTGGACTTGATTAACTATTTCCTTTCCCATATTAGGGAATTTTTCAACTATAATCTCTTCAAATATTTTCTCAGCCCCTTTCTTTTTCTCTTCTTCTTCTGGAACCCCTATAATTCGAATGTTTATGCGTTTAATGTTGTCCCAGAGGTCTCTGAGACTGTCCTCAGTTCTTTTCATTCTTTTTTCTTTATTCTACTCTGCAGCAGTTATTTCCACTATTTTATCTTCCAGGTCACTTATCCTTTCTTCTGCCTCAGTTATTCTGCTATTGATCCCATCTAGAGTGTTTTTAATTTCATTTATTGTGTTGTTCATCATCGTTTGTTTCATCTTTAGTTCTTCTAGGTCCCTGTTAAATGTTTCTTGAATTTTGTCTATTCTATTTCCAAGATTTTGGATCATCTTTACTATCATTATTCTGAATTCTTTTTCAGGTATACTGCCTATTTCCTCTTCATTTGTTAGGTCTGGTGGGTTTTTATCTTGCTCCTTCATCTGCTGTGTGTTTTTCTGTCTTCTCATTTTGCTTATCTTACTGTGCTTGGGGTCTCCTTTTTGCAGGCTGTAGGTTCGTAGTTCCCATTGTTTTTGGTGTCTGTCCCCAGTGGCTAAGGTTGGTTCAGTGGGTTGTGTAGGCTTCCTGGTGGAGGGGACTAGTGCCTGTGTTCTGGTGGATGAGGTTGTATTGTGTCTTTCTGGTGGGCAGGTCCACGTCTGGTGGTGTGTTTTGGGGTGTCTGTGGACTTATTATGATTTTAGGCAGCCTCTCTGCTAATGGGTGGGGTTGTGTTCCTGTTTTGCTAGTTGTTTGGCATAGGATGTCCAGCACTGTAGCTTGCTGGTCATTGAGTGAAGCTGGGTGCTGGTGTTGAGATGGAGATCTCTGGGAGATTTTCGCCATTTGATATTATGTGGAGCTGGGAGGTCTCTTGTGGACCAGTGTCCTGAAGTTGGCTCTCCCACCTCAGAGGCACAGCACTGACTCCTGACTGCAGCACCAAGAGCCTTTCATCCACACGGCTCAGAATAAAAGGGACAAAAAGTAGAAAGAAAGAATTAGTAGAAGTAGAAAGAAAGAAAGAAATAAGGGAGGGAGGGAGGGAGGGAGGAAGGAAGGAAGGAGGGAAGGAAGGAAAAAAGAAAGAAGATAAAGTAAAATAAAATAAAGTAAAATAAAATATAATAAAGTTATTAAAATAAAAAAATAATTATTAAGAAGAAAGAAAAAACGGATGGATAGAACTCTAGGACAAATGGTGGAAGCAAAGCTATACAGTAATACTCTCTCACAGAAGCATACACATACACACTCACAAAAAGAGGAAAAGGGGAAAAAATCATAAATCTTGCTCTCAAAGTCCACCTCCTCACTTTGGGTTGATTCGTTGTTTATTCATGTATTCCACAGATGCAGGTACATCAAGTTGATTGTGGAGCTTTAATCCGCTGCTTCCGCGGCTGCTGGGAGAGATTTCCCTTTCTCTTCTTTGTTCTCACAGCTCCCAGGGGCTCAGCTTTGGATTTGGCCCCGCCTCTGCGTGTAGGTCGCTGGAGGGTGTCTGTTCTTCGCTCAGACAGGACGGGGTTAAAGGAGCCGCTGATTCGTGGGCTCTGGCGCACTCAGGCCGGAGGGAGGGAGGGGCACGGAGTGTGGGGCGGGCCTGCGGCGTCAGAGGCCGTCGTGACGTTGCACCAGCCTGAGGCGCGCCGTGCGTTCTCCTGAGGAAGTTGCCCCTGGATCCCGGGACCCTGGCAATGGCGGGCTGCACAGGCTCCCTGGAAGCCGGGTGTGGACAGTAACCTGTGCTCGCACACAGGCTTCTTGTTGGCGGCAGCAGCAGCCTTAGCGTCTCCCGCCCGTCTCTGGGGTCCGCGCTTTTAGCCGCCGCTCGCGCCCATCTCTGGAGCTCCTTTAAGCAGCGCTCTGAATCCCCTCTCCTCGAGCACCAGGAAACAAAGAGAGAAGAAAAAGTCTTTTGCCTCTTCGGCAGGTCCAGACTTTTCCCCCGGCTCCCTCCCGTCTAGCCGTGGCGCACTAACCCCCTGCAGGCTGTGTTCACTCCGCCAACACCAGTCCTCTCCCTGCGCTCCGACCGAAGCCCGAGCCTCAGCTCCCAGCCCCGCCCGCCCGGGCGGGGGAGCAGACAAGCCTCTCGGGCTGGTGAGTGCCGGTCGGCCCTGATCCTCTGTGCGGCAATCTCCCCGCTTTGCCCTCCGCACCCCTGTTGCTGTGCTCTCCTCCGCCCGCGAAGGGGCTCCTGGTGTGTGGAAACGTTTCCTCCTTCACGGCTCCCTCCCACTGGTGCAGGTCCCGTCCCTATCCTTTTGTCTCTGTTTATTCTCTTTTCTTTTGCCCTACCCAGGTACGTGGGAGGGTTTCTTGCCTTTTGGGAGGTCTGAGGTCTTCTGCCAGCGTTCAGTATGAGTTCTGTAGGAGTTGTTCCACGTGTAGATGTATTTCTGGTGTATCTGTGGGGAGGAAGGTGATCCCCGCGTCTTACTCTTCCGCCATCTTCCCGGAAGCCCCCCCAACTCATAAGTTTGTTTTCTGTCTGTGAGTCTGTTTTTGTTTTGTAAACAACTTCATCTGTATTTTTTAGATTAATATTTTGCTTTCTTTTCTGCTCATACATCTCACAGATACATGCTTTATATGAGGCTGTAACTGCAACATATGTGCAATCTATAGTTTTTAATTAATATTTTATACATTTTCTGTTTCCGTATGGTTCACAATGATTTTTAGTGGCTACATACTACTCTTTCAAGTTGACAAATCAGAATTTGTTTGGGTATTTCCTTATTTGTGAACCTTTAACTAGTTTTGCTTAGAAGAATTAGATAATGCTTATACCTGTTTTAATTACTTTTTTTTTTTTTTTTTTGCTGTACGCGGGCCTCTCGCTGTTGTGGCCTCTCCCGTTGCGGAGCGCAGGCTCAGCGGCCATGGCTCATGGGCCCAGCCGCTCCGCGGCATGTGGGATCTTCCCGGACCGGGGCACGAACCTATGTCCTTTGCATTGACAGGCGGACTCTCAACCACTGCGCCATCAGGGAAGCCCTGTTTTAATGTGATATATACACTACAGACAGAAGAGTGTACGTCTCTATATATGTACAGCTGCCTTCCATGTTAAAATTCTATGTGCGTTCTCTCTGTTCTCTCAGAGACTTCTCCACTAGCTTACCTCTGTGGTTTCCTTACATGCTGTCTGTAGGTGACATACCACAGCCCTTTGCATGGCCTGAAGGCAAGGATCAGACCTTGTTTGTGGTGGTAACAACACCAGAAGCCATGTAACCATTTCCCACAACCATGGTCTCGTGATTTTGACAGAAACCAGATCTGGGAGGCACAGCTCTGGATGGGCTGTGAGTGCGGAAGCTGGAGTGGGGTCTGTGTGTGATGAGCCTCCCCGGAAGGGACATGCTATTCATGAAAAATTCTGAAAATACTAATCCATGAGGCAAGAGTTTCCCAGGTTCCTAAGAGACCTCTAAGAGAAAAAAGACCCAGATTTCCCACAGACCACTTGTCAAACGCCTGACTGCCTTCTGCGGTTACCTCAAACCTCAAGTGAGGTCCATTAAGAAAGCCACTTGCTTTTGACTGTGTCTGCATGTGGGATGCCAAACTTCTGGTGACTGTATTTGAAAACACATAGACATTGAATTAAGTATAAAAGCAAACAAATCTTTTCTCTTTCTGTGTTAGCTTTGTGAAATCCACGAAGTACTATGATTTGGGTTTGAGAATTTAGATGAATTGAAGTTCTTGTCATATGAGAATGAATTTTACTAGGTACGGCCACTGTATGGCGGTTTCACAAAAAAACTAAAAATAGAGCTACCATATGCCCCAAGAATTGCACTCCTGAGTATATAGCCGAAAAATCCAAAAACTAATTCGAAAAGATACGTGCACCCCAATGTTCATAGCAGCATTATTTACAATTGCCAACATATGGAAGCAACCTAAGTGTCCATCATCAGATGAATGGATAAAGAAGAGGTGGTATATGTATACACACACACACACACACTGGAATATTACTCAGCCGTAAAAAAGAATGAAATCTTGCCATTTGCAGCAACATGGATGGACTTGGAGGACATCATGCTAAGTGAAATAAGTCAGACAGAGAGAGACAAATACTGTATGAGATCACTTATATGTGGAATCTAAAAAATACAACAAACCAGTGAATATAACAGAAAAGAAGCAGCCTCACAGATACAGAGAAAAAACTAGTGGTTACCAGTTGGGAGAGGGGCAGGGGGAGGGGCAATATAGAGGTAGGGGGATAAAAGGATTATTATGGGATTATATAGAATCATGTGTGTGAAACTTGAAAATCATAAAGCATTATAGAATTTAAAGAATCATTCAATAAAAAATTAAATAAAAGTAAAAAAAGAATTGATTTAATTACTCTTACTGATGAATACCAAGGGATTCCCTAGTATTCTTACTAGTATTGGAACCCTTTTTAATGAAATCTGACACTTGTTGAATGGTTACAAATGAATAGACCTCTTCTAACTTACATGCATTCACACACTCATTTGTCGTAATAACTCTACAATTAGGAATTACTAATTCGTGTCACTGTACAGATGGGAACACTGAGGCAGAGACTGAGTTAGTGCCTTCCTTGAGGTGACAATACTTATCCTGTCTTTTGTTCCTCAGCTACATTGCCTTGCTGTAGGCGGTCCACTGGGAATCCCTTGCGTGTACTGGAATCTCTGAATCACAGCGTCTTCTCTGAGGATCGTTCTCACTGTGAGTGTTCAGAGAGAGCACGTTAATTTCAGTATTTGCTTAATCATGCAATTGCAGAATTTTAAGCTTATGGAAAGCTCATTGGAAATGTAACCAATAGATTCTCAACTGTGCCAGCTTCCATAAATACCTCAGATTGTAATGGCCCTCATCTTGCTTGTGTATAGGAAGGCCAGTTCTTTCCCAGGCCCTCTTCCTCACAGGTTTCTGGGAATCTCTGAGCAACATCCTCATTTCCCTCCAATTTTCCCCGAGGATGCTCACTACCTTAATCAACTTTCTGGTTTTTGACAGTCAATCTCTGCCCCGCCCAGCCACCGGCAGGTGGAGGCCTGGTCATTTCTGTCAGGCTCTACAACTTCCCAGGCTAGATCACAAGAGGTTATGCAGCTTCCACCGGGTTCTCTGGGGACGCCCATTCTGGGGAGAGCCAACTGCCATTCAAGAAGCGCAGCTACCCTGAGGATGCCATGCTGGAAAGCCCATGTGTAGATGCTCTGGGTGACAGTTCCAGGGCACTCTCAGCCGACAGCCATGTGAGGGAGCCATCTTGCTCACTTTGTCTAGCTGAGTCTTCAAAGGCCGGAGCCCCAGCCAGTATCTGAAGGCACCTCATGAGCAAGGCCGGCTACATGGTTTATGGGGCCTAGTGACGAAGTGCACAACTCCTCATTACAAAATTCAGAACGTTGAGCAGAGAGTTAAACCAACAATAGGACCTGTTTAAGCTGAGGACCCTATGTGACTATACAGGTTGTGCACCCAGGAAATCAGCCTGCTCGTGATCCCAAGAGAAAACTGCCCAGCTGAGCCCTTCTTAAATTTTTGTGATTGAAATCAAATGGTTGTTTTATATTTTCTAGTTTTATTGAGATATAATTGACATATAACATTGTAGAAGTTTAAGGTGTACAGCACAGTGATTTGATACACGTATATATTGTGAGTTTGAATCCATTCTGTGTAATGAAGCCTCCATAAAAAACCCCAAAGACTAGCTTTGGAGAGCTTCTGGGCTGGTGAACTGGTGAAAATTTGGGGAGAGTGGCGAGCCTGGAAAGGGCATGGAAGCTCTGCCCTGTTTCCACCCTATGCATCTCTTCCATTTGGCTGTTTCTGAGTTACATTTTTTTAATAATAAACTGATGATCTGGTAAGTTAAATGTTACTCTGAGTTCTGTGAGCTACGTTAGCAAATTAATCAAACCCTAGAAGGAGGTCATGGGAACCCCCAATCTGTAGCTAGTTGGTCCGAAGCACAAGTAACAACGAGCGCTTGTGGCTGTCATCTGAAGGGGGGTTGGGGGGAGTCATTTAGAACTGAACCCCTACCCTGTGGAATCTGATGCTATCTCGGGGTAGGTGGTGTCAGTATTGAGTTGAATTATAGGACAACCAGCTGGTGTCTGAGAATTGCTTATTAGACATGTGGGGGAAACCCCCATGCCCAGATGGTGCAGTTGTGGTACTGGAACACAAAATAAGGTTCTTTACCCATTTTTAAATTGGATTATTTGTTTTTGTTATTGGGTTGTATGAGTCACTTATATATTTTGGATATTAACCCCTTATCACACAAGTGGTTTGCAAATATATTCTCTCAATTTATAGGTTGCTTTTTTATTTTGTTGATTGTTTGTCTTATTGTGCAGAAGCTTTTTAGTTTGACGTGGTCCCACTTGTTTATTTTTGCTTTTGTTGTTTGTGCTTTAGGTGTCATATCCAAAAATTCATTGCCAAGATCAATGTCAAGGAGTTTTTCCCCCTATGTTTTCTTCTAGGAGTTTAATGCTTTCAGGTCTTACATTTAAACCTTTTAAAAATATATAATATATTTAAGTCTTTAAACTGTTTTGAGATTATTTTTGTAAACAGTATAAGATAGGAGTCTAGTTTCATTTCTTTTGAATGTGAATATCCAATTTTCCCAGCCACATTTTGTTTTTTCATACCATATGGCATGTGGAGTTTCCCTGACCAGGGATCGAACCTGTGCCCCCTGCAGTGGAAGTGTGGAGTCTTAACCACTGGACCACCAGGGAAGTCCAACATTTATTAAAGAGACTGTCTTTTCTCCATTTAGTATATTCTTGGCTCCCTTGTCAATTATTTGATCATAAATGCATGGGTTTATTTGGAGATTTTGATTCTATTTCATTCCATTGATCTATATGCCTATTTTATGTCTGTACTGTACTGTCTTGATTACTATGGCTTCATAATATAGTTTAAAATCAGAAGGTGTGATGCCTCCAGTTTTGTTCTTCTTTCTCAGTATTTCTTTGACTATTTGGTGTCTTTTGTGGTTCCAAATGAATTTTAGGATTGTGTTTTGTATTTCTGTAAAAAATTTCATTGTAATTTTGATATGGAGTACATCAAAACTATAGATGGCTTTGGGTAGTATGGAAATTTTAACAATAGTAATTCTTCCTATCCATGAACATGGGATATTGTTGCATTTATTTGTGTTTTCTCCAATTTCTTTCACCATTGTCTTACAGCTTTCAATATACAGATCTTACACCCCTTTGGTTAAATTTATTCCTAAGTATTTTATTGTTCTTAATGCTATTGTAAGTGAGATTGTTTTCTTTATTTCTTTTTGAGATAATTCATTGTTAGTGTATAAAAATGCTACTGATTTCTGTATGTTTATTTTGTATCCCGCACTTTTACTGAAGTTGTTGATTAGATTGAACAGTTTTTTGGTGAGTCTGTAGGACTTTCTCTACATAAAGTCGTGTCATCTGAAAACAAAGACAATTTTACTTCTTCTTTTCCAATTTGAATGCCTTTTATTCCTTTTTCTTATCTGATTACTCTGGCTAGGACTTCCAGTACTATGTTGAATGGGAGTGAAGAGGTGGGCACCCTTGTCTTGTTCCTTATCTTAGAGGAAAAGCTTTCAGCCTTTCATCATTGAGTATGATGTTAGCTGTGGGGTTAAAATGGTTGCTTTATACCAGGAAATTTGGGGGGGTTATTACATGGCTATAGTAATTATGATATGCTCCAAAAACAATTATTTCAGACTGCAATAGCCCAGCACTGTTACCCTTTCTAAATGTTCATTCAGCTTTAAATCTGTGAGTCTAGGCAACCTGAGCTATGCCTAGTTCAATTCTATTTTTTGTTCTGTCGTCCAGCAGGAGTTAAAAATTGTGCCTTTATACCTTTGCAGCATTTTTTGGCCACCTCAACAACGTTAATTAAAAACTCACAAACACAGACATGTATATTAAAAAACAACAGGGTGTAACAATGAAGTATATTGATAGTTAGAAAGGAATTTTTGTGCAAAGGACGTAGTCTGCAGAGATGCAACTCTGCCTTCGGTATTAATGACCTTTAAAATCACCTTTTACAAAAAGCAAGTTAATCCCCAGGAACTATAGTTCCTAAGTTGCTGTATTTTATATTTGCATGATTAAATGGCCCAACTGTTGGCACTTCTCAGAAAAAAATAGGGGGTTTCAAGATACCTCTAGTGCCAAGCAAAAAATTTCCTTGCCTCTTGGAAATAAATTCTCAAATTCTACTATTTGCTCTAAGGTTTCAAAGATATTAGGGCACTCTTACTGAACGGAAATGATTCCATACCTCATAATTTATTCTGAAGTCAAATAGAGCTGAATCTCTGGTTTCGTTTATTCGCCAGAACTCTATACTAACAAGCATTTCTGTGCTCCTAGAATATGGTGATGAACTGATGTTCATTATGAGAATGATCTTAGATATTGTTTCCTAAATAATCAAGAGAATATTATGTTCAGTCGTGTTAAGAGTGCTGTAGGGTGTGTCTGATTGTTTTCTTCTCTGCAAATCTTTCTTGCATGGAATAGTAGGTTGAATAATGGCCCCCAAAGATATCCACACTCTAATACCTGGAACGTGTGAATGTTACCTTAAATGGCAAAAGGAACTTTGCAGATGTGACTACATGAAGGCTATGGAGATGGGGAGATTATCTTGCATTATTATGGTGGACTCTAAATGTAATCAGATGTCCTTATAAGAGGGAGGCAGAGGGAGATTTGACAACAGAAGATGATGTGATGTGATGACTGGTAACAGAGGCTGGAGTGATGTGCTTTGAAGATGAAGGAAGGGGCCACTAGTCAAGGAATGCAGCTCTAGAAGCGGGAAATGGCAAAGAAACTGTTCTCCCCTAGAGCCTCTGGAGGGACAGCCCTGCTGACACCTTGGTTTTGACCCAGTGAACCTGTAAGAGAATAAATGTGTGCTGCTTTAAGCTACCAAGCATGCGGTAATTTGTTATAGCAGTGATAGGAAACGAATTGGATTTTCTTTTTCTTTGACATCTTTCTTGCATGGCTAATTCTTCATCAACTTGGATGCCTGATTAGCCTAAATAAGAATTACATTTCGAGGCTGGGAGAACATTCACTCTAGAAATTATTGGTTATGATCTACACATTTCTAATCTCCTGGCCACTGTTCATGCCTCAGAGCAGTAATTGAGGTTCATGTGCTTAGACCTCTTTTTAGTGTATTCTGGACAATTTGCTTGATCCCGTGGCCAGTCCTATTGAACCGTGTCTTTGGTGAGAGCAGGAGGTGGAGGCCTCAGAGGGAAATGCCTCTGACTCACTCTGTGGTAGGTCTGAAAGGATGCAGAGGGATGCTGTTTCAGTTTGACTGCTGAGTGTCCTGTGTGGGAGATGCATGAAGAGCATTCTGGGACCTGAAGTTGGCTTCTCACCATCTGACTGAAACAGGCAACTTCTTACAGTAACCTCAGGGGAAGGAAGTCAGTGTTGGTGGGGTGCTCATTCCACGAACTTGAACCCGACCTACATTTTCAGCCTCCCAAGTGACCTTCACTATACCTGTAGCTGTTCAAGGTTAAACGCATAAAAGTAAACAGTGCATGACAATCCCATTTAATCTAAGGATTAGTTGAAATCCTTCGGTTTCATCCAACTCTTTGAATCTGATAGATTAAAGGGCAGTAGGGCAACATGGTTGAGGGGATGATTATTAGTCTTTGTGGGCATGCTGTTTTTTAGGAAAACCTGGTTCCTCCACTTCCACAGCCTCTCAGGCTTCGTTCTCATCCTCATGTGGGATTCCTCCAGGAATGTCAGCTATGGTTGGGTCTCAAGCTTAGCAAGACAGACTGCATTCCCTGTGCTGTAATTTGTGGGCCATGGGAAGAGACTCTGCCAGCGAACTATATCTTTGTGCTCAGCTGAAACCCTCTCTTTGAAACATCACTTTTGAGGACTTTACTGAAAAATACACACCTCTGGGAGGTTGACACATTGAGCTGGTAAGGTAGGTTCAATTTTCCAGTCATCCTCCGAAAACCCTCCTTTTAAGGTCTAGTACTGTGTCAGCTACTGGGGAATCAGAGATCACAAAGGTGCCATTCTCTCCACTGTGATGCTCATGGTCTACAAGGGGGACAGAAACAAGTCAGCAAAGATGGCCCCGGTCAGCTGGGGTCCTCCTGTCTATTGAAATTTAGATGACAATTGGTTCAGACAGCCAGAGGGCCCTCCCCTCCTCCCTGTGGAGATTCCTGGAGAGAATCTTAGGTTCATCCAGCCCCCTGGGTTCTTAGGTGCTGCTCTCAGGACCTTCTGATCTTATTCATGGCCTATCTCCTCCTTCCAGGTGGCTCTGCCCTGAACTGACTGGAAAGGTTTGCCTTTGGGCACCAAATACTTCTCTCTCTCTCTCTCTCTCTCTTTCACACACACACACACACACACACACACACTCTCTCTCTCTCTCTCTCTCTCTCTCTCTCTCTCTCTCTCTTTCTCTCTCCCCCCCTCTCCCCCCCGCTTCCCCTCTCCCTCTACTGCTATCACTATCTTTGAGGCACAAGGAAAGCTTATAACTGAGGAAAAGGGTGGATGTTGAAGGCTTTGGGCTGAGGAAGCAGGTTCTGGGAGTAGGAGGGGAATGAGGGTAGGGTTGATATTTTGAAGAGAAGGTAAACTTTGGTATCATAGACACAGGGATTGCCTGGGCAGATGTTCCCAAACTTGTTCGAGTGACAGAACACCCAGGAATCATGGCCTTTGTGAATCACTGAGAGGTAGTGATAATTTAATACATGCCTTAATAGTATTTACCTCAACTTTATATAATGGTCTATTTTAAGTTTACATGTTTAGACTTATTATGTTTGGTTAAATTTACATGTTATAAAACAATATACAGTCAATCATAGGCACTTGTCCATTAACAATCGCTCTGTAAGATGAGGTGTGAGAAGCATCTCTGAGATTTGCCCTGAGATTTGATTGCTACTGACTGGACTGGGGATGAGAGAGTGGAAGGACGCTGTGGCCGAATCATGCTTATGCTTATGGTGGATGCACCCACTTTTCTAATATGTGCTGCTGCTGACATAAATGTGGTGATTAAGCTCATTGATTCTTTTGGTCACATCTGAGTATTCAGCAGGAGTAATTAAAAATGAGGATTTAGAAATGTCATGTATGTTGAGCAGTTGTTTCTCCATAGAAGCTCTTTTCCCTCCCTCCCTCCGTCCCTCCCTTCCTTCTCTCTTTCTTCCTTTTTGTTTAGAACCTATTTGAACTTGCTGAACTGCCAGTGTTTGAAAAAATCTGGAAAAATTACAACTACGGTAACAACTCAGGAGTATTTCAGGTTGAGCCATGAATGATTATAGAATCTTTCACTTCTAGAAGTAGAGAAGAGTTTGTCCTGTTTGATTTTTCTTTAGCCTTGAACTTGAAGCTGATGCTGAGAACAGGCAAAGGGTCTTCAAAGGAAGAGAAAGAGTCTCCAAAGGGAATGGCATTGGAGTAGCTCTCTTTCTGTCTGTGTTAACTTCAAACATTATTCAAGACGAGAATTTCTACTTCACTGCAATGAAGAAAGTGCATGCATTCCCCTACCCCAACCCCACCTTTTCTCTCTGGAGCTGAGAGATACAGTCATCACATTCTTGTGGTAAGCATCACCATGGCGAGCCATCAACCATTCAGGACGGTGTAGACGGTCTGGTTAACCGCACGGCTCGCAGAGACACAAGGCAGACTGAGCCTGGAGAGAAGGGGGCTTGCGCGAGTTGACTTGGATATGACACAGAAATAAAGGCTCAGTTTTCTGGGACAGTGATGAGCTTCATGAATACTTTACAGAACAACAACATCTATTCAAGGGCAAAAGTTAAAACCAGATACTGTACTATGTGCACCTCTGTCATTTCAGAAACTTTGCCAAATAATTCTGAAACCCTTGGTTAAAGAAATATTAAACAAATGCTTAAGCCCAGTTGCAGATACTGTACCTCCTGATAAAAAAACGAAACAAAACAAAAAGAAAACATAACTGTACAATTTATAAAATAATGTGTAGCCTGCAAATATTTTTGTTCTTCTTTTCCGGAACTTGCCCTCAGGCAAGATTGTTTGATCATCACAGGTATAGTGAAATGGTAGACTGAATGTATGGTTGTCAAATATAAATACGATTTCTTAGTTTGAGCAGCGGGTAGTTTGAGGCTATATTCTCTGGCAATCGCCTTCTTTCATGTTCGTAATGCTTTTCAGAGGCAGTCATGTTGCTGGGTGTCAGTGGTTTGCTCCTTGTCATTGTTGAGTGTGTCCCATTGTATGTATGTGCTAACATTGATTCCTATACTAGTTGATGGGCATTTGAATTGTTTGCAGTGTTTAGCTATTATGATGAAAAGTTTACATGTAGGTCTTTGTTTGGACATACGTCTTCATTTCCCTTGGGCAAATGCCTAAGAGTAGGATTTCTGGGGCCTATGACAAGTGTACATTTAACTGCCGAACTATTTCCCAAAGTGATTCTGTCACTTCGCATTCCCACTAGAAACATATAAGAGCTCCGGTTGCTCCCACAACCTTGCCAGCACTTGGTATTGATGGTTTTTAAATTTTAGTCACTCTAGTGAGTGAGTTAGGGTATCTCAGTGTGCTTTTAACTGGCATGTCACACTATATTGATTTACACACTTGTGCCACTAAAGAGCCCTGCCCCTTCATTTAGGTGTCACTGCTTAGGGACTGCATGCACAAGGGCTGATCCCAGGTCCTGGCAGTTCCATCTGAGTCAGTGTTTTATCAGGAAAGTTGATTTTTCCCCTATCCTTTTATGTCATCTTGTCCTGATCTTGGGAGGATTCCTCTGAGCCTCTCTTCATAGAATATATGACATCTTGTCACGTGTCCTTCGGTGAATAATCTGGCTTCAGTTTTATCCTTTATTCATGGTCCACCTTTCGTCTTTCTCTTGTCTCCTGGTAGGTTGGCATTCGTCTTTATTCTAAACCCACTGCAGGTGATACTGGGTATTGCTGCTTTCATGTTTGTGTAGCCATCACTCAATCATAGCTATGTGTTGGAAAATTTGGCCCATCATCATTGATTTTCTTTATCGATTTGGTGCTATTCACAATGCCCAGTGACTCTGATTCATCTGCTCTATTGCAAACAAATATCTTGGGGTGGAGGCCTGAACAACACAGTCCTGGACAGGTAAGTCATATAACAGGGATTGGACATGTAACTGTGAATGCCATCTTCATCAAGATGAGAGCTGAACCCACAGATCTTGGGGCCATATCCACATTTAGGGCAGAAGACAAAGAAGGGAAACCAATGTGGAGACAGAAGAAATTAATAGGGAGGTGAGGTAGAATGTCACAGTGTCGCAAAAACCAGGGCAAAAGACAGTTTTAGGAAGGAGAGGGTGTTCAGTAGGGTGAATGCTCCACAGAGGCTTAGAAGGAAAGAACTGAGAAGATGCCACTGAATCTGAAATTGGGAGGTAATTTGAGAATTTGGAAAGTGCAGTTTCAGCAAAGCAGTCGAGTCAGAAACCAGAATGCATAGAATTAGGTGATGAGAAAGTGGGGGAAAGAAAGACATCTTTCAGTAGCATGGCAGATAGAAATATGCCTCCATCTGAACCATTCTTTGCTGCTTCCAGTCGGGAAAGACATCTTTCTGGGCTTTATATTTGACTTGTCTTTGCCCAAGGAACCTTACTCTTCTGACAGCTCTCCTATATCTTTAACCTCCGGCCATTTTCTCTCAGTTTATTAACAGGCTCAAGAATTTTCAGTCTTCGTAAGTCAGAGAAAAACAAATATCGTATATTAATGCATATATGTGGAATCTAGAAAAACGGTACAGATGAACCAGTTTGCAAGGCAGAAATAGAGACAATGTAGAGAACAAACATATGGACACCAAGAGGGGAAAGCAGGGAGGGGGGTGGTGGGATGAACTGGGAGATTGGGATTGACATATATACACTAATATGTATAAAATAGATAATTAATAAAAACCTGAAAAAAAAAAGGAATTTTCAGTCTTCAACAACCAAAACAAACAAAAAACCCTACAAATAAGTCACAGGTTCCCATGGCCATCACCTTTCGTTTTACAGCCAAACTCCTTCAAAAAGAGCCTCTTCCTGCGTCTCCCACGTCCTCCCCTTCTATTCTCTCCTCAGACTATTCTAGTCTGATTTTGGCCTCCACCCTTCCAAAGAAACATCTCCCTCTAGGGCTTGATGGCTTCATAGTTCATATCTAACAGATGCTTTTCAGGTCACAACCTGATCCACATTTCTTGGCATTGGATTCCTTCGACCAGTTCCTTGCCTTTAAGTTCTCTCTTCTGTTGGCGTTTCTCTGCGATTTCTCTTTATACATCTTGGGTAGCTCTTTCCTAGTCTCCTTCATGGACTCTTCTCCTTCGTTTTTTTTTTTTGTGTGTGTGTTTCGCAGGCCTCTCGCTGTTGCGGCCTCTCCCGCTGCAGAGCACAGGCTCCGGACGCACAGGCCCAGCGGCCATGGCTCACGGGCCCAGCCGCTCCGCGGCATGTGGGATCCTCCCGGACCGGGGCACGAACCCATGCTCCCTGCATCGGCAGACGGACTCTCAACCACTGCGCCACCAGGGAAGCCCTCTCCTTCCTCTTGATCCTTAGACATCAGGGCTCTGCAGGGTTCAGTCTTTCGCTGTTGGATCCTTTCACTCTGTGACTTCTCTTTAGGAGACACCAGTGAACGCATGGCTTCTGATTATCATGTATGTGCCCTCGCTGTGCGTTGGAGCCTGCTTTTGCCCGAGGGGCTTTACTCTCCAAGTTCCTCAAGCTCAGATCTTGGCTGAGCTCATTCTTCCATGTCCCCGCTGGACAGTGCCACACGGATATCCGACAGATATCTCAGACTCAATAAGCTCAAAGTCGCTCACCACTCCCGTTGGCCCCTAGCCTGCTATTCTTCTTTCTTCCATTCCTTATCTTATTGCAGGGTATTGTCATCCACCTGATTAAACAAGTCAGCAATCTGGGCACCACCATTAACTTTCTCCATTCCTGCTTACTTCCCCCCAACTTCCCCATCAAGTCATATTAATTCTATCCTTAATATTTCTCAAATTCACCCCTTCTCTCTGTATCTACTGCCACTATTTACCATCTCCCGTAGGAAAATCATATCCTTCAAATTACTTCGTCCAGGCTGAGAATGCCATTCATGTATCCGTTCAATTTCACTCTTCAAACATATTCAGCAACTATTTGTTATATGCAAAGTACTATTCAAGGGGGCAGTCTCAGCTTCTAGTCAAGTGTTTTACTCTCTCTTGGATACTTCCTCTTGACTGATGCCTCACTCAACCCCATGTTAGGAGTCTCAACCTAAACCGATCTTTCCTCCACTCCCACATCATACCATCCCCCCAAACTGGCCACTCTGCCCATGATCAATTCCGTTACTCTGAAGGCTGGATTGGAGTTACACCAATTAGCAGGAGATTAATTTGCAGCTCAGTGACATGCAAGTGGAATGGAAAAGTTAATAGTCATCAGTGACTGATGTGAGGGTCCAACAATCTTTGTCACCTGCTCTCTCGCCCCTGCTAAATCCTATAGTCAGTTTACTGTCTCTTGCCTTTGTGTCCTATTTCCCTTTCTACCCCACTTAAATCCCACGGCCAGCTATGATAACCACTCCTTTAGCACCTGACCTCGGTCCCTTGCCTCTCTCACTTGGTCATATTCAACTGGTAGAATCCCAACACCAGTTAAATTCAAGTCTTGACTTACTTATTCCGTGCTTGAACCTACACTGCTGAATGTGGGTGGAGAAAATCCTGCAATTCTGCTGACTCTTCTTACTTGAAATGTATGACCGTTAACCTCAGCTGGGTCTGTAATTCTCCTGAAACACCCATTTGCTCCCTCATTCCCCTACATGACTATTTCATGTTCTCTCTTACCTTCTGGTGCCAGATACCAATTTATTGCCTCTCATCTCCTTGATAAATATATTCTTCAAATCTCCACTACCTCCTTCACCACCATCACTCTGGGTAGATGACCTTGCTTCTTATTTTATTCAGAAAATAAAAGCAACCAGAAGAGAACTTCTATAGGTCCTAAAAGTATACCCACATACCTGGATCCAGCTACTCTCCTATTGCTCTGGGTGACCTGACTGTACTCCGAGTTAAGGCCAACTCCTCCATTCATTCACCGGCTCCCATCCCCTCACCCCTACTCAAACTTACAGCTCCAGAATTCTTCCTGTTAATGATTTCTTTGAAGTTCTTGCTCCATTTAAATTTCCATAGACCTTCCTGAAAGGGTAATGCCACTTTGCAATACGCACTTATTGAATAGAATTTAACATAGTATTATATCATTATCTGATGTCATTAAGACCAACACTGCATTATTCCTGAATCAGTGGTGTGCGTTTATTTTTTTAAATAGACATTTATTGGAGTATAATTGCTTCACAATACTGTGTTAGTTTCTGTTGTACACCAAAGTGAATCAGCCATATGTATACATATGTCCCCATATCCCCTCCCTCTTGAGCCTCCCTCCCATCCTCCCTATCCCACCCCTCAAGCTTATCTCCCTGTGCTATGTGGCTGCTCCCCACTAGCTAACTATTTTACATTCGGTAGTGTATATATGTCGATGCTACTGTCACTTCGCCCAGCTTCCCTCTCCCACCCTGTGTCCTCAAGTCCATTCTCTGTGTCTACATCTTTATTACTGCCCAGTAACTAGGTTCATCAGTGCCATTTTTTTCTTTTTTTGGATTCCATATACATGCATTAGCGTACGGTATTTGTTTTTCTCTTTCTGGCTTACTTCACTCTGTATGACAGACCCTAGGTCCATCCAGCTCACTAAAAATAAGTCAATTTCGTTTCTTTTTATGGCTGAGTAATATTCCATTGTAGTATGTGCCACATATTCTTTATACATTCATCTATCGATGGACACTTAGGTTGCTTCCATGTCCTGACTATTGTAAATAGTGCTGCAATGAACATTGTGGTACATGTCCCTTTTTGAATTATGGTTTTCTCAGGGTATATGCCCAGTAGTGGGGTTCCTGGGTCATATGGTAGTTCTATTTTTAGTTTTTAAAGGAACCTCCATACTGTTTTCCATAGTGGTTGTATCAATTTACATTCCCACCAAGAGTGCAAGAGAGTTCCCTTTTTACCACACCCTTTCCAACATTTATTGTTTGTAGACTTTTTTTTTTGTTTGTTTGTAGACTTTTTGATGATGACCGTTCTGACCGGGGTGAGGTGATATCTCATTGTAGTTTTGATTTGCATTTCTCTAATGATTAGTGCTGTTGAGCATCTTTTCATGTGCCTCTTGGCTATCTGTATGTCTTCCTTGGTGAAATGTCTATTTAGGTCTTCTGCCCATTTTTTTCTTAATTAAAAAGTAAGGTTATTGTGGCTTATTTGACATCCCATATCATCCCCCCTGATAATGAGGTAATGTAACCGAAAGTGGGGTCCAGCTGCTCGCCGCTCAAAAGCCATTAAAGAGGTCAGATTGGTGGAAAGGAAAGTTTACTTTATTTTGGATGCTGGCACCCGGGTCGGTGGGAGGGGCAGGGCGGACACCTGTCTATAGGCCGACTCCCCATGCCCCCGACAATCAGGGGGCAAGAGCTTTTATAGACAGAGGGAGGGGGCTCCATGCAGAAACAGCACCGTCAGCTCTGACCGTCATCTTGAAATCGGTCATCGCTGGTCTGACCTGCGTCATCTTGATAGTTTTAAGTACAGTTAGCCTTCAGTTCCAGGGTCGGTTGTTCCCATTTCCTCGAGGCCAGTTCTTGGAATTGTGGCAGCTTACGTCATGGCTACAGTCTGGTCATCAGGTAGTTAACTTCTTCCACCTGGCGGTGGTTTCAGTGTCTATAAGACAGCTTTTCAAAGGATATGGCTCAGGATATTATCTGTAGCCCTTGAGAAGGAACTAAAGGTCCTTGACTATGCTTAATGACTAAACTATTATTATTTGGTCTCCTTTGACTATTTTCCTTTGTTTCTGCATGTTCTCACTTCTCTGATTAAACTTATTCTTTGGCTAAAGTTTTTTCACGGACAAAAGGCAGGCAGAGGACCCGGGGGACAAGGATCATAGGGTCCTGCTCCATTTTAGTAATAGTTGTAATGAATTTTTATACAATGGTGCATGGTCCCAATTCAAGATAGAAAGATTTCAGTTGGGCATGAGAAGGACTTCTTGCCTTTTTGGGTAATAATCCCTGGATTGGGGTAGGTCTATATTTGAAGTTGTCTAAAACTAATCTTCGTAATGTTTTTGCTCATACATAGTATCACTTTCTCTTATCTTTTGACAGAGAAATGGACTGGAAGACTGTTCAAACTTTCTTCCAACATAAGCTTTCATAATTTTCCTTGTAATCATCCAGTAAGACTCAGTCAGCTAAGGTCCTTCTCCTCCAGGAAGGCCCTGGGCAGATAAAGGTGAATGAGTCAGCCGTTTAACCTTCCTCTTCCAAGATATTAATGCAGGCTCAGTGACCCAGGTGTCCTCAATCAATGTTAGTTTAGGAGCAAATCTTATTGCCATCCCTGTCACCATCACCATCATCCCTATTTGGCACACATCTGGGTATGTGCAAACCACGTGTTCTGTTACTTCCTCCAGGAACTCATGAGGGTAACCAACCTGTGGTCTTCTAGCAGGAGGCAGTGAGATACAAATCACCTTTGAGAGGAGCCTTTGAAGGCTGCTTGCTCTTAACCACAGACATACACTGATTTCCCCTCCATCACCATTAAAGAGCTCCACGCTTTGAGAATTGACCTTGTCAGCTCTGCCCTAAGTTGTACACCTGGTGGTAGTGGATGCCTGAGGATGTGAGGAATCACAAAGACAAGCAACCACCCTGGAAGCCTCCAGGCCTCTCTTGTTGATGTTAGCACCAGCCTTCCTCAGTGCTCTTTTTGTGATAGGCTCTGAGCTTCTGAACCTGGATTCTAAATGGGCCTTTGTGGTAAAAGAAACAGGAAGACCCCATGCCATGTCCCTGCTCTCTCTCTCTTTCTCTCTCTCTCCCTGTCTATCAGTTTCCTAAGCCTTCAATTGCTTTGATCACTTCTTTCTCCAGCTACTCTGAAACTTTGCCCAGGCACAGCTCAAATTTCTTTTTCTGGGTGAAGGTTTAGGGACATTTAAAAACATGCTTGATGTCACAAAAGTACTAAAGCTGAGGCCGGTGTTGGTGACAGGAACCGTTTCGGGGGAATGATGGTAGGGAAAACTTGATTAGAGTGGATGTTGTAATGTTTAAAACCCTTTCCCGATGTGAGAGGTGGAAAACTACTATTGTTACCTTAGCATTTCGATTTGTGATGTTTTGATACTTAAAAGCTTCTGAAGCCAATTTCCTCTTGTTTCCCCACCTCCACCTAAACTGCCACCATATCTTGTTTTTGATCCTGACGAATTTATTTTTCATCTGAGGTACCACAAGGCTGAGCATATGATGGAGATATGGCAGTGATGATCTAAACTGATAAAGATAAATAGTCCATTTGGGTAATTTATGCCCCAAAGTAGATAATTTGTGCCTTCAACATGGATGGCTCCTTCATGGTGGTGTAAAACAATACCTATGGCGGCAGGTTTCAATCCCAGGGGACAGACGCAACAGCATAAAAAGAATGAAGCCATGTGTTTATTTCAGTGTTGCTTTGTATGGGTGACATGTTTTTCCTGATGTTTTGAACATGGAGCTATGTCTTTAGACTGTATTATTTGTTAATTTTGCAGTTTTTTTTCCCAGCTAGAGTGGATTCTTACCTTACTGTTTCCCTACTTGGCATTCCTGCCACAAGGGGGTTCAGTGGCCATGATCATGGTGGCCTGGGTATTTTAAAGTTTTATTTTATTTTATTTACCTTATATTATATTATATTATATTATTTTACATTATTTTATTTTATTTTTTTGGTCTGAGGTTCCAGGTTTCAGATACTGACTCTTTCTTAGAGCCATTTTCATATAATCTCATATTTCCCATTCATTATACTATTTCATTAAAAATGGAAATGATTGGGCTTCCCTGGTGGCGCAGTGGTTGAGAGCCCGTCTGCCAATGCAGGGGACGTGGGTTCGTGCCCTGGTCCGGGAAGATCCCACATGCCACGGAGCGGCTGGGCCCGTGAGCCAGCGCGTCCGGAGCCTGTGCTCCACAACGGCAGAGGCCGCAACAGTGAGAGGCCCATGTACTGAAAAAGAAAAAAAAAAAAAAAAAAAGGAAATGATTTACTCAAATTACCAAACAACCATTATTTTTATTTATTTATTTATTTTTTTAACCATTATTTTATTTTATTTTTTTTTGTGGTGTGCGGGCCTCTCACTGTTGTGGCCTCTCCCGTTGCGGAAAACAGGCTCCGGATGCGCAGGCTCAGCGGCCATGGCTTACGGGCCCAGCCGCTCTGCGGCATGTGAGATCTTCCCGGACCGGGACACGAACCCGTGTACCCTGCTTCGGCAGGCGGACTCTCAACCACTGCGCCACCAGGGAAGCCCAACCATTATTTTTAAAGCTGCCAGTTTTCAGACCATAAAGGCATCCCTATTTAAAAAGAAATAGATGTTCATTTAAAATGAGAAATTAGAAAGAAAACATGAAAATTATCCATTCCCCATGACCCAGAGTAATTCCTGTTAGTATTTTTATTCCTGTATTTTTAATATTTCCTTCTTGTTTTTTAATACCTTATTTCCTTCTGTAAAAATTACTTAATTAATTGATTAATTTTTGGCTGCGTTGGGTCTTCGTTGCTGCACCCAGGCTTTTCTCTAGTTGCGGAGGGCGGGGGGCTACTCTGCATTGCGGTGCGCAGGCTCTAGGTGCGCGCGCGCGCTTCAGTAGTCGTGGCTCACAGGCTCTAGAGCGCAGGCTCAGTAGTTGTGGCGCATGGGCTTAGTTGCTCCGCGGCACGTGGGATCTTCGCGGACCAGGCGCTTGAACCCGTGTCCTGTGCATTGGCAGGCAGATTCTTAACCACTGAGCCAACAGGGAAGTCCAGCTTATTTTCGATAATTGAATTATTTTCTCTCTCTCATCCTGATTTTTACCCAAGTATTTAGAATACATTTTAAACATTTCAAAAGTTTTCTTGATACTTATGATAAGCTGTGATAATTTTGTGCACAGTTTTATTAATATATTTTAAAGTTATTTTGCTCTGATAACTTTCTAGAAGAGTAGTTAGTGGTCCAAAGAGCATGAATATTTTTAAGTTTCTTGAATGAAATTGTGAACTTGCTTTTCAGGATGTTGTATACTTTTACACTAATTAGCAGTGAATAATTGCTCAATTTGGCACATTCTTGCAACATTACTATAGTTAAGATAAACTTGGCTACTTCGATAGGCAAAAGATAGGTAATTGTTTAACGTGAATTTATTTCTTAGTGATAGTAAATATTTCCACATGTGCTTCAAAGACATTTTGATGCCTTATTGTGTTGTTAGTTTGTATCTTCTGTCTTTTGAGTAGATGTTCTTAATGCTTGTCTTATCAATTAATGTGAACTTTTCCACTATATATAAAATAGATAACCAATAGGGGCCTACTGTATAGAACAGGGAACTATAGTCAATATTTTGTAATAACCTACAAGGGAAAAGAATCTGAAAAACAATTATACATATATATGTATAACTGAATTATACATACTTATGCATATACATATAACTGAAAAATTATACATATATATGTATTGCTGTTCACCTGAAACTAACACAACATTATAAATCAACTGCACTTCAGTAAAATAAATACAAAAAATTTAACGTGAGCTTTTCATAATCATTCAGTCAGCAGATGTCTAGTGAGCATTTATAAGGAGGAAATCGCTGTTCCGGACGCTGGGCATACGGCATTGAACAAAGCAGACAAACATTCCTGCCTTCAAGGGGCTTCCATTCTAGTGAGGAGAGATAGACAAAGACAGAATAAATATGTGAAATAGTATATTTGGAGGAGGTGAATGCCATGGAGAAAAATAAATCAGGGAAGTTGCAGAGGGAGTGTGCCAGGGTGCTCAGAGATGCCTTCACTGAGAAGGTGACATTTGCCCAAAGACTCGAATAAGGGGAGGGAAGTTCGTGAGGCTTTCAGTGGAAGAGTGTGTCAGGCGAAGGGAAGAGCAAGAGCAAAGTTCCAGAGGTGGGAGTGTGTCTAGTACTGAGGCTCATAGTCCAGATATTAACCTCTTGCAGTATTCCTGACAGATATTTTCTCAGTTTGTTGTTTGCCTTTCAGTTTAATGTTTTAACCTATTGAAGATTTACAGTTCTGTGTAGCTGCATCTATCACTTTTTTCCCTTTTTTCTGTACCTTTTTAAAATTTTAATTGTGAAATGCATCATATATGCAAAAGAATGAATAAAATGTATGTGTACAATTTAAAGAGTTCAATAAAGACAAACAAAATCCAAACACTACCCAAGTTAAGAAGTGAAACATTGCCAGGACTTGCTGCCCAGATGCTCCTCCCCTCCCCTCTAGAAGGAACAACTATCCTGACGTTGGTGTTCATGTTGGTCTTGCTTTTCTCTATAGTCCTCTATAGTATCACACTTATATTTGCATGCTTAGACAATATATTGCTTAGTTTTGGAAAACCAGGTGGTGAACACAAACCTGGCTGATGAGGGAAGAACATCATTCCCACTGTTGCGGGAGGCTCCCAGGAGCCGTGTTCTATATTTTGCTCATGGTCTGGCTCCACCTTCCTGGAAGGTTTGCAGGAACATCCGGGGAGGGCAGCAGTGAGGCTTCGCAGACACTGCGAGCTGTGGGCTGGGGCCAGTGAAGCAGAGCTGGCCAGTGCAGAGTTGTATTTGGGATGCATCTGCTCATCCAGGGATCTCATTTCCCAATACCCCTTATATTCGTGAAATGAAAAAGAGACTGGGTTCCTGAATCTCCTCAGGAAGGAGGCATGCTCACCGACCAGGAACCCCTCACTTGAACTATTCTGTGATGTTTTAGTCCATTCGGGCTGCTATAGCAGAATACCAGAGACTAGAGGGCTTATAAACAACAGAAACTCACAGTTCTGGAGGCTGGTAAGACCACGATCAAGGTCTGGCAGAGGACTGCTTCCTGGATCATCTTCTTGCTGTGTCCTCACGTCACCTCATGGTGCAGCCACTATGGAAAGCAGTATGGAGGTTCCTTAAAAACCTAAAAGTACTCTGTGGTAACCTAAATGGGAAGGAAATCTATAAAAAGGGGATACATGTATACATATGACTGATTCACTTTGCTGTGCAGCGGGAACTAACACAACATTGTAAAGCAACTATACTCCGATAAGAAGTAAAAAGGAAAACAACCAAAAAACCAGAAACAGAAACTAAGAGAAGAACTACCATATGATCCAGCAATTCCACTCCTGGGCATATATCCAGAAAAAAACAAAAACTGTAATTTGAAAAGATACATGCACCACAATTTTCATAGTAGCACTGTCTACAATAGCCAAGACATGGAAGCAACCCAAGTGCTCATCAACAGATGAATGGATAAAGAAGATTCCATATATATATATATATATATATAGAGAGAGAGAGAGAGAGAGAGAGAGAGAGAGAGAGAGGGAGAGAAGCTACACGTTAGACATTTTTTTTCTTAAGCAAAATTTGTATTGAACCATTGCATACATACAGAGAAATGTGCAACTCTTAAGTGCATAACTCCATAACATGTCACAAATGTATCAATTGGTGGTCAAAGAAGGCTTGTCAGAGCAGCTGCTGTCTGATCTGTACTTTCTCTCCTTTGGGGCTTTGAAGATTTTACTCCATTACTTCCTGGTGTTCAATGTGGAAAAGTTTGACATCAATATAATTTTGGTTCCTGATTTGGTATTTTGTATTTTCCTCCTAGGTGTGAGCCTTATATCTTCTTTACTTCTAAAAATTTTTAAAGTTCAATATATTTGAATATGGTCTCTTTTAATTAATTTGGTCTAAACCCAATTTTCAGATTCACTTAAAAACTAGCAAGATATTTTACATTTAAAAAAATATTGGGATGGGTGAAAATGGTAAGAGGGTACAAACTTCCAGTTATAAGATAAATAAGTCCTGGGGATATAATGCATAGCACGGTGACTATAGTTAACCATACCATATTGCATATTTGAAAGTTGCCGAGAGAATAGATCTTAAAAGCTCTCATCATAAGAAAAAAAGTTGTAATTATGTGTGATGATAGATGTTAACTAAACTTATTGTGATAATCATTTTGCAATATATACATATATCAAATAAACTAACACAATGTTATATGTCAATTACATCTCAATTTTTTTAAGAATAAAGGAAAATGTCAGATCCCCAGAACTAAGGAACCAAAATGAAAAACAAGTATCTCACCATTCCACTGCCTTAACCCCCTCAAAATATTAAGAATATTTTCACAATCTCCCTAATATCTTATACACTACCTGTTCGTGCTTTGTACCTAGGAAAGATACATGCTAAGTGTACTGTTAGCACCCTCTCCATGTGGGCCACACATTAAAATTATGACTCAGAAAACTGATAATTGAGCTCTTGCAAAGAATTACTCTCAAAAATAACAAAAAACCCATTGAAATCAGTATGTATTTTACGCTTATAACACAACTCAGTTAGGATGAGCCACATTTCAAGGTTTCAACAGCCACATGTGCTTGGTGGCTACAGGATGAGACAGTGCAGTTCTGGTTCTGCTACAAGGAGGGGGAAACTCTATCTGCCTGGGTCCTTGAATGTCTGAGTGGAGCCTAGCTCCCTGATGACCCCTGGGGGATAGTAACCTGAGCAAGCAATAAACATTGTTTATTTGAGTTTTGCTTGTTGCAACAGCTCTTAATTACTTACCCTGACTAGACTCCCCAAGAAGCTGAGAGACATTGAATTATAAACTATAAGAAGCTAAGCAGAGAGACCAGTTAGGATCCCATTACAGTGCAACTTTTTTTTAAAATTAATTAATTTATTTTGGTTGCACCAGGTCTTAGTTGTGGCAGGCGGGCTCCTTAGTTGTGGCATGCAAATTCTTAGTAGTGGCATGCATGTGGGATCTAGTTGTTTGACCAGGGATTGAACCCCTATCCCCTGCATTGGAAGGCGGATTCTTAACCACTGTGCCACCAGGGAAGTCCCCCTTTACAGTGCCCCTTTAAACATGACTCTGGAGTTAAGGAGGAGGGAGAGGATACGAGACAACTGATGAGGGATTTGTTCTTCGTTGGATGAGAGGAGTGAGTGACAGAGAGAAATCTAGGTTTTTCGCTCAGATGAACAGGTGATATCATTTGAGTCGATAAAAAAGGCAGTAGAGAAGCTAGTTTGGGAATAGAGCTCATGACTTTAGTTTTGTCTGTTGACTTTGAGGTGTCTCTGGACAACTGGTTCAAAGTTTACCTCAATGTTGACTGTCTGCTATGTGCCAGGTCAGGTGCTGATGGGCTGGCTCTCAAGGGACCACCAACTGGTTAAAAGAAAGAGCTCATATCGTATGTAAGAGTAGTGATAAGTGATACCCACAGTGCTTTTGAAGCCCAGAAGAGAGAGACTTAATTTGGGATTGCTGGAGTGATAGGTCCAGGAAGGCTCTTTAAAGGAGATGATACCTATGTGGAGAGAATGGGTAGAGCAGTGGGGGTAGGGCAGAGTGCAGAGGGCAGGTGTCCTAGGCCATTTGGGCTGCTGTAACAAAATATCACATATTTTGGGTGGCTTATATGCAAGAGAAATTTATTTCTTACAGTTCTGGAAGTCTGGGATCAAGGTGCCAGCATGATTGAGTGAGGGCTCTCTTCTGGGTCCAGGACTTCTCGTTGTGTCCTCACCTGGCCAGAAGGGGAGAGGGAGCTCTCTGGAGTCTCGTTAATAAGGGCGCTAATCTCATTCATGACCTAATCACTTCCCAATGATCCTGCCTCTCAGTCCCATCACTTTTGGGGTTAGGACTCAACATGTGAATTTTGGGGGGACACAGACACTCAGACCATACCAGCACGGTATGAATAGAGGAGCAGGAAGGGAGAAGGTGGTAAAGGTATACAGGTAGAGCGGACCGCATGACACAGGCACGGAGGTCAAGAACAGAGTGGCAGTCAAGATTGCAGGGTGAAACATCAAGGTGGAAGCAGCATGAGATAAAGCAGGAGCACGGCCAGGGCCAGGTTACAGAGGGTGTCTTTTGTCATGTCTGATTTGGTGCCATAGATAGATGTTGGAGGGTAGATCAGCAGCAACGACAGGCAGGAAGCTGTTCCAATAGCAGGAGGGAAATGAGAAAAGATGAAGTCCTGAACCTGGGCAGGGAGGGCGTTAATTTGAGAATTTTCAAGAAGTGAAACAATGAGGTTGGGGATTTGTGGGTGTCGGGAGTGAGAGAGAGGAAGAGGGAAGAGTCAGGGATGCCTCGCAGATTTCTAGCAGAGATGATGGGGTGAATGATGGTGCTAACTGGGGAAAATGAAGGGAGAATAAAAGCAACCCACATCAGGGAGAAGAGGCTTGGAAAGCAACTCCCTCTTCCCACCCTCAAAATTCCCAGGAATATAGTGGGAAATCATGGTTCAGGACTGTGGATGTATATGTCCTTTTCTTGCTCTCCGTCCCAAAGGAAAAACACGGTTTTATTTTCACCACTACCATTCAAGGAAGAGTGAGAAGTGAACAGCAGGGAGAGGTTTTAAAGCACAGACTATGAGAAACTGTCAGTGGCAGCTGCCTGTGAATCTCTTATGTGGAAACCATGATGGGAGTTGGTCATGAGACTCACGATCTCAGGGCACAAGAACACTGGAAGGAGCGGGGCTGGAGAAGATGACCCCTGGGTTTGGAATTGGAAAAGAAGCAGAGAAAAGCCATGGCCCTCTGGGTACGGCTGGAGTTTCGAGAAGAAAATATTGCAGAAGATGGTCTTTCGAGAAGCAGGGAGCCTGTGGGTCCAGCCTGAGAGTTCTCAGGGGCACCCAGAAGTAGGGCAAGTAGGACACGCTGGGCCATGATTGGGGAAAATGGTTATGACTTGAAACTTGAAACTACTCTGGAATTGAATATGGTTCAGTTTTTATTTTACTTGGGCTGAACTTTTCTCATGCTTGAAGTTTGTTTTGCCCCGGTGGCTCTTTTCTGTGTCCTGGGGTGCACAGAATCAGAGGCCGAGGGCAGGAGAGGTTGTCCTAGGGGTATGACCTGAGCAAGAGAGAAATGTTCCTTTCTAGATCTCTGGTTGACATTAATCTTCAAAAGCAGACTGAGCTTGGGGAGACACTGCCATTCTAGTCTGAAAACAATGTCTCCTCCCAGAACTTCCTCCTTCCTGTCAAACCTCAGGTCATACCTTCGGGAGGATTTTTTCTTCCCCCCATATGATCTTTAAAAATGACATGTCATTTTCCCAGGGCCATTATTTTTATTTGCTTAATTTGCTCCAGAGTGCGCGTGTCCACAGCATTGGCTAATAGTATGCAGGCCTCCATCCTGTATTGTCTTGAATAACATTGAGAACTTGGACTTGGGGTGGGTGGAGGTTGTTGCTACTCAAAGGCATGCTTTGTTTTGCTCTATTGATAAATTTGCACACCCTTCCAAATATGAAAGAGCTGAGCTCACGGAAGTCTTTTTTTTTTTTTTCTTCGCGTTACGCGGGCCTCTCACTGTTGTGGCCTCTCCTGTTGCGGAGCACAGGCTCCGGACGTGCAGGCCCAGTGGCCATGGCTCACGGGCCCAGCCGCTCCACGGCATGTGGGATCTTCCCGGACCGGGGCACCAACCCATGTCCCCTGCATCGTCAGGCGGACTCTCAACCACTGCGCCACCAGGGAAGCCCTCGGAAGTCCTCTTAATGAGAAAACAAATAAGGAAATGAATTTTCTTCCCAAACTTTATTATTATCAATTGTTTTTATTACAAGAGTTTAACAGAGCAGAGTTAGACTTGCCGTCTCTCTTGTGAAACTTGAACAATTTACAAAGTTAGGGTAATAAATATGAAACTAGGTTTAGTCTTTCTTTTCAGCCATGTCATGCACTCCTAAGAGACAATGAGAAGAAAATCCTGTAGCCATATGCAGTACAAACTCAGAAATTTTCACCTGCTATTTAATCCTATCTAGGATTTCCCTAGGCAGTACAGATACTCATATATTTCACCTTTCTCTAAAGACTAAGAAACATAAATAGATCCATAAATAGCTCATATAAATATAGGTTTTACCTTTTAAATAATAAAATTCCCAAGTCTGCAATCTTGTCTTAAAAAAATACAAAATAAGGCATGTAATTCATTAAAATGGAATCTCATGCCCCAGAGTTATCTTGGGGCCTATTAAATACATAAATAACTTAAAGCCCTTAGAAAAGCAAACAAGAAGCAAATTGGTACTCAGTCTAAAACTTCCTTCTTGGGGAAAGGGAAAAATGGTTCAGATTCCATCTCTAAACCAGTGTTCCCTCTGGAGTTTCCACTGGATGAACTAAGAACCCTGGTGATTTGGGTCAGAAATGGGGCTGGGTCTAATCCCCAGAAAGCCTAACTGATTTGGGGAGTGGGGGTCAGACCGGAAGCTCTTAAGCCATGTGGCGGACAATGGGGGTGACACAGGTGCAGCCGACGGCCACCAGCATCTTCTCCAGCCGGAAGGAGTGGGGGCAGTGCTGAGGCTCCCTTCGCAGGACCAGGATCTCTTGCTGGATGGGGACGGAGTTCATGTGATGGTCCACCTTCCCTTCAGCATTGACACAGCCCAAGTGGCTGCACTTGGCCTCCCAGATCACAGAGGGGTACCTCTCAGAGTCCTCATTGCGGCTGCAAGGGAGACAAAAGCCAGGAAGAAAGTGAATTCCTGGTAGAGCAGGAAGGAAATCAAACAGGAATAAACAGAGACAGATTCACAGGGGAGCAAATGATAGGCATTGTGAATTCTCTAAGTGCTGTTAGTCTGAAAAAGAAGTAGTTTGGGGAAAACTTGTGTTTCGAAGCCCGTGAAGTGTTATAGAAAAAAAGACAATGATTAGTTTCCCCCAATTTCCGGCATACACAAAAGAAGATAGACTGAAACCACAGAAAGGATTTAAATTTGACACAAAGGTTAATTTCTTTAGGGTACATTTGATAGATGAAAAAAGACTAAAGGACTAGTATAGAAACAAGATAACTGTTAATCTGACTTAATGAAGTCTGTCTTTGAAGCAGAGAATGCACTGAAATTTCATCTGACAGCACACTGACGGAACAGAGCCCACGGCTGATATGAAGGGCTGCAAACAAAATCTTAAGCCCCTTTATAACCTTCTCTCTCCCCTCCAGATGAGTGAATAATTTGCTTCGACTTCTGAATTCATTTATTTGAACTATTCTTAGTAAGTAGAAGTAAGAAGACGAGAAACCCTACAGTCAGGTGACTCTGTAGGCTCCATACAACTGAGGATTATTTGCCTAAAATCAAATTATCAAAATACATTTTGTACTTAATCCATCTAAATACTAGATGTACTAAGGACGCAGCAAATATTGGTCTGTTGGGGATGTTGTCTAACTCAAAAAAGGGTGGAAATACCCAGAATGATACTTCTTCCACTGGTATTCAAGCTATATTTTCCCAGTGTTAATACAACGAAAAAAGCACAAAAATTCCAGTTAATTAATAGTTATTTTCAACACATCTTCTCTGGGAGCTCTGGTAAAGAGAATTCAAGCACTAATCTCCTACAATAAATGTCTATTTCTTTTTAAAATAAATAAACAACAGACTTGGGGTGTCATAAATATGAGAATGATGACCACCGTTCATTTGGATGGATTTCTGGGGCAATGAGAACTAGTAGAATAGGTGTTATGGGGGCTGGGGAGAACTGTGCTGTATCAAAGCAATCTGTAGAATGAAAGCTTGAGAATCATTGGTTTACACAATGGCCCTTCCAGTTTTGATGGATGATTCTGAGTAATACCATTCTCAAGGTGATTTAACTGGCAGTCTGATACATACAAGGTAGAAGAATACAGAGATTTTATCTGGGACTTTTACGTACTGGAGAGTCCAAGGTGAGGTGGAGCGTTTGTAGTAATCGGAGGGTCTTCTGGAATTCACTTTCTGGTTAAGGATGTTTAGGTTGAGCCTCACATACTGGGGGAAGTTCTTGTCCTCAACATGCGGGCAGCCTGGACTTTGTGGGATTATGATTCCTGCCTTCACAAGAGCCACCAGACTCAGCAGCAGCAGCAGTGACTGGAACTGGGCGGGAAAGGAGAGAGAGGTGGGAAACTGGGTTAGTGCTACATGGGTTTTGTCAACAAAGTGTGGTTGGTGATGATGGAATTGCTGATAGTTGAGAACATGCTATGGACGAGGACAATCTATACGAAATTTTCAGGTCTGTTAAATGAAAAGCTGGTTAGATGAATAAAATAATATTAGGATGGCATTTCTACCAGTCTTGAACACTTTTCTTTTCTGACTTAGAAAAACCACATTATTCATTGGCTGGCAGTAATTTTAGTGAAGATGGCAAGTCATCAACCTGTCAGTACATGCATCACTCTCAGGTCACTGGGATGGTAATGACCTTGATTTTCTAGGAAGAAATGTCCTCCTGCACCATCGATCCCGCCCCGTGCATTCTGTGAAACCCTATGTGAAATCAAATGTACACCTTAGAAATAAAGGGCTCTAGAAAATCCATGTGGTATCAGTTAAAAATTCTGTTGGTACCACTGGCAAACATCCAATCCAAAATGGACCCCCCCTTTATGTTTTTCTTAGGTATATTTCCCAGGTTTTCTAAATTTACATATACTGATTCGGTAATCAAATTGGGTTTCAAAAAAGACGTTTTAACTTAAATATTTTAAAAACATAAAGACCGTTTACTCTAAACCACACCTATACCATCTATACATCTATGTCTAGTTAGAATAAATAGGGTTAGCGTACCAAGACTATAGTATAATAATAGAATAATGGAAAGAAAAGTCAGTGCCACAACTTATTAAATCCTCAAGGATAGTGACCCATCTCATTTTGGATTGAAGAAAAATGGGAGAATTATATTAAATCCCTTGTACTCAGGGAAACAGATTTTCAATAAGCATTCTTTCTTAGAGCACAGCATCGTGTGACACTTCTTGTGTGGTTTAGCCCCAGTATAGCTATCTTTCATTTTTAATCTCACCTTTCAAACTGATGTGTACCAGTTCTTGAAAATGCTATACAATGACAAGTATCTATCAAGGGTTTCATTTCCCATCCTACGTAGACAGTATTCTTGGATTTCCATAGCTAGAATCCAGGATTTCATGCCTGCAGTCCAGAAATATTATCTGGCCCGAATCGACGAGAGCATTGCACGTTAGTGCGGGACTCACCACGGATGAAGTTCTCACACGAGCCATGGTAGTTTCTCCCAGTTCACTGTAAGTGGATGAGCTTGTGCTTGCTGCGAGATGGACAAAGTGTAGCGCTACCTTCTCTCTTTTTATAGGGCTTTTCTCCTTCTGTGGTCACTTACGTTGGCGTGTAGGAGTGAGTTCAGGGGTGACACCATTTTGGTTAAAAGTTCCATCCCCAAATGAGGTCAGAGAAAAACCTCCCCTTCATGACGGGCAATAATCTGCTTCTGGAGGAAAATGGGAAGGACAGAAATTTATGCTTCTAAAGACTATGTCTTCTCTTCATTCTTCAAGGAACTATGACTTGTCAGAAGCTGAGTGGAAACACAGAAACCATTTATTTATGAGCGTGCGTGAAACTGCCCTTAAGAGATATCTTCTATTTTAATGGCTCGTGGGGAAATAAAAGTTTGACCTCACATTCAAGTCTTCTTTGGTCATATGCCTTGATTTCCCATTTGATAACTCCTTTCCTCACCAGATTCCCTAGCCAGATGTGGTGGAGACCGTTCCAGAAACTACCCATGGTCTCACCATATAAACAAACAAAAAATGGATACATAATTTCATGATGACAGGACATATTATTTCATCGATTTAATGCCTGCTTTGTTGAATGTCTACTCTGCTTGAGGAACAAATAACTAGGTTCAAGAGACGTGAGATTTACTATCAAAGGCACGTCTAACACTGCATGTTACCAAGCAACTTGTTAACTCACGCAATTCCTCAGGAGGAAGAAGGAGTGGGGAAATGTAACCGGACAAAGAGAGGAATGAAAATGGAGGTAGAGACTGCAGGAAGGTGGGGGTAGAGAAAAGGAGGGCAGGCAAGAGCAGACAATGATAACAAGAAAGGAGGAGAGGAAAGGGGGATAAGAAGGGAAGAGAGATAGGACTTCCCTGGTGGTCCAGTGGTTAAGACTTTGCCTTCAAGGCAGGAGATGTGGGTTTGATCCCTGGTTGGGGAGATAAGATCCCACATGCCTCTGGGCCAAAAAAACCAAAACATAAAACAGAAGCAATATTGTAACAAATTCAATAAAAACTTTAAAAATGGTCCACATCAAAAAAAAAAATCGTTAAAAAAAAAAAAGAAGGAAAGACAGAAGGAGATGGTTCCTCCTTATTTTTCTCTCCACTTTCTAAGTGAGGTGAACTTCGATTTCAGGTCCTTGAGGATGGCTCCTCCTCAGAAACATTGAGGTCTATCCCAGGGTTGATAAAATGAGGGGTCAGGGGGCTTCCCTGGTGGCGCAGTGGTTGGGAGTCCACCTGCCGATGCAGGGGACACGGGTTCATGCCCCGGTCCGGGAGGATCCCACATGCCGCGGAGTGGCTGGGCCCATGAGCCATGACCGCTGGGCCTGTGCGTCCGGAGCCTGTGCTCTGCAGCGGGAGAGGCCACGGCAGTGAGAAGCCCGCGTACCGCAAAAAAAAAAAAAAAAAAAAAAAAAAAATGAGGGGTCAGTGGATGCAGACATGGCTGGTGACGTGTCACCCTGTCTCTGCCCGTTCTCCGCAGTGAGGTGTTTTCTTGGGTAGACAGACCCTGACTGATCAGTGAGGAAGGCCATGAGCAGCTGAAATCTCAGTGGCGATGGTAGATGGATGACCTTGGTAGGCGAAGCAGATACAGATGGAAGAGGAAGTGGGATGCAGTTTCTCCTGATTTCCTTGGTTCTGGTGTTGACCTCACCATGTACCTTGGAGACATGGAGTCATCGTGAGCTCCCCTGTCCCTCCTCCACATGTGATCACGTAGCCATCTCAGCAGCATCTGTGTCTCTCACATCTATTTCCTATTCCCAGACCTACTGCCATTCCTCTAACTCATTGCTCACCCACTTGGACTGTTTTGTTTTTGTTTTTTAGTTGAAGTATAGTTGACTTACAATGTTGTTTTAATTTCTGTTGTACAGCAAAGCAATTGTTATACATATATACACATTCTTTTTTATATTCTTTTCCATTATGGTTTATCACAGGATACTGAATATAGATATAGTTCCCTGTGCTATGCAGGACCTTGTTGTTTATCCATTCTCTGTATAATGGTTTGCATCTGCTAATCCCAAACTCCCAATTCATCCCTCCCCAACCCCCTCCCCCTTGGCAACTACAAGTCTGTTCTCTATGTCTGTGAGTCTGTTTCTTTTCCGTAGATGGGTTCCTTTGTGTACTTGGACTGTTTTAATAACCACATTTGCTCTTCCCAATTGTTGCCTTCCACCCGCCTTCAACATTCCTGCAATAATGATCCTCAAAGCATGGCTCTGATTGTGCCTTTTCTTGTATCGTTTGCTTGCATTCAGAACAAAATACAGACCCCTTAGCATTTAAATTATTATTTGACTTAGTATCTGAAATCTGCAACCTTTCCAGCTTTACCTGCCACCACGCTCCGTGACCTGGGCTCATGGGGTCCTGATTGTTCTCCTTCCACAGACGGTCCCCAACTTACGATGGTTTGACTTACAATTTTTCAAATTTGCGACGGTGCAAACGTGATATACATTCGGTTGAAGCTGTACTTCAGGTTTTGAATTTTGATCTTTTCTCAGCCTGGTGCTATGTGGTATGATCTTCTCTCATGAGGCTGCAGTGGCTGTGAGCCATGCAATCATGAGGGTGAACAACCGGTATATTTACCAACATCTGTACCCAGACACCGATTCGATTTTTCACTTTCAGTACATTATTCAGTAAATGACATGAGATATTCAATACTTTATTATAAAATAAGCTTTGTGTTAGATGATTTTGCCCAACTGTAGGCTAAGAAAAATGTTCTGGGCACATTTGAGGTAGGCTAGGCTAAACCATGATGCTTGGTAGGTTAAGGTGTATTAAATGCATTTACATCATGATGTTTTGAATTTATTGGGTTTGTTGGAATGTAATCCCATCTGAAGTCAAGGAAGATCTGTAATGCCTGCATGCCTTTTGTTAGGTACTGTCTCTGAAATGCCCTTTCCCATCCTCAGTTTATATCAAAATGTGCCTTGTCCTTCCAGCTCCGGTTCAAATGTGTCTTCTAAGTCTGGAGGTCCCTCCTGATCATTTAGCTGAAATGAGCAGCTCCCATAACACAGAGCTTATACCTGCCTCTCTAGTAACTTTTGCTTGATTATGTACTGTGTTTTATTCGGCTGGAAAAAGTATGTCTAAGACATATGTTTATTTCCAATTTTAGATTTTACTGTTATCCTTCAAGGCCAGTGTGTTATTCATCTTCGTAACTCCCATGGTGCTTCCTGTGAGGCTTTATACAGCATAGGTCTTCACAGATTGCTTCTGTGTTGCTGGTTTTTCTCTGGTACACAACTGTCCATGCATGTTTCTATCATATTGCATGTCATTTGTTTATGTATCTGATTTTCCTGCTAGACTGTGAAGCTACCTGGAGACAGTTATTATTAGTCTTTGTATCATCTAACACAGTGTCTAGGAAATAGGAAGTGCTCAATATGTTGACTGAATTAAAGTACAAATAATGTTATTTGGGTAGGTTGGAATCTTGAATATTCCTTTTGGGACCCAATTGCATGCCAGTGACCATACTGAGCTAACGCCTTGACTCTCCAGCTGATCATTTTGAAGGTAGTGTGACAAGGTTGTGGCCTGTTTTGGACCATCCTTAAGTAGAAGATTTCTTGCTTGTTGCTGTCTGGTAAGGATGAGGTCAAGGTGAATGTGTTTGCAGGCCAAAGAGGCAAAGCTGATTCTAGTTGTCCTGCCTATGCCCGCCTCCTGTGCCAGTGAAATACACCCTGTGTGCTGTCCTTTGAAATACCAACCCTAGCTTTGAAATAAGGATGGGAAACAAGGTGAGTTTTCACAAAAGTGTAAAACTGGCCATTTTGAGGTGGTGGTTGGAGCTCAGTGTGCCCAGTTTTGAGTAGGACTGGTTTCTCAGATACACTCTGGAGCTGGAGGAGCAGTCAGAAGCACAAAGATGGTGTGCAGAGCAAGGAGGGTATTTGTCTACAGAGGCAGCTGGTTCAGGTTTGGACCGCAGTCTGTTCAGATAGAAGGAATGCTGGACTGGAAATTAGGTGCCCAGAACACTAGAGGAGAGGACACTTTTATTTTCACTGTGGTTCTGCCATTAACTACCCATGCCCTTAGGTATTTCACATCCTTGAGGCTCAGTTTCCCTCTCGATAAAATGAGTTTTTGCACCAGGTAATCTTTGATTATCTGAGTTTTCAGACAAAGAAAATAGTGAAAGAACAAATAGGGACAGTAAATTAGGGGTGATGATTTTGCTTAGTGATTTCCCCCAGTTTATCAGTCTTGCTTCTTGGAGGGCTTGGGAAACAGATATCCACAAAGTAACGGGGAACTGCATCCTGGGAGTTGGGAGCTGGGAGCTGGGTGAGGTGAGCAGAGGAGGAGCAGTGGAGGCTGGGAAGTCTTCCTGGGAGCCAAGCATTCATCTGCTCCTAGTAAAGTGTCTGTGGGCTTCTTGATTTAGGGAAATGATCTTCAAGGCTCCTTGACCTCATTAGGTCATCAAACAGCATCCCCTTGTACTTATAGTAGAGAACAATGTGGGAGATAGAAGAACATATATCCCTTAAATTAAGACTGTCATTAAAAAATTAAATAAATAGTGCTCGCTTCAGCAGCATATATACTAAAATTGGAATGATACAGAGAAGATTAGCATGGCCCCTGCGCAAGGATGACACGCAGATTCATGAAGCGTTCCATATTTTTTTAAATTAAAAAATAAATAAATAAGTAAATAAGTTAAGTAAAAAAAACTTCTTGCTTAGGTGGTGGGGTTACCATCGAGATACTATTGTCTTTTCTACTCTACAGCCTTAAAAAACAAACAATGGTCTCAGTAGAGGAGGAGGCCCTGTGCCACCGTTAATGACTTATGCACAGTAAGTCCCCTACATACGAACCTTCAAGGTGCAAACTTTCAGAGATGTGAACGTGCGTTCCATCAACGTCAGGCGTGAGTGACATTGCAGCTTGCCCTCTGTCTCCTATTGCTGACAATCCTTCAGCTCTACCATCTCCCACCTCCTCTCCTTCCTCCAGTCCGTAACTCTTCTTGCCTGTTCACTCGATGCCAGTGCCTGTATGCCAGCAGTTGTGCTGTACTACTGTACTTTTCAAGGTGCTGTACAGTAAGATTAAAAATGTTTTCTTTATTTTTTGTGTTTGTTTTTTAATGTATTATTTGTGTGAAAAGTATTATAAACCTACTACAGTACAGTACTATATAGCTGATTGTGTTAGCTGGGTACGTAGGCTAACTTTGTTGGCCTTAAGAACAAACAGGACTTAAAATGCGCTCTCGGAATGGAACTCGTTCATATGCAGGGGACTTATTGTATATTATAGTTTAAAGACAATGGCTACTCAAAGAAATGGGTATCATTTTATCTCATGCTGTGCACATCACAAGGAAAACTCCTTTTCTCTTGATTTTGATTTAATATAGAGAAGGTAATGAGTAGCTGCAGAGAATCCTTTTGGGTTTTTAATCTGGGGGCTGATATTTTGAAAATGGGCCAACTGACAAGAAGCAATGTCAGATACTTAATAGGTAGACATGGTTTTGAGAGAGGAGAACGTTTGCAACAGAGGGTCATCTGGAGGGCCTCGGGGCATTGATAAAATCAGGATTTAGCTGATATCCACATTTAGATCTAGTTGTTTAAGATCTAGATCATCTATAATATCTCTAAGTTCAAAGTATTAATAGTGTTATATACCAGAGGCTCAGCTCTGAGGTTAAAGCTGTTGTTTTTCAAGAATCAGGACTTATTGTCTATGAAATTGCCATGGTTTATTAAATAAGAAATATCATCTTAGTACCAGCCTGACAGTGTCAGTGTTCCTCTCCAGGGCAACACTGTTAGGTGTTCACTACGGCTATGTTTCTGAGGGCCGTCCTGAACAATGAATCGTTGGGTGGGAATCCTCCAGGGGTAGGTACAGGCTTCCTCTGGAATCCCTGGTGGAGGAATTTCTCCTCCTTATATGACATGAGGAATTGAAGGAATGATTAATAATGAGGACTTCTGAATAAGTCATTGTTAATGGGCTGGTGTGGGCTAAGAGCTGAGAGGTAGAATCCTTTTTCAACATTTCAATTCTGTTTTTTCACCACTGGGCATTCTAACACTTGGTGGGTTGTTCTTCCCTGATGAAGACCCTCTGTGAACAGCTCCTGTGAGTGACTAATTATCTTTCGTCCGCTATTCATTTTTTTTTTTTTTTTAATTTTTTTTTTTGCTATTCATTTTTGATGCTGCAGGAGCCTAGTCCCAGCCCAGACCAGACTATTTTTATCTGATGGAATCAGATCACAAAACTGTACGTCTTTAAAAAACAAACTTAATCTATGGAGTCAAAAGAATGTTGATGGCCCATGACATTATCCACGTGAGGGATTTGATAGACAGGCATTCTGTTCCTGGTGACTCCCCAATAGGGCACCACACCTTCATCTTTTCGGTAAATGAGGCTTGCTCTTACACATCTTTCCCAGCCTCAAAGCATTGAGGTGATACCTGGAAGCTGTGATGAGACCAAGCCATACAAGGAGGAAGACACATCACATCACGTCATCTTAAAACAACTGCAATCCATCAGTGTTTCCCCTATCTCTACACGAACATCCACAGCCCAACTCATCAGATGAGCATGTCAGTTTCTCCTTTGAGTAATAACTTCTACTAACCTCATGGAAACCTAGCCTCTTCCTTAGGTAGGTTTCTCACTAGCCTTTTACTGAAACACTGATTTAAAGTGGGTCAGAAAACTTTCCATTTTTTTTCAAACCAATACATTTAGAATTCTATCCCTATATATTAACAGGCACATGCAAATTTTTTTTACGGGTGGCCTTCCCTTTGGCAATGCTGACTTCATCTAATACCCTGAGAATTAAGGTCAGCAAATGACTGAAGTTTCAAGTCTGAAAGGATGTCACTGAAAAGTAAGGTCTAAAATTAAACAAGCAAACCAAACCACACACTGAGGTTGGGCTATCAAGTTATCAGCTTTATTTTCTTTTCAGCAATTTTGAAGTTAATATGATTTACAGACAACTGCAGAATGTATTTAAAGGACAAGATACAACATGTGGACTCAGAGCAAATTGCTGATTGGTTTTTCTTTTTAGACACTATAGAAGATGCTCTGGTGAAGTGTCTTCTCCACAGATTGGAAATATAGTAAAATCAATAATAGTGATGCTATGTTCCTTTATTCCAAAATCCTTCGAAGGATTTGAGATGATTTGTAACAAAAATTCAGGTAATAAAGTAGATAAAAAATATGAATCAGGCGCAGCAAATATAGAGTCAAAAGTCAAGATCAGGGAAAAGAAAACCCAAAGTCACAGTCCATAGGGATCAATAGAATTACTCTAGTTGAGGTTTACATTTGTCTCTGAGCTTCCTGTCAGCCAAAGAGAAAAGGTAGATACGCTCAGTTACATCGTTTTCATTATCAGCAAGGAAGAGGCTAGCTAATTCCTTAGAAGAGATGGAGTTAGAAGAATGGATAAAGAAAATGTGATACATATACACAATGGAATATTACTCAGCCATAAAAAGGAACGAAACTGGATCATTTGTAGGCACGTGGATGGACCTAGAGGTTGTCATACAGGGTGAAGAAAGTCAGAAAGAGAAAAACAACTATTGTACAATATCGCTTATATGAAAAGTGATAATGGTACAGATGAACTGACTTGTAAAGCAGAAATAGAGTCACAGATGTAGAGAACAAACTTATGCTTACCAAGGGGGAAATAGAGTCACAGATGTAGAGAACAAACTTATGCTTACCAAGGGGGGAAGGGGAGGTGGGATGAACTGGGAGATTGGGATTGACATATATACACTACTATGTATAAAATGGGTAGCTAATGAGAACCTACTGTATAGCACAGGGAACTCTACTCAGTGATCCATGGTGACCTAAATGGGAAGGAAACCTAAAAGAGAGTGGATATATGTATACATAAAACTGATTCACTTTGGTGCACAGCAGAAGCTAACACAACATTGTGAAGCAACTATACTCCAATAAAAATTAATAAAAAATATTAAAAAATATAATGTACCAAAAAAAAAAAAAAAAGAAGAGATGGAGTATTTCCTATCATTACATTTTGAAATAAAATTTCCATCTGGGGCTCATAAGAGGCTCCTGTTTAATATATTGGTTAAAGACATGTTTGGCATCAGACATTCCCATAATCAGATCTCAGCCCCACTTTATTAGCTGTGTGACCTTAGGAAAATTATGTCACGCACGTCTCAGTGTCCATACCTACAAGATGGAGGTAACAATAGAATATGACTCATAGATTATTGAAAGGAGTAAATTAAATAATATATGTGGCAATGCATATTGATGAAATATTAACTTTTGTAGGAATGTCAGGGCAAGAGAATCTGACAGAGTTTGTCAAACTTTTTTGAGAAAGAGAACCATTGGGTCTGAGGGTCAGACACTGGATGTGAAAGTCAGACACTGGATGTGAGGGTCAGACATTGGATGTGAGGGTCAGACACTGGATCTGAAGGTGACATTGGAGGTGAGGATCAGACATTGGATCTGAAGGTCAGACATTGGAGGTGAGGGTCAGACATTGGATCTGAAGGTGACATTGGATGTGAGGGTCAGACACTGGAGGTGAGGGTCAGACACTGGATCTGAAGATCTGACATTGGAGGTGAGGGTCAGACATTGGATCTGACTAGTTATCTGCTCATTGAATGTCTACAATGTGAGAAAGTAGGGAGATTTCTTCAGCTTCCACACGGTCTGGGTGAAATAGCCCTTCATTCAACAAATGCTTCTTGAGTACCTGTTCTGAACCGGGCACTGCTGAACTCTGGGGATAGAGCAGGGTACAAGTTGACAAGGCCCTACTTTCAAGGAGCTGACATCCAGGGTAATCCAGGCCCTTTATTCATATTCTGTTCTTTTCAAACTGATTGCTGATAATGAATTGAGCTTATTAGGTACTTAGATAACCTGGAAACCAGTGCCCTGGATAGCAGACACAGGCATCTGATTAGTGGAAAGGAATAGTCCCTGCTACAAATTATTAATTTGTCCTGGTTTATATACTGTTGTACTGATGATAAGGAATTTCAAGGTTTACCATATATTGTATTGAACTTAACTCAGAACTGCCACCTTGTATGTGTGTAATACATATTTTATATCTATCATATATCTATCATCTATCTACTTATCTATCATCTATCTATCTATCCATCTATCATCTATCTATCTACACCATGCAGAAGCGCACACACACACACACACACACACACACACACACACACATCATTTTTCTTCTGACCATGAAAGTGATATATGGTCATTTGTTATACAAAATAATGGGGGCCAGGTGAGGGGAGCAAAAGGAAGAAAGCAAAATTAACCCGTAATCCTGGTTCTTAGAAATAAGCTTTTGGAGTATACTGTTCCTGTTATTTTATAAAACTGGAATCATTTGAAGTGTATTGTTCTAGTTTAAAAAATACATTAAAAAAACTATAAGTATTATTATTACCAAATTGGGCTATATTATAATACTGTTTTGTGACCTGTTTTCTCACCTTACAATACATTCTGAACATTTTTACCCTTTTTAAAGCTTTTGTTTGTTCGTTTATGTGTGTTTGAATCCTGCCTAACATCCTGAGACATGGATGAAGAGCAGACCATTTAACCAGCTGCCTTTTTTTCAATATTTTGATTGCTTCCATGATTTTATTATTTCTTTGACTTCTCTGTGTCATCTGTCCATAGTGGCAAAAAGTCTCATACCTGAGTACTCAGTAGAATTATTGTAGAGTTCTACCTTTGCAAAGTGACTGAATTTGGCTGAAGAGCAGTGCTGTCAACACCTAAAAGCAAAGGAAGAGAAAGATCCATAGAGTTATACATGCTTGGTCGCGTAAGTAGAGCGACAGTCGTAAATTCATAACACTGGGAAGTTACAAATGTTTTTAATAATGGCTTGACTCAGAAGGAAGCAACCCCAACCCAAGAGTTAAACAAAGAATGACTTAGTGACAAAGCCCAACAGGATGGGTTAGGAGCACAAAGATTTCTTTGTAGTTACAGTGGTTTGAGAAGTTTAACTATAATGGGACACATTCAATATTTTAATGGTTATAAATTATTAAATAAAAAGATTTATTTGTTCAGGCTTCTCTAAGTTGCAATTTTCTGGTTTGCATTTTCCCATGGTGAGAAAGGAGTGAGTATTTTGACTTAAAATACTTTCTCACCAATTTTCGCTTGATAAGAAAAAATAGAAATTGTGTTGATGTCAACAGCTTTTTAAAGTATGTATCTTGTCCATAAGCACATGAATATAATGTATTGTAGTCTATACACAGATGCATGACAATCAAATATAATAATAAAGCTAATGCTTAAAATAAATTGACAGAGATCAATGAAGCTTGTTAAACATTTTAGGTAATGTTATTACAAGGGCAATAGCCATTAAAGACATCAACAAAAATATTAATATATACAAAAAAAAGCTTATGATAGTATAAGAAACGGTGATCTGCCATATGACTGGTGTCAAATAAATGTAAATGATATAAATTTTGTAATGTCACAGAGAAAGTCCTTTTTTGGGGTATTTATCCATTCTTTTAATCTCTACAGCAATCTTGTAATTGGATCCTATAACTATCCTATATATTTAGATACTATTATCCAAATTTACATTAAAGAAAACTAAGGTTTGGAAGGTTTCAGTAACTAGTCCAAGATCATCTAGTTGGCAGGTTGTCAAAGGATCACAGACATGGCTGATTCTCAGGTCTGGGGGCTTTTCATTATGACCAGCTGAAAACATTGATATTGAAAACATTTTAAAGACTTATTCTGCAAGTGACTTTCCAACTTTCTGAAGCTGACTGTCTGATGTTTTTGAAGTTTGAAAAATTTGAAGTCTTAAAAATTATAGAATTGTTTTTCTTTCATCCATTTTGTGGTATCACCTCTTTCATTTACCCTTGTCCATTATCTTTGTTTTACTGACAATCCCTCACTGTCTAGTGCTATGACTGTATCTAGACTAAGATATCCCCAACATATATTTATTTTGTGATTCCCTCAAAGTGGAGATTTTTGTGAAAATAATGAAAGGAGGGGCAGAGAGAGGTGTCTATATGTCTATGTTTCACTGAGGATCAAGGTAAGAGGATTAATGCTCACTTTCCCAGCTGGATTAGAAGAACAGTAACCTTTCCTTTATTTTTCTTTTTTTCCTAAAAAAAAAAGGTGGGTGTTGGAAGAAGCTGAACTTAAGCATGAGAACCTCATAGGGGAGTATTAGATGATGGCTATGAATCAGATTGGTTTTCTCTTTGATCTGAAGAACTAGGCCATTACAGTCATAATGCATTTTAGCTACAGCAAAAAACTGCAGGAGTCAGGTTTTTAAACATTTGACCAGTATTGAGTTAAACCTCATGAACCTGATGCCAAGTATAAGAGGATAGTATATGAAGAGCAATTAATTTTGAAAAATTTCCAATGTACATATCATTTAAAAATATTTGGTTAGAATTCAAGTGCATGTATATACCATAATTTATTTATTTAGTCTCCTATTAGTACATTTAAAATTCATTTCAAATTATTCATTATTCATCAGTACATGATAAATATTTATTCATTAGATCTTTGCTCAAATACATATTATTACTAGAGGATATGGAACCATTATGGGTTTTTGTATTATTATCTATATTTTACTAAGATTTTCTAGTTTCTGTCTTGGTTTGTAATAGAAACTCAGTTGAACCAGCTTAAGAAAAACCTGGTTTTAGGGAAACCAAGGGAAGGAATTACAGCAGGAAAGGACTGGAACAAGAGTTAAAAAGCAAATGGGGGGGATTTCCCTGGTGGCGCAGTGGTTTAGAACCCACCTGCCAATGAAGGAGACGTGGGTTTGAGCCCTGGTCCGGGAAGATCCCACGTGCCGCAGAGCAACTAAGTCTGTGCGCCACAACTACTGAGCCCACGTGCCACAGCTATGGAAGCCCATGCACCTAGAGCCCATGCTCCGAAACAAGAGAAGCCACCACAATGAGAAGGCTGTGCACTGCAGCGAAGACTCAAAACAGCCAAAAATAAATAAAAATAAAATAAATACATGTATAAAAACAAATAAACAAACAAACAAAAACGGGAGTCAAACAATTGCTTTTTCAGTCTCTCAAACACCCTCTTCCCTGAACTATGTCATTTCTCTCTCCGAGGATTCATTTTCTCTGTGCTCCCGGCTCTGCCAAGTTCACATATTAAAGGTCCGCTGATAGGCATTTCTCAGTTTCAAGCCATAGAACCAGGAGAGTCTGATTGGCTTAATTTAACTCTTGTGTCTAATCAGCTATGGTTGAGCGGAATCATGTTGTACAAACAGGGCTGCTGGGGATCCAGCTTTGTGGTTAAGTTAGCCCTTATCTCGAAGAAAAGCAGTGTGGGCTGGGAAGACATTCTAAATGGTGTGTGTACTCTAGTAAATTTCCTCCGACGACAGGAAAAGCATACGTAGGTGGCAAAGTAATTTCTTCCCTCCACCCCATCAAATCTTGGTAAGAATGCCTCCAGCTCGCTGAGCTTTGTTATTCCTCCTCAACCTGAGTGATAGGATTGTTTTTATTTTGTTGATGGTGTTATATTTTATTTATTAAAAATAATTTTATTTATTTATTTTTTGGTGGCGTTGGGTCCTTGTTGCTGTGTGCGGGCTTTCTCTAGTCGCGGCGAGTGGGGGCTTCTCTTCGTTGCGGTGCACGGGCTTCTCACTGTGGTGGCTTCTCTTGTTGTGGAGCACGGGTTCTAGGCGTGTAGGCTTCAGTAGTTGTGGCTCGCGGGCTCTAGAGCACAGGCTCAGTAGCTGTGGTGTACAGGCTTAGTTGCTCCTTGACACGTGGGATCTTCCCGGACCAGGGCTCGAACCAGTGTCCCCCGGATTGGCAGGTGGATTCTTAACCACTGTGCCACCAGGGAAGCCCCTATATTTTAAATATATTTATATAATTTATACATGTACTTTATAATTTATATATGTGATGTGCATATATCTCTATATCTTTGTGAATAAAATTTTGGGGGTCTATATTGACTAGACTCAAACTTATTAAGTTGCAGTTCTTAGCATTGTACAAAATATATACAGTAGACGTTTAATACATGCTTGTTTATTATCTTTTCAAGATGGTCTTCCTGTCTGAAAAGGCTGGATGCAGAACGATTGTCTGCCTACTTTTAAAAATAGTTGTATGTTTTATGTAAGTCTATGTGGATCCTGCTGAACCTATGTGGTTTTTAAGCTTTTTTTTTTTTTTGATAAGATCTGCTGCATTAAGCATGTGTAGACCAAATGTGAGCTTGACACCTGAAAGTGAGAGACAGGGAGCCGGGTCCTATGTGGGCTAAACACAGCATCTGCTAGACGTGGTGAGTAAACAGCCATCAAGGAAGTGGTTGATGGACCATTTGACTGAGGTGAGAAACTCATCTGCCTTTAGACTTGTTGTCAGAAGACATACTTCAGCAGGATGCCTGGTGTAAACATGAAGGCTCTAAACTTGCTGGGTCTCAGCAGAAATATATTGCCCACTGGTTGTCCTAATTCATCAAACATCCCCATCCATCCATCCATCTATCCACCTCGTAAACATTTATTGGAAAATTACTGTATGAAAAGCAGCAAGAACTATAGTTTTAGAAGGAGCACTGGTTGAGTCACACTTAAAAGTTTACAAATGAATTACCTATTCATTACCTAGCTTTGAGTTAGATACGTCTGGATTCACTCTGTTGCCTCTTAGCTATGAGACCTTAGTCAAGTTACTTAATATTCTCTAAGCCTCAAATTCCTCACTTTTAAAATGACAATAATAATAGTACTTACATCATAAAGTTATTGTAAGGATTGGAAGAGATACTGTAGGTACTGTTTTTTGCACAGAGCCATAAATATTATGTACTGTTATTTCTAATCATCAAAATCATGTTCATTACCAACCACAATGAGTTCTTACAGAAGCTCAAAATTTTATGCATTGTGGAATATACAGAAAGAAGGTAAATTCTGCCTGTTACAAGCTGTCACTTTAAGGAGACTGACTGCTTCATGTGGGATGTGTCCATAAAATAAGACATCTGAAGAAAGAAAAATCCAGGGTTATCAGAATGCTTTGCCAACTTGTTGCCAAATATACTTATTTCTTATTTATGTACTATTATATCTGGGTGGGCTAATTTTTTCACTTTTCATCTGTAGGTTTGGCTTGCAGATGAAGCCTGCAGAGATGGCTTTAGACTCACAGACCCACAGAATGAAAAATGAAAATAATACAGAGAGCTTATTTAATCAATAAGTGTTCTTAAAAACTTGCCTAAATATTTATGCTTTATCTAAACACATTCAGAGAAGGAGATGTTGTAACTGCCTTAGAAATATACCCTAATTTCTAACTGAACTCCCCCCATTTGTAAATTCAATTAATTTGTTTTGCTTTATCCTTAAGTGATATCTTCTAAGTTAATGAGGTCCAAAACTTTTCCATTGTCTTTGACTTTTCATTGCCTTTTAAAAATTGAAGTATAGTTGATGTACAATATTATATGTTACAGGTGTACAATATAGTGATTCACAATTTTTGCAGGCTATACTCCATTTACAGTTATTATAAAATATTGACTATCTTTCCCGAATATATTCTTGTAGTGTAGTTTTTTCTTCCCCTGCTGTCTCCCTTCTGAGGCCTGTCACCAGTTGTCGCAGAGTCCTATTGATTCTCTGTGTTCTTCTGCCACGTGGTGGACGTTCTTCCCACCTTAGTTCAGGTCCCCCTTCCCTTGGGCTTTTCTAGTAGTCATTGCCTCCTACTGGGACTTCCCTGTTTCCAGACCCCTCCTCCTTGCAGCCCATCCTGCTCACCAAAACCACATCCATCTTCCTTAGCCATTTAAAGGTTTTCCCATGGAAAGTTATTATAGGACAGATCACATTTGGGCTTCTCCGTTGTACATTGGGGTCCTCCACATGTGGGACTGCCCTTCCTGTACAGCCTTGACCTTTATCATTCCCAGCTCTGCTTCTGTCCAGCTAGTTTTCTGCCTTGCAAACACAGTACTCCCAATCTTTCAGCAAGTCTTTGCTCCTGTAAACTATTTCTTCCTTCACTTTTTGATTGTTGTATGGCTAAATGGTTCAAAAACTGTACAGTTATAAAGGTTTAAACTTTTGCTAGCAATTCATTGCAGGAGAGAAGAGTTGAGAGGGTCAATGGATGACATAGAACTTGTGGATAATCATCTCTGCTTACACATGAGCTGGGAACTGTGTGGTTTCCTCAGACCAGAACCTGGGAAATTGGGAAGGTCTCAGACAAGGATTCTTAATTTAGGGTCCATGGGTTTCTAGGAAGTCTATGGACGGGATTCAAGGAAACTGTGAACTTACTAAAATTACAATTAAAGACGCATTTGTTTTCGGTGGAGAGGATCTACCACTTTCATGAAGAGAAGCAGGACATTTGACAAGAAGAAACTTTAGTTAAGGGTTTGAGTGGATGCAAGATGGTAGGATGAAGTTGGGACTGAGCCAGGCCAAGATGAAACTTTGCTTGGATACTATGGAGAAATTCAATGTGAAGAAACCAAGTCTCACTAAAGGCTGAGCCAAGCACTAGCACCGGCTGGGAGAAATATGGACAATATGGTCCTAGAACCTCCAGGGTGTCAGAATGCTCTAGACTTAGGTCCAGGTTGGAAAAGGGCTTTTCTAACTTAAGGAAGTCAGAGAGAGAGAGAGAGAGACCAGGCAATCATAGGTTTGGGCTGATTCAGGACACCGATTTTGGGGGTAAGATGGAAATGTCTGGTTGGAAGAGGCAAGGGCCATGTGGGACATACTTGATTAAGAACTGGATTCTGCAAAGAACTGAGATTTTTTTTTGACAGGGCCACTCTGAATGATTTTAGGTAGAAATATTCTTGTAGGTGAAAAGAAGAACAGCGACCTGTATGTATTTAGAACATTTTGTTGACTAAGAAATTTGTGACTAGGGTTTAGTTATCTAAGTTTCATATCTGTTATCTTGTATGTTCAACTTTTTTTTTTTTTTGCTTTCAGATTTTATCATAATTTTTCCTTTTAGTTTTTCATAAAGATGTTTTGAAGATGTGAATCTAATCTGTGTTGAAGAGGAGGAAATACAGGAAAGTGATCGGTTTAGTGGGGAGGGTGAGGGGTACTATCTTAGCTGGACAATGGAAGTCATGGTGGTGCAGTTAGTGAGGGGAATGCTTCCACAGCTCTGAGGGATATATAGCTGGGGTCCTTCATTTATAGCCCTCTCACCCTCAAAGATCCAAGGCCTAACTATCCCTTGATCATTTACAAATTCAGGAGGCTATAACTTCCTACTGACCTTCTGACAAATCTCTTACTCTCTCCTCCTAGATCAGTGGTTCTTAACCAGGGGGGAGATGGGGGAGGTTTTACATAATAACCGCCCACCATACAGTCCAGCCGAGCACACATATATGTGTACCACTTGGTAAAAAAATGATTTGTCACTTATCCTGTGTGGTGATCTTCCCAGTAATACTCTAAGTCTTGGCTGTTCTACAGCCTGTGTTATTTAATGTGAAGTAAACAAGCTTGCTAAACCATGGTTCTTCATCTTTAATTGATTAATTGCTATTGGCTGGTAATGTGACAAACTCACTACAAGCATTGAAAAATAATGGATATGGAGAAGAATTGAGGTTGATAATGTTTAAGGGTAGAAAGAACATATGTACTTAAGACTGAAGTACCTGAAACAATGCATCTTAAATTTCCCATATACTAACATCACAGAAAAGTAAGGCTTTTTTTTAAACAACAGAGACACTTCAGAAATAAATGAATCTAAATTTAACTGAATGGAATTTGTTGGTAAATTAGATCCCATATTAGAACTAGAATGTACAAGAGGAGAATGCGTAACAGGTTTCAGGCAATCAACTCGAAATAAGGGCAGTGAAAGGAAATATATGTAGTTTTTAAATTAAGAGGTATTATTAAAATTATTAAGGGGAGAAGGCTGCATAGTTTATATCCCCTAGCAAGAAGATTAGAAATTGCTGGGTTAACAAAGTAGGTTGATCTTATAATTTAAAACGCTGGATTGCAACATGTTAATCTTTGTTAGCGAAATAGACGGATTCAGTGAAGATTATTTTATGACCTATTTTCTAAGGAAATAAAGTTTCAAGTTTACTTACAGAAACTATGCAAATGAAAGTGATCGGAAATCAATAATGACAAACGGAGAGGATGAGAGAGGTAAAAGACTTGTAATTTCCCTACAAAAAGATTTTCCGATTGAAGTTAAAAATCTGACAATTCAACCCCTCCAAGAAATAAAAAAGATATATATCTATGAAAAATTAGCAGACAGTTTAGAAGCTTTCGAGACTTGTGAATATAAAAAAAAACAGCATGTACTGTGAAAGATATTTTGAGCAATAAGAATCTAAGGATTCTGAATTTGTCTCCAATCAAGTAGCAATTAAAAGGACAGCCTGAAAAACGCATCAAAGATAAATGTTTGGAAATATAAGAAGAAATGAAATTGTGACTGGAATAAATCTTCACTGTTAGAACAAGAAAGATTTTATTATTATTTATGTTGAATAAGAATTAAAGTATTTATTTATTGAATATCAATAAATACAAATGGAAAGAAAAAATGGTCCAAAAATACAATTAAAAAAAAAAATGTTAAGAACCTTTTATGAAAATGGATATAATTGTGAGCTTTGTTCTTTAGATGTCTTTGATGTAGGATTTTGCAGAGTACCAGCATCTTAGCACAACTGGGAGGAAACAATCCTCTTTCTTGCATCAGAGGCCTGGGACTCCCTTGGGTGCTCTTCAGGCATCTGAGCCACTGAGTGCCAGGCCCCAGAGGCACGGTTTACCTGTAGCATTCCTGGTTATCGGAATATGTGCTTCCATAATAAAAGCAATCTTCTGAGATGCTGGGGATTTTCTTGGAAAGCCACACCCGTCTTTGTTGCTCTCATGTAGCAGCAGATGAGAAAACTTTGCTATGGACATGCTTGACTCAGTACACGGATCTTAGGTCTGATGCTGTAAGAAGGAGTCTGAAAGTGGCATGGGGATTGAGGATAACAAATACAGTTGTTTTTCTTTAATGAGATCTACTTCACATTTGGATGAGTCTTAAAGATCAGGTTTGAGATTCATAGATTGTGGGGGACGAGTAAAACTTTCTTGTTGCCCACAGGAAAAGGAGACAGAATATTTAAAGCTCCAGATGCCAAAGCCCAGGCTGCATTTGCATTTACAGAGGCTGAATGCACGATGTCTTCAAAGCAGGGTCCCTTGGTCACATTTTTCTCACCCGGGAGTCACTGTAGTGCTTGAAATGCCATTGTTAGGGGTAAATTTCTTTGCCTACAGGCAAGATCTGCCGTTCTCTGGAACTCTCTTTTTAGTAAAATAAATGATGGTAAGTCAAGCACGTAGAAGAGTGGGTTACTTACTAAGTCTTTCCTGTGTCGACTGGAAAAAAAAATGCACGATTTTAAGAGTTGTGAGTTCAGTTTTATTTGGGGCAAAATGAGAGAGCTCTGAGGAACTGCTCTGAGGAGGTGCAGGGGAGGTCAGTATATATGTGATTTTGGTGAAGGGGGTACATGAAATTGAGCACACGTTTCGACAGAAGGTTGCTGCTAGTCACAAGGTTCAGAGGTCGACATTAATGATTTTAGTGCTTTTCTAGATATGAGAAGATGCAAGAAATTGGGCTCGTAAAATCTCCTGAAAATATCTGTCTGAAGGTCTGTTCTGCCGGTTTATCTCAGAGCACAGAGTGCCCCATTCCCGATCTCCACCCGGAACTCTTTTCAGGGTGTTTTGAAGGTCAGCGATTGCAGGGGCTAGTGGCTTCATCCTTGTAGAACCAGATGGCAAACGACAATTTTTAGTCGGCACCTGGTACTCCAAGGGCACCTAGGAAGGGAGGAGCGGCTGCCTGGGGATAGAGTGGGATGGGGAAAGGGTGCAGAGAGAAGTGCTGACAGGGCAAAGGAGATCAGTTTTCCTGCGTCATCATGTGCTCAGAGACCTGTCCAGTATTCCTAATCCCTGGGGTTGCAGCCTTGATTGGGGGCTCCATGATCTGTAGCTCCTCTTTCAAATTCAGTCCCAATTGCAATGCTGGGAATCTCCAGTCACATGCCCAGGTCTATTGTTTTTGGCTTAGAGGAACATTAGAGGAAATAACACTTTTCTGCACATTTTGAAAAGCTGGAAGCTGTAGAGAAATATTCATACGATAAAAACCATTCACCTCTCACCCCATCACCTCATAAAAGCATCACAATAAACACTGTTAGTATTTTGGTGCCTTTGTCTATTGTCATATGTGGCTGAAATTAGCCTAGATATACAATTTTATATCTGACATTAAAAAAATTTTAAATTGTATGATACATATTTCTCTATATGATTAAAAATCTGTAAATATTTTTAATGGGCACCTACATTTTCTTTTTGTGGATATGCCATCATTTATTTAAAATTTCCATGTTCTTGAGTACTTAAGACTTTCTTGTATTCTGCTATAATACTGTGATGAACATCTCTATGCATAAATCTGACTCCACTTTGGATTATTTCCTTAGGGCCCTAGAAATGAAATATATAGGGTATGAACATTTCTGAGGCTCATGTTACATACTGTCAAGTTACTTTCTGAAAACCAGGGTTCCAATTTATACTCCTAGTAGAGAAGGTGAGTGCAGTTTCTAGTATACATGTAAAAAATGAATAAACTGAAACCCAAAGAAATAGAGCTGGGAGACCAGAAGGGGTTGCTCTCATGCCTTGTGACCTTAGCAGAGCCCAACAGGAAGAAGAAAGACTCTTCTTTCCTGGCAAGGACTCAGCCAATGAAAAGCCATGGACTCTTTGTTTACTGCAGCCCTCCGGACTTCCTTTTTCCTTCTACATATAAAAGCCGTCTCATTCCCTTGCCTTGGGGGAGACTTACCTGTGGCTCGTCATGGTTGCAGACCCTGAATTGCAATTTTCTGCTGATCCTAAATAAACTCATTTTTGCTGGAGAAATATCTGGCAATCTATTTGTTTCAGGTCAACAACGTTATTAAATTGACTGAATGAAATGAATGATAACTGTTTATTGAATACTTACTGGCATTGTTATCATGAACAATCCAAACTAGAAAAAAACATCAATAACAATACATATCATGCTAATTTATGCACAAAGGTTTACACTTAGCTATTATAATTTCCACATCCTTGAAGACTGGTATACATGGAAAATTTCTGTGGAAGGAATTGTTTCTATGCTGACACCTGGGACTGTTCAGAGGCAAGCTAGAATTTGTAATCTGTACATGGGAGACTGGCTCAAGTCCCAAAGAGAATCTTCCTCTATTACCTGTGAATGAAGAAAATCTCTAAAATGGGCTCACCTGCAAATGGATATCCCAGAGAGAGCTCCCAAATCCACTTGGATCTCCAATGATGATAGCAAACCCTTGGGAAATAGTGCTAAATATTTGCAAAGAATATTCTAACTGACCCACTAGAGTTCTGTATTGACCCACTAACTCCTTTCTTCCATGAAACCATGGGATTAGACAGGATCATCGATTTTCCAGCTGGGATCTGAGATGTGCTCAGAGTTCCACATGTGATGAGGCCAGAGAGAGAGAGAGAGGAAGGGAAGGGGGTGCTTGGCCGGTGGGATTGGGACCCTTGCACCTACCCCTGCTACCTCCTTCACTTCTTTTACATGATAGTTTCTTAATTAATGTTTTCGTTCTACAAATGCTTTAATAGCTAAAAGAAAATTTAGAAAAAAGAGGGCCAAATTCTTCTGGGGACTCCAGAAATACTTGATGGGAGATACATCCCCAGACAATTGCAGGTGGGGAGCATCACCAAGACAAGGTTCCACTTCTCTTCAGGAGAGAAGCAAAGGAAATCCATTTCTACATGGACGATTCCAGCCTAGCACTGAAATACAGTTGCCTCTGTAGAATATTTAGAATATATGCTAATAATATGCTTACAATAATAACAGAGTTCTCTGTCCATGGGGAGAACCTAAGAAGAAGCCTGTTTTATGTTTGGAATAGGATGCAGATTTAAAGGAAAAATCTTTACTTTGAGAACTTTTAAAGCTTTTTCTTTGGGGGAGCAGGGTTTAATTCAACAGAAGCCGAAAAGAAACAAAGCAAATTATGTACTGTCAGTTTTAATGTTTCCAGTGATTTTTTGCCTACCAAAAATGCATTAATAATTCTTGGCATATTTATATCTCATTTTACTTTATATTGTATTACCTTGATTATGCTATATTTTGGTTGCTTATTGGATATGCAGTCTTTGACAGTTTTGGTCCTGGGTGATAGATTTTATCTCAAATATTGAAATTTGTGCCCCTTCCAATGACAATGACTAGTGCATAGCAGGTATCCAGTAACTCTTGAGGAATACTACTGTCCTTTCATGAAGGAACATGCTACATTGGAAACTACCCAGTTTAATTCTTTGGCTTTTGGGCCTACTGAAGATTCACTGGCTTATAAAATTGATTTTTTTCGTTTACTGGTTTCCCCCATCTTATAGATACAGAAACTGAGGCCAGGACAATGACATTGTTCCAATGTGTTAGGAAAAGAGAATCAGGTTTTCCTGATGGCTTGATGTCAGCTCTCCAAAAATCAACTTCCTGAAAGCCAGTTCATCAGTTGATCAACGCACCACATTTACTTGTTTCTTTTCAAGTGTTCATCTTTGGTTGACCTACTTTCATAGCTGCATTTTAAGGGATGTTAAATTTGCTCTCGTACCAGCACCTGCCACTGCACTTGGATGATGAGGGTATGAGTAGGGGGAGGTGGAAGCTGAGGAGGGGACGGGGCTGATAGGGGGCTGGTTCATAGACAAAAGACTGTAAAACATCTTCATTTTCAAGAGTGTACTAATGAGTCATCATGAATATATTCTCTTTTTCCTTTGGATCATGGGATTCTCAATTTATTAAATGTCATTGGTTGGCTTAAGGGCTTTCCCCCTCCCTCTTTCATTTTATTCCCATTTCCTCTTCTCATCTCCCCTTACCCTGCCCCCATCTCAGGCAACATTAAAATGAGCTTATTGTGTATCTTTTTGCTTGTTTGTGATCTTCGAGGCTGGGTATTGTTTTGTGCACGTGTATTAAGTTACCCAAATGGTATTGTGTTACAGATCGCATTTTGTTTCTCAGTTTGCTCAGGGCGCTGTTAGAGGGCCATCTAAATTGTTTCGAGCACATGTTGACCACTGCTTCTGACCCCGTGGTGTTCAGGCCCTACACTTTACCCAGCCCTTCCCTCTGTGATGGACACCAGGGTGCAGCCAACTGCCCTCTGCCTCTACCCCAAGCAAGGCTGCAATGAGTATCCTTGTACCCGCTCTTTTATAGACCTGGGTGGCAGGTCTTTAGGCTGCGTACCTAGGAGCAGGAATCCTGCGTCATCAGTTATGGTCACATGTTTCTGTTATGAGAACAAGAATTCCTGACATTTCAGGGGGAAATTCTATAGGTAGATGAGAGCCACTTATTAACCTTCTGTGAAGAAACAACTGAAAAATTTTGGGGAGTGGATGAAAATGCAGCTACTGTTTGTTTTCCCAGAGAAAAGCTTAAGAGGAAATGGGTTTTCATAGCAGTAGGGGGATTTATGGGGAGCACCAAGGAAAGTTTTCTGTAGCAAGATTCTGTCAAGGATGTGCATGAAGCTTCTTACCTTGGGACAGAGGATGGTCAGAGCAAGGTCCAGGCTGGGCCTTGGACAGAGTGGCCTCTGCAGTGACCCCCAGCCCCTCTTCTCCCAGCCCCCTCTGCCTGCAGGGACTCAGGGGGTGGAGTCAGTGTCCGAATTTGGCCCTGCCTGTCAAAGAGCCATCGGCCTTTTACCCTAAGTAATGGTCATATTTAGATGGTCTGACTTACAGTAGATCCCCAAACTGCATTTCTGGTCAGGACCTGTGTTCTCTCCTCAATATTTCTACTGTTTTGGGTGTGGATACAACTGGGGAGTAGAACTTGGGTATGGGACAGAGGGCTGCTTTTTTTCATTAAAAGCTTTAAAAATGTGAACTTTGTCCATATGTAGCTTTGAGAAAAAGTAAAAATATGTAAAAATTTTATTATAAAAACATCTGCTGCTTATTTTTGGTTATATAAGTAATACATATCCACTGGGCAAAATTTAGAAAATTCAGAGAACCACACCCAAGCTCCACCATCTGGAAATTATTTACTACTTACCTTTGTCCTAGATTCTTCCATATTTTCTCAACATATACATAGATGTATTTTTTTTTAAACAAAAATGGATCATGTTATTTTGCTTTTGCCAGTAAAGAATATAGCTTTAGAATAAACTCCTAAGTCAAAGGGTGTGCATTTGAATTAGGATCCTTTTGTGTCCAAGTGACAGAATTTCAGTGTTAAGTACCTTTGGTAAAAAGGGATACAGGTTATAGGAACTGGGCCTTGGGAATAAGTAGGTGCAGGACTTAAGTGGCTCCAGGAATCTGTATCTCTTCTGTCTTTGGTTTCTTTTTATGTAATTGGTTCATTCTTCTCTCTTACTGAACACTACAGGGAAATACTGGGACCTGTTGTGGAGCGTCACATCTTTCCATCTGAGCTCTCCAAGGAAATGCATCCCTGATTTTTATAGACCTCAAGTCAAAAGTCCCACAAAAGGGCGCACTAGGATTGCTTAGATCTGATAGCAGTGTGTGATCAGGAAAGGTTCTCACAGAAAGCTGGTGAGTGGAGTGGAGCAGGAATCTTAAGGAGAATGGCCAAGGAAGAGAGACAGTTATTAACAGGAAGGGAGGATTCAGAGTAAAGAAAGTAATAGCATCCTCCATGGATATGTGTGAATAAACTATTCTCTAACGAGTATATACCAGTATTCACTCCACACAGCAATACAAGGTGGCCTGTTGGCCAAGGGCTTGCCGGCACTGGGAATTATCATCAAAAGGAAAATCTGTGATGAGCTTCACCTAATGGGATTTTCCCGTTTGTTCCGAATTCCTGCATGATAGATGGCCCCAGCACTATTTCCCATCAGCTCCTCCCGGGGAAGAGCAGCGTCAGCACTTTCTGCTATTGTGGTGTCACTTGTAGAGATAACGCTTGCCGGAGGTGGGGCTGGGAGCCATTTTGAAGGTGACCCAGAGTTGTCAAGTTTGATCAGTGTGATGTTGTCATGTGCCGCCTCTTCCTGGCACAGGAATGATGATTGTACAGGAACACGCACAAAGGGACGAAGCAGCAACAGCAAAACCACATGCCCCGCTTGAGTGGCTTAACCTAGATTTTGCCTTGAAAAGGGGTCATGGCAGGATGCGCCAGCACAGCCCTGAGGCACGATGCCTGCCTCTGACTGAGCTTCATTCCTGACTAACACGCTGTCTGGTCTTGGGGGACTTTTGGACAAAGATGCCAAGTCCATTGAAACTTACCAGAAAACACGTGTCACCGCTCGCTCTGCTCGCACGACACGTCAAGAAATCGGCAGACAGGTTGTTGAGGAAAGTAGACTTTATTCGGAAAACCAGCAGACCGAGAAGATGGCAGACTAGGGTCCCCCCAAAACCATCTTATTGGGGTCTGGATGCCAGTTTCTTTTATAGAACGGAGAGGGGGAGGAGGTGAGGAAGTAAAGTGAAAAGGCCATTAGTTTTGCCTGGCTTGGCCAGCAGCGGGGAGGGAATGTGTTAATTTCTTCTCTTCTCCAGCCATTCACACGTGGGCAGGGTCAGATTGTCTCCCTGTGAGATGAACAAAGGCACTTTAGTTTAACATTCAGGCAGAGGGGCAGGGTTCCCTCTGAGGCAGGCCATTCATTATGTGTGATTATAATAACAAAAGCAACAAAAAGCAAAGGTTAAAGTCGAAGAAACAGATCCAAAATGGAATCACAATTGGCTCTTCCCTGTTACACATGTGCTTCCTTAAGGGTTCTTCCTTCCTTTTTAGTGTGGTGGGAGCAGGGGTACTTTGGCTCCTCGTCTGGTTTTATGAAAATCTGACTGAAACATGTATTTACATTGTATTCTCAGGGGCTGAGCACGAGGGACCAGTATGGTATCCTGAGTTTGGATGCAGCCTGTGGCTAGAGCTGCTTCCAGAAAGATGGGGTGGCCAATGACACCAAGCAGGACCCTGTGGGGCTCCTGGGAACAAAAGCCTTTCTGTGTCCCCCCATTTCTTGATTACAGGAAGTACGCTTCATTCAGCCTCCAAGACCTTCCTTGAGTTCCAATGAGCAGGTTCAAACAGTTGCTAATTAAGGAAGGGAGGGGATGCAGAGACAAGGGAGGAACAGTCAAGAAACAATAGTGCAGCCTTGAGGCAGGGTCCTGATTCCCCCTCAAGGGATACAGGCAACAATATCTTTGAGCTGTTTTGCAGATACTGAAGGCCCCCCCCCCCCCCCCCCCCCCCCCCCCCCCGCAGCACCCCCAGGGAGGAGGAGTTAATCTCATGCTGCCCACCAGTACGTAGACCCCAGACCAGTTGGAACCAGAGGATTGATGATGCTGACTCCCACTTACCTCACCACCAACCAATCAGAAGAATGTCCACAGGCTGATCACACCCTCTTTGAACCATTGCTATAAAACTTCTCACTACCCCGTCCAGGTTGGGACACATAGTTTTGAGGGCATTAGCTCTCTGTGGCCCCCTTTGCCTGGCAAAGTGATAAAGCTATTCTTTTCTACTTTATCCATACCTCTGTCTCTTAGATTTAATTTGGTGTCGGGGTACAGAGACCAGATTCGGCTTCACCAAGGGCAAGGGTGGGTGGGTTTAGATGGTAACATTTACCCCGTGTTCTCTGAGTCTTGTTGGAAATCCTATGACCTGCCAAGGACAAGGAGATGCCTCTAAAACCACCCAGTAGGTGGGAGTAGCTGGGTGTCCTTCAAGTCAAGCTGTGTGTGGGTTGCCTTCTTCCTAACATAGAGGAAGATATTATTTAGTCTTAGACTGATACATCCTGTCCAGTTTCATCAGGTATTTTAGCCATAAAATTCCAAATCTGCAAGTGTTCCTGCCTGCACCTGCCGTTGTCTGTCTAACCTACCTAAATGACCTCTGCTCTCCTGGATGCAAAGGTCTCTCCTTGTTATGTAAGCACTTGACCTTGCCATGTTTGTTCTCATGTTGTTTAACCCTCTGTGCTCCCAGGAGTCTGAGTGCTCTGCCACTGTGCTCCAGGGCCCCACTGTCTCTCCCCCGGAGACGCACATCTAACTCTTGGGAAAGCTCCATCACACACTGCAGACCTGGGACGCAGAGCCAGCTGGCGGGCATCCCACCCTTAACTCGGTGTTTGCACCAGTGCACTGTATTTAAAGAGATACACAGAAGTAGTCAAACCAGAGATTACATGATCTCATATTTGTGTTTAGAATAAAAAAATAAGGTGATAATTTATTAAATAAATTTTTATTGAACACCAACTTAGTTTCAGGAACATTTCAGGTACAGTGTCAAAGATAAAGACTTAAAAGTTTATTACGCACCCAGCACTAGTTGTATATCTTTACATGTATTTTCATTTCATTCTCATGCAAACCTTATGAGGTAGATACTATCACTAATATCCCCATTCTACATATGAGGAAACCCAGGCCCAGAGAGGTCAAACACTTTTCCCAAAGTGGCACAGCTGCCACTGTGAGGTTGCTGGGATTTGAGCCCAGGCAGTCTGGCTCCAGCCCCCTATGTCTAAACTCCATACACTATGGCCTTCATGTACTCAGTGGTTTCAGACTGGCTTCTTGACAGTGTTCACAGATGAGGGCTTGCTTTCTAGGCAGGATATTTCTTGAAGGTAATATGATCAGTCTCATACACGAAGCATTTACTTTTTAGTAAAACTTATTGCGTACTAGTAACACATACCAGAATGAAGGCATGCTACATGATAGTAGAATTAATAGTTGGAATATAAAATGACCCTGTGATGAGGTTTTATTGATTTTTTTGTTTTTCTATTTTTTTGTTTTAAATCTCGTCTTTCCCTTCCAGTTGTGAGTGCCCGTGGACACAACATTTTCTCTGAGCTGTTGCTATGTACAGCAGCCAAACAACATCAGCTGCCATTTCTTGGGGGCTTGTATGTGGCTCCTGATAAACATTACCTTTTAAAATCCTTCAATCAGTCCTAAGTATTATTGTCCCCATTTTACAGATGAGGAAACAAAGGTTTACACAATGTTAACTGAGGCCCAGGGAGGCTACATCAGAGCTAATAAACGAGAAGGGAAGGCTTCAAACCCCGGTCTCCCTGACTCCCTAGGCACGTGCAGATAAGCACAAAATAAGCTTCCCTGGGTGGAGACTTTGTGGTCCCTGGACATCAGGAGACCACATTTGTGTCAGAGGACAGCATGTGAACACAGGCTTCTGGAATTCCATCAGCAAATGTAACCCTGGCTAAGTCCTGGGCACACCCTGAGCAACACGGTCAAAGATAGAAATTTTTTTTTTTTTTTTTTTTTTTGCGGTATGCGGGCCTCTCCCGTTGCGGAGCACAGGCTCCGGACGCGCAGGCTCAACGGCCATGGCTCACGGGCCCAGCCGCTCTGCGGCATGTGGGATCTTCCCGGACCGGGGCACGAACCCACGTCCCCTGCATCGGCAGGCGGACTCTCGACCACCGCGCCACCGGGGAAGCCCCAAAGATAGAAATTTTGAGAGAGGAATTGGAAGGCAGGTCAGGATCACTTCTTTAATAGCAGGTAAAAATTATTGAGATCTTTCTAACTCCTTTACATGTATTCTCATTCCATTCCACATAAAACCATATGTGGTGGGTACTATGGTTATTATTATCCCCATTCTGCCGATGCAAAACTGAGCTACGTGTGAATTTCTTAGTGAATAGCTGTCTTTGGGCTGACCTGATAGTACACAGTGTGCCAGACACATTTGGTGGGCTGTGTAAAACAATTATGTCTTGGAACCAGCCTTGCCATGACTTGCAATTCCATTGAATTGTGCCATATTCATATGTCCAATTTCTTTCCTTAGACTCTTAGCCCTTTGAGCAGGGGCCCTGTCTTCTGGGGCTCATGCTCTTCCCTTGGCTGGCCCAGGGCTGAACCACAGTCCATCCTAAAATCTTTACTGTGTGTCAAGAGCATAAGAGTGGGTCTAGTTGTGGGTACACAGGCACAGAGCTCTGTGTGTTAAGCATGGAAATCTGGGCTCACTTTTGAACCCAGGGCTCCCCTTTTCTCCCTTCCTGGAAGCATGAGAGTGTGATAACAAAATCAGAGTCGCTTTCTTAAGGGAAACGTTAGTAGGTAACTTCAGCCACAGATGAATCTCTTCTGTTTCTCCAAGGACTGGGCCTTGCCAGCCCTGCTGTAGCTGGTTGAAGGGGACCAAACCTCTCAGGAAGACGGACTTGGTTCCGTTTGACCAGCCAGAGCAGGGGGCAGCTTCTGTAGGAGTTGACTGCAGCCTCTAGGGTGAGGATTCTTGGTATGTCCCGAGCACCACTGGTCCAAGCCTGTGAGAAAGACAGAGCTGGCATTAGCATGAATCAGATCCCAAGAGCTTGCCTTTCCTATAATATTCTCTTTTAGGGTTTGTGAAAACCATACATAATTTGTATTTTGCATTGCATGACTTTTTTTTTCTTTGATCCTTATCCTTTTTTCAGATATGAACATTGTGGAGAACTAACATGATATAGAATTGTAGAATATGGAAAATAAAAATTTCCCACAATTTTCCCTCCTCCCATCTTCCAAAATAAATTTAACATTTTGATGTATATTTTTTGAATATCTTACATTATAATTTTAAAAGTAAATTAAATTTTATAATTTTTAATTCAAATACTGTATATTTATAAAAGAATGAATGTAATACATGTGTAAGTTACGATATATAATGATGAAATCGATACCCACAAACAACTGTTTACCTTAGAAAAAGAATTGGTGAAACCAATACTGTTGAAGCTTTCTGAATGCTTTTCCCAAGTTATCTCTTTAGTTTCCCCTCAGAGGTAACTTATTCTGAGCTCTTTTTTTCTTACAATTTAACTGTTCTGCTTTATGGTTTTTGCCATTTATGCATATATTCCTAAATAACATATTGCTTGTTTTTTAACATAATAGTATCATACCATAGGTGATCTTCTGTGATGGTATTTTCACTTAAAATGATATCTGTAAGATTTATCCAGATTTCATGGCAGCTATCATTTATTAACTTTCATTATTTTTCTCCTACATGAGTGTACTTCAGTTTTGTTAGTCATTCTCCAGGTGATAGACATTGAGGTTGTTTGCTTTTGACAAATGGCCAGAATTGACTAAACGGTTGCCCCAGGGATGTGGGGAAACCTTTGAATCTTGTAGATGTTAAAGAAGTCTGGGTGCAGTGCGGAAGAACCTGTATGTTGACTTTGGAAAGGGAAAGCAACATTAACCAGTCCAAACATATGGGAGATGTTTGAGATCTGGTAAAAGCTGCTCTTCAGGTGAGTCTGATGCAGCTAAAGTTTGAAAACCACTGGATGAGCAGAGGTACCCACTGGTTCCTCTGTGTTACTGGGAAAGTGTGGCCAAGGGGGCAGGGAGCTGATTAAGGAGGAGATGTTCCCCAGCAAGGTGGCTTGGCTATCGTCACCATACATTTGAACAGGTGGGGGAAGAAAGGATATTTTTAGTGATGCCGGGAATTTGCTCTTGGGAGTGGGCTTTGCCTGCCCTTTTATTTCCTCTCCCTCATCTGAAGAGAGTGTAATGGAATGCCAGGAGGGTGGCCTTGGAGTCACACTTACCTGGGTTCAGATCCCACTGATGTTCCCTGGCTCTCTTGCTTTTTGGAAGTTAAACCTCAGTTTCTGCCTCTGTACAGTGGGGGAGTGTACCTACTGCACCTACCTGTTGTAAGTCTTAGTGAAAACAAAGAAAGGGGCCCAGGGGACACTTTCAGGGGTCGTGGGAAAGTCCTAGGGACAATTCCCACTGCTTCTGAGGCCCAGAGTTTCTCTCTCAACTCCAGCCTCTCCTTCATATTCTTGCCTTCCTTTGGCTGCAGTATTTTCATTTGGTCTCTGAAATTGTGGAAACCACTGATCGGGAAAAGCAGAACTGGTTTACCCAGCCTAGCAGATCTCTGCCAGGTAGACCCCAGCTTGGGAGCACTGCCTGGAATAAATAAGACACCCCAGAAACCAAAGGGCTCAACAAGGCACCGGAGAAGTGGCAGGTGTGAGGGTAGTGGCGGGGAAGCAGGGGCCCCCGCCCACTGTGGCTGGGTTCTAGAATGGTTTGTGCACAGTGATACTGAAGCATCTTTCTTGCTCTGAATCCCCTCCTCCTTGGCCGGCATCCTATAACTCTGCAGTCAAGTAGCTCATCTTCACCCTCCACCTCCTACCTGTGACACAGGTGTCTTGTGGCTGCCGCTCAGGGCTCACCAGCTCTTCCTCTGGCTACCCTGGTCCTAGCCCAACCATCCTCCAGCTCCTCCTGGGGAGCGAGGGAGAAGGCAGCTGTGGGGGCAGAGGTCATCCAGGAGGAAAAAGTACTTGTGTCCAGCTCATCATTCAAGCCCCTGGCGTTGCAATGTCTTTAACTCAGGACACTGGTCTTCATCATCTCTCCCCTCTTCTTCACTCACGTCCTGCCCCTCCCACACATCACGCCCCCAGTTCCTGAGCAGGTGACATGAAATCAATCTCAGGGAAGGAAAAGGAAAACTATTATGGAGCAGGCGTGATTCAGAAAAGGGAAGGGTTGTCACTGGAAAGAAGCACAACTTTGAGGCATCTGCCCATTTTACAGGCTTAAAGACAAAGCAACATTTGTAAAAGAAGGGCGATACTTTTCTTTGGGAGACAATATACCATAATATGCCCGTGTCGGAGACGTTACTCGTTCATAGCACTACTATCTAAAGCAAGGGTTTCTCAACCTCGGCATATTGACACGCGGAGAAGTCTCTGTTGTGGGCGCTTTCCTGTGCATTGTAGGGCGTTTGGCAGCATCTCTGATCTGTGCCCACTTGATGCCAATAGAACCCCCTAGTTGTGACAACCAGGAATGTCCCTAGACATTGCCAAATGTGCCCTGAGGGGCAAAATCACCTCCAGTTGAGAACTGCTGATCTAAAGCTGTAGGTTTCTGTAGCTGCCCCATCTTTATAATTCTCCCACATTCTTCTAAGTTTTACCCAGTTTTCAAGGAGTCCAGTTTGGCTGCCCTTGAAGGATGTTAGTCAACGGCCTGGTGTCTGGAAGAGGTAGGTGGGTGATGTCACCTGTGTTGCTGCAGCCCGGAGAGAGGTCCAGCCTCTTGTGCTCTGGGTGCTGTCCCCCAGTGGGGATGGCATTCTTCATTGCTGGCCACTCAGCCTTCACCTGCTGTCTGCTGTGTAAACATGGCGGACCTTCCCTTCATTCTTCCCTTTTCTTCTCATCCCAGGTCCTCGTTCTGCTGCTTCTCAGTTCCATTTTACAGCCCCTTCCTGTGCGTCTCAGCACATATCCATCAAATCCTGTGGTGTTTCCTCTTGTGGTTCTGCTTGAAAACTCATAGTATAAATTTAGTGTGGTCCCAGCTGTCGTGTCATACACCTAACAAGAAGGAAGCAGAGCTGTGGGATGCAGGAAGCCCTCCTGGGGCTGGGCGTCAGTGAGGGAGGGAGACCCTTCTCAGAGCTGGGGTAGCTGATGGCCTGAGCCTTGGGGAACCGCAGCCTCCCCTAATGCTCGGGGTTTGCCTCCATACGTCCAACTCCTTCCTGGTGTGGGCTCAGGCCCTTTATGTCAGGGCTGGGAACACAGGGGTTCAAGGAAGAGGAGAGAAAGGAACTGAGCTAATTGGATGAGTGAGTCACTATTTTAGCGCCTCAGACCTTTTCCGCAAACAGGCTCATCCAGCACCACTTGGCGATGGGGTTGTGACATGAAGAGGAAAAGACAGCAGAGCAGGGTCAGGGGACTGGCTGTGTGACTAGGCTGCAGTCTTCTGAGCCTCACAGCACCTGCGAAGAGAGCCCTTGGAGATGCGCGAACTGCCCTAGACGCCGATGATTATGAAAGAAAGTGATGCAGCCAGGTATGAAGACACTACGGTTCAGTTTGGTTGGTAGAAACATCTCATTTCAGGAGCAAACGGACAGAAGGAAGGAGCTTGGAGGGCGAGGGCTGGTCCTGTGACAAACCTTCAGGGGACGTGGCCTCTGCCTGCATGAGAAGCTAGGTCTGGGAGGCTGGCCACAGAGGGGTCTCGGCGACTGCAATCAGTGTTCCTGACCCTTGGGCAGAGGGTGAAGCCTCAGAAGGGGGCGGGGGGCAGGGGGACCCCAGGCGGGATTCGGAGCCCTCGGTGAGGGATGCCCACGGGCGCAAGGCCAGGATGAGGAAGAGGGGGACCAGGTGCTCCGGGTGGGACCGTGGGGCCGCGGAGAGGCGCTCGCCGAAACCACACACTTCCTTACATTCCATAGCAAAGTAATCCGTATGGGGATATAAAGAAGCATGTGGCCTCGGGAAGCAGTCTTGGCCCCCGCCTGGCTTCCTCCATCGTCCAGATGCAGCCCCGCACTCTCCTCCTCCTCTAGGTGGGAAAGCTCCCGGGACCTCATGCCATCCGTCCCATCATTCCCCGCCGAACCATCCTGTTGTGAGGCATGGCTGTGCTTTGGGGAGCGGGGTGGTCCAGTCCTTCCCCTACTGTTTGTTCAGAAATAAATGGCACCCAAGTTCCTCTGGCTTATTTTGGTGCAGTTACAATGCATCCAAACTTTTATTATTATTAATTCTATTCATTAATTTGCCTTGGCTTTGTACCGCTCAATATGATTCTTTTTTAACGTTTGGAATCCCATGAAGGAAAATTAAAAAAAAAAAAAGAAGAAGAAAAAAGGAGAGAGAGAGCATTCGACAGAGAATAACTCCGCATGTGCACAGTGAACTACCCTGGCTTAGAGCACGCCAGGCTCTCCTGTGCGTCCTGCTGTATGTCTGTCCTGGGCGCAGTTGATGGGCGGCAGCTGCCACGCAGCATTCCAAGCACGATTGTTCATTGTGGGAAGGATCTTTTTGTTCGGCTTCTGATCCCCCTTCCCCATCACCAGCCCTACGTACGATCTGTGAGGCCGGAGCCTCAGAGAAGTGAGGGACACTGGCAGTTGGGGAGCCACCTGGGGTCTGGACAGGCCACCCCTGGCTGGAGGGAGATGGGGTTTTCAGCTTCAGAGGATCTGATACTCTGCCAGGAAGCAGGGAGGAAGCCAAGGGAAGAACTGCACCCTAAAGAAGGTTTGGGACTTACAGCACTGACAAGGGCAGTCAATGACATACAATAAAAGTAATAAAAATAAGAACAAAATTTCTTTCAAGCATGACAGGGATGATTTTTGGTGCTTTGACAAATTCCTTGAATCGTCTCTGCTCTATGAAATAGGCATTACTTTTATCTGGTTTTACAGATTAGTGTCGTAGAAATGAATTGGTTTACATATATGTAAATGGTAATCCTTTTTAAAAAAAACTAATCAGGTTGGAGGAACAGTCTTGGATCAACCCATGGAGATAGGCTTGGAAGGTGAGAGTTCAGAGGGAAGCAAGGGAAGAAAATGTCTATGGGTTTTATACTCTGTGAACATTTATTCTTCTGCAGCTCTGCCTCTGAGGTGTTGGTGATAGTCGTGGCTTATGAATCACACTTTTTCTCAGGAAAATAGGAAAATGTCCTAGGCACCCAAGTCAAAATCTTTCTGGCTGACCTCAGGAATCATCCAATAACTCATTTAATCCAATCCAAGGGCTGTGTATCAGCTTCTGCTGTGAAAGCACATTTGTCCCCCATAGTCAAGTGCAGGCTTAGTATGAGTGAGAATGTGGGGTTGGTCTTCCGCCCCCAAGTTTGGGGGCGGTGGTCCATCAAAAACAGGGGCTGGTGGCGAGGAGAAGCAGAGGGGCCAAGGAGAAGGTGTAGCTGTGCCTTCGAGAAGATTAAAATGTCTCATCTCTTCCAGTGAACCAGAGAACTTAGAGCTGAGTACAGGTTCATTTTAACCCATTAAATCTGTGCCATCAAGATCTCCAAAGTGTGAGTTTCAGGTTTGCACAGATGAGAGAGACTAAGTTTTTTGGTCCCAAGAACTAGAAAGAGCCAGCTTTAAGGGACCCACCATTCATAAGCCAGCTGAGGTCCAGAAGGTGATTAATTCACGTAAGGATGCAAAAGAAATCGATTTCCCAAGAAATGATGTGAGATAACCAAGACCCTGCTAACCCTCCCGTGAGACTGTCCCCAGCATTTGGGTGTGAATTATTTTGTCCTTTTGTCAAGCCCAACCTCATGTGGTCAAAAAATTACATAAAAGTTCACTTCAAAATTTGCATAAAAGACCAACAATAAACTTTTAGTAACTAATTACTTGATTGTTTTGAGTCTCATCTTACTTTCCCACGTCATCTAACTTAAGATGCTAGGAAGGAAGTTCATGAAACAGATGAGGAAACGAAGTGAAAGGAAGGCTGGAAAAACAAAACAAAACAAACAGCTGCAGTAAAATCAAAACATTTCAGACCAGGCATAAATGAGAGGAAAAAATCTAGGATGGGAATAGAAAGACAACTTTCTCTGAGTTTTGCACAGGGCAAGGGACATTGATACAGCAGTGTCCTGTGACTTTGGCTGGTGGTGTTAGTAGGAAGGATGGGGAGGTATGGTGTGTTAAGTGGCCACGGGTGTGCTCTGTTGGTGAAATCACTACCCTTCTCTCCCTCATTCCTGTAGTGGTTGTGTAACCCCATCTGCCCATCACAGGGTGGGTTAAAGATTAATGAGATAACACATGTGGAGAGTCTTGAGTTCCTTAGGAGAACAGGTTGATGGCCATATAAAATGTCACTCAACATGTTATTGAAAACAAGATTTATTTTTCCCTGCTTCTGTCCTGTAGTCAGACAGTTGATTAGAAGCCTTAAATTTCCTTTGTTCTTGAGAATTAAGTTCCATTTAAAGACACTCAGAACTTAAGTAACGGTTAAGGTAGCATCAAAAGCATAAGCAGAAATTATAGTTCTTCCCTATTTCTTTCACCAAGCAGTATTTGAACATAAATGTCTCAGATACAGCATGACAGGGAAGTGAGGATGGTGATTTCCCATGAATGGTCCTCAGAAAGACTCCTGGGTTTGGGAAAAATCAAGGATGGGTTAAGACAGGGAGAGGTCTGAATGATAGACAATGTAATCGTCAAGATTATTGGTGGCAGAGGGGTATGGGGAGGAAGAGCACGGCTTGGCCATCTGTGCGTTCTGGCTCTGTGACTGTGAGCAAGCTACTTAACCTCTCTGAGCCTGTTTCCTCACCTGTAAAGTGACTATAATACTTATTCAACAGGAGGCTTCAATGATATAGATTCATGTAAAGTATTAGAAGTCTAATAAATGGTCACTCTTGTTACTATTATTTAATATATACTTAATATTAATTATTATTAATTAATACGGCAACTGAAACTACCCACACCATGGAGGTCCTTATATTCGACTTACTTTAAAGAGTTTCATTCACGTGACAGTTGTACAAGGGGTGATTCTAAGATATTTGGGAAAGCTTAAATATTTTCAAAAATATTTCACAATTTTGGTTTCCCTTTTTTAAAAAACCCAATTTTAAATAATTTCATATGTTTGAAAAAGATTTGTTAAGGAAAGGAATTCGTCAGTATCATTTCTGACAAGAATCGATAGAAGTTCTGAATATCCAGGGTTCCAGTCTCATTGTCAGGACCTTTAGGAAAAGATATAAATGGTGAGATGCTCAGACTGTCCCCTTATTGACCACAAGGCCTTGCCCTCTGATGACGGAGCTGACCTTAGTTAGTCAGCCCTTTGCTGGATGAGGACAGGAAAGCAAGACTGAAGGAAAATCGCCCCATCTCACTCTCTGAATTTCGAATATAGACATCTTAGTTTTCCCTATCCCTTCTCTGCCCCGTAGAAAGGCCTGATAATAGCTTCTTAAAATGTAACCAAAATTTCATGCTTTTATGGAGGTTAGGAGCCTTCTAGTATCTGCAGGAGGAGTGGTCCCCACAGACGCACCCACCCGGGAATACGACTGCTGGTGTTCTTGGTGGGTGTCCATGAAACAGAATCTGTTCTGGAGTTCACCGAGGCACAAGCCAAATTATTTGGGGCTTACCATCATCTGGCTGAGGAGGTAGAAAATAAAGCAATGGCCCCTCCTTTTAAGGCAAGCCTGGGTAACATGTTGGGATAGAACCTTATTTTTCCAAAGACTCAGCCAGACATCTTGCTATTTTTAGAGGACTGCCCAGTTCTGCATGTTGATTCCAGCACGGGCATGAGTTGCATTTTAACTTCCCAGGGGCAGCTAAGAGCAAGGCCAGCTCCAAAAGCCCATCTTCTCTCCCTGTGGGCATCCTGCCACCTTTCTCGGAAGAGGTGAGTTTTGGTGGCATTCTTGCCCTGTTTCTCGTCAGAGCTGGAGAGCTGAGCCCTGACTTGGGAGGCTGGGGCAAGGGGATGAGAGAGAGCCAACATTATACTAAGCCATTTACTTATTTATGCTTCCAGACATTCTGTGAAGTACCTTTCATTACACAGGATGAAACGGACTCCAGCAGATTAGATAATTTGGAGGCGTAGAGCGGTTAAGAAACTCAGGCAAATCACACAGCTGATAAATGTCTAACCTAGGATTTGAAGGACCTCTCTAACCCCAAACACACATTCATTTAATACGCTGTATATCCCAACCTAACCTGATCCTAGCGCCACAGAGGTGCTTATTTAAACCCCTGTTCTCTACATCCCAGAGCCACAGAATTGGAATCTCCATGGGAATGGCCAGGTATCCACATTTTTAACAAACACTTGTAGGTGATTTCTATGCTCAGCAAATTTGGGAAAGAACAGATGTGGGAGAGCTGCTTTCAAACTTGAGTGAATGTTAGAATCTCAAGGGAGTTTGTTAAAATGCAGATTCTTCCGACTTGCCCTCAAAGCTGCTGAGAGAAGCCACGTGGGCCGGGACTCAGGAATCTGCATTTCTGCAATGATTTCCAATTTATCCCATTGCAAGCGGGCAGAAGAATTTGAAAAACATTGACCTAATAATAAACAAGAACGAGAGATGTGAATACTAAAGTAATGAAGGCATTAATACTGGAAAGGACTCATTTCACAGCAGTCCGAGGAAAATTACTTAGTTTGGATTAAAGGAAGAATTTCTGCAAATATGATGACAAATAGGTGATCCCTTTCCATCACATGAACAGTTAACATATTAGTAACAGAAAGGGGAGCAGGCCCTGTGGTCCACACCTGGCCACTGATGTCTTATCTTTTCCATGTTCCCTATTCTCAGCTTCCACCTGGAATGTTCCTTTCCCTTTGCCCATCTTCACTAGTTAAAAGTTCTCTTTTATGTCTCAGTTCAAAAGACACTTTCTCTATAAAGTTTTCTCCCAGTTGCCCCTCTTCCTCTCCTTTGTTTCTATTGTTTTTACCTATCCTTGGGCACGTGTCACACCTTACCCTGCTGTTGGAATCCTTGGGTACCCGTAATGCACACATTTCCTCAAAGCGAGGGCTGGGCCCTGACTGCTTTGTTTTTGATTTCCCACATCCCTCGGAGAAGGCCTTTTGCACAGTAAGGGTACAGCAGATAAAACCACCACCCCTGCAATACCTGCTGTGCACAGGCATTGTTCTCAGTGCTGTGACAAGCAACTTTTATTAAATATTCCTATTTTGCAGCTGAAGGACACAAGACACTGACCCAGAGGCGGTTGTTTGTGGAAGGGTCTCTTTTAGAAGTGACAGCCCTGTAGGCAACCAGACTCCCACCTGTAAGGAGATCTGAGCTCTGCGTTAAAGGAAAGAGCACTTTTAAAAAACCTTAACCTTCGAATTTGGTGTATCAGAGTTCCCTGGAGGGCAGGCTAAAGCACAGAATGCCAGCCCCACCTCTGGAGTGTCTGGTTCAGTAGGTCTGGGGTGGGATCGAGACTTGGCATTTCTAGCAAGGTGATTTTGATGCTGCTGGTCTGGGGACCACACTTGGAGAACCATTGCTGTGGTTCAAGGTTTCTGATGCTGAAGTATTCAAGGGCAAGGAATCAGCCCTTACATTCTGAGCTTCCTTAAAATGAGGAGGTGAGGAAAAGAAGTAAGGCCATCCAGAAGCTAGGAAGCTGTGAGCTCTGTTCAGGGGTGCAGTTGTAGGAGCTTTCACCAACGAGGATGCAGACAGACAGGCAACACTTCAAAGAGAGGAGCCCGGCCTGCGAAGTTACTAAGTTACTAAGAGTTTTCAGCTTGAGGGGTTGTACACAACTGGAGACCATCCCTTTGGCTTCCAATCTTACCAGTAAACTTCAAATGGGGTTTGAGGAAGAATGGATATCAAATGATGTGAATGTTTTTCTTGAGAAGGTAGCTCAGTAGAGGGTCCACTGACTCACCTGACCTCAAATTGTATTTGCAGAGGGATCATAATGATAATATAACAGTACAGAATATTGATAAAACTCTTTAGCTCCAAAATCTTTTACTTTTTTTTTTTTTTAAGTGCACCTATTAGATTGAGTGAGGATTAAGAAATGCTTAAGATCCAGGGAACACATTAGAGAATCTGGTTCTCGTCCTAGTTTTCCAAAGAAATACATTGCTCAGGGACTTTGTTTCTTAGTTTTTAAAAAAGAGGTAACATTTCACATTGTCTTAGTGGGGACGTCTGTGGGGGTCATCAGAAGAAACTACTGCCATTCAACAATTATTTGAGATAAATGGCAGATTAGAAATAAATTCCTTTGTTTTGCTTTGAAGAAAATTTCAACATATGTTCAAAATATTTAACCAAGGCACTGAAAAGGCAAGCTGAAGGTTCAAGGTCAAATGCTGTCCAAGTCTCATCCCTCACTCCCCAAACCCTAGCTCTTCTTTAGGTCATGGACCAGCCCCTAGGCGACTGTGAAATCTCTCCCCTCTTCATCGTCCCTCTGTCTTTTACACCCACCCTCCTCCTTCCCCTTTGCTTTTGCTTCAAGCCCCAGCACACAGAATCAAGTTCACTGTCAGGACCAGCCGACAAGTCATTCCCACACACCAATCATGCGGGCTGGGGTGATTTCTCTCATCCACTTCCCCTTGCCTAGCTCTGCCTGATGGAGCTGGATCCCAGCGATGCTCCCCTGCCCATGTGGGATGCAGACGTGAAGCTTCACCTGCTTCTGTAGACACTGCGGAGCTGGCTTCAGATGACAGAAGCAGGCTGCCCGCAGGGCTTCCCCAAAATGCACAAAGAGAGAAAGACAGATGGGCAAGGCAGGAACGGCCAGAGGACAGTTAGAGGAGAAAGCCCCACGTGGGAGCAGCTCAGTACATACCTGGGGAAAAGTCGCCGGCGGGTCCCTCCTCTGTGTGCCTTTTTCCCTGGCAGGCTTCAGCCCCGTGGAGGTGTTTAGAGCATGGATTTTTTTTTTTTTTTCCTCCAGAGCTAGCAGTGTTGGCTTGCATTTCTATGCCTTGCTGTCAGAATTCTCTCAAGGAAACAGCAGCTGGTGAGAAATGTCAGTCAGAATCTTGGCCTAGTTTGGGGCCTTGAAGATTTTACAGAAAGTTAAAAAGGTTTCTGGGCCAGTGTCTCCTCTGGGTTTTCCCTCTCCTGCTTCTCACCTTTTCCATCTTGGTTTTTTTTTTTTTTTTTTTTTTCATTTTTACCTCAGGAGCCAGCTGCTTAAATTGCCTGCCTCCGTCTTTCTGATGGAGACCTTTTGGGCCTGGCTATGGTGCTTCTCCCAGTCAGCCTAACCGCCTGGTAACTTTCTAACCACTTAGCCAGTCCTATGCACTTTATTCCTTATTTTGTCTCCTTACTACTTCCCTTTTCCCGTTTCCTTCCTTTTTTTTCACTCGTATCTTTTTCATCACTATCCGTGTAATCACACACAGAGAAATCCTCTTTGTCTTTCCTTTGGGTGATTTCCCTATCCTGACCGTCCATCTTTTCTCCCTATTTGTGTCCAGTCCACTCATTTGTCCTTCATCCCTTTAGTTCTGTCCTTTTTTCTAGCTTCACCTCTCATTGTGTCCTGCCTAGATGGGACCTCCTCTGCTGCCCCCTCTCCTCTTGTTCCCAGGGCAGCCTCGCCCTCTGCCTTCTCTGTCTCTGCTCTCGAAAGGCCAGCCTCCTCCTTTTGTACCCTCCAGCCCTCCGCCCACCCCCAGCACGCTCTCCCACCTGTTTGTGTCTTTTAAGGGCCTTGGTCATGTCCATGCCTTCTGTCCACCTCAATCACTGAAGTGACGGGCCTCTGAAAGCTGTTAAATGACACCTCTTCAGCTGTCCCTTTGCAAGGAGAAATGCCCGTTGCTAAATCCTTTCTCAGATAGACCAATCTATAGTCATGCTTCCGTTTATGGAATACACTGAAATGATGCATCTATTATTTTAAAGACTAACGACAGAAATTTTTTTCAAGCGAATGAATCCCCATCTCCCGACACTAGGTTTCTTTTAGGTGATGTCAATATATGCCACCTCAGATACAGTCCTTTTAGCTTGTCTCTAACTGATTTTGGCCCCTTTTCAAATGGGTGGGTGTTAGTAGTGGACTTAGGGAAAAGGTGGCTAGCTGGGGACTCGACAAGATGCTCATTCATCTATACTCAGTAGTAGTGCTTGCCGAATATATTCAGTAGAAAGCACTGGTATTACAGACAAGAGTCTATGTTTCCTGACTTGAGAGACCTAAGGTTCTTTTGGGGATAGGACCTGTATCTGGAAAAATATACACACACAGAAAAGAATATGATAATTGCAAACTGATAATACAGAAAATAAGTGCTATCGGCATTCAGAAACAGGGATTGATGAATGAGGGACCAGGTTGTGAACGCTTCCTGGAGGTTGCTGGGTTTCACCTGGGTCCTGAAGGTGGGGAGGGCTGACATACCTGGAGAGGTGAGGGAAGGGCTTTCCCAGATGGGAAGCGCTTGAGCAAAGGCATGGAAGCAGGAATGTACAGAGTGTGCTCAGAAAGTCCTAGTAAACCAGTGGCCAGATCCAGTGCTCTGTACGTGGTCAGCCTGAGGGCAGCCTTGGACACAGAACAAATATACTCATAGTAGGAGATCTCAATTTTTAAAAAAGTTCCTTTGGCCCACACCTTATAGGTACCTTTATTTTATTTTATTTTATTTATTTATTTATTTTCCTTTGCGGTACGTGGGCCCCCCACTGTTGTGGCCTCTCCCGTTGCGGAGCACAGGCTCCGGACGCGCAGGCTCAGCGGCCATGGCTCACGGTGCCCAGCCGCTCCGCGGCATGTGGGATCTTCCCGGACCGGGGCACGAACCCGCGTCCCCTACATCGGCAGGCGGACTCCCAACCACTGCGCCACCAGGGAAGCCCTAGGTACCTTAATTTTAAAAGGAGAAAAGAATAATTGCTATAGTGTTATGATTTCTACAACTTAAATATATATGAATTCTTTGAGAATTAACATCTGAAAAACTGTGGTCTGAAATCTGTTGCTATTGAATATAGAGAGAAATAAACATTTCTCTCCAAACCGTAAATATTAAAATTCTGTTTCTTATTTAATTCTGGCATTTGGTATTGAAGGTCTACTCTTATAAATATAGAAAACTGCTCTCTCACTCATTTCCAGTCTGTCTCCAGTTCTGTCTCCTTCACGAGCCTGCCCCAAACTCTGGTTAACACCAACCTTTCCCCCTGCTGAAGGCTCAGATCCCAATTTCTGGACGATGCATTTGTTATAGGCCTATATACAGTTTAATGTGTCGTTATACTGTTTTAAAATTTGTTTCACAATTTTTTTTTTCTTTGGGTATGTGTGCAAGTCTTGAATTTACAAGGCTGTAAACTCCTCAAGGTCAAGTTTATTCTTATTTTGATTTCTTCTCATCTCCAGCACAATGTAAGGCATACAGTGGGCTCCTGAGAATGCTTGTAAATCAGACTGGATAAAGAGGTTTGCTAAAACTCTACAGCAAAATATAAACCCACCAGCCACCCTACCGATGGGAGCTCAGCATCTTTTTAACATTGCATCAGTCTTTTAGCTCTTCTGAGATTTATCCAGGGTCAAAGGAGGGAAGTGACCTTCATTTCATGACTTATCTGGATAGAGAGTTATACTTCACATTTTCAAGCCACATTTTCTTGTGGGCCTCAAAGACTATTTGCAGTAGGTAAGTCAGAGAAGTATAGCTATTTGAACTTGGAGGATGAGCCATCGGAGGTACAGAGCAAAGAGGGGCCTTGCTGAGGGCTACCTGGCTAGTTACTGAAAAAGCTGGCCTGAAATCCAAATCTTTGGACTCCTGATAAAGTTATTTATTTATTTATTTATTTGTTTATATTTATTTATTTATGTAACCTTAGTACATTTTAGGTGAGGAATTCTGATTTCCCTGGTAAAGAGCTACTTTTGTTTTCCCTAAAGTCTCGTTTAAACCAGGTTGGTTTTTAAATTTTATTTATTTATTTTTCTTGGAGTCTAGTTGATATACAGTGTTGTGTTAGTTTCTGGTGTACAGCCAGTGATTCAGTCACATAAACCAGGTTGGTTTTTAACAGGAGTGAGGAGTGGGGAGGCTCTTTTCCTGAGATCTCTGCCGGTGAGGTGCTCTTCCTCGTGGAAATCTCCAGAATCCAGGAAGAGGGTAAAACTAGAGCTGTCTGAGCAAAATTATCCTCAAGATTAATCTTCAAAATAATCTCACTTGGTTACCTCATTTAATATATGAGGAATCCTACAGCACAGGGGACTGTACTCAATATCTTGTGATAACCTATATTGCAAAAGAATCTGAAAAAGAATATATATATGTATGTATATGTGTGTATATATATCCGAATCACTTTGCTGTATACTTTAAAGTAACAAAACATTGTAAATTAACTATACTTCAATTTATAAAAAAAAAAAAAAGAAAAAGAAAAAAGAAAATATGAGAAATCCAAGGCCCAGGTTGGCAAAGAGACTTGCCCTCATTCACAAAACTGGCATCCCCGGATCAGCTCTGTGCTCTTTGTATCACATTGTAAATTGCTTCAGTTGGTAAAGAGCCCTTTGAAAGGTCTTTTCCCCACCAAGGTGACCCTGGGACAGAGCAGTGGTGGTGGAGGGACTCCTCGGGCTGACTTCTTCATGGCTGCAGGCCACTTCTTAGAGCCCTCCAAAAGTGAGCAGAAACTGGGGGGAAATCCCTCACTGGTGGGGGGAATGCAGAGAACAGACCGTTCCACGTTAAACATGGGCTTCACGCTTTGTAGTGGGCTCAGCTATGGCATTTCATAAGGGCGATAATAATAATAATGAAATCATGGGATGATAAGAATAAATCCTTTGAGATGCTGCCAGAACTATGAATCGGAGGCTTTAGACGCCAATGGGCAGCTGCTTGGCTAAATGTGGACCCCAGTTGTCAAGCAGAGACCCACCCTGATACGGGAGAAACAAATCAACAAGGATGTGCAGGGCACACACAGGGAAGAGCCACTTGGAGGTGAAGGTTTCAATTTAGACACCATTTCTGCCCTTGAGGAATTAGTCACTTGAAAATGTGCTCAAACTGTCAAATTTCACTTAGAGGCGTTTATGGCCCCATGTGCTGGCTTGCATGAATCAGAGATCACATATCACGTGCTCTGGTTTGTTATCATGGTTTCAACCACACGGTTGACAGTTACCAGCGCGGTGGAGCTGGACACACCTTACGGTAGTGTGAGCAAAAAGTTTCGCTAACTTTCTCATTTCCAAGATGGTTTGGTTTCTTCAGAACTGGAAGGTAGGACTTTGCTACCTTCTGTGTGATTGCCAGAAATCACTGATTCTCACCTCAGCTTCCTCATCTGCAAACTAGTGGTAATAAGTGAACTACCTCCCTTACTGGGAGGATTAAATGAGGTAGCTTATTTGCTGTAAGATAGCCCGAAGGGGATCTTAGTTTGTTTTAGTCGTATTTGAGTGGGTAAACAGTAAGCAGTGCAAAGAAAGGAGGGACCAGTTTGAATTTCATTCAGCAGTGGATGGAGTTGACTGGGGGAAGTTTGCTTTGAGGCATCTGCCCATAGATGTTCATTTTGAGGGGAGATCATCTAGTCCAGACTTCTCATTTCGTAGTAAGGAAATGGAGTCCTAAGAGTTGAAATTGATTTCCAGCCCCTCCCCCTCCCCCGCCAATGTCATTCATGGAATAATTGTCAGAGCTGGGGTCAGAACCCAGGCCCAGATTCCTAATGTTACAGAGTCAGCCAGGCTTGTGCTGAAGGCCAAGGGAGACCAAATGAGATTGTGATTGTGAGAGTTATCTGTCAACTGAATAATACGACATAAATGTGCAGTATTATTTTAATGAAATGTGTCCCCAGAATACCGTTATTGCAGAAAATGACACTTCATCCTGGGTGATGGCAGCAGTGTGAGGTCTTGGACACCAGCTGCTCCCTAGAAGTTTTCCCAGCTGCTGCTCAGGCCAGCTCTGTGGAGGGGAGCCCCGCGGCGGGTATTCCAAGAGTGTAGATTCCTTACAGGATCAGGCCAAAGCAGGTCAAAGGCAGAACAGTTGAAGCTATTCAGGAAACAGGTGGGAACAATGAAAAATTCATTTGGTTAAATGTGTGCTTAAATCGACACAGAAGTTTATTCCAGTTGCTTGGTTTGGGAAGACAGTCCATGCAGTGTTTAAAAGCTTTCCTTCCTTTCTTCCTCCCATGTTCCCTCCCTCCTTTCTTTTGTTTCCTTTTCTTCTCTCCTCTTTTTTTTCCTCCCTTCCCTTCCTCTTCTTCTTCACCTTCCCCCTCCTCCTCCTCCCTCCCTCCCTCCCTCCTTCTCCTTCTTCTTCTCTTACTCCTTCTTCTTTCTCTCTTTTTGTTGTGGCCTCTCCCGTTGCGGAGCACAGGCTCCGGACGTGCAGGCTCAGCGGCCATGGCTCACGGGCCCAGCCGCTCCGCGGCATGTGGGATCTTCCCGGACCGAGGCACGAACCCGCGTCCCCTGCATCGGCAGGGGGACTCAACCACTGCCCCACCAGGGAAGCCCTTCTTTCTCTCTTTCTCCCTCTGTCCCTCCTTCCTTGTGCTTTGTTCTTTTTTAAATTTACATTTGAGACTTGGTCAGAATTTAAAAGAAACTAGAAATGTGAATTAACTCTCTTTCTGAAGAAATATTAAATGAAAGTTGATTCCCAGTCATGTGATTTTTTTTTTCCTGTTCTGTAACAAGAGGACTTGATTTCAATGCAGGGGGAAAAAAAGATTAGTTAAATGTAAGGGAAACTAAGTTTTATCAGGCCCCTGGCCTGGGATAGCTCCATGCTTTCACACATGTTTTTTAATTTAATCCTCACAAAACTACCTTTACCCCCCAATAGATGCTAAACTCTTCAATGGCAGGGGTTGTCTTGTCTTTTGTATCCTGTCACGGCTTTCTGCATTCAGATTATTATTTTAAAAAAAGGTAGCTTATCAATAACAAAAAAACAAACAACCCCATCCAAAAATGGGCAGAAGACCTAAACAGACATTTCTCCAAAGAAGATATACAGAATGCCAACAAACACATGAAAGAATGCTCAACATCATTAATCATTAGAGAAATGCAAATCAAAACTACAATGAGATATCATCTCACACCAGTCAGAATGGCCATCATCAAAAAATCTAGAAACAATAAATGCTGGAGAGGGTGTGGAGAAAAGGGGACACTCTTGCACTGCTGGTGGGAATGTGAATTGGTTCAGCCACTATGGAGAACAGTATGGAGGTTCCTTAAAAAACTACAAATAGAATTACCATATGACCCAGCAATCCCACTACTGGGCATATACCCTGAGAAAACCATAATTCAAAAAGAGTTGTGTACCAAAATGTTCATTGCAGCTCCATTTACAATAGCCCGGAGATGGAAACAACCTAAGTGTCCATTATCGGATGAATGGATAAAGAAGATGTGGCACATATATACAATGGAATATTACTCAGCCTTAAAAAGAAATGAAATTGAGTTATTTGTAATGAGATGGATAGACCTAGAGTCTGTCATACAGAGTGAAGTAAGTCAGAAAGAAAAAGACAAATACCGTATGCTAACACATATATATGGAGTTTAAGGAAAAAAATGTCATGAAGAACCTAGGGATAAGACAGGAATAGAGGCGCAGACCTACTGGAGAACGGACTTGAGGATATGGGGAGGGGGAAGGGTGAGTTTTGACAGGGCGAGAGAGAGTCATGGACATATACACACTAACAAACGTAGTAAGGTAGATAGCTAGGGGGAAGCAGCCGCAAGGCACAGGGATATTAGCTCCGGGCTTTGGGACAGCCTGGAGGGGTGGGATGGGGAGAGTGGGAGGGAGGGAGACACGAGAGGGAAGACACATGGGAGCATATGTATATGTATAGCTGATTCACTTTGTTATAAAGCAGAAACTAACACACTATTGTAAAGCAATTATACCCCAATAAAGATGTTAAAAATAAATAAATAAATAAAATAAAAAAAATAATAAAAAAGGTAGCTTATGTCTTTTTTTGTCTGTGCTCCACTTAATTTTGAAAATGGACATATTCTCTAACACATTAAAAATTATATTTAGGATTTAAAATTATAGTTATTTAAAGAAAATTTCTGGTATGTTATGAATATTGACATTTTAAGCTCGAATATTACATCATTCTTTTGCATCCTGTGAAACCTAAACCATAGCAATTTAACATTTGTCATCTTTCTTTAAAGGAATATGAAAGCAAGCTTTTCTAAACAGTTGGAATTTTGTAATGTTCCTTTTTTTTTTTCTAGAACTTGTATTACTCTGTTTTAAAATGTGATCCTAATGAGAGCATTATGTTTGAAATTACCCTATCATATTTTACTACAACGAATGAATATACAAAGATTGAAATTAAATTTAAGAACTTTCTAATTAAAAATTAAAATAAAAATAGTTTTAATTTCCTGTGACTTACACAGCTAAGATTAAAATTTTTCTTTTGGACTTAATTATCATTACAATTTTTACTAGTACAGAGTTGCTCAAAGTACCATAAATATATTGCAAATAATAATAATTACTAAATGTAAAAATTAATATTTATTGGAAATATATCTCTCATGAAATTGATAGGGCTTTTAAATTTTTTCCTTCGTTTCATACATCCATAGATAGATATTACTAATCGTTAGGGTGGAGGTTTAGCATCAGCTCTTTTTTTTCCATTTATAGATACGGACACTGAGAGCATTTGTTCACATAAATAAGAAGATGGGAATGGAAGGAATTTTATGGTGGCGATTTCTCAAAATTCTTTGATACACATCTGAGTTTTATGCCAGAAACTGTATAGTATCCCATTGTCAAAATTATTATTAATGATCCATCACTCACAGCTTGTTGAGGTTTTCTTTCAATTTTGTTGAAAGCTATGAAATGGGAACTTCATGACTTGCAGGAGAGCTTGTTACTCGGTTATGAGAGTATTTTGTTGGGAGAGGCCATGAGTGTCTCTGCACATTCTTGCCTAGTGTGCCAAGAATGCGAGGTTCTGGCTGCTTTTTATCCAAACCATTTCTCAGGGTAGTGAGCAACCTTGAGATGAGGTAAGATCTCCACCCAAAGAGCAAGCTTGCTTCTGTTTGCTATAAAAGTGTCAAATCCCCCAGCTCAGGGTGATACAAACCCACAGTGTACACACATCCAAGACCATCCATCTACTTGCATTGCCCCCACGGGACTTGGAGCACATAGGAAACCAATGCAAGCTAACATTATGCTTCTTGCTGTGCCTAAAGCAATGAAGGTCACAGTCTCTGACCCATGAATTTCATGTCTTTTGCCAGCATCCATGGGACCTTAACAGACTAGTTTATTAGCTTTTCAGTAGAGTAAAATCCCAGACCCTTCACAGACCCTGACATATTATGTTTTTAATTTCTGGGAAGAATACCAAGAAGGCATTACCATGGCTCATTGAATTGTTAATTGTAGCAGTCACTCTTTCACATGGAGGCACCCTGTTTACTATAATCCAAAGTGTTAGAAAAATCTAAATATTTTTAACTTCGATGCACCCTTGTCAATATATTTTTGAAAAACTCTTTGAAAAATCTTACTATGTACTTTAAATATATATTCATCAAAAATTTGGAGCCATAGATTTAGTTTATTCAGTTTGCGGGGGTGTCTTCCATTATAACTTGATTGGCAAAACCAGTCTTTATAGTCAAACCAATCAGCCAAAGTAAACTTATTCAGTGTCATTAATCTGTCTATTTTTGTGTCTAAGGGCACAGAAGCATGCAATCAGACATCTAGAGGGAGAGTCCAGGTGACTGCCTTTTACACTTTTCAATTACAGTGGAAACTCTTACTTTGTTCAAAACATCAGATTGGATTTCACTGTTTTGAATTAGACTTTTTCTTTAAGTAATGGAGTGAGAGTTTCACATATCCATAATTCCATCTGGGAGACATCACATGGGTACAAATAAGCTACATTTCTATCTACGTATGTTAGTATTTTATTAATAATGTGTGTAAGATGGATAAAAATTAAATTTGGAGAATGGTGCAGTCAGAGGGCACGTTTAATTATACTCTATACAAAGAAGAATGGCATCCATATTCTGGTCCGTAGTACCCAAGGAAATGTCAGCAGTACTAGCAGAGGCCTTAGGTAGGTTGTGCACTCATTTGTAATAAATGAAACCCTCCCTGAGGAGTCTCAGAAATTTTGTTGTAATTGGGGAGAGTTGTAGGAAGTTAAAGTTCTGCTAAGCACGTGGGTAAGGGCAAGTACCACAACATTTGGGTTAATGACATCCCATTTGTCACTACATTCCAATGTATGAGGGGGTCCAGTGGAAACTTAGGTTATATATAAAAACCTTAGTTCTTTTGAGCAGCAACTGGTGAAACCCCTTCCTTCTTCCCTGTGAGCTGCCTCTTGAATTACCTCCCCCAGTGCCCTCCTTCGTTCCATAAAAGGCTAGGGCTGGAAGGTATCATTTTTGCAATGATTCAGGGTGAAGCAAGCCTTTTTCTTTTTGTTTTTTTTCCAAAGCAAACGCTGGAATGTTCCCTTTAAGCCCTTTGATGGACTAATTGAGACAGATCTCCAGGCCTCCTGGAATGTGAAGGAGGAATGAGACGGTCCTCACAATGGCAGTGGGAAAATGATGGTTTCTCTCCATGGACAGAAACCAGCAATCCCACCTGTTCCCCAGCTTGGTCCTGTCTTCAGAGCCCAAGGCTGGCAGGTTGCTTAGTTAATGTTTAAGACAAAAACCTGTTGAACAGAAAGAAATTCCTCCAAAGCACAGAGGCCTTCACACTGAAACCCCCCTCCTAAACCTCTCCTGGGCAGAAAACACTAGACATATTATCTCCAGTAATGCTTGGTGAGAAGGCATTCAGTTTCTCAAGGAAGAGTATTATTGGCATTTAGGTCAGGAAAGATAAAGTTCTGAGGGAGAGCCTAGAATTTTAGGGCAAGGGAGGGGGCACTGAGAAGATTAATGGGCCCCAAACACCGGTGTGTCCAAAGAGGGTCTTTGGTCCTTTGAACACAAACCAGCTATAAGGAGGGCCATGAGTTGGGTCCATAGAACAGCTGGTGTCAGAGTGGCTTCTGAGAAAGCCCGTCCTGTCAGCCCTTTGGTGGTGAGACAATCATTAACCCGCCCTAACAACACTGGAAGAATGTTTTGGAATTCTGGGTAAAAGTGGTTAACGTGGGCAATGAGAGAGAAGAACTAAGTAAATATTTGACATTTAGCCTGTGATCTGGAAAAGTGGAGGGAATGGAGGATTCTTCTGAAATAAAGGGTATTTTATTTAGAATTGTTTGATAATAATGAAAGAACACGTAATGAGAGTGTCTGTACCCCTTCATCCTCAGCGTGGGGCGCACTAGCAGACCCCTCAGGGGCCACCCTCCCTTCCCTACTCGGCTAAGAGGTAGAGGTAGCCCCTCTAGGGATTATAAATGTCTGGGGCATAACAAGGGTTGACCTCATGGGTGGACAAATAAATAGTTATTGAAGGAATTTTACCTGTAGGGTCATGTTCCCACAGAGGCAGTATCTGGAGAGTGGATGGGTGAGGTTTCTGTGCACAGAAAGGATGATGGCTAAAATATAAATTCAGCGTTTTATTCATGGATGTATCCTAAATGATCAGACCAGTGTTTGTTGCATGAATGGCTCCACTCACATGATGGGAGGGACAGCCTGCTAAGACCAGCACAGCCTCTGGACACACGGGTGCTTCTCGCAGTCTTGGCTTTCCCGGTGCCCTGCTCCTGCATCCTCCAGGCCGTGTCTCTCTTTCCCCTCTTCTTAGCCTTCTCACCCTAAAAATCATCTGGAAGTTGATTCTATCCCTTTTTCCAACTGATAGCATTTCTGCTTCCTGTCTTAGGGTAGCTGCCCTAATCCCCCTCCAAAGGGGAGCTACCTTTATAGTTTTCAGGTGAATAAAAGGAGACAAGAAGCACAATTTTATAGTCTATCAGGATATTTGCTACAGGGCAAATAACTGATCTGCATGTGAAGTCGGACTGTTTCCTCTGTGTGCTCCCAACTGGCATTGCATTTCTAAATTCTTAGGGAATATAGCTGTTATTTACAGGATATTTTATGGGATAGAAGAAGAGATAAATCTTCATTCCATAAGAGAAAAATACTTGGCCCAGCAACTGCCAGGTTGATGTGTCATGATATATCCCATGATGGCACAGAATTGAGGAATAGGAAAGCAGAGAGGAGATACAATTCCTTCTCCTTTGTCATTCATTTATTTATTCCACACATACTTATTGCGCACTGACTCTCTGCTAGGCACCGTTGCCAGAAGCCAAGATGCAGTGGTAAAACAGAGATAAGAGCCCTGTCTTTCTGGAGCTTAAAGTCTTTCTGGGAAGTTAGGTCTTTCCTTCCTAGGCCAGTGGACAACTAGAGAGAAGAGTAATAGACAGCTAGGAGGCCTATGGCAATCTACGAGTTCTTCCAGAGGAATCTAAAATTGAAGGCTGGGAGGACTTTGATGCTGAATTAGCCTGACGTAATCAAGGCTATATTAACTCTAAGGGAGCTCTAACTGGACCCTAGGAAAAGAATTAAGAACGAAATACAAAGAAATTTTCTAAGAAAATCTGGGAGTACGTCCAGGATACGTTTTTAGCTCAGTTTTAATGTTGCAACTATTAATATACGACTCCTTCCTAGCTTATTCCTGACCGTACCTGCAGAAAGCCAGAGGTGATATTCCGTGCTGTTTGGACAGCAAGAGTGGAGAGGGAGAAACCCACTCATCTAACCCCTCTCCACACGCAGAATGTCTGCTGCCCTTATAACGGGGGGTGGGGTGACAGGTGGGATGGCTGCGAGCACACCTCCTGAGCACCCATGGATACAGGAGGGCTGCACGGGGCTGAGCTGGTGGCTGAAACCAAAGAAGCCCCAAACCTGTCGTCAGAGCAGCTGCATGAGCCATAAAGTGTTTGTAGAAGCAGCCCCGGTGGCTGTCTAAGGGGAGGGGACGACGGGAGCAGCTACAGTCAGGATCAATTTCCCTTTGGTTTCTCCATCCAGCTCGGAGCTGTGGGATTCCAGGTTCTTTTCTGGAGGCAGAAATACATCAGCTGTATTTTCCTTTGGATTCCCTTAGTCAGGGTAGGGCAGGCAAGCTCAACCACCCTTGTGTGTGGTTCTACTATTAGGCTGATTCCCATTCCCAAGAGAGCATTGAAGGCCTTCCCCCTTGTGAGGCTGAGAGAAAGGCCTCCCTTCTCTAGGTCTTCTGGGGCTTCTTCTCATGTTGGTCTTTATGGCATCATATGTGTCTTTTTACAGAAGAGAGAAAGCAATTCTGTGAGTTTGTCTCCACTTTATGTTCTTCTCTTGCAGATTACAGATAAAGACTTTGGGAATCAAGTGAGGTCCCGTGCCTGTCTCCAAGAGAGGGCCATACACCACACAGAAGTTGTGTGTTTTTATGTGTGTGTGAGAAGGAGTGGCCTATGATTAAATTTGAATTTTAACAAGCATGTTAGTTTACTTCCTGTTACTGAAGAGTTTTTTTTTTAATCTCTTTTTTTTTTTTAGAGGGGCTGCACTGCATGGCTCGTGGGATCTTAGTTCCCCTACCAGGGATTGAACCCTCACCCTCAGCAGTGAAAGTGCAGAGTCCTAACCACTGGACTGCCAGGGAATTCCCCTACTGAAGAGTTTTAAAGAAAGGAGATAGAGTTTGCGATTAGCAGGTGCAAACTCTAATATATAGGATGGATAAACAACAAGGTCCTACTGTATAGCACAGGGAACTATATTCAATATCCTGTGATAAACCATAATGGAAAAGAACATGAAAAAGAATATATATATGTATAACTGAATCACTTTGCTATACAGCAGAAATTAATACAAAACTGTAAATCAACTGTACTTCAATAAAATTTTTTTAAAAAGAAAGGAAATATAGAAAAACTACTCACACTGGGCATTAGAACTACTATAAAGGCAGTGATTTTACATCTTATATAACTCCCTGCCCTTCCTTCTCTTCCTCCCTCCTTCCTTCCTTCCTTCCTCCATCCAGCAAACCTTTATTGAGTACCTCCTATGTGCCCATTATTATACTAGGTGCTGTGGATATTAAAATGAATTAGAGGCACCCCTGACACTGAGGAATCATCTACACTTGCTGTGTATCGAGAGCATTCCCCAAATCCAGAAGCAGGTTCGTTCTGTGTGCCAGTCAGCAATTACCAGGGGCGCATTACTTTGGTGTTACTGCTGATCTAACCTCTTGGTGGCCTGTACTTGGAGTTCTTTCTGTCATAGCAAAACTTCTTGAAAAAGTCATCTATTGGGCTTCCCTGGTGGCACAGTGGTTAAGAATCCTCCTGCCAACGCAGGGGACACGGGTTCGAGCTCTAGTCCGGAAGATCCCACATGCCGCGGAGCAACTAAGCCCGTGGGTCACAACTACTGAGCCTGCGCTCTACAGCCTGTGAGCCACAACTACTGAAGCCCGCGCGCCTAGAGCCTGTGCTCCGCAACAAGAGAAGCCACTGCAGTGCAAAGCCCGCGCACCGCAAAGAAGAGTAGCCCCCGCTCGCTGCAACTAGAGAAAGCCCATGCACGGCAACAAAGACCCAACACAGCCAAAAATAATAAATAAATAAATAAAATAAATTTATTTTTAAAAAAGTCACCTATTGTCTCTGACTCCACGTTTTCACCTTTTATTCTCTCCTCTGCTTCACAGTTGGACTTCTGTTCTTCTCTGCAGTGAAAGTATCCATACTCTTGCAAGGTCACCAATCGCTTTCACATCATCAAGTTCATCTATGATTTTTCTAGTCCCCTTTTGGCATCTCAGCAACATTCAACTCACTTGCTGCATCTTCCCAGTTACTTTCTTTGGTGCTTTCTCCTTTGCTTGGCCTGTAAATACAGTCAGAGGACCTGGTTTCGAAAAATAGGACGTTCAGGTAGAATCTGCAAACATTTAGTGATTATTTCTGGTATTGCGTTTTTCATCATGGGTGGGCTGATGGCCATTCATGGAAACTGCTGGGAGTCGAAGGACATCACCATCACCCAACTAGAAGATTATCAAGTGTATAAGTAACCAGGATCCGATGGAGGCTTTAGCAATGGAGGAACCAATAGAAGCATAACACTTCTCTAATTATAATCTCTCCCAAGGTGATCCTACACAGTCCCATGGCTTCACACAGTATCCTTATGCACATGACTCCAGATTTACTTCTCCCCAACCTTTACCCTCATACACCCAACCTGCCACTTGACTCCTCCATTTGGAAGTCTAAGCACCTGGCCAAATTGTGACTTTTACCTCTCACCTCTACTTTACGTTCTTCCCTTCATTCTTCTCCATCTCAGAAGATGACAGTTGGGGCTCAGACCCCAAATCCAGGTTGGCGTCCTCTTTGATTGCCTTTTCCTTCACTCTCCTTATCTATCTTTCAGCAAGTTCTTCCAAACAGGTTTCCTATCTGTCTCCTCCAGTCCCTTACTACAAGCCAACATTTCTCATCTGGGTCATGACCAGTCTTGATTTCCTTCGGTCAATTTGTACCTAGTTAGTGCTAAGACTCTTAAAAACACAAATCAGATTATTTTATTTTGTGGCTTAAACTCCTCTAAGAGAGTTCCATTTTATTTCAAATAAAGTCTAAAATATAGACTTCCTCTGTGAATTATAGGAACCCTGTCAGCTTCTCTTGTGTCAGTCCTTCCATCCATACCCTAAGCTCTGGCCACGCTGACCTCCTTCCCATTCCTTTGACACTCCAGCTCATGCCCACTTTAGGTCCTCTGCCCTTGTCCCTTTGTGTGGAATCTTCTGCTCCACACATTCATGTGGCCGTCTCCTTCTGGGCATTTTGGTCTCAGCTGATACATCATTGGCTGAGAATGGTTTTCCCTGAACATCTAGAGACACTACCTTCTCCCTCCCACCACTTCATCTTCTCTTAGTTTTTATTATTGATGTTTCTCACTATCTGAAATTGTCTTGTTCATTTATTCTTTACTTGTATGTTGCCTGTCTTCTCCAATACAATGGAATCTTTATGGGATCAGAGACTTTGTCTGATTTAATCTCAATCCCCAGTGCCTACAAAGGTGCTTGTCACATAGCGGGTGCTCACCAGTCCCCTCTCTCCTCACAACCCTTTACTTCTTCCCATCTTAGAGGTGGTTAAGGTCTTGTACTTTGATGACCTACAAGGTCCTCCAAAATCTGCAAAACTTCCTTGCCTCTCAAGCACCAACTCTGTAAGGTCACCTTCTTTCTTGCTCCTCTCTGGTCAGACTGGCCTGCTCACTAAATGTCGGAGGTGCCAAGCAGATGCCTTTCTGAAGGTCTTTGCCCTTGCTGTTCCCCTGCCCGGAACTCTCTCACCTGACACATCCATGGGCTTGTTCCTTCATTGTTTCATGTCTTTATCTGATGTCTTCCCTCACTCCCGATCACAGCTTTTCGTCCCACCCTGACATTTCCTCTCTTCCTTCCTTTATTTTCCTCCTTGGCACTTAACACCATCTAACCTGTTCTATAGTTTACTTGCTTTTCTTATTTATTTTCCCTCTCTCCCACTAGACTGTAGTTCTCTGAGGGTGGGCGTTTTTGTTTGTTTCGTTCACTGTCATATTCCAGTGCTTGAGCAGTGCCCAGCACAGAGTAGTTCTCATCTCAGTAAACATGTATTGAGTGAACGAAAAATCAGGGAGAACCTCGTATTCCTCGTCATAAGTTCTGGACTTATTGGAAGCCATTGAATGATGTGAAACAGAAAAGTGTCAGTTTTCCATTGAAAAAAGATTGCTTTGGACACTTGGGACAAATAGATTGGGAGAGTAAGTGTGTATATGGAGTGACAAATTAGGAGCATTTGCAGGAGTTTGGAGGAGAGAGAGTGGTAGCCTGGACTAGGGCTGGGGGAGTGGGGATGGAAAAAGCAGGTGTGTTTGAGACTGTTAAGAGTCTGAATCTGGGACTTCCCTGGTGGCGCAGTGGTTAAGAATCTGCCTGCCAATGCAGGGGATGTGGGTTTGAGCCCTGGTCTGGGAAGATCCCACATGCTGTGGAGCAAAGAAGCCTGTGCTCCACAAATACTGAGCCTGCACTGTAGAGCCCACGAGCCACAACTACTGAAACCTGCATGCCTAGAGCCCACGCTCCGCAACAAGAGAAGCCACTGCAATGAGAAGCCCGCGCACCGCAACGAAGAGTAGCCCCGCTTGCTGCAACTAGAGAAAGCCCGCACGCAGCAACGAAGACCCAACGCAGCCATAAATAAATACATTTATTTTTTTTAAAAAACAGTTAAAAAAAATAGAGTCTGAATCTGTTAGACCTGGGGATCGATTAGAAATGGGAAGCTGTGGTTGGAGACAAGATGGCGGAGTAGAAGGACTTGAGCTCACTTCCTCTCATGAAAACATCAAAATCACAACTAATTGCTGAACAACCATGGACAAAAAAAGAAATGGGAAGCTGCGTCAAGAATGAATCTAAGGTTTTCCCGTGTGAATGGTTGGTTGTTCTATTCCTGGAGACAGAAAACACTGGAGGAGGAAGAGATTTCAGACAGAAGACCAAGGGCTTAAAGTCTCTGGACTTGCTGAGCTTCGAGCGTCTGAGAGATAGCGGAGTGGAAATACTGTGTTGACAGTTGGATATTCAGGTTAGGAGCTCAGAAGATTCGAGTCATCAGCACATAGATAGTACACGAAGCCATGGAAATAGACGATAAACAAAAACCGGCATTGGGTTGCATCTGTGAGGTCAAAATTCATCAGACAGTTTAATGGTTCTAGCATGGCTTTATCAACTGAAAAAAATGCACAGCCTAAAAGCTGAGAATTGTATTTTATTCAGCGAACTTTCTGAGGGCTCCAGCTCGGGAGGCAGCCTCTCAGATAGCTCTGAGGGACTGCTCCAAAGTGGGAAGGGAGGAGCCCGAATATATAGGGGCTTTTGCAACAAAAACCAGGTAGTCAGAACATCAAAAGATTATTGTTAATTAAAGAGTTTTAATGAATTCAGCACTTTTCTGTGTCTGGGAAGATGCAAGAGTCCACGCTCATTGAAACCACTGCTTTATGCACCTTAGCTGTCTAGGGCTAGTATCCTGCTCTTCTCCATCCTGAATCCCCTCAGGGTGCACCGCTGGGGAGCAGCTGCAGTGGCGGCAGGCTTCATGGCCGCAACATCCTTTGTTTACTGAAACGGCAGGTGACATTTTTCTCCCACAGCTGTTTCTCTCTGGGAAGGCTTGTTTGCTTGGTCACTCCTCTACAGTGTCAGAGTACTCAGAGTCTCCAACTGGAGCCAGAGCTTTCTGTTGGTCTGGCCTGCGACCCTCGCACCAGGGTTACTCTGGACAAGACTGGACCTCTCTCTTTAGACTTAGTTCTGTTTTGAAGTTTCCCTTCTGCATCAGGTCTGAGCCTTCCTCAACAACCGAGCTGGCAAGGGGATGGTGACGGTCACCTAACCCAGAAGTGCATGGGGACAGTATTTTCCTGAAGCTTTTGGACCTGTGTTCAGACCACCATCATTCAGTGTTATACGCGGGCAGCGGGACAGACAGCTCAAGAAAAGAGGAGCTCAGGACAAACAGAAGGGCTTTAAATTGAACGAAGATCTTGGTGTAGTTTTGAGAGCATTTTGATATCTTTGTATCTGAAATGGTACTTGTAGGAAACCATGCATTTATTTTAGGCTTGGTTTTTTTTTTCCTTTCTTATTTAAAATATTTAAAAATTAAAAAAAAATATTTTAAAAAATTGTGGGCCATACCCAGCAGCTTGCAGGATCTTCCCTGACCAGGGATTAAACCTGGGCCACCGCAGTGAAAGCCTGGCAATACTAACCACTGGGCCACCAAGGAAGTCCTAAAACACTTCTTTTTTTTTTTTAACATCTTTACTGGAGTATAATTGCTTTACAATATTGTGTTAGTTCCTGCTGTATAACAAAATGAATCAGCTATATCTATACATATATCCCCATATCTCCTCCCTCTTGAGTCTCCCTCCCACCCTCCCTGTCCCACCCTCGGTGGTCACAAAGCACCACCCTCGGTGGTCACAAAGCACCGAGCTGATCTCCCTGTGCTATGCGGCTGCTTCCCACTAGCTAGCTATTTTACATTTGGTAGTGTATATATGTCAAGGCTACTCTCTCATTTCGTCCCAGCTTCCCCTTGCCCCTCCCCGTGTCCTCAAGTCCATTCTCTACGTCTGCGTCTTTATTCCTGTCCTGCCCCTAGGTTCATCAGAACCATTTTTTTTTTTAAGATTCCATATATATGTGTTAGCATACGGTATTTGTTTTTCTCTTTCTGACTTACTTCATTCTGTATGACAGACTCTAGGTCCATCCACCTCACTACAAATAGCTCAATTTCGTTTCTTTTTATGGCTGAGTAATATTCCATTGTATATATGTGCCACATCTTCTTTATCCATTCATCTGTCGATGGACACTTAGGTTGCTTCCATGTCCTGGCTATTGTAAATAGGGCTGCAATGAACACTAAAATATTTTTAAACATTACATATTTATGGTAAAAAGTTCAGTGTAGAAGAGTATAAGTGAAAAATACAAGTTCTTTTTCCTCCTCTCCACTTAAAAAGAAAGAAACCGGTTCCATTGCTTATCCTGTTACATTTTGTTTTAAATTCAAATTTGATTGGTTCAGCAACAGCGTGATTCACTCTCCGGTTTCTTTGTGGCAGCTGTTTGCCATGAATGAATATCTTGCTTGGGCTGGGGTCTTCTATGTGGCTTCTCCAGGCAGCCTGTGACTGCAAGGCACCTGGGAGAACAGTCAGATCTTTTTATTCTTGGGCAGGAGATGGCGTGCTCTGAGGACAGGCAGCTGCCTCCCTGCGGGAGGAGAGGGAGCAGGTGGGGCAAGAGGGCCGCATGCCACCAAATCCCTTGCAAAGTTCCATCCTTCCTCAGCAGAGGCTGCCAAACGGGCTGAATACCACAGGGAGATTTTTTCCACTGTGAACAACTGTCCCAGGATAGGAAGCTGGGATCACATTTCAGGAATCTCGTGTTGCCCTTGAGAAGCCGTGTGGATGGCTGTCAAGTATGTATAGGGGATAAGAAAGCTCCAAAGAGAGGTGATGAGTCACGAGGCACTGGGGTGAAAGGGGTGCCTTCTGGCGGGGTGGGAGTGGAGGGTGACCAGATACCTCCAGCGTTCCCTTCAGCTTTTCATGGAAGTGAATCATCAAACGAATAACTCACACTTTAAGGATTTATCAATACTTTTTTGTTTTATTTAATCTTTTCCTTTCCTTTGAATTTTTTTCATTTTAATTCAGTTTCCAATCCAATTTGAAATATAGTACTGTGAGATTGATTTATCTTCAATAATTTATTAAAGTTCACTGAACACATAATCATGTTGTTGCTCTTATTTTCTTTCCTAATGTCATTTGACTCTGAAACATATCATTAGTACCTTCATTCCCAGCACCAACCACCTGGGATTTTTAAAAAATCACTCAAGTTATGTATGAATACATCTTACTAAAATGTTCAAATAATACCCATCCTTCACATTTGAAGGCACTTTACAGTTTACAAAGTGTATTCACAGTTATTCTCTCATCTGATCTTCACTAGCAGGTGTTCTCAGCTAATGGTCCATATCTGCGTATCTTTTGAAAGACTCTGGAAGAACAGCCCTGGCCAGTAGACTTTACTAGAGCAAGTGTGGGCAAGAGAGATGGAGGAAGAGGGAGAAGGTAGCTGCCTGGAGGTGGGAGGTCAGAAAGCAAATCTGGTCTAGTTCCTAATTTAGTTCAATGACCTTAAATCACTGCCCAGGAGGCTCTGAGTGGCTCCTGACCTTGGTCCCACCCTTTCTTACACTCACCCCCTCAAATCAGGTGACTCCTAGATCCCATACTTGTGGAAGGAGGGTACCCCGATTTGGTGACCAAGGGTATGGACAGGGGTTCAAGGAGGCAGCCACCTAGAGTTAAATAACGAAATACAAACCACAGACCCTGGGGAATGGTGTGAATATCCCATGCCCACAGGTCTCCCTCCCTCCCTCCCCTCTCCCCACCCTTCCCCCTCCCTCCATGCAGCCCATCATAATTAGGGCTAAATAACCAGGTGAGATGCTTCTCTCCATTTACCCCCATCCCCTCGAGTGCTATTTTATGTGCCTTTGAGTTACTGAAGTCAGTACTTGGAACTCATTTTATCCATATTTCATCTGCATAAATGTGTTGATGTGCCCTTAAACTTGTGGGGTCTCCCTGGCTCAGAGTTCCACGAGAAGAGTCCTATTTGCAGGAAACAATGATGTCATTTCCTGCTTCCCAGAATGTCTCTAAGCTTCTTCCACTGGTCCTACATGCCAGAACTTTTAAGATGAAATCTCTCTGCTCCTAGCCCATCTCATAAATTCTTTGGCAAATAGAGGAGACATTAGCAGTCAAACAGGTAAAAGGATGGACCAGGTAGCTAGTACTTCTGGAAATGGTTGAACTCTACCAAATTACAGAAAAATCAGTTTCTGAAATCCCATCTGGCATTTGTGGAATATGTTGTATCTCTCGGGTAATATATTGGGGGCTTTTTGCATCCAACCGTCTAAATCAGGTGTGACTAAAAAACACTCTCCTGGGTGTCACCTCTACTCTCAACACTTCACCACAACACCACTTCACTTTTTTAAAATTAAAAAAAATTATTAGGAATTCCCTGGTGGCTCAGTGGTAAAGAATCTGCCCGCCAATGTAGGGAACGTGGGTTCGAGCCCTGGTCTGGGAAGATCCCACATGCCGTGGAGCAACTAAGCCCCTGTGCCACAACTACTGAGCCTGCGCTCTAGAGCCCGCGTGTCACAACTACTGAGCTTGCACGCCTAGAGCCCGTGTTCCATAACAAGAGAAGCCACTGCGATGAGAACTCGTGCACTGCAAGAAAGAGTAGCCCCTGCTCACCGCAGCTAGAGAAAGCCCGCACACAGCAATGAAGACCTAACACAGCCATAAATAAATAAATAAATAAATAATTTATTTATTTATATATTTTTGTTGAAGTATGGTTAACTTACAATGTTGTGTTAGTTTCAGCAAAGTGATTCAGTTATACATACATATATATCTCTATTCTTTTTCATATTCTTTTCCATTATAGGTTATTACAAAATATTGAATATAGTTCCTTGTGCTATAGTCCTTGTTTATCTATTTCATACATACTAGTTGTATTCCTTAATCCCAAACTCCTAATTTATCCCTCCCCACCTTTCCCCTTTGGTAACCATAGGTTTGTCTTCTATGTCTGTGAGTCTATTTCTGTTTTGTAAATAAGTGCATTTGTGTCATTTTTTTTAGATTCCACGTATAAGTGATATCATATGATATTTGTACACTTTTGACATCAGATGTATGGGTTTTCCACACATTAAGCGATTCTTGCTGAGTGCCCTACTATTTTACTCAATTCTGAGCTTATCTACCTAGAGGTAGTGTCAGAACCCTCAGGTTTAGGGCTCAGTCCCAGAAGACTGTCCCCACGTCAGATGCCAATGGCAAGGACGGGTTACCTGTGTTTCTGAACCAACTGCCTATAAATTGGAGGTTGCCAAGAACTTCTCCTCAGGATTGATTAATTTCTGTGAGTTAGAGCAGCTCACAGAATTCAGGAAAGCATTTTACTTACTAGATGACTGGTTTATTATAAAAGGATAAAACTCAGGAACAGCCAGATGGAAGAGATACATAAAACAAGATAGTATGTGGGAAGAGGCACAGGGCTTCCACGCCCTCTCTGGGCACATCACTCTCCCCACATCTCCATGTGTCCACCAACCTGGAAGCTCTCTGAACCCAGTTCTTTGGGGTTCTATAGAGACTTCATCACATTACATGAGCACAATTGATTAGTGATTGGTGATTGAACTCAATCTCTAGCCCCTCTCCTCTCCCTAAAGGTTCCAAGGCTGGGGCTGAAAGTTCCAACCCCCTAATTGCAGGGTCAGTCCCCTGGTAACCATCCCCCATCCTTACTTTTCAGAAATCATCTTATTAACATAAACACAAGGTAGCTGAAAGAGGTTTGTGATGAATATCAAAAGTCACCTTTACTCTTCTTATCACTTAGGAAATTCCAAGGGTCTTAGGAGCTCTGTGCCAGATCTACATTTCTTATTACAAATATATATTTCTTATTACAAATCACATAATCACAGCAGAATTTTCCAAAGAATGTTCAGAAACCCTAGTTCCAATGAAAATGATGGATCTGTGATGAAGTAAGTATTTGGGAAATAACTTCAATGAACCTAAATAAGATTCATTTCGGCAGGACATCTCAGAGGCTTTAATAAGCCAATAAATATCCTTTGTGAGTCTTTAAAGAAGTGTATAGCTCATAGCCTTTTCCACCCTATTTGACCACAGAACTTGTTTTCTCATGACTTGTCTTTCTAAATTATTGAGTTGCACAGAATATACTTTTTAAGGCTCCTTCAAATGAAAGAAGTTGCTCTAATGTCACACTGTGAAGTTGATTGATGGGAAGATATTCTGGGCCAGATTGGGTGCTAAGGTGCCTGAAATTTTACATTTTGGATGGCCGTCTTTTCCGAATTCGTTTTTTTTTTTTTTTCGGCTTAAATAACAGAAATTTATTTCTCACAGTCCGAATTAATATTTATTTGCTCACAGCAGTCTGCTTCTGTGTTCGTCTTCAAGGGTTCAATATTGCCCCCTAGTGGGTCCAGTCACATCCTAAAATTTTCTGCACAATTGTCCTAAACTTGGGAAATGACCTTGGTAGTTTCTACAAAAAAAAAAAAAATCTTTTAAAGTCACAAGAAAGATACTGCTTTTATCATACCTGATATCACTTGAAAAAATTTATGACACAATAATATGTGTTTGTTTTAGAAGGAGAAAATAAAGGTAAGCAAAATGAGGAAAATAAAAATAACCCATAATCTTACCTCAGTGGTTAACCATTACCATTCTAACATGTATATCCTTTCAGTCTTTTTTATCTACATGTACATAAAAATTCAGACTTTCCCTGCTCCTAAACTAAAAAAAATATTTTTTTCCAGCCTTTCTCTTGCATGCCCATTTTATTTGAACTTCAATTATTAAGAACCTGCTCCTTGAGTATTTTTGGTCCTTTTGAAGGAGCCAGGAGGAGAGAGAGGGTGAAACATTAAAGGGGTAATTCAGGGGCTAAGTAACCCACTATGTTTCATGGGTAATTGCACCAGTGTCTTCCAAGAGGGACATATACACTTTAGTGGCACCAAATGACAACCCTTCCTGGCTGTGTTAGTTTCCTATGGCTGCTGTAACAAGGTACCGCAAACCTAGTGGCTTAAACAATGTGGATTTGTTATCTCACAGTCTGAGGGTCAGAAGTCAAAATCAGTCTCAAAAGGCTAAGGTCAAAATGTTGACAGGGCTGGTTCCTTCTGGAGGTTCTGTGGGAAAAATCTGTTTCCTTGCTTTTTTTTTTTTTTTCAGCTTCTAAAGGCCCCCTACGTTCCTTGGCTTATGGCCCCTTTCTCCTATCACGTCAAACTCTGGCTTCTATCATCACATCTCCTACTACTGACTCTGATCCTCCTGCTTTTGTCCTCTAAGGACCTTTGTGATTATGTTGGGGCCACATGGATAATCCAGGATAATCTCCCCATCTCAGGACCTGTCACTTAATCACACCTGCAAAGTCCCTTTTACCATGTAAGGTCACGTATTCACAGGTTCTGGGGATTCGGATGTGAATAACTTTGGGAGGACCGCTATTCAGTCCCCCATACATACTGGCTTCTCCCCCTCCTTCTCCTTTTTCTTCTTTTTTTGTTTCGTTTTAAGGATTTACGATGAGAGTTAGGTGTTCATTTTCTGGAAATCATGGTCTCTAAAGGCCATGGATTAATCTGATAAATATGAGAGTTGGTCAGATCTTGCCAGAAAGGCAAAGAAAGCCCACTTGGATCACCTGCCTTGGCTGAAAGCTGCACTTCTGGGATTGACATAAATGGCTTTGGCCATTTACTGCACGGGGGGGTGCAATCAGGCCTTTCTGGCAGGGCTCAGAGCTGGCTCCCAGAAGCTGTTGTGTCCCATCCTTTCCTCTGAGTGTTCCCTCCACCTCTCTGGCTTGGCTATGTGCCCCCTTTGAAGTTCTGCAGCAGTTGTTGTCTATAAATAAGGCATACCCAGCACCATCAAAGTTCTGAGATGAAGGGCACGGCTCACTTACAAGATTGTTGAAAGTGCAGGACAGTGTTAGGTAGAGATCCTGCTTTCATACTTCTTCCCCCACCTCTCCTCAATTCTCCCACTTCCGACTTCATGTAAAAAATACATGAAGGCCCCAGAGAGAATAATCAAAGCTCCGTCACACTTGGCGGACTCTCCCTTGCTTCCTTTTGACAAGAAGGAAGAAGGAAACGAGCATTTGGATAAGAGCCCAGGAGCCCATATCAGTTCAGACTTTCCCCCAGCAGCAGAGCCTCCTGGAGTCTTCTGGTGGTAACACAAAGGATGACTGCATTATTTGACTCTAAGATGCTAGGTTATCTCATCTCATCCTCACGACTTCCCCCCGGAGTGGGAGTATAAGAATTTCCATCTCACAGAAGGGGAGCTTTCCCCAATTTTTCACTTCTAGGCACACATAGAAAACGGTAATATTTGAACTCGTGGGGGCAGAGGGAGAGGCTTCTTTCTAAGTGCTTCTCCCGTCTCTCTGCCAGAGTCCTGAGCATCCCTTATGGCATCGGTGCCTATTCGGTCCATACAGCAGAAGGCGTATACTAGTTACAGCCGAGAAAGCACGTTTGGGTCTGTGATCCAGGCATTTGGTTTCTAGGCCCGACTCCACATTAGTTAGCTGTGACTTTAGAAGAGCTGCTCGATACTTCCAAGTATTATGAAACATGGGTACAATAGCCCCTGTGATTGTAAGCCTTACCGGAGCCTTTCTCCTGGCACGGTGGCCCCAGGTAGGCGGAATTCTCAGGGATTGGCTCAGAGTCCCAAGAGTTAATGTTCCAACCCACAGGGCAAAATCGCATTGTTTTTTCTGACTTAGCCTCGGGAGTCAGGCGGCATCTTCTCCGATGATTTCTATTGGTTTGAAGTGAGTCACAAGTCCTCCAGGGCTCAAGAGGGGGGAGACATATACCTCCTTCCAAAGAGATAATTGACAAAGAACTTGTTACCATTTGTAAAAACACTGCCACACTATCTGTCTTCACAAATAAGCATCTGAATGGTTTTCCTTAGATAGAGTAATAGCTTTAAGTCTTACTGAGCAATTTGATCCATTACTGGTTGTTTTCATTGTTTAACTCTGAAGGCAATCTTACTTCTAGACTTTTGGAGTTCCCCTCATTTTCACCACCCATGTTGTCCCTCATATCAGGTATTGGACTCTCTGCTATTTCATCAGCTGTGCAACATTTGCCAGAGAAGGGGAAAACATTTCTTCCATTTTAAAAACAGTTTTTCTCATTTTAAAAACAATTCTTCTCTAAGATATAGAATTTGACAGTATCATAACATTCTGCTGCTAAAGCAAGCGTTCTACTGGGCTGCAGAAATGTATGACTTCCACGTCACTCATAATTTTAAAACAAGGAGTGAGATACGCTTGGGCATCTCAGTTGGGCTCCTGACTCAGAGAGCAGCATGGTATCGAACTAGAAAAAAATTAATTGCTTTTGTGTTGTTGCTCCCTGCTGACGTGATTTATTTTAAATTCTGATGAACCCAGGAGAAGACGCTGTACCGTAAGTAATTCAGAAACTGACATATGCTGTTTTGCCCACATTTCTCACAAATGCTCCAAATTCAAAGAGAAAGACGTTACTGTGGTCTGGAAAACGTTGGATGTTGCAACACCTGTTTTATCTGACATGGCAGGAATTGAGTTACTCGACATATAAGTGAATTTTATAAGGAACTGAATGAAATCTATCCTCTTTGAGTGCCAAAGCATTTTAGAAAATGTTGACTATGTCTGGGCTAGGAGCTGTCTAAAGTGTAGGGTGATGAGCCATCCTGTTTTTCCCGGGACTTTCCCTGTTTTACACTGAAAGACCCATGACCTCGGAAACCTCCTAGTTATAGGCAAACTGAGACAGTTGGTCATCCTACAAGTTAGATATGAACTCGATTTCACCGCTTTCCGATTACCCTACGTCGTTGGTATTGTTAGACCCAAACGGTCTACGAGGGATTCCAACTCGCCCAAGAACCGCCAAGAGTCGAGAGCCGTTGCAACACACAAGAGGTTTATTAGGAGCCGATGCACCGGGGTTCCCTGAACCTCAAGCAGGAGGCCAATGGGGAACCCCTAAAAGCGGAATCACATACTTTTTATAAGTTTATTTACTCATAGGGCGGGTATATTCTCACAATGATTGGGTAAATGTGGTGACTTTTGAATTCATTGGCTTAGGAACTTTTGTCCCACCTTCTGGCCGTTATAGTTGTCTGTTCATTGTGGCGGTTAGGGCGTATACCTGTTACGGGCAACTGGAAAATTACCCGCTGTCTGGCAAGTCCCCGTCAACTGAAAAACTCCAAGAATTGGTTTCGATAGGGAGAAGGAGTGGCGCACGATAGGGAGAAGAATTGGTTTCGATAGGGAGAAGGAGTGGCGCACGATAGGGAGAAGAATTGGTTTACGGGAACAAGTGAGGGGGTGGAAAGTCCCTAAAGGCCCCACATTCCCCCCCTTTTTTTTTTGTAACTAATTTCAATCATGGAATTTCAGTTTCTTTTTGCGAGTTTTGGTATTGTTGCCTTAGCATTAAAACTTGTACCGTACTAATGCGTTCTCTAATAAAGGCTATCAGGCGATTCAGAATGCATGGTCCAAAAGTTAAAAGCAACAATAAAATAATGAGGGGCCCTAACAAGGTGGAAACTAAAGTAGTAAGCCAGGGAGATTTATCAAACCATGATTGAAACCATCCTTTTTGAGTTTCCCTTTCCTGTTGTCTTTTGTCCAGGCGCTCCCTAAGTTTGTCCATAGTTTTGGTAATAGCCCCAGAATGATCAATATAAAAACAGCATTCTTCTTTTAGTGCAGCACATAGTCCGCCCTCCTTAAGGAACAGCAGATCTAATCCCCTCCTGTTTTGCATTACCACCTCTGAAAGCGAGGTGAGGGATTCTTTTAACTGAGTTATGGAACTTTCTAATGCCCGGAGGTCAACATCTACAGCTTGTCTTAAGGCATCATAATAGTGGGGTTGTTGGATGAGGGCTGTTGTACCCGTTCCTACCCCGGCTGCCATTCCTAGTCCTAGGAGTACAGCCAGGGTGAGTGTTATGGGTTCCCTCTTAAACCTTCCTCTGCCCTCATATTCATCTAGAAAGGATGAATCAGAATGATAAATGAGTCTGGGGACCAGCTGAACTAACACACAAAAATCGGTTGAAGCTTTAAGGACCTCTAAAGAAATGCAGGGGGTCAATCCTGTGTTACATGCCCACCATCCATCCGGAGGAGGGAGGAGATACCCTGAGCCCTGTGGGAGGCTTAAATTGGCACAAAGATGTCGGAGGGACGAGGGGGGCGTTCCTACACATGTACCGTTTCCTAATACTGAGGCCAGGGTCAATTTACTATTTCCTTCTTGTTTTCATCGACATTGATCTGGAGTGTTAACATTATTATAATTAGAATTATATCCTATAGCATCATAATAAGGGGGAGGAGCAGCATAGCAAAGCCAACATGATTTGGTAGCCTCCGGGTTTGTGGCATTTAAAACCTCAAAAGCCGCCTGGACCAATGAGAGCATTCGGTCCCGGGGGTCTTGGGCTTGATTGTCATTCCTTTTGGCTCAAAAGTTTGGTTTCTTATCTCTGGTAACGCTGTGGGAGGGGCCAAAGGTAGCAAAGAGTGCCCTATCTCAGGGTTGGGGCTTATAGGAACTGGAGTAGGGGTTTCAATTTTTAGTTTGATGGTCATTAGTAATCCATCATCATATCCTTCTTTATAAAACCTGATTCCCCATGAATGGCCATTTATCCAATTTTTATCTTTTTTTCCTGGTTCACTAAAAGAAATTTTAAGGGGATGGCACCATTTTGAACATTTGGGCACATTGGCCCATTGGGGATTTCCCTGGCTTCTGGTTTTCTGATGAGTGTAGTTGGCCATTACCTTGATAAAGTCCCAGCCAGAGGTGGGTTTCCAGTAGGTGTCTCCTGTGGTTTCACATCCCCAGCTTTTGCAATAGAAATGTTCCTTTCCCCCGCATTGATAATTTAGAGATCGGTGACGATGGAACCCAGGGCATACATAAAAGGAGAGGGCCCTGAGCATGCTTCTCCGATCTTTGGTGGAACAACCCCCCCAAGGGTCTAATCCTTGGCGCCCGGGCGGGGAAGGTTGGGCCAGGACAGCGTGTTGATTATAGTATCCTTCTAGATCCCAGTTAGAGGGGGCTCCCAGGGCCAATTTACAAACATCGGGAAAAAGGTCTGGCCACCAGGTCCAAGGGGCAGCGGTATGGCTAACAGACCATATTACATCTCCAGTTTGGGAAATTACCTGCCAGGTTAAACGCTGGGGCAGGTGAGGACTAAAATTACTCACAGTCAGTAGGGGTAACAAAGTTAAAGTTATAAATCTGATGATTGCAGAAGCTTGAGCTTGAGCGGGTTGCTGGTCTTTTGGGCTCGCCATTCCGATGTTGCAGATGCTGGTGCGGCCTTCACGTGTGAAGCATGAATCCACGCAGCAATGCCGTCTACCTTTATAGCCGTGGGGGTGGTGAGCAGGACGATGTATGGTCCTTTCCACCGAGGCTCTAGTGTCTGGGTTCGGTGCCGACGGACGTACACGGAACCTCCGACTTGGAAGGGATGAGCCTCTGCTGGTGTTCCTGGTCGGTAAGCCTCTGCCAGCTGGGACCACACCTCCTTTTGGACCAACTGGAGTCCCAACAGCCTAGCATATAAGTCAGTGTTATTCTGGCAGTCAGGACTTAATTTTTCCTTTAGCGTAAAAAGAGGAGGTGGGGCCCCGTATAGTATTTCAAATGGAGTAAGATAATAGCGGGAGGGGGTATTTCTAGCCCGGAACAGGGCTAAGGGAAGGAGCACCGTCCAATCTGTACCGCCAGTCTCTATGGACAATTTAGTTAGGGTCTCTTTTAGAGTTCTATTTATTCTCTCTACGTGTCCTGAACTCTGGGGTCTAAGGCACAATGTAATTTCCAATCAGTCCCCAGGTATTTGGCCACACCCTGACTTACCTGGGCGACGAAGGCGGGACCATTATCTGATCCTATTACCTTTGGTGCCCCGAACCGGGGGAAAATTTCTTCTAAGATCTTTTTGGCCACCACAGTAGCTGTCTCCTTCTTCGTCGGGAAAGCTTCTACCCATCCTGAGAAGGTATCTATAAAAACTAGAAGATACCTGTTACCGTACCTTCCAGGGCGTATTTCAGTGAAGTCGACCTCCCAATAGGCTCCTGGGCGGTCTCCTCTGAGCCTTTTTCCGACCTCAAGTTTTCCTTTATGGGAGTTTACCTGTTGGCATGGAATGCACTCTCGTGCAATCTGCTCAGCTATTTTGGTTAATCCAGAGGTATCATAACCTGTCTTGTGTAGTAGGGACACCATCTTCTTGGTTCCCAAGTGTGTCCATCTGTGAATCTGTTGTAGCATGGATTTTGCTTGTTGAGGAGATAATGTTCCTTTAGTTATGGCTGGGGTAATTGTTCCCCTATCATTTGGTTTCCCAGGACTCTCATCTGATAGTTCTAGTATGATTTCCCGTAGAGCCACTTCTCGTGCCACCCTATCTGCCATGTTGTTGCCTCTTGTCACCGGGGTATTGTCCTTCTGGTGTCCGGGGCAATGAATGATGCTGACTTTAGTGGGGAGCATGAGGGCAGCTAGCAGTGCCACTATTTCTTCTTTGTTTTTAATTTCTTTGCCCGCCGAGGTGAGCAACCCTCTTTGTTGGTAAATGGCCCCATGGACATGGGCGGTAGCAAATGCGTACCTACTGTCCGTATAGATGTTTACCTTTTTGTTTTCTGCTAGTTCCAATGCTCTAGTCATGGCGATTAGTTCAGCCCGTTGGGCCGATGTCCCTTGCGGTAATGCGGCTGCCCAGATGACCTCTTTCCCGTCTACCACGGCAGCTCCCGCCCGACGCTTACCTTCCTCTAGGAAACTGCTTCCGTCAGTAAACCAGGTAACGTCGGCGTTGGGGAGGGGCTGATCCATCAAGTCTGGTCTGCTACCGTGTGCTGCAGCCAGTACTTCCTGACAATCATGGATGATGGTAGTGCTTTCCAGGTCAGGGTCGGGTAGCAAGGTGGCCGGGTTGAGTCCTGTGGCTGAGGTAAACTTAATACGATCTGAGTTTAACAGCAGGGCTTGGTAATGAGTCATCCTGGCATTTGTTAGCCATCTGTCGGGTGGCTGGCTAATTACACTTTCTAATGCATGGGGGGCTGTTATCGTTAGGTTCTGCCCCAAAGTCAGTTTGTCAGCATCTTTGACCAAAGCGGCCACCGCGGCGATTATTTTTAAACAGGCGGGCCATCCTGCTGCCACAGGATCCAATTTCTTTGATAGGTACGCAACCGGGCGATTCCAGGGGCCCAGTTTCTGAGTTAGTACTCCCTTTGCGATGCCTTTATTCTCGGCCACGTACAGATGAAAAGGCTTAGTAACATCTGGTAGCCCCAGAGCCGGGGCTGATAGTAGGGCTCGTTTAATTCGGTCAAAAGCCCGTTGTTCTTTATCACCCCAAGCAAAAGGGATGCCATTTTTGGTCAGGGGATATAAAGGGGCTGCTAATTCAGCAAACCCCGGAATCCATAGCCTACAAAATCCGGCCGTCCCCAAAAATTCCCTAACTTGTTTGGGACTCTTGGGGGCCGGTATCCGGGCAACGGTGTCTTTCCTGCTTTCCGAAAGCCACCTCTGTCCTCCTTTTAACAAGTACCCCAGGTAACTAACCTGTCGTTGACATATTTGTGCTTTCTTTGCTGAAGCCCGATATCCCAATGTTCCCAGTTCTGTTAACAGCCTCTCAGTTCCCTTGATGCAGTCCTCTTGGGTTTCAGCAGCTAAAAGAATATCATCGACATATTGAAGTAGAGTTACCTGGGGATTGGATTCTCTATAAGATGCCAAATCCTGGTGGAGAGCCTCATCAAAAATGGTGGGGGAGTTCTTGAATCCTTGTGGCAGGCGAGTCCATGTCAGCTGGCCTGACATCCCAGAGGCTGGATCCTTCCACTCGAAGGCAAAGTAAGGCTGACTGAGAGAAGAAAGTCTCAGGCAGAAGAAAGCATCTTTAAGATCCAAAACAGTGTACCAAGTGTGCTGAGGTGGAAGAGTACTTAAGAGATTGTAGGGGTTGGGTACCGTGGGGTGGAGGTCCATCACCCGCTTATTTACCTCTCGTAGGTCTTGTACCGGTCGGTAATTATTAGTTCCTGGCTTTTTAACTGGCAAAAGAGGGGTATTCCATGCAGATTGGCACCTTACCAGGATCCCTAATTCCAGCAACCTTTGTATTTGAGGACGGATGCCATCTCGGGCTTCTTTACTCATGGGGTATTGGCGGACCGTCACTGGGGTGGCGGTTGTTTTTAAGTTCTACCACCACGGGGGGCCGATATTTTGCCATTCCCATACCGGCAGTTTCTGCCCAAGCCTGTGGAAACCTAGTCATCCAATCCTGCATGTCAGCTTGTGGAGGCGAGGGTGTTTCATATATCCTGTGTTCATCTTCCAGTTTCATGGTCAAGATTTGGAGTAATCTCCCTTGGTTGTCAGTTATGGTGGGCCCTTCTGGTTGAAAGTGGATTTGGGCCCCCACCTTAGAGAGTAAGTCTCTACCTAGCAGAGGGTATGGGCACTCAGGTATGACCAAGAATGAGTGGGTTACTCGTCCCACCCCAAGATCTACTGTCCTACGGGTGGTCCATGAGTACTGCTTATTTCCAGTGGCCCCCTGGACCCATGACCTTTTAGTTGAAAGGGGGCCCTTTGAATGGAGGAGGACTGAGTGCTGGGCTCCGGTGTCCACCAAGAACTGGACAGGTTCCCCCTCCACTTTAAGAGTTACCCTGGGCTCGGGGAGAGGGTCCGAGCCCTGACTTCCCTAATCTTCCTCTTCCAATGTTAAAATTTTATCTCTGGTTGGCCTTCCCCCGTTCCTTTTTTTAGGGCATTCTCTTGCCCAATGACCTTTTTCTTTACAGTAGGCACATTGGTCCTTGTCTAATGGCCGCCTTCTATCCGTTGTTCGCCCTTCCTGTCTATTTCTGTCTCTACTGTTTCCTCCTCTGACTATAGTGGCCAGTATCTTACTCAAATGTCTTTCTTGCCTCTTATCTCGTCTTACCTCACGAGCCTCTTGTTCCTTCTGCTTTCTTTCTTCCCTTTCTTCTTCTGTCTCCCTCTTATTATATACCTTATCTGCCTCTTTTACTAAGTCCTGAAGGGAGAAACCTTGTAGGCCATCCAGCCTTTGTAACTTCTTTCTAATATCAGGGGCCGCCTGGTCAATAAAGGCCATTGCTATGGTGGCCTTATGTTCCTCAGAGGTTGGATCATAAGGAGTGAATCGTCTAAAAGCCTCCATTAAGCGTTCTAGGAACACGGTTGGCGATTCCTGGGGCCCCTGAGTTACCTCTCTTACCTTAGCCAAATTCGTGGGGCGCCTGGCCGCTCCATGGAGACCCGCCACCAGAGCCTGGCGATACATTTTCAGGTGCTCCTTACCTTCCGGGGTATTAAAGTCCCAATTCGGCCTGACGAGTGGAAAACCGGCATCAATCTCATTAGGCAACTGGGTAGGCTGTCCATTGGCGCCTAACACATTCTTTCTAGCCTCCAGGAGAACCCGTTGCCTCTCCTCAGTTGTGAGGAGAGTCTGGAGGAGCTGTTGACAATCATCCCAGGTGGGTTGGTGGGAGAAGACAAGAGACTCTATTAGAGCAGTAAGAGCCTGTGGGTTTTCAGAGAAAGTAAGGTTACGCATCTTCCAATTATAAAGATCTGCAGAGGAAAAGGGCCAGTATTGAAGGGGCCTATTCCCGTGGTTATCGGGGGGGCCATATTCTCTAAGGGGTAAAGCAGTAGAATCCGGGGAAACAGCCCTCCGGCTTCTGGTGCCCGCCGAGGGACCCCCCCTTTCCGCCATAACAGGTGGCCCTACTGGTGCGGAGGGTTGTGAAGCTGGGGGTCCTAGGGGCGACATGGGATTTAGGGCCGGAGGATAAGGAGGTGGGGAATCTAGAAGAAGCAAATCAGACTGCAGGTCAGGATATATCGCCTTTGGCGGGTCCGGGGCAGCAGATGACTTTTCCGTGTCTGGGGTTTTCTTCAGGGCCAATATCTCCGATTGTGCTGGAGCGCATGCAGACGTGCCTGTTGAGGAAACAAAGGGCCGGACCCACGGAGGCGGGGAGAGAACTAGATCTTCCCAGACCAGGATATATGGTATCTGGTCTGGGTGTCCGTGGGGTCCTGTGTTAAAGACCCTAGACTTGACTAGCCCAACCTTATCTAACAGAAAAGATCCTTCGGGTGGCCACCCTGTCTGAAATGTAGGCCACTCAGAGGTACACAGCGTTTGCCATTTTCCTTTCCTTACTTCTACCGAAAGGTTGTGGGCCCTAGCCCTAACTTCGGTCCAGTGGCTTAGGGTAAGAGAAAGAGGAGTCGTCATAGTTTGTCCCATTGTCGTCCGTCAAAAGAAAGATAATAGTACAGAAAAACAATAAAATTTCAAAAGACACACATTGATATTGCCGCCGCGAACTTAAACCCGAAACCAACTCAAATTCAGATGGCAGCTTATATAACCTGCCAGAACCAGATGAAGGGGAGACAAAATTTGTTTCTCCTTCCAGATGGACCACCAGGGCGTCCCCCGGGGCCCATGGACACCAGCTTTCGGCACGTCTGCCTAGCCAGGAGTCCAATACAGATTTCACAGCAAGCCGGTTCGCACGGCTTTTTCCTAATGGCGGCTAGCAACAAACAAACGACAAACAGACAATTGGGCTCGAGCCTACCTGATACCTCCGACTCCCGATGTTCTTGTGACCCGGGGGCGAGTGGGGATCCCGGACGAGCCCCCAAATGTTAGACCCAAACGGTCTACGAGGGATTCCAACTCGCCCAAGAACCGCCAAGAGTCGAGAGCCGTTGCAACACGCAAGAGGTTTATTAGGAGCCGATGCACCGGGGTTCCCTGAACCTCAAGCAGGAGGCCGATGGGGAACCCCTAAAAGCGGAATCACATACTTTTTATAGGTTTATTTACTCATAGGGCGGGTATATTCTCACAATGATTGGGTAAATGTGGTGACTTTTGAATTCATTGGCTTAGGAACTTTTGTCCCACCTTCTGGCCGTTATAGTTGTTTGTTCATTGTGGCGGTTAGGGCGTATACCTGTTACGGGCAACTGGAAAATTACCCGCTGTCTGGCAAGTCCCCGTCAACTGAAAAACTCCAAGAATTGGTTTCGATAGGGAGAAGGAGTGGCGCACGATAGGGAGAAGAATTGGTTTCGATAGGGAGAAGGAGTGGCGCACGATAGGGAGAAGAATTGGTTTCGATAGGGAGAAGGAGTGGCGCACGATAGGGAGAAGAATTGGTTTACGGGAACAAGTGAGGGGGTGGAAAGTCCCTAAAGGCCCCACAGTATGAACCTAGCTATGTTGAGCGTTGTGAGACAGCGATGCCCTCGGGATGATTGAACGTGTGGCCCCATAGGCTCCCAGACTGTATGATGCTGGAGTAGCCAGTAAGCTCTGCTCATGCAAATGAGGAACCTACCCACAGTTCAGTGTCACTCCCAAGTTCATGGACTTCATTAAGTCATTTTCACCTGTGTCACCCAGGGCACCATTGATGGTTTTCAGGACCCTCATCAGGTTGATGCAGGGTACCACAGTTTGGATTCCAGATAAGTGGGGGTCATTGTTATCAAAATAAGTTAATAAGCAAAACTGACTCCGGTCAGAGGCAATAATGATAGATAACTTTTAAGTAATTTTACTCTAGTGGGAAAGAAAATCTGTCTAAAGAAACTATGAAGCAAATATTTTATCCATAGCTTTGACCCTCTAGTGGAACAGATTCATTTCTTCTACAAATCTGAGTGCATATACTCATTATCCTTTGGATCCAAAGTTAATCAGGGGTATGATATTGAACCAGAGAGAATATAATTCCTTTAGCTTTGTTTCTTTATGAAAAAGGGAGGCTAGGAATACTTCAGGAAAAGGAAGGAGGAGGAATTGGGTCAATCCTAGACAGGTGAAAGGGGAATTCACCTGTCTCACCTCACCGGGGAGGACTCTGACCACACAGAAAATGTGAGGGCTGTGGCTGAGGCATAGCTCCAGGGCTAGTCACACAAATGGTGTATCAGGAGAGTAAGAACACAGCTTACTCCAGAGCCCCACTTACCCAGTGAAGTTCTTACTTAGATGGAAGGACCATGTTACTGTCCTGTTCCAGGTTCACTTCCTATCAGAAATATGCCTCTACCACATGGATAAGTGCGTGTCACCCTCAGGAATGTATCCACAGTGGCCTTCCCTGCTTGTGGGCGGTGTATCCTGACAACAGGTATGTGCGTACTTAAGGGTCTGCAACATAAAGCCTTAAAGAGAAACACACACACACAAGAGAAAACTGTCAAATGCTGAACGTTGTTATTTATATTTTTTTAAATGAAAAAGAGGGGCTTCCCTGGTGGCGCAGTGGTTGGGAATCCGCCTGCCATTGCAGGGGACACGGGTTCAAGCCCTGGTCTGGGAGGATCCTACATGCCGCGGAGCAACTAAGACCATGTGCCACAACTACTGGAGCTTGTGCGCCTAGAGCCCGTGCTCCGCAACGGGAGAGGCCACCGCAGTGAGAAGCCCACGCACTGCAATGAGGCATAGCCCCAGCTCAGTGCAACTAGAGAAAGCCTGTGCACACCAAGGAAGACCCAAGGCAGCCAAAAACAAAAAACAAAACAAAACAAATAAATCAATAAATTAAAAAAAAATACAGATTCTGATAAAAAAATGAAAAAGATCATTGTTTGTGTGCTAACCAATTACCTGATTCTGTTTTGTGGTGGATGTAGACAGTTACGTTTGAGCTTTGTATTTTGTGAGAACCGTAATGAAACAATGAATTCCAAAGACAAAAAAAAAAAAAAAAAAAAGAAATATGCCTGAAAGTTGAAGAGGGTATGATAAAACAATTTTGATAAAGAGAAAGCAAAAAAAAGAAAAAAATGCATTGAGCATTTTTGGTTTCCATTTAAAACCTGCTTTTGACTTTGGTGGCCCTCATCCATTCCAGAATGTTTTTCCTCAAATGGATTCTCAGGCATTCCTTTCCATTTGGGTACCTACTCTATGTAAGGCACTGTGCAAAATGTTTTGAGGGTACAGAGGGAACATATCATTTTTTTCTTTAAGAAAGGCAACATCTAGTCTGGGAATGACACGTATAACCCAAAAGTTGCCAGGCATCACCACACTCATGAGGTCACATTTACAGTGGCACCCACATTTTGATGACTTGTAACTCTGTATTTGCCCATGTGGGAACTTAGTTATCTCTCAGGGCCTATATATCAGTTAGAGTCTGAAGAAGTGTGGCCTTAGTGCAAATGTGGAGATGAATCTGAAAGGACAGCAGCTAGGCCTTTGGTCATTATGCTTCCTATAATTGGAGATCGGTGAGATGCATTTTCCTACCACCCCTCCCCAATTCCCAAAGCTGTTAGTCCCCGGGAATTCAGAGTGGTGTTGAAATCCAAGGGAAAGGGGTCAGAAAATGACCTGCTCCCTTGACCTCTTTGAGTTTGCTTTATAGGCATTTTTTTGTGTGTGTTGAGAATTTCACAAGGTCTTGTAAAAATAGCTTCCTATGGAAGAGTGTCAGTGTCTGGGGGTGAGCATGGCTACCTGCCTTGGGGTGGTAGGGGAACCATGCTCTGGTTGCTTTCAGAGACCCAAGCTCAAGATTTTCTTTAGAATTTCTGTATGACAGGGACTTTGGAGTATGATTAGATGGAAGAGTTGGTGGAGGGGACTTGTCTGGAGGTTGTGTTTGCATGACAAAACTTAGATATGTGTGTATATTTGAGGGTCTTGAGGTGGATGGAGCTCACAGAGAGGAGTATTTAAGGCTCCCCCAACTTCCATGTGGCAAAGCCACTGCCTGTGGAGTTCTGCAGCTTCTCCTTTTAGGCCTTGGAGCATGAAATGGCTCATTCTACTTCATTTCTGTAACCGTGGAGCTTGATTGCCCACCAGGAAGTTCCTAGAGCACAGAAGCCAAAGTCCTGCGTATCGTTAGGTTTCTTTAGGTCAAGAGTAAAGAGACACATCTACCCATAAGAAAATTAGGGTGTTTTAGTCTTGATAGCGAGGCTGCCAAAAAGAATTATAAATATCCATTATAGGCTCTTTACTCAAGGATAGATGGGGTTAATCTCTGGAATCTCTTGTTAAAGTAGCAAGAAATAAAACATGAGTTAAGTCTTAATCACGAGACTTGACTACAATATAGTAAATGAACCTGATCATGATGTCTCTCTTGTCAGACAGCAAGCACTTTGAGGGCAGAAACTGTGTTATATTCTTTAAAAAAATAATTTTGGATCATCTAAGTGGTTCATGAATATAATTTTCTTTACAAAAATAAAAATTACCAATAATTTTGAAATCTCCTTTATCTCCCCAGAACCTGGTCTGTCCCCTCTTCCTTATTTCCCACGTGCCAAGCACACAAGTGTGGCTCAGATGATGCCTGTGGACCTGAATTGGAAGATCTAGAATGGAACCTGAGATTCGGTAGGCAGGAGGGTGGCCCGATGACTGACACCCTAGCTGCCTAACCTGGCCAGGCATCCTCTCTCTACACTACTGTCAGCAGTGCTAGGAAAATCATTCTTCTTGTTGCTCGTTGCCAAGCTGAGATGAACATCAGATTTGGTATAAACTCCCATGCTTTCTAGAGGATAGTTCCAGCACTCTTATGAGAGTTGTGCTCTATTTCCATGGATTAAATCTGGTCTTGCTGGGGATGCTTCCCAGGCCCTTTGAGGCAGAGACTCAGGGCTATCAAATTATGCTGGAAAGGCTTCTGTCTCAAAGGAAAGAAGATGAGAGTTTCTTCTGGTCAGGAAACACTGGGCATGGACTGACTCAGTCAGGAAGCTGGTGATGTGAGTTGGAGTGTATGGTGGGACAGAGACAAGGAAGTCAGATGTGGACCAGGTAAGGAGGTGGTGCTGACTTCCTAGGTCAGCTTCTTGTCTCATCAAGAGAGTCAAGCCAGTGACTGAGACCCATGGTCTCTGGGTCCTCACAGAAGGTGATGGGTACAAGTCAAGGACTTCCTCTTGGCCAAGAAAGCAAGGTCAGGAGGGAGGGAGGAAAGTAAAAAACAGGGAGGGCTAGTTGGCCCTTTCTCAGCAAGACTTTGAGTCGATCATCCTCTCTCTGCTTCTTTAGACTCCCCCCCCTCCCCCGATAGTGAGAATGCCAGCCCGTGGCAGGCACTTACAAGCCATTTCTCTTGATGAAAAGTCAGAGACTGCTCATGAATGGGGACCAGCCCCTGGTGGCCCTTTCTCCTGGGCCTGTGTTCGGTCCCTGACTTACTGGCAAATTCTTTCAATCATTGAATGTCTGTTTGTGTCACTGGGTGGACTTTCACTTAAAATTCTTGTCTAGGGCACATGCAGTAAGTGGAGAAAAATGTAGGACACGCTTTTTTTTGGTCATTAAAAAAAGACCCTGGGGAAAAAGCCTAAACAGCTTGTGTTAATCATTAAACTTGCCCCATGGTCAGCCTGAGCTTTCACTTTGGCATAGGTTTGGTCGGGACACAAACGAGTTAGGTGAGTTACAGTCCAACATGAGTGAGTTACCTGCGTGGTAGCTGCAGGCTGGGCTCTAACCAGGTAACACGGCCATCGGTTCTTGACAGAGAGAAACAAGGTCATTTGGAAAGGAAAGATAATTTGTCCCTTGAGTCGCAACGAGAGAGAAACAGAAAAAGGTACTGTTGGATTCAGAAATGTCTCTGCTCTGTGTTTTCTAGGTGTTGCCTTTCTTGCCAATGTCGTGGTGAACAAAGGAAATGGGGGATCTGTAGTAGCAACCTTGCAGCTCTGTCTGTCAAAGTCCCAAAGTCGGGGGAGGCTGGGAGGGGAGGGAGGAAAGGAGAAAGAGGAAGAATGAGGGCAGAGGAGAGAGCGACAAGGGGAGAGAGAAGACTTGACCCAATGCACAGAGCTCTCCTCTGTTTGAAAATATTCTGGTTAAAAGAATTAAATGGAGGCTGAGTTTGTTCTTAGGAAGAATTAGTGGAAAATCATATAAAGGAAAATACATGTATTATTGATCTGATGGTTTTGTTTTAAAGGAAAGATGTAGCTCTGAACATAGGGCTTGAAGAAAACCAATGTGTGACTAGTTACTTCCATTGTTTTAAGCTTGAAAAAAAATGTTAAAATCACAGTCAGATTGGAAATAGACTCTCCTGTGCTGAGCGTATTCTGTTGGGCGTAACAAGCAAATCAGATCCTGTGCTTTTGGACTAAGTAGAAAATAGTCCTGGGTACCTTTCTCTAGGCAGTAGATGTATTTCTGAAAATTAAATGTTTTAAAAATGAATTCTAGTGTAAAAATGTAGGGAATTTTGCAATTTAAAGGAACACCTGCTGAATCTACTTGAAAACTTTAGAACTCCTCTTGTAAATGCAAGTAGCCTCCACTCCTACCCCATCCACTGGGGACTTGTTGGCAGGTACACAGATTATTTGCCTCTGTTTTCCCAGCTCCTAGCACAGTGCCCAGCATATATTAGGTGTGTAATAAGTGTTTGTGGAGTTGAATTAACTAGAGATGATTTTATCCATTGCACCAACTTAATAAGGACATACCCATAAGATATGCTTCTTAAAAAAATAAATTTATTTATTTTATTTTTGGCTGCATTGGGTCTTCTTCGCTAAACGTGGGCTTTTCTCTGGTTGCAGTGAGCGGGGGCTACTCTTCGTTGTGGCGCACGGGCTTCTCATTGCAGTAGCTTCTTTTGTTGTGGAGCACAGGCTCTAGGTGCGCGGGCTTCAGTAGTTGTGGCATGTGGGCTCAGTAGTTGTGGCTCATGGGCTCTAGAGCGCAGGCTCAGTAGTTGTGGCAGCATGTGGGTTCTTCCTGGACCAGGGATCGAACCTGTGTCCCCTGCATTGGCAGGCGGATTCTTAACCACTGCGCCACCAGGGAAGCTCATACACATAAGACACGTTTATTCTAAGATTTTGTAGATATTCCTTTTCTGGGCATTTATCTTGGCTTTTACTTTTTTGAAATGGTATAACTATTTTTTCTGGTCTCAGTGTTTTCTTAATCCCCCTGTATCAATGAAAGGGATCCATTACATCGATGATAGAAAGTTAACACGTGAAGCCTTGCCTCTGCTGCAGGACATTCTGCAGACTTTGCTGGAACATCTGCAAGGAAGAGGATGGGCAGTGAACCCACAGAACATTCAAGGCCCAGGCATCACTGTAAAGTTGTTGGGAGTTGTGTAGTCGGCTAAGACTCAAGTTGTTCCAGAAGCTATAACTAAGATGTAAGCCTATCCAAGCCCTACGAGTATGAAATAGATGCAAGTCTTTGTAGGCATTTTGGGGATTTGGAGGACTTTTATTGCCCACCTGGCACAATGCCTCTGTCCCTTATACAACCGGGCAAAAAAAGGGCACATGTGGAACTGCGAGTCAAAACTACAAGCTACCTATGAGCAGGCAAGAATACTAGTGAAGCAGATTAAAGCTCTGGGCGTCTCCCAAGCAGGGCTACCATGAGTTATATGTGTCTGTGACTCCAGAAAGTGTCAATTAGGCCCTGTGGCAGAGACAACGGAAGGAAAGAGTGTCCCTAGGGTTTTGGTCCCAGCTCTAGAAGGTGGCAAAACTGATATGCCCCCAGAGAGCAACAGCTCTAGCAGTGTACACAGCATATCATGGTAAGAACTTCCCTTCCTTTTAAGGGGTGGATTGAGAATATGTTCCATCAACCCACATTTGCCATGACTCAAAGGCCCAGTTTGACTAAGTGGCATGCCTCTGTGTAGCAGGGGAACACCCTGTCCACCAGGCCCCTGTCTCTAGAAATGTGAGTGCTACTAGGTCCTGTAGAATAAGTAGATCCTTCAAATGCCCCCTCTGGCAATCAGGAAGCTGATTGAAGCAACTGACCCTTCAGTAGCCACAGCAGATTGGGTACATAGGAAGAGCGGCCACTGTAACACCTGGGTAAGATGGCATATTGCCAAAGATGCTGGATTGCCCTTGAAATGCAGTGACTTGGTTAATGTAAGTAACGGCATGTCCTATGTGTTCTAAACAACACCCAAAACAACTTCCAAAGTGGTCTGGTACCATCTACTGGAGTTTCCAACTGGTGAAGGATTGGTAAATTGATTATATTGGACCCCTCCCTCTGAGGGAGGGTTCTAAATATGCCTTGGTTTCTATGAACACTGCATCTGGCCTAACCCAAGCTTTCCTCTGTCTCTGCACAAACCAGGCTGCCACCATTAGGGGATTAGAGAACCGAGCACTATGTTTGGGTACCCTCATCCAAAAAACAGTGATTGATGGGTCACATTTCAAAGGTCATGATATGCAAGACTGGGCAAAAGAACATGACATGAATGGAGGTTCCATCTCCTCTATAACCTGTAAGGAGTAGGGTTAGTAACAAGGAAAAGTGCAATATTAAAGCGGCAGATTAAATTAATAACAGGTAAAGCCACCTTGGCTGCGTGTACTAAAGTACTATCCTAGGCTTTAATATAGTTGATCAACCAGTAAAACCTGTTGCCCCGTGTATGAGACTGAGTACCCTTACCAGGTCACCCAACATTGTAAAGGTACAAAAGTCATGGGAGAAGGCCATTGCCCTGACTCTCACCATGCGTCAACGTGCTATACTGCTGATGATAGCAAGCCCTATCACACCTTCCCAGGTATCCTAAGACATTATCTACTGGAATTTACTATGGGACATCCCACCAGGACAGGCGAATTACTTCCATCTCCACAGGATCCCATTGTCCTGCTGCCAGCCAGACCTATGGAAATGTACTGCATCTGGAATGGAGCCGGCACCATGGGAAAGAGGGGAGAAGGTGCGGTCCTGGTATGGCATATCGCCCAGTCCATTTCCTCATGCCTAACAGTGCTGCCTTCCCTGGCCTTGTATGGTATACACAGCCAGGTCAAGTTTCCAAACTTTCCAACCTCCCCTTCCTCAAGACCAGATGGGCTTATCTGCTTTCCACTGGTGCCATCGTTTGACTGCTGCCTTTGTTCCCTCCATTGGCCTGGAGCACGTAGAAGCTGTTACTAAATTCACCCAACAGTCCTTAAATGATAGCCAACAAAGCCTGTCCTTACGGAACACTGAAATGTCCCTAATGAGAAAAGCTGTCCTCCAGCATAGGATGGCCTCAGGTGCTATCCCTGCCTTGCAAGGAGGCACCTGAGCCATTATCCAAGCAGAATGTTGCGTGTTTGCACCTCATGCATCTGCTGATGCATCGTCTTTATTAAATCACATGAGGACACAAGTGAACTTCCTGAGTGATCTGACCACCAACCCAGGGAACTTGAAAAATCAGTGGTTCAGATCATGGAGCTCTTGGTGGAAAAAAATGTGACTTATGTTGGGAATGTTAATCTGTGTTTTCTCTTGCATGTGCCTATACCGTTGCTGTGGCCTCTATCTCCTATGCAGCCAGATAGCTGCCAAAGGAGCCCTCTCCATGCTGGTGAAACCCTTTGCTGACCTCTCAGGGCACATCTCGGAAGAGGGGGCAAGTGAGACTGTTAGAGCTAGTCATGAGGGGCAAACTGCTGGAGGCGGTCATGCACAGGCCGTGACCACCAGTTGACCTGCAAGCAGTCCCCGGGCAATTGGAGGCTCCTCACTCCCTCCCTGTCCTTGAAATGTACATTCTGCCCACAGGTCCCACAGCTGGAGCTGTTTTCAAGGATGCAGGTTTCAGAGTCATGTGGTGTTGAGACCACTGGGATTGAATACCTGACTGAATTCCGCTGAAGACTCTATAAACTTTTAAGATTGTGGCCAGTGTGATCTACTCATCTCGCTGACGCCCACGACGAGCCTCCTCATTTGTAAGTTTTCCTGAAACCTGACACCTGCCAATCTGGAGTGTCTCCCTCTTTCTAAGGTCTCTCCTTGTCCTCTGTATTTGGGGGCCAGTTAATTTATGAACCAACACAGGGACAGATTACGTGGAGAGGTGGCTCCCAAGCTGGGCCCTGATGCAGGCCAGGAGTTCACTGGGGCACAAGAAAGTTTGGGGAATCCAGAAAGCATCCAGCAGGATCCAAGGTAGAGGCTGCCGTGTGGGAAGCTTGTGCGGGAGACGGTGGGGAGAACAGCTTCGCCGTGGTGCAGGGGTCACCTAGGAGAGCAATGTGAGGGGAAGTTGGAAAGGTGGGGGGCAGATCATGGTGGGACTGCAAAGTCAGAGAGAGGGCTTTCCTTTGGAAGCAGAGAACCCTCAAAAAGAAAACTAACGTTCGTGGGCATCTCCTTTGTGCCAGGCCCTGTGTTAATTTCTTTTTGTATCTATTGTCTCAGTTAATCTTGATAAAAATCCTACCAAGTGTTCTTATCATCATTTTTGAAGTGATAGAGGTTTTGCTTTGAATTGAAAGCTTTAAGCAGGAGAAGGGCACAGTGAAGGCAGAGTTTAAAGAGATTGATCCGGGCATCGTGGATTGAGGTAGAGGGACCTGGGGTCATAGGGTCCAGTTTGGAGGGTCCAGCTTTTTCTTCCTGTTTCTTTCCTTCCTGTTTCCTCTGCTGTGAGGATAAGATAATTTCCCCCAAATTTCCATTAACACCATTTTTTCCCCAACTTGTTACCATGTTTAACATTTGCTTTAACTCTTTATTCTTTTTGTGTTGATTGGTTCCTAGAGGACTGAGACTTCCAGAAAACAGAACAAAACAACCCGCACCCCCTCTCCGTAATCGCCATTAACTAGTATTTTGAATCTGGAATTCATTTATTTTAAAAATTTAAGTGTTTATTTAATAATGAATTAAGGAAAGAGGTTATTATTACTTACCCAGCTTAAACATGCATAAAATAAGTCAGTGGGACAAGGGGGTAGAATAATGATAATTTTATGTAAGATTCTTAGATTATCCTTTTCTTCCAAGCTTGGGAAGATGGTGGGTCCCTCTGAAGACTCTAGGGTCATATTGGTATAATTTCCTTAATTTCCCAAGTTTTAACGAAGCACAGCAGTTGTATGTAAGCAAAAGTGATAGTAATTTTTCATTTTGTTTCTATAAAAGCTCTGCTGCTCCAATCAAAATTGAAAATGTGTTTAATGTCTGAAGAGTTTTGAAAGGATTGATTTAGGTGAACAAGATGACTGGCTGGCTGGTCTCTCTGACAAGTATCAAAATACTACTTTTAGCAGGTGAGTTGGATGTGTTTTGAAGGGATTTTGGATAGAATGCAGCAGGTTACCTTGAGAACTAATTTACTGATACTTAAATATTACTTTGGGAGGAAGTGTTAAAGTATCTCCCCTAGGTTTAAATTTTCTCTGCTTAATAATTTTTTTCTGTTTAGTAGTTGAGGTTATATATTAAAGAGTTATATACTTTAATTTTTAACAGCCAGTGGAAGTTGCTGTTAAGTCTAGAGCTTTTAATAATAACTTATAACCTTCCTTTTATAATTTCTTTTTGAGCCATACAATGCAATTCTTTTTAGATTTTATTCCTTTATCTTCCCAAGGGGAGTAGCTTATCTTGTCTTAGTGATTAATGACCAATAAAAATTTCCTTTTCTCAAGCCGGGTCTCTAGTTTTCTCAGTGACTTTGGTTATCCTCTGTATCTTTTTATGACATTTGTTTTTGATCTTCGTTAGGTAGAAGCACCTAATACACCTTTGAGGGGTAAGCATGAGCCCATCTGGCCAGGGCTGCCACGAATGGTTGTGTCCATGTGAATGATTCTTCACCACTCTTGGTTGTGCAGAGTGCCCCCTGCATAAATGTACATGGAAGCCCTGGGCTAGCCAGAGTTAGCGTGGCTTGGGTGATCCTTTAACTTTTCTGATACAGAAACCGAAAAGCGTTCTGTAGACCTCACTGAGGAGCTAACTGATTTCTGCTGGCTTTACCTCGGACAAGGCATGTCCATCCAGGATCCTCTTCAAAAATAAGGCATTGATAAGGTCACGCTCAGCCCATAGTCTCTATGCGAGAAGCCAGTCTAGCTTAGTGTGTAAGTCTATAGTGGGCTTTTAAAAAAATTCCAGCACTGATTCACGCTTCAGCCCCTCTCTGAGCAGGCAAAGCAAAAATCTAGAGAATGCTGTGTCTCTTTGGGGAGTCATTCTGATCATGTATTCAAAAGGGAGAAACTAGAGGATGGTGTTATAAGCAGGAGGACTGAAATAGGGATAACTTCCAGAACTTTCTCCTCTTCTCTGGGAAGTGGAAATATAAGAAATAAGTGGTAACAGTTAAATATGACCACCTAATTAAAGAGTGGGAAAGAGAGAAGACATTTTATGGATTCAGTCAGGAACCAAATGTATCCTGGAGCCTTTTCCAAAGGAAGTGGAAATTCAGGATTGTCCTCGTGAACGCATGGTTTTTGGATGTCTAAGATAAGAAGATCAGTCAAAACTTTCCTTAAAATGGGAGGAAGGCGTGGTCCCCAGACCAGTAACACCAGCAGCACCTGGTTAGAACTGTAAATTCTTGGGATCTGCCACAGACCTACTGGATGGGAAACTCTGGGGGTGGGTGCAGCGATCTGTGCTGTATGAAGCCCTTGCGGTGATTCTGAGGAATGCTCAAAGGAAGCCGGTGGACTGAATCTGCACACTGAAGCCAGGGTTTCTCCTACTCACTTATAGTGCCTTGTCTGAGTGTCCACATCGAACCTGAAGAAGGCAGCCTCGCAGGAGGAACGTGGATCACTGTCATTTTTGACGGTAGGTTTGGGCCTTACCGAACGCAAGTTTCTTATTTGTTGATCTAAAGAATCCTAAAGAATGAGTCCTGTTTAAGGACAGATGTAAAAGAGATCTGGAAGGGAGATGGACCAACTGACCAACTTCTGTGTTACCGGATGCCCACATGCAAATGTTACATCACACCATTATATGTCTGTGTCCACTTCCTTATCCCAAGCTGTGGGGTGGAACTCTAGGAACCCTAACGAGATGATACCCATGTAGCACAGAACTTGGCAAGGTGACCCTCAGAACCTTGGTTATCTTCCCTGTCGAGAATCCTACATATGGGAGCTTCTAAGCCATGGCTCAGTATATCCATCTATACCACTGGAAAAGAGTAACTTTGAGGGTTGGAAAATTCTTTCCTGGATTTAAGTGGATGGACCTGAAGAGAGAATTAAGAAAAAAAAAAGTCATAAAGAAGCACACTCATTCATACAGCCTTTGGAAATGAGAAATATTACTTTTAACCCTTCGGTAAACTCAGGGCCTGCCATTGCCCCCGTGTGGCAGGTTTTTGTGTTACCCTGTGTGGCTTACTGCTCTGTTCAGCCTGAGACTCCACTCTCCCTTGCGTTTAGGTTTGGAGCCAGGTCTCCTTTATCCTGCCAACGGCTCTCAGCTGGAGATCCACCTGGTGAACGTGGCTGTACCCATGCTGCCCATCATACCCTGTGACATCTCTCCTGTCCTCCTGGATTTGCCGGTAGTGATGTGTAGGACCAGGTACACCTGCCCCGGGAATGAGAAGGCCAGACAGGATGAGTGCTTTGCTCATCTCAGTAGCTTTCAGTGGCAAATTAGAGCAACTCCTGCCATGATTGCAATTACCAGTATAGTTCCCTATCAGAGCTTTAGGGCTTAAGGGAGGATGAGAATATGGGAAAGATTTTTGAGAATTCTGAGACATTTATAAGGAGGGGTTGGGGGCTGGATGATGTTTCCAGTTTTGTGTCTGTGTGTTTGTGTGTGTGTGTGTGTGTGTGTGTGTGTGAAGGTCTCTATTGCTATTCAGATTTCAATAAATGGGGCCATTTTGCCAACTAATTTTTTGGAATAGGCATAATTGTAATGATTGTACATAAACTAAAAATCAGTTAGAAAGGAAATTCACCTTAGTCCTCAGTTTGTTTGCTGAGTCTGATATGATTTTTACAGGATTCCAGATTATCTGTTGTCCTACTTAAGTTTTTGTTGACCTCTAAAGCTTACACTAGTTTGTTCTTTCTTTAATATCTAAGAGATTTTGCCTGAAAGTGGATCATTGGTTAAGAGAAAAAGAGATTGTCATTTCCTTTTGTTTTCTGTTCCCTCTTTCAGGAAAGTTCCCTCTCTTCCATCTCTGCCTATTGAACCAACCCTATTGCAAATGCTGCCTCTTCCCTGAACAGCCAACTGAGTGTCATCTTTCCCTTCTTTGATAGGGGACAAGTAGGAACTGAAATCCAGCTTTTGAGGAAGGAGCACATTTTAGTCATTCATCCATGGGACATGGAGGATTGTGTATTCAACACATGGGACACGTGTTTGTGTATTCACACACACAAACACACTTTTTGGGCAATTCATCTTCCTGAAGGGAGGAATTTCTGTAATTTACACAAAGGCATAGGATGCACAGACTTAGTGGCCCTGTTTCTTCAGCCCTATGTTTCTCATGACACTTTGTCAATTGCCCACTTTTCAGATTCAGCCTCACAGAATTAAGTGCTTTGGGGACAGAGGATGTGATTCACCCACCTTGTAGTCCTTATGATGCTGAGCACAAAATCTTGCTAGTAGAAGCTCAAAAGATGTCTGTTGAACTAAAGTTCCTTATAGCACTGCTGTTGGTAGAGATGATTTCCATAGGTTTTATGGTATATTGGGGCATAGAGTTCCTGCAGGAACTTGCTATGAAATAAGTCAAAGCTCTAACGATTTGTATGTTCTATCTCCTCAATCCCCAAATGCTAATGACTTTAAGATGGGGTTTCCCTGGTGGTGCGGTGGTTAAGAATCCGCTTGCCAACGCAGGACACACGGGTTCGAGCCCTGATCCGGGAAGATCCCACATGCCGCGGAGCAGCTAAGCCCGTGTGCCACAACTGCTGAGCCTGCGCTCTAGAGCCCGCGAGCCACAACTTCTGAAGCCCGTGCGCCTACAGCCCATGCTCTGCAACAAGAGAAGCCACAGCAATAAGCCCGCGCACCGCAACAAAGAGTAGCCCCTGCTCGCCGCAACTAGAGAAAAAGCCCGTGTGCAGCAACAAAGACCCAACGCAGCCAAAAAAAAAAAAAAATGCACCAGTGACTTTATAACATCATTTTAGAAAAAAAGAAATAGCACCCTCTTAAATGTGCTCATTGATTGGCAGATGAATATCAAATTAAATTAACACTCAAATGTGGGAAAATGTGCATTTTATCATCAATGAAATACTGTCATACTCATTATTATAAAAAAACAAGTCTGCGTTCGCAAAAACAGGCACTGTTGCATCTAAATCAGCAGTGCCCAGCCAAAATATAATTTGAGCCACAAATATAACTTAAAATTTTTTAGTGGTCACATTAAAAAGTCAAAAGAAAGAGGTGCAATTTTAATAATACATTTTATTTAACTCAACATATCCAAAATATTGCCACTTCACATGTAATATAGATTATTAATGAGATACTTTATATCCTTCTTTGAATACAAAGTCTTCAAAATCCAGTGTGTATTTTACACTAATAGCATATCTTAATTGGGACTAGCCACATTTCAAGTGCTCAATAACCACATATGGCTAATGGTTAAACACATTGGACAGTGAAGATGTAAAGATTTAAGGTCATACTAAAGATTTTAGGAGAAGTTTTGGAGGGGAGGCACATCTAAAATCTAACTCCTTATTCATCATATTCCCCCTCTCAAAATTCAGATTGAATGGCAGCCTCGAAGAGGCAAAGAAATCACTGTGATCCTCTTGAAAAGAGGAGAGAAGGTCTAGGGCTCTCTTTATGGATATGTGAAGTGTTTATGGGCTGCTGGGGTAATTATTAAGTCAAGAATTTTTGGCAACATATAAAATCAATGCGTTTTATTAGAAAGAGCCTAGGATTCAGATCCTCCTTTGCCCTTAGACTGTGGTGTTTGCATACCCAGGTCTCTTAATCTATATGGAACTTGTTATTTTTTTAACGGAAACTGGAATAGATTATCTATCAGTGTCCCCTCCAACTCGTAAAGTCCTGAGAAACTATGAGGCTGAGAAACAGGACAAAATTTAAAAAGTTTTTTGGCACTTTCAATGAAAACTTCATAACTTCTTTTGCTGAAGGATCTGATGTTTAAAGTCTATTGGATGAGTGGATAGAGGAGGTGAAAGGTGAAATACAGGACTCCTGGGTTAGCTCTGTTTCACAGGTGCAGGAGGGAAATTTGAAGTGGTCAAGTGGGACTGCCAGCTTTGGCAATTTGATTGATTCACAAGGATTGCCACGTTCTGCCCTCAGATCTCTGCTGTCCGAAGCACATGAAGGTCTCTATTACCTGGAAGTGCAGGCCGGGGGACAGGTCGTAGGTAGCCCAAGTTCAGGACCACGAGACAGCTGCACTTTCAAGGTGGGTACCAAGCACGGAGGAATGAGTGTTTGCCTGGTCTGAGAGTGTGCTTGCGCTATCGACAAGAAGGTTATAAATCAGCTGGGGAGTCTTTCTGCTTTGCCAGGATGAGAGAACAGGTGGATGATAGTTACGGAGTTTCTGAGACTATCTTAAGAAGGTAAGTATTGAGCACGTGTATGTCAGGCTCTCACTAAGTGCTTTATGCACATTCATTTAATGCTTACAGCAATTTTATGGGGTAGCTTTTTTTTTTTTTTTTTTTTTTTGCATTACGCGGGCGTCTCACTGTTGTGGCCTCTCCCGTTGCGGAGCACAGGCTCCAGACGCGCAGGCTCAGCGGCCACGGCTCATGGGCCCAGCCGCCCCGCGGCATGTGGGATCTTCCCGGACCGGGGCACGAACCCGTGTCCCCTGCATCGGCAGGCGGACTCTCAACCACTGCGCCACCAGGGAAGCCCTATGGGGTAGCTTTTTATTATCCTGCTTTTACGGATGAGCACCTTGGGGCTCAGGGAGATTAAATAATTTGTCCATGTCATCTAGTTTGTAAATTGCAGAACCAGGATTGGAACCTGCATCTAAATCCTCACTTATACTGAAGCCCATAGAGGAGCCACAACGATTACCATTGTGCATCAGTGTTTCATTTTACAGCTGAGATCATCTGGAGTGTAAGAATGGTGAAGGGACTCAGGGACCCAAGTTCCGCCTTCCTCTCTGCTTAACGGTTGATTTCTGCTGCTTCTTCCAACCCTAGACCGAAAGGGCGTGGGCTGTTGGAATTCTCCTTCGAGCTCAGAGAGAGCAGAAAGCAAGCAGATAGAGTTTACGAGTCGATTTCAGAGCTTCTAGATGCATTAATTTTATGTTGGGGCTTTGTTTTATGTTGTTGAGTCTACTGTCCATTTCAGATTGGTTTTACACTAAAATGCTCTCTGAAGCATAGGTTCTAGACTTTCCATAAAATGCAGCAGTTTGGCAGGGTTGTACTTGCCCCAGGGAGCCTCTGTTTAAGAGCAGTTCCTAATAACACGATTTAGCTATTAATCATCAATGCTCCTTTACAACAAGACTTCATCTTCTAAATTCATCTCTCATACGAACCACATTTTACGTAGGCAATTCATCTTTAGAATTTGGAATTTGCCATCAATTCACATTTAACAACTTGTTTCTTACTCCAAGAGAATCTTGTTTTCCAGAATTTTGCTTTTGCATCTATGCAGCAGAAAGAAAAAAAAAATTCTTTTTTGTTAAGACCCACACCAGCACCTCTACATTGTATCAGTGAATAAAACAGAAGAGAGACGGCTGAGCATGGTCCTTAATCACTGTGCTGTTTTCGGTTTTGATGTCCTTTCACCCCAGATAATAGTTTTCCTACTTCTTAAAAGACCGGTAAGGTGAGAGAGGGGAAAGAAGAGAAACACTTCCTAAAATTGCACACAAAAGAAAGCAAGTCCTCCGGTGGTTCCACTAGCTTGGTGAATTGATGAAAAATCACCAGGGGATGCAGTTAATGAGAGGCATTCTGAGCTGAAGGAAACCCAGTGTCTCTCTTTGTTTGGGGACTGGGGCTGGGGGAACCATATGTATTAAAAATTAATTCCACCTCTCCAGTCCACTCCAAAGAGCCTGCTGCAGGCACTGACAAGTTTGAACAACTCACAGAAGGTTTATCAAGCAGCTGGAAGCTGCGGCTTTATCATTCTCATCCTCTGCTTTTCTGCTCCCCCCACCTTGCTGCTGCCGACCCCATTCGGGCTCAGGGATCAGCATGCAGGAAGCTGGATTTGGAAGCTCGTTAATTTTTCACTTTGTCATGTCTCTAGCTTCGTGGGTGACCAGAGACCTGTTTCTCTTAGAAAAGTGCCATTTTATATTGTGTCAGCTCAGAGAGATTCACAAGTGAAGCCTTTTTTTGAGGTTTCACTCTGAGCCTGCCCTGCCACTCTCTGAGGACCTGGGAGGGAGTGATGCAGGAGTCGCCTTATTTCCCCTGCACTTCTGGTGGAAGGCTCTCAGCCTGAAGGATAGACCTGGATTTTTTTTTTTTTTAACATCTTTATTGGAGTATAATTGCTTTACAATGGTGAGTTAGTTTCTGCTGTATAACAGAGTGAATCAGCTATACATGTACATATATCCCCATATTTCCTCCCTCTTGAGTCTCCCTCCCACCCTCCCTATCCCACCCCTCTAGGTGGTCACAAAGCACCAAGCTGATCTCCCCCTGTGATGCAGCTGCTTCCCACTAGCTAGCTATTTTACATTTGGTAGTGTATAAATGTCCATGTCACTCTCTCACTTGGTCCCAGCTTACCCTTCCCCCTCCCCGTGTCCTCAAGTCCATTCTCTATGTCTGTGTCTTTATTCCTGTCCTGCCCCTAGGTTCTTCAAATCCATTTTTTTTTAGATTCCAAATGTACATGTGTTAGCATATGGTATTTTAGACCTTGTATTTTAAATTGGAAATCGAGAGGTGTGTTTCCTTGTGTGGTTTGGATCCAGTTGTTCTGTCTGCCTCAGTTTCTAACATCTGGAAGATGGGCAGTAACCACTGCTCTGTACCATGAAGCTCCTGTGATAATGTTCCAGTGGGAATGACAATGGTATGAAGGGCATGCCAGTGGGAGTTGAAGGTCTGGGTGCAGGAGGAGGCTGGGAGGGGTGTAGTGTACGTTTGGCAGGTGTGTGTGGAGTTGTATTAATCTTTATCCTTCGGTGAGATCAGAGCCAGCTCCCAAACTGTGAGGCCACAGCATTCTTATTTTGACCCCCTAACTGTACATATTTTCTGTGAACTCTTTTCTAACCCTTTCTGTTAGGAAGGGAGGAAACAAGCCTTGATGACAGACTGTACAGCCATGTGAATCAATACATAAAACCTGCACTTGCCAAGCCAGCATCAGCTTTGTTAAAATGTCTGTTGATTCTCCATGTCTGGTGAGGGTTGTTGATTAACACCAGAGTTATTCTTTATCGCTCTTCTCCCTGGGGAGGTGGACTCCTGGGGTGCTGGAAGCACACCAAGCAAAACAATTTGCTGTCTTTGTTTTGCAAATGGGAGGTACAGTAGGTTAGGGGAGTGAAGGTGGTCTAGGCGTCTAGAGTAGGATAGGGGTGAAGGTAGCAGGAAGGGGAGACCAGGTCTCTTCCTGGGGGAGTCATTAGGCCATGGCTCAAACCTTGGCCAGGTCAGTCCATCCTTACGCTTCTCTCTTTTTTCATGCTGGCCCTGACTGTGAAATGCTCTAATCTGGAACTAACCCAGAGACCTATAGGTGAGATGGAGTTCCCGGAATTGTCTCCTTCTCTCCTCTGCTTCCAGGCAGTGTATCAGTCATCTCTGATGGGGCCACTCCATTCATTCACAAAAATGTGAATGTCTTTTACATACCAGGCTGTGCCCAGGGATACAACCAGTGACTCAGCCAGGCATTGCCCCTGCCTTTCTAGAGCTTATAGTTAGCAGTTGATGTGCTTCAGGGGGTGAGGGCATCATAGGGTGACTTGAGTGCCAGGACCAGGCTTCTCCAGGCTCCTGCCTCTCCAATCAATGCTGGTTTTCTCCTTGGAGAGTAATGTTGCCTCTCATTCCTTGCATCCTTTGAATCATTTTCCTCCCAACAGGCACCTTCCATTTTCCCAAACAAACTTCCCTTGTGTATCTCTCCAACTTCCAATTTTTTGTAGCTTGCTAATCCCTACCAAGGTGCTGGCTGATAATAATTTAATTTGCAATCCTTTTTATCTAAATAAGCAAACTATTGTCTAGAAAAATTAAATAAAAAACTTCAAGACCCCAAGATACCAAGTTGCAATAATGGAATTAAAAGGTTGGTATTTTAAAGCATGGCCTGCCTACCTTTCCTTTGGTAAAACATGTTCCTGGTATGGCAGGTGAGCAAGTAGAAACGGACTTGCCCAGGTGTGAGGGATATGGTGCAGGGAAGAGACACATGTCCTTGATCAGATTCCCTTGACCTCATCTATGGAAGAACTATAACAATGTCTGTTATCTGTGCTTCACAGAAATATCTTGAAGATGAAAGGAGATAGATGTAAGGTAATTTGAGGAGATGTAGCCACTTGCTGCCTTAGATGAATGCTCTGTGCAGAATGACTTAGGCTTCCTGTGTATGTGGCTGTGATGTTCTAATGAAATGCTCACTGTGATAACATTTTCTAAACAGTTTTCCAGGGCACAGACACCCATCGTTTACCAAGTTAATCCACCAAGTGGAGTGCCAGGTAAGAAATCTCCTATTAAGATAGCAATAAATAGAAATCCCTTTGCTGAAGCTTATTGCAAACTCTTCTACCCAGGTGGACGGTTTCTATAAATAGGAAATTTTAACCGCTTCTCTGATGCTGTTTTGAAAATAAGTGTCAATCTCTGGTTTATTTTTCACCTGGTTTGGTTTCACCTCTGGGCACTTTTGCTCTATTACTTCACTGATAACCAAAGGAATCTCAACATGAAAAGAAAAAGAGGCCAGCGAAATCAAACCAGATGGTGCTGGAGAATGGAGAATATAGATATCATCATCACTCCTAACTTTATAATCATCCACATAATAAAAAACCTTTATTGACCCTTCCTGGGAGTCAGGTTCTGTTCTAAGCTTTATTATTATATTATCGCATTAGATCTTCACAACACCTGATGATACAGGAACTATTATTATTTCCATTTTGGAGGTGAGGAAATGAGGTACCAAAAGGTTAAGTTATTTGCCTAAAGTCGTAATGAGTGGTACAGCTGAGATTTGAACACAGACAGTCAGAATCCAGAGTGGGCCCATATACCTTACATTTTATTTTGTGTTGACCCAAGTTGGGTACCACTTGGAAGGCCATTAACCCTGGTCCTGATCCTGGGGGTTTATGAGTTAGAGAGCACACTTACATGCAGAGACTAGGAGGCTAGAAAAGAAGAGAGAGAACGCTGGGAGGGTGGTTGTAAAAGAAGGAATTGCAACTAAGAAACAGGTTCAGGACCTGCCAAGCACGCCTTAAAACTAAGTAGTAAACAGAGCTGGGATCACATATAATTGGCATAATCACAGTAATGCTGTCTGATTCTTGACAAATTCCTACATCACTTTCAGGTTTTATTTGTTCGGGGTTTCCAGATGGTATAAGTATGGGAATACAAGTTGCTCAATTTTTCCGTGTGGTTGCATCTCAATGCATAAACTGATCTAGTTGTTTCGAACGGTTCAAGAATGTCAAAATGAATCTCTGAGTCCCTGAAAAGTGTCTGTACTTTTGGTGTGTGTGTGTGAATAGACACAGATGATGTATGTGTGTATTTAAATTACATCCTGAAGAATATGAATTCGGCCTTGTCTTATTAAGGCCTGTTATTTACAGATCTGTTCCTTTCCATTCATCTGAATAATCAAGACGTGATCATGTTTTATTAAAAAGAGCTGTGGTCTGTGAAAGTCACACGCCGTCATTTTGTCCCCCCGACTGCTCTGGTGTTGTTAGAAAACTCCCGTTCGGATGGCAGAAACCTTGTGAGGGTGAGGGTTGAGGAGGAAAGCCCGCCGTGAGAGATGTGACATGGGGCATCAGCTGGCGCCCAGATCTGTCAAGCCCCTTTCTCCCGCCCAGTTTGAGTTCTGCACACTGTCTCCTCCACCTTCGGGGAGAACGATTGGTGGCTGAGCTGGTTGGAGTGATCCCTCGGGCAGGATCCACACGGCTGCATCTTTGAAATCTCTTGCTAGACGGTTACTCTCACCTCCTTTGGGAAGCCTGCCCAGAGTAGCAGGCAGGGAAATGGGGGAGGTGGCAGAGACAGGAGAGCTGTTTTGTGAGCCGCTGAATTCCCATATGCGGTTAACAGGCCTCCACTGTGACGCGGGGTCCCCCCTCCCCGCCCAGCACACGGTCTGGCTTAGCCATTTGTCACCTGCTGTTTATTGGGCTTCTTTGTTGAGAAACAAAACAAAAACTCCCAGGAATTCCTAGTTTCTATAACCCGTTATTCGTTTGTAAAATTGTGCCCATCAGTTGTAGAAATCATGCCTGCCAAAGCCAGGAAGTCCATCGGTTAGCCCTAGTAAAATGGAGAATTACTTTGCTGGCTGGCAACAGTAGCCGAGACCTTCAGACTCTGGGCTTCTGCCAGTTCCACAACCTTTGTCTAAGTCACTGAATTTCCTCTCTTTCTACCCGCTCTTTGGTCAAGGGTCCGCCATACTTCCTGGAAGGTTTCCACTGTCTTAGGGCCAGTCAAACAATGACTGCAGATCAAAGTCACTTCCTATTAATAAAACACATGCACAGTATGTAGGGAAGCATTACTTCTTGCTCATGTTCTTTCGTGGCCTGAAGTGTAGCCGTGAAGAGACCCAAAGTCCTCTGAATTCAGGGACCTCATGAGCCCCAAAGATGCCCTCTTCTCTTCTATTTGTGAGGTTTTGCCTCGTTAACCAACACCTCTCTTACCTCTCAGTGTTGTGATGCTGGAAGAGCCTTGATGGTTAAATTCCGTCATTATTTGGAAGGCACACACTTCCACGTTGTGGGGTTGAGTGGTGAACTTTAACTTGCTTTGGTGTGTTTGCTTAAAACCTTGCTTTGTGCATTTCCGTGGAACTGAATTTAGGTGTTTTTCAACTCTGGAGGAAAGCAGCTCATGTAGCATGAGGTATGGGCCCCAAACTCTTTCTGAGAAGGGGCTGCTCTAGATTTCTTTCCCAGATCCTCTGAGCAGAGAAGGTGGGGGTAATGCTGAGAGTTCCCCTTGACGAAAGGGGGTTGTTGATGCCTGCACCCCCATTTTTATGAACTCAAAAGAGGTGAGTATCAAGGAAAAACTTGCTACCCAATGGGAATCCCTACACATTGCATAGAGGAGACCCAGCAGTGGAAGTCGTCCATTTATCAGTGGACAAGGCAGACGCCAGCCGTCTTTGGATGCCCATTTTGCCTGATCTTTGAACATGAACATATTTGTTGAATTAATTGCATGTGCAGTAGCCCATCCTTTAAGCCATAACTCTGCTGCTCTCTCGTGCCCTTCTTTCTGACTTCCTGTCCGTTTGATTCATCCATGACATTCATCTTTTGTACTCTGAGATACAGAAAGAAGTTTAGTATCTTTGAATATCTATCCAGATTGTGTGATACGAGCTTCCTCTTATCGTATGTGTCCAGAGGAAAGTCTCCTGAAGCATGGAGCACCCCCAAAGAATATTATTTTTAAATCCCATATGGGTGGATGGTCTACACACAGCCAAGAGAGCGGAACAAGGCAGTGTGTTTAAATGGGCCCCTCCCTGCCTCCCTTCCTGGGACTGTGAAGAAGCCCTGATATTCCTTCTGTGCTCCATACATACATGAATAAGTCCACAGTGGCAATGATTCATTATTTTTGCCTCTTTGATATTTAATATCGATGAATGGATTATACTTGGTGATCCTTTCCTGTTGTACAGTTTATAAAAATGTATTAATATTCTGAGTCATGACTGGCTTGGCCATTTTGAGTAGAGGTAACAAAAGAGAAATACAGTTTACGTTATATATTTAGAGTGTGAGCTAAGTAGATTAATTGAAAAGAATCTTTTTCAAACAGGAAACCTTATACATGTGTATGGCTGGATTATCACCGGAAGGTCGGAAACCTTTGATTTTGATGCCGAGTACATTCATAGGTAAGCTTGTGCTTGTTTCTGTGTTCAACTAGTTACAGATATGCTGGATTGATTCCTGAGACCAGCTTCCCCGATAACGATAAATTGTAAGCAGCTGGCATGGAATTCCTCTTTTCCTCTTTGCAGTTTACAGTCCCTCGTGAGCTGGGCTTCAACAAACTTGGTTAATGTAATTGCGACTGGTCGATTAAGGTGGTCCGTTTATTTACTGACAACTAGTCACTCTGGGTGCAGTGTGAGTTGTACTGTAATTGCATCTGTGGATTTTCTTTCTTGATTCTTCCCCTTCCCCTCTTGTTTCTCAGGCTGAAATAAATTCTTTATAACGATGTGTGAACTCAAAAGACCACTATAACATCCTTGTTTGTTATACATTTGTGTATACAGAATTTCTGTTGGTGTGATCAGAGGAAAATGTGGAAGAGGTACTGAGAGCCATTGAGTTATTTTTAAGATTTATTTTATTGAAGTATAGTTGATGTACAATATTGTGTTAATTTCTGCTGTGCCGCAAAGTGATTCTGCTAATCCCAAACTCCCAATCCTTTCCTCTCCTACCTCTCCTCCCCTTTGGCAACCACAGGTCTGTTCTTTATGTCTGTGAGTCTGTTTCTGTTTTGTAGATAAGTTCACTTGTGTCATATTTTAGATTCCACATATGAGTGACATCATATGTTATTTGTGAAAGCCATTGAGTTTTTAATGTTTTCTGGGAATGATTAGGATGCCAACATGACTTTTTTCATTGGAGACTTTTAAAGTGCAGAGTGGTACTAGTAAATCATCCTTGCCAGGGAAAGGGGGGGACAGGATGGAAAGTGTTGAAGCTGAGGTGTTTGTGGGAAGGAATTGTGGTTACTCAATGTATGAAGCAATTATAATGAGGATTTATAGGGTAGAAGGACCACAACTTCATTAGATGCTCTGTTGAGAGATGCTACATTCTGTGTCTAATATTTCCTCAACCCCTTGGACAGAATGGGGGGATCCTCATGTTCTGCTCCAAACCTTTGATTCTGTTCTGGTTGAAAAGAACGTGATTTGGCAAACTTTCAGGATATACATTTCTGTAATAAAATAATGGCCAGGGTATTCCCCCGTGGTCCAGTTGTTAGGACTTAGCACTTCCACTGCTGTGGCCCCGGTTGGATCCCTGGATGGGGAACTAAGATCCTGTAAGCCACATGGTGAAGCCAAAAAAAAAAAAAAAAAAAAAAAAAATACAGTAAATCCCCTACATATGAACCTTCAAGTTGTGAACTTTCAAAGATGTGAACGTGCATCTGGTTCTAGCAAGGAACCAGAACCTGTGCCATCAACATCAGGCATGAGTGAAATTGCAGCTTGCCCTCCATCTCCTATTGCTGACAATCCTTCAGCTCTACCATCTCTCACCTCCTCTCCTTCCTCCAGTCCGTAACTCTTCTTGCCTGTTCACTCGATGCCAGCCCCTGTATGCCAGCTGTTGTACTAGACTACTGTACTTTTCAAGGTACTGTATTGTAAGATTAAAAACATTTTCTTTATTTTTTGTGTTTGTTTTTTATGTATTATTTGTGTGAAAAGTATTATAAACCTATTATAGTACAGTACTATACAGCTGATTGTGTTAGTTGAGTACCTAGACTAACTTCGTTGGATTTAAGAACAAATTGGACTTACGGATGCGCCCTTGGAAAGGAACTTATTCGTATGTAAGGGACTTACTGTAATGGTCAACTTGTCTTGAACGGAAATTACTCTTCCTGTGGAGGACTGAAGCCCTCCCGGGACTTGGTCCCATCACAGCCTTGGTCTGGGATACAGCTTTTGCAAGGGGGAACAAAGACACAAACTCCTCCATGGCTCTGTGTGAACCCAGTATAGCCAAGGAGATGATGAAGATTTTTCAGGAAAGGGGAAGTGCTCCCTCTGTGGTGTGGAAGTGTGGGCCACAGACCAATGTTATGCACCCTGCTCTTGGGTTGAGGGTCTGATTTAGCATCTCCTTGGGGGACAGTCCCCAGTCACCTGCATTAATGCCCCATAAGTTCAGAGATGAATGTCCATAACAGTGTTTCCTCTGGGTTTTTCCAAGAATGTTTGTTGAGAGCATTCACTCTTGACTTGTGTCTCTTGTTTCTATTTTGTATCCAGCCCATTGATGTTGGAAGCTCAGGGAGACAAATGGGTCACTCCTTGTTCTCTTGTAAACAGACAGACAGGATGCCGGTGAGTGCCTTTCTTGCCAGCATGTATGCTTTTAGGTTCTCCCACATGGGCATAACACACACACACACACACACACACACACACACACACACACACACATCTATTTTTAATATAAATCACCCATAACTGTTGACTGCCTCATCTTTAGACTCCCTAGAAAAGACACAGTAATTGATTCACAATGCAACTTGAAGTGGGTTCTGAAAGCTTTCTTGAAAACAAATAGCTGATACTTACTAAGTGCTTACTGCACTAACGGTTTCACAGTTAAGGCAGATAATAACCTTGTGAGTACATACGGTTATTAGTCTCACTTTACGGATGAGGAAACCAAGGCACAGAGAGGTTAAGTAACTTGTCCAGTGTCTCACAAAGAGCAAGTGGCAGAGCTCGGGTTTCAACCTGGGCCCAGTAACTAGCCTCCAAAGTTCATCCTCTTAACCACTATACTGTAACGACTAGCCAGAGAGAAAACAGCTAACTTTTCAGTATTCAGTTATTTATTTATTACAAGGAAAATTTAGAAAATGAGTGTCTATGTGCTTGTAGTTCAGATAACCAACATTTTGCTGGATTTTCACTTCCCTCTGGACTGAGTGGATTAACCTTCTATACCCTATGGCTTAGCTTTCAGGACTAGCGTTTAGTAGAGCCAAATTCTATAATGTGGTTTCTTACATTTGCTCAGAATTGTCCTGTTTCAGTTCACACTTGCTAATAGACTTTTTTGGGGGGATAAGGATCTTGCTGTCCTCATATAAAATAGATTTTGGAAAGAAAGGACCCAATGGAGATGAGGAGTAGACAGAATTTTGTGTGTTTGACTGGTATTGATGATAACTCTAGTTACAGTTGTGTTTTATTTTATTTTATTTTACATTTTATTTTATTTTATTTATTTATTTTCTTTCCTGGCTAAAGAGCCAGAGCTTCTGAACTGAATTGTCTGGTGATTCTTACCTCTCACCTTTTTTGGTTCTTTCCCTAGCTATCCTATTCAGGAAGACCATGGTCTTGGGACTCTGCAGTGCCGTGTGGAAGGCAATTACATTGGTCTGTGTGAGAAGTAACAGAATTTTAAAGTCTTTCTCTGTGTTGGAAAAAAACGATTTCAAGAATTGGTTCTCCTAAAAGGGAACCCTCCTGCACTGTCCCACTGTTGGTGGGAGTGTAAATTGATACAGCCACTATGGAGAACAGTAATGGAGGTTCCTTAAAAAACTAAAAATAGAACTACCATATGACCCAGCAATCCCACTACTGGGCATATACCCTGAGAAAACCATAATTCAAAAAGAGTCATGTACCACAATGTTCATTGCAGCTCTGTTTACAATAGCCAGGACATGGAAGCAACCTAAATGCCCATCAACAGACGAATGGATAAAGAAGATGTGGCACATATATACAACGGAATACTACTCAGCCACAAAAATGAACGAAATTGAGTTATTTGTAGTGAGGTGGATGGACCTAGAGTCTGTCATACAGAGTGAAGTAAGTTAAGAAAGAGAAAAACAAATGCCGTATGCTAACGCATGTATATGTAATCTAAAAAAGACGGTACTGGTGAACCTAGTGGCAGGGCAGGAATAAAGACACAGACGTAGAGAACGGACTTGAGGACACGGGTGAAGCGGAAGCTGGGACAAAGTGAGAGAGTAGCATGGACATATATACACTACCAAATGTAAAATAAATAGCTAGTGGGAAGCTGCTGCATAGCACAGGGAGATCAGCTCAATGCTTTGTGATGACCTAGAGGGGTGGGATATGGAAGGGTGGGAGGGAGGCTCAAGTGGGAGTGGATATGGGGATATATGTATACACATAGCTGATTCACTTTGTTATACAGCAGAAACTAACACAACATTGTAAAGCAATTATACTCCAATAAAGATGAAAAAAAAAAAAGAATTGGTTCTCCTGAGGATGAGAACTCCCTGAGAGACACTATATGAAGCAACTTAAATATAAACTAAAGTAATCCTCATGTATAAACCTGGAGGCTGGTGGAATTGTTTTTGCTTTACAGGTGAGAAAGTTGAACCTAGTAACCAGTGGGGCAGGATTTATCATGCTTGGTGTAACTCCAAGCCTGCTCTTCCCTGCTCTGTGCTTCTACATTTATCCTTTTGTGGTTAGAAGTCACCATCGCTGATGGTGTGAGTCTGGAACCTGTTTATTTGGGGCACTGTTAAAGAGATTAAGGTGTGGGTGGTACCTTGGTGATCGCCAGAGTCCTTGGGTTTATGGTAGCAGTGACCTGGTCCAGGCAGTGCAGGTTCCTGTATTCATGTCTGTTTCTTTTTGTTACAGGCTCCCAGAATGTTAGTTTCTCAGTATTTAACAAAGGAAAGTAAGTAACTGGGAGGAAGTAGATTTATCTTTATCTTACACTATCTACTCTTTTGTCTTGCTTAGCTTCTTTAACCTTTTATAATGGAAAATTTTAAACGTACCCAAATAGAGTAGTATAATAAAACCCCACGTACCCACTTGATTTTTTGTTTTTACCTGGGTGAATATAATTGTGTCCTATGCACTCGTCCTGAAGCAATGTAAATGTTTCAGTGTGATAATGGTACAGAATTTGGGGAATTACTTCTTAAATAATTTCATAATACTGGAAATTTAAAACAGTACAGTTCCATAAAATGCTTTGTGTCATTCCAGGAAATGCCTTCTTCAAGATGGAAAGTGTCCAAATTTCATAGCGCTTTGGAGAGATCTATTAGGATTCTGGATTTCTGCTTGCCTCATGTTCTGACACTATGTACTTTGTCAGTGTTTTCCTGAAAAGGGCATTGTCTAGCTGATATTAATTTCATTGTGAAGATAGTGACACAGCCCAAAGTAGAGAGATTTGCTCTTTGTTTCTCTCTGTCGCTGTCTCTCTTTTAGGAAGGACTAAAACAGTATCTATTGAGTATCTTCCACAGGCCAGCTCCATACCAGGTCCTTTCACATTCATGATTCCATTTAACGCTAGTCACACTCTGTAAAGTAAGTATTATTATTCCCATATAATTTTCTAGATCAGAAAACAAACTTTGCCCCATTGGTATTCTCTAGTCATCAAAGGGAGCTGGTATTGGAACAGCTTTAAAGATCACTAAAGTTAGTGATTTTCCTTTCAGGCAATCAGTTTAAAAAATGTAAGCCCAGATGCAGTTTTCATCCAAAACACAATTTTGTCTTTTTGAAGGTCAATTGTACACAAGGATGCATGGCTGGTCAGTGCTAAGCAGGACCTTTTCTTGTACCAGACGTATTCAGGTACCATTTCCCTTCATCGTGTATTTCTCATCCCTCCCCTCACTCGGCCCTGGACCTTGGACCCTCCGTCCCTTCTTTCTGGCCATTTCTCTATGACCATTAACACCTGAAGCCGTCCCTGAAGTCATGGATGGCCCTTTGGTTTTGTATGAGAATAGGTTGCTTGTGTGAGTGTCCACTTTAGTTGCTATATTAAAAGAGGCTTGATCATAGATTTTTATACAAAGTCTAGGGATATAGACAATAAAAGATAGGGGAGTCATCCCTGTTTTTTGTTCTAAACAAATAACAGAAAAGAGATGGCACTGAAAAATCTAAAGCACATCTTTGCAGTTATTTTAACATCTCATCTCTGAGCATTCATTCAACAATTTATGACTTGCTGATACAGATGCTAAGTTTGCATATTCCTATCTGATGAGTAAATCTTCATACCTAAAGAATCTGAAAACTGGAAACTTGCATGAAATCGTGAACTCAGTCCAGTAGTAGAAAGCTGGCTACTAAATGTGAGTGCTAGGTTCTCAGCTTGAATACAGTCCCAAAACCACTTAAAAAATGTCTGCGAGGTTAGTGCAGATTCCAGAGGCGGCAGAGTCCGCCTTTGCCAAAAGTGCAAGAAATTTCCTAAGTCATGGGGCCAATGCCATTCACTCTGTAGGTAGCCTACCTCTGTCAAAGCTGAATTTTGACCCTTGGTTTTATTTTGAAGCGGTAACCATGCATAATTAGCCTCTTTGTACCTTCAGTTTATCAGAGAACACGACTACTCATTCCCCTTGCGGAGACGAAACTTAGAACTCTCAGAGTTTGATCATGGGAGGGGGAAGGATCAGAAAAAGTTAAATTCTTGGGGATTTGTGGCATATGACAGTGTAACTCATTCTTTTGCTTAGAGCGAATTGCAGACTCGTATGGGTAAATTGAGACCTTGCCTGGTACATCCAGAGTTGATTCCTCCATAAAGTGTAACCGACTGTTCTGTGATGTGTAAACAGAGTCCTTGAGGTCAGGAGACAGAGTTTCTAAGAAAGCATCATGGTACGCAGGGACTTTTGCTGATAGCATGAGTGACTGCATTTCCCATTCCTTTCACATATTGATCCTGTATAATATATATTATTATCCATATTGTTATATGTGAATCCTTTTCTTATTATGTGCACTTTTAAATGACTATTACTAGAAAAAAATTACAACTGTTGCTGGTCTTAGAAAGTTAAAGTAAGAAATAAATTATGGATCGCTTCTATGATTATATTATTATCTGGCTCACATCCTGGTTTATATTTGGAAGCTTACTGTTTTTTCCCCTCTTGCAGAAATACTATCTGTGTTTCCAGAAACTGGGAGCCTTGGGGGAAGAACAGACATCACGATTACAGGGGACTTCTTTGACAATCCTGCCCAGGTTACCGTTGCAGGTAACTAAGTTGAAATGGCTGAAAAGAGTTCATAGATTTAAATGCCATAGGAGATGATGTATCTCTTACGGCCTGGAGAGGATGGGGGGAAGCAATATTTGCCTCTTCCGACTCATCATGGGACCCTGTTCTGAGGTCTTTGACCTGTGTTTGAGGCTGCAGGGGTTGGGGGGTGTTTTGGTCCTGCAGCTTGGCAAACATGTAACGGAAATAGGGTGTCCTGCTGCAGACACACTCACAACTCAGGGGCAAGTCCCTCAGGTGTCCCCATCTTGGGAGGGAAGAGAAGGAAAAGCACAGCTGCGTCTTCACAAAGGTCTACTTCTAAAAGGCGACCCCTCTCCCTCCCCTTAGCTCTGTCTGAATAAGTAAGGGTGGGCAGGCTTTTGCTATGCAGATTCTTCTGGAATGCCCCCTTAGCGAACCCTTTTGTGGAGAACAAGTCTAGAACCTTTTGTTCTGCCTAGTGGGATGCTCCTCTAGTTGGTGACACCAAGGATGCAGGAAAACGTCCTCACACTCTCCTGTCAATTCCTCTCCCCAGCTCAGTTCATCTCCAGTGAACGACATGGCAAGGCACTTTCTTCCTGATTATTCTGAGCAGCCCCGTGTTCCACTGCTCTGCCACTCCCCCTTTCTTGCCTCCTTCCATTGAGGTGACAACTTTCTCTCTACTCTCCACTTCTGGCCCTTTGCCTGTCTACCTCAGTGTGGTCCTCTGTCCTGCCACATCTATATCTCCACTGATACTGACATCTGTATCTAATGTAAATGTTCCCCTCAGGCATTCTGTGTGATATTAGACACGTGTCTCCCAGGAGGATTGAGTGCACCACCGGAGCTCCAGGTAAAGGTGCAAGACTCTCCGCTCCTCAGGCAGGTAAGGAAGTCTCCACGGCTGGTCTATGATATGTGGTTGGTCTCAGCTGTTTGGCTGCTCAGTGAGCCCTGGGTCCTGAGTCAGAGCTTTCATTTCAGAGAGGCTCTTAGCTTTACTCAGATGCTTGGCAACACCCTGCACTCCTAGCCCCAGCCAGCTGAATGACCAGTGTGGTTCAGTGGAAACCATGATCCAGGAAGCCTACTGCCATCAAGACGTTGCTATAGTGACTGGTGGAAACCCCTGAGTGGCCTCCTCCATCCTCTGGGTCACTTGCCCTCTTGCCTACTATTTAAGAAGACAGAGCTTCAGACCATGTCTTCTATGTTCATAGGACAGCTTTAGACGAGGCGGAGGGTGGGGTGCAATGGGGTGCATTTAAATGTTGTTTCTTCTCCCCTGTGGGCACTGTCTGCTACTCTGAAAAGTAGAGATGTATTGTGATGGGGCCACCAGATTACCCCTGAAGTGGGCAGAAATGGAGGGGGCGAGGGGACAGGTTCCATCTGTCCTTCTGTGTTTGTTTAAACCTTCTACTCCACGGCTGCAGATTGCAAGTGCACCGCGGGAGCACTTTTCTGGAAAGCGTTAGAACAGGAGCTCAGGCTTAGTTAGGGACGAAGGGCAGTTGGCGTGCTGGGCAGCCTGAATCACAGGCCACCAGTTGGGAGCCCTATGTGCCCCGCAAGGGCTGTCTTCACCGTTAATCCACAGGCAGGGAGCTCGTCTCCTGAATCTCATCAGGGGAGAAAACTTTCTAAAGAAAGGCCATTCGGGTGTGAAAACACATGCAAAGCTTTAGCTGGGAATTCTCCAGGTCCCCGATCTGCGGTTTTTACTCAGGGAAAGCTCCCATCCAAGGAAACAAAACTACCGTATGAAGCAAGTGATGGAGAGAATGCGTTTCCAGAGTCAGGAAAGAGGGCGCCTGCTCTAGCTACTGGCGTCGCGGTAGAGGAATTTCCTGAACACAGCTTTTCTTGATGGTTGATAATGTCCTTTCTGAATCGCTTTGGAAATTTCTTCCATGGAAATGTGATGGGGTGGGGCGGGCGCGCAGCTGTTAGCAGGAGACCATTATCGCGAGACCCTTAGTGCGAGACCTTGAGTGCGTGCGAGGCAGTGAGAGGTCTGGCCCCGCTAGCGGCGGAACTCGTGGCGGTCCGTGGGGTAGAGTGCGGTGAGAGGCGGATCTCGGCCTTCTCTCTGGGGCCCGTGGGTGAGCTGGGGGGGCCCCGGGACAGACTGAGGGCTGTGTCCTGCAGGGCTCCAGAGCCCTCGCCTTGGCCGCGCGCTGGCCGGGCCCAGGCCTTGAGGCGGCGGCGGCGAACCTCTCCCCTCTCCCCACCTCTGTGACCTACTGACAGTGGCAGTCTCCAGGGGTCCCAGTCTGAGGGACCTCAGCCCCCGTTTGGGAAGCCTTAGGAGCCTGAGGGCAGGCCGGGTCCTGGGCGTCTGGCTACGTCAGTGGTGATGGCTGGGTGGGGTCTGGGGATCTGGCCCTGAGGGTGCCACCAGCTGAGAGCTGCCTCGTCAGCCGGGCTGGGGCACTGGTGGGAGGACCCAGACTGGGTGCTGGACGAACCCTTCCGGGCAGGGTAACCAGCCCGCCAAGGGACCCCCTCCTCCTAGCCTGGGCTTGGACCTCGGAGGGAGAAGGTTGAGCCTTGGGACCTTGCCCTTTCTTGTCAGAACAGAGAATAACATTTGTTTGGTAGAGATGTACAGGAACATCGTTACCTGACCGTGACCTGACTTCAAGAACAAAGGATCTGACACCAAGTAGTGTGCAACAGATAACCGTGCCCCTCCCTCACCTCTCCTATAAAAGGGCTTTGCTGAAGGCTTTCGGGGAGTTTGGGTTTTTTTTTTAAAGGCATGAGCCACCCTTCTCTTTGCATGGCCCTGCAATAGACCTTCCTCTGCTCCAGACTCCGAGGTTTTGGTACTGTTTGGCCTCACTGTGTTGGGCACACGGACTTGCGTTCCGTAACAGAAGGACAAAGGATCCTGTACTGCAGTGGTTCTCAATGGCCTGCAGGGGGCACTTGGCAATGTTTGGTCCTTACACCTGGGATGGTGGTGCTACTGCCCTCTAGTGGGTAGAGGGTGGAAGTGCTGCTAAACATCCTTCAATGCACCGGGCAGCCCTCACAACGGAGTTATCCAGCCCCAAATATCAATACTGCTGAGGTTAAGAAACCTCAAATAGTGTGTTAAAATATGCTTTTATTTTTATGCTTATTCCTTATCTGTTTTCCCTTCTTAGGATTTAACAAGGAATAACAATAGTAGTTTAAAATAATAATAACTACTCTAGCTATCCTTTATTGAATACTTACTATATTTCAGGCTCTTTGTGTATATATATTAAACTCCCTTAGTCTTTTTCCCCTCAGAATTGTCAAACTGACTTTATTTCTCTCCCCAGCTTTACTGTGATATAATTGACATATAACTCAGCTCCCTTAGTCTTTAGTGCAGTATCTCTGTTTACTATTGGCCCCATTTTGATGAAGGAGAAAACGAAGGCATGAAGCAATTTGCTCAAAGCTACACATCGACTAAGTGGCAGAGCTGGACTCTGAACTCACCCATGTGTGATTCCAGAGCTTTTACCCTCACCCCAATTAGTAGCCAATATTGATCGCACATATGCCTTCGCTCTGAGGGTTTGTTTAATATAAAACACAAATGAATAAGTACGACATCATTTAGAATGTTATGTAATAGCAGCCTGTCACGTGATTTGCTCCATGGCTAAAAATTGAGGCCGTGACCTGTGAAAAATTTAAGGATTGCCAAATTTCTGGGACTCAGGGTTTTAGGGAATAGAATTCCCAAGCTGAACTGAATATTAAAAGAGACTGAAGTCCAGTCCTGGCTTCACGAGCCTTCATTTGCTCTTTTACATTTTCTCATATCCAGACACTCGCATTAAAAAGAGCTCCTTCGTCTTTTCTGGTTCTCTGAGAATGTTTCCCCTTACTGCTCCTTGTCAAGTCTCTCTTTCCAAGAACTTAAATCCTACATCAAGCAGTAGTTTCCACTTTCTAGAACATTTGTATTATCTATAGAACATCTCACATGGCTACTCCATCTGTTTCTCAGTTAACTCACCTTCTAGATAGTTCCTGGATCATCTTCTCTCTGTAATCTGTAGTAAAGCAGTTCCCCTGCTTGGGGGAGAAGTGCCCTCTGATGTTCATGAGGCTTACATGTCTTACAGGCAATCGAGGGCTCCTCTTTGAAGTTGGAGACGCGGCTGAGGGCTTGGACCTGACAGAAGCCACCCCTGGGTACAGATGGCAGATTGTCCCTAATGCCAGCTCTCCGTTTGGATTTTGGTCAAAGGAAGGGCAACCTTTCAGGTATGTTGTAGGAAAAGTGGGGGTCCATATCACAAGTGTCTCTACTGGCCTAGGTGAGGCTAGGAGACAGGTAAGTAAGCAATGAGATTTCCAGGGGAAAGTTTAAAATATCTACTAATTCAACAGCAACAAAGTTTGACCGCTGTTCTCAGCTGGTGTTGGTTATGCTCGTGGACCACAGGCCCTTTATGGGTACACAGTAAATTTTGATCAATAGGTAAAATTTGTATTTTCTACAGCTTAGTTTGAAATCTGTTTTGGGGAGGACTATTCATGAGAACATTGAGCTGGATAGTCTAGGAAGCTTGGTAGAGAGCAGGGCAAAACTTGCCGCAGGAACGTGGTTAAGAGGTGAAACTAGTATCTGGATGATACTAAAGAAAGACTCGAGAATTTGCCCTTTGGGCACATGAGGGAGCAGAGGCTGGGCAGCCAACAGTTCTGTGGGAACAATTATCCAGTGCCAAAGGTCAACCAGATGGCTGGTATAATAGCAGGGGAAACTCCAGTGGGCTCTGGAGACATTGTTTTCTATAGTGGTGACTGCAGTGTGATAAAGTTTTTCCTGCTTAGTTTAGTTTTGTCTTTTTAATCCCTTCAAGGATGTGGCCAAAATTTCTCATATTTTAATGTGGGCTTAAAAATACAGAAAGTTAGAGAATTGTGGAGACACAGTGTACTCTAAAGGTGTAGATTCAGGTGACTGAATCCTTTAGGTGTGATGGATCTCTTCTCCTTTTGAAACTCTTCTCAAAGAGGTTGGTCATGACTCCTGAGTGTGAATTCCAGCCAACCTGTGACCTCTTTCAAGGATTTGGCCATTTTATTGAACTTTATTCTTTTTGGCCATGTGACATGGCGTGAGGGATCTTAGTTCCCCAGTCAGGGACTGAACCCATGCCCCCCTGCAGTGGGAGCACGGAGTCTCAACCACTGGACTGCCAGAGAAGTCCCTTGGCTATTTAAAACTTCAATTCAGTTGTGAAATGGAAGGTTTTGTTCTCTGTTCAGGGAATTTCAGACATTGAAAAGCCAAGTAGGGAAGGAAATCTGAACAGAGTAGAGTTTCTATTGTCTTGGAAGCCATACTAATTAGATACCTAACCACCAGTATACATGGTTTTAAAGTGGCTATATATATATATATATATATATATTTGTGGCACCTAGTACTGCGTCTTTGTCATAGTTTTTGAGGCTCATCAATAGTGTTCAAAGGAAAACCTTTCAGCTATATTCAGTGTGTGCGGGAGTGTCAAGGAGAGTCAGGCCACCTCAAAAGACAAAAGAACATTTGGACTGTCTGGTATGACCTGTAGGGTATGTCTCTCTAATTGCCATTTTGAGGAGGCACAAACCAGACAGTAGCTCTTTCCATTCTTTGTGCCATTCGTTTCTATAAAATTCAAAATTTTTAAATGAAAAAACTGAAATATTTATTGATTGAAAAATTATGATAATGATGGACCTTTACATAGTTCCTTTCAAAACTATTATCAGAAAAGATTCTTGGTATTCTTGGTATCTAGACCAAATCAGCACAAACTCTGATTGGTGATCTCTCTTTATTTGTAATAATGAGAATAGTATTTAGTATTGATTGAGTTCCTACCATGCACCAGGCTCTGCACTGGCTGTGTTAGGTGGGTGATCTCAGCTAAGCCTCCAAGCAAACCTACGCTGCGACTACGACTTTCCCAAAGACAACAGGATTGCTCAGGGAGTTGTGCCAGTGCAAAGAGATGGGCTGAGATACTGAGCCAGGCAAGCACCGCAGGAAAAGCTGTATCCAGAGGGCTTTGGCCAAATACATGGCACAAGAGTCAGGTGTTTCCTCCTCATTGCCATAAAGACAAACAAGGTCCAAGGGCACCATTTTTGGGGTCAGTGATTCCGGACTTGGTTGCCCTCACTTCTTTGTCTGTGTTCCTCTGCTTTCCAGAGCGCGGCTCAGTGGGTTCTTTGTGGCCCCAGAGACAAATAATTACACTTTCTGGATCCAGGCTGACAACCAGGCTTCCCTGTATTTCAGTCAGTCGGAGGACCCGAGGACCAAGGTATACACCTCCCTCTCATTTTCCTTCTTCTGGTCCCCAGTCCTTAACTCTTAAAAAAAAAAAACAAAAACTCACAATGAAAGCTCTCATATTCTACTGACAGTTGTAACATGCCATTAAGCAACCAGAGATTTTTTTTTTTTTTGCAACCAGAGATTTTTAACGTTCTGTTTTTGTGTGTGTGTGTGGTTTATTTTTTATTAAAGTTTTTTTAAAAAATTGAGATATAATTGACATGATTTTAATTGTTGAAAAAGAGCTTGGCTGAATGTGTTGGCATGTTTATTGAGGTCTTACTGTAAGCTGGGCATTATGCTACAGCTGTTATACACCTTGTTTCTAACCTTCACAGCATCTTGTGAGCTATGTCCCTTTATCTCTGTTTTCCAGATAAGGGCAATGAGGCTTAGAAGGATTGTATGGGCAATCCAGGGCCACTGGGATAATAAGAGGCATATTAAGAATTCAAACCAAGATTTGTCTGACTCCAAAACTTCCATCTTTACCACTAATTCTGGGTAGGGATGTAGTTAGTTTTATGCAGGAAATTTCTGATCAGCTTTGAAGGATAAGAAGAAGTGTTTTAACAAACAGCCAAAATTGACTAGTGCCATTGACAAAGAAACACAGTATTTCCTCTCAAATGATGAATATACTTCTATGAAATTGCTTTGGTAGTTGGCTAGAGAAACATCATAGATTATGATGCAGTCAAGTAACATTTAGGTTTCTCAGAGGACTTCATACAACTTTACCCACAGCATCATGTAAGGCTAGGGTTTCAGGTTGTCTGTTTCAGCTCTGAACATGGACCATCCAGCCTCTTCTGAATACTATGTAATTGAGAAAGAGAGAGAGAAGAACGGCTGGAGAAACATACACAGGCACAGGTCCTAACTTGTTGGAAAAGGCCACCAGCCCCCAAATTCCTGTTAAGTAGCTGTCTAGACACTTGCTGTTTGAAAAAGAGACCCAGAAGCTTCATAGTGCTGGTCCTGATGTGTTGATTGGGGTGCAGGTGAAAGTGGCCTCCATCACAGTGGGCACTGCTGACTGGTTTGACTCCTGGGAGCAGAATGGGAGTGAAGAGACCTGGCAACAGAAGACCCCCAAGCTGGAGCTGCTCGGGGGAGCCAGGTACTACCTGGAAGCAGAGCATCGAGGGAGAGCCCCCAGCCGCGGGGTGAGGATCGGTGTCCAGATCCATAACACCTGGCTGAATCCTGAGGTGGTCAGCACGTACCTCCGGGAGAAGCATCAGATCCAAGCCCGGGCCCAGAGACTTCCGGAAATCCAGGTCTCCGTGTCTTCCCTGTCCCATGGGGTTAGGTTCAGGGGGTGAACTCTGCGAGGAATATAGTCCTGCCTAGTGGAAGGATCGCTGGCTGGGAGACAGGAGACTTGAGCCGTGATGGTAACTCTGCTGCCAAAGAGATAGGGTATCCATCCAATAGGGTTGAGAGGACTTTAAAAAAAAATGCAAAGTCTTATTGTTGATATGCCCTGATTTATGGATTTAGTTCCAGGAATTTAAGTTCCTGGTAAATCTTCCTTTGGAAACATATTCCCCAGAGAGGAGATAAGGTCATCCTAACACCCACACCCATGTATGCATGCCTGTGAACGTACACATATGAGATTTCATAGCTTTTTGACCCATTCGGGTCCTATTTCCCTGTATATTGTGTTTTCTAAGTCTACTTTGTAAGGGTCAGGGCCTTTGGGTCTCTTGGTTGTGCCCCATATTTTGGTTGAACAAGTTTGGTGTGCTTTCTTTTTTTTAATTGAAATATAGTTGATTTACAGTGTTGTGTTTGTTGTACTTTTTGTTGTCCGCTTTTTGGTGTACAAGGTTGACGCAGTGTGGACTGTGCCTCTTAAAGCTTACGGTATAATAGTAAAACATGCAGATAAAGAACCACAGAGCAAAGGAGAAAACAAGTAATATAAGATGTTAGGTCTCACCCCATTACAAAAGTGGGATGTGCCCAGCAGGGGATGCAGTGGAAGCAAAGCAGAGGCTGAATCAGCCTCTGAGAGGGTGTGACACGCATGGGGATGCTTCTCCCTCCCAGGCCACCCCTGGGAGGGAGCTCGGTGAGAAGGGCTAAGGGGGGCCCTTCAGTGGTGACATTTAGGTGTCACATTCTAAAGAGAAGGAGGGAGGCAGGCATCAATGGGGAGATAGACATGTATATTCTTCCAAGAAAAGTTTTCATTACGTGATGACACTTGTGTTCTCCAGATAGTTCTAGAGGATAGTGAGTTTAAAAATTGAAATTGTAATACAAAGGAAATAACAAACCAGGGAGGTACGTCCTGTGTTTCTAGGTTGTCTCCCTGGTTCAATGAGCACATGTTCTTTAATCCCGTCACTCTTGACTTTTCAGATGCTGATGGTGTCTGGCACAGGGAACTTCTTCCTTACCTGGGACAATGTCTCTAGCCAGCCAATTCCTGCAAATGCCACGGCCCATCAGGTGGGAACCTTCTTCACTTAAGCAGAGGTGGGGGAAGTAAAGGTGGTCTTTCTGCCCATGGTAGGAACTCCTGGTTTTTCTTTCTTCTTTTGGCCACACTGTGTGGCTTGTGGGATCTTAGTCCCCCCATCAGGGATCGAACCTGGCCCCTCGGCTGTGAGAGTGCCGGGTCCTAACCACTAGACCTCCAGGGAATTCCCTGATTTTCTTTTTAACAGATTCAAACAGCCCTTGAGGAGTTACTTGCAGTTAAATGCAAACTGGAACCCCTTTCAGCGAACATCCTCCTCCGGCTGGGATTCGAGCAAGGTACGATCTCTGGTTCGACAAATTCCTACCCTCTTTTTCCTCCTTGTCTTCTTCCTTTCTTTCTCTTCTTTTTTTTCTGTCAAAGGGGAACAATCTTCATTTCCTCTCCCAGGTGACTCTGTTAAGACTCAAATGAAAATATGGAAACTGGATTCGGACCCTGAGTGCTTGGGAGGGAGCTGTTTGGTGTGGGAATCAGAGAAAGAAAAGGCATCCCTCCCGAGCTGTCAGGTGGAGCAGAGTTAGAAACCTGGGTGCCGGGGAGCTGGAATAAGGAACTGTGTCTCATGCCGTACAGTGGGAAACGGGCAACAGACATAGCAGGGAAACAGCAAAACAGCGCAAATCTTGCTTAATTCAAATTGCATCTCAAGTAAAGGAATTATATATGACAGTAATCTAACAAATTCTAAAAATGTGGGGGTATGTTTTAAAAATACTAAGGTGAACTAAGTTACAGTCAACACTCTTTACCTCCTTGCTTCTCAGTAGTTTTTCTGTGTCATGGTATACATAGAAAAGGGTAATAGATTTTCGATGCTGTAGGGCAGACACGATGGGTTTCTCATGTCTAGAGCCTTCAAGCTGGGGGGTGGGCCGACCACTTCGATCCCTGCCCAGCTCACTCAAGGGCTGAGGGGTCGATGTCATGCTGAACCCATAACCCATTCCCTGCAGACATGTTGGGAAACTCTATATAACATTTACACCCATCTTCCTATTTTGTTCGAAATGCATCCAGGCCTAGAAGGTTCCAGCTCTGATGGGCACCTCACCAGTGGGATAGAGCCCTTTTGTGGAAGGTTCAGCTTCCATCAGCCTCGACACCTTGTCCTGGTACCCCCGGCTGCCCAGAAGGGCAACCGGCTAGATCAGTACACACATGTAAGTAGCAGCCTTCGTGCTTGCAGGCGAGGTGGGTAGGGAGGAATTGGAGTTATTCTCTGGGGTTGAGCCTGGGGAAGCACAAGAGAGTGATTGCCGTGCCTTGTAGGGCTTTTTGGGCTGAGATGCTAGGTTTCAGGGGTGAACAGACACCTCTGGTCCTCCCATTAGCTAGTTGCTGCGTGGAAATGCCTTTCTATTAGCTGAGACCTACAGAAGTTTTTCTACACTGTAGTATTTTCTTTGCTCTCCAGGTATGAGCGCCAATTCTACAGTCAGATTCTGGTTTTGAATTCTGACTCTATACCCTGCATGCCCTCCATGTCTTACTTTAGTTTACTCATCTGTGAAATGGGTAATAATGAGGTTTGGCTTTCAGGATTTAGGTGAAGAGTATATGAGATAATCCAGTAAAGTGCTTGGGCAGTGATTAGGACTCATTTAAGGATAGTTTTTATTATTTATCATAGTTATTGTTATTGATGGATAGACTGACACATTCCTTCAATACCCCTTATATCTTTGTGTCAGTAGCTCTGCTGTCCTTCATAAAAAATAGCAGCTTACTTGCCCTTTGGGAACCAGAGTGAACCTTCTTGGGGTGGCTGAACTCATGGTAGTGGTTTCAGGTCCTTTCCTAGTTGAATGGCAGTGGGAGCCAGGACTAAACGGTTCAGGACAGGGCACTGCCCGACTTCCAGCCTTTCCTCTACAGCACAGGCTCCCAACGCTGGGTGGTGGGGATTTTGCCCCATGGGGAGAATTAGCAGTGCGTGGAGACATTTTTGGTCACCAAAACTGGAGAAGTGTTTGTAGAACCCAGCGGGTAGGTTCTAGGAATGTTGCTAAACGTCCTACAATGCACTGGGCAGTCCCCCTCACAGAAAAGCATTATCTAGTCCCAAATGTCAATAGCACCACAGTTGAAAAATCCTGCCATATAATTTGACTTAACTCAGGGTTAGAACCCAAGGATGCTGGTGAATTAGGGTTAAGGAGTGAGGTTCAGAGAGGTACAGTGACTTGCTCAAGGTAGAACAGGTATCTGGGTCACAACAGGGGGTTTCTATTGATAATTGAGATGCTCTAAAATCCTCACGGCCACGCACAGTGTTAGGCATTGAATAACTCTCTGTTGGATGAATAACAATTTGCTCTAAACTGTTTGTCTCTCCAGCTAGACCGGTAAGCTCCAGGAGGGCAGGAGCGGGCTGGCTGTCTCTCTGAGCACAAGGCAGGTTCTAGGGAGTGGATTGTCCTTGATAAACATTGCTTGAATTGCTGCTTCTTAGTGACAGAGCTGAAGGACTTCTTGTTTGGTGTCTCTAGCTGTGCCTTGCATACAAAGGCCACATGAATACGATCCTGACAGTGACAGTGTCCTTCACAATTGGCTTTCAAAACACCGTTAAGAAGAACGTCACCTGTGACTGGAGTCTCGCGGGGGCCAGCCCTAACAGGTAGCTCATCTGCGGGCAGGTGTGGTGGGAATTCTGCCAGCTGGGATGATTAGCTTTCCTGGGGACAGTGGCCTATGGGAGGTACTAACTGTCTCTGATATGGGGGACTTGGATACTAACTTCAGCTCTGAACACATTTTATTTGGCAAAGAAATTTGATTTAAGAGCAGTTAGTTGTTACGAATCTAATACTCCCCAGAAGGAGTCTGACATTTCTCATCGGGATAGAATCATAGACCACCATATTTGGAAGAGATTTTAGGGAACATTCCTTGACGTTACAGATGAGAAAAATTGGGGCCTGGAGAATTTGTGATTCACCAAAATTCATTCAGTGAGTGAACAAAGGTGCTGGAATATAATTCAGCATCCCGATCTCTTGATTCAGCTCTCTTTCCACATCTCTTAAGGGTTTTGTAAGTGTTTTTAAACTTAAATGAGTCTGGAAATGTCCAGAGTATTAATCTTCCCTGATAGTAGAGCCCGACAGGTGATCTGCTTAAGACACATAATCATATTGTAATTTGAAAGTACTGCTGACATTGTTATGAATGGGTGGTGGACTTAAACGTGATTCACTCGTGTTGCATCCCAGCCAAGCTGAGCCCATCTTGGATGGATGCTTGTACCGTGGCAGCCATGATGGATTGGGTCTCCTGGCTGCATGGTCCTCAGGCCCAGGCTAGAGAACTGGGGCTCTCAGGAGAGAGAACTGCGGTGCTCACAGGAGGCCTGTTTCTGCTCTGCGCTTGTTTTCAGCTGGCAGTTCGCCTGCACCGACCTCTGGAAGACGTGTGTGCATCGCTCCGCGCAGCTCCAGCCACCTCCCGCAAACTCCCCAGTGCTGGTTCATCAGATTGACCTCCTCCCTTTGTCTCCGGAGATGGACGTGTTCTATGTGGATGAGATTATTATTGCAGACACAAACCTAACAGGTGATTATCAAATCCACTCTCCTCCACGGACCTGTCCATCAAATGCTGTCTTTGAACTTTTCTGGAGGGGCTGCTTTTCTGTTAATGGTGAGAGAACATATGATTCTCCATCTTTCTGGCCTCGATCCTGGAGAGAAGATGGAGTTGGAATTCTGTGTCCTTGGCCCCCATATCTCTCTAACGAGTTCCTTTTTTCCCCCCTATTTATTCCAATGCTTGCTCTTGCTTTGGGTGTCTGTGATCTTACCCCAGTTTTACCACTTTCTTGCTGAGGGGCCTTGGTTTTCTCATCCATAAAATGGGCTTAATGAGGGCCCTACCCCATTGGATTACTATGACGAATAACTGAAGTATAGTGTAAAGCGCTCATCATGGGTCCTGACTAGTAAGTGCTCAATAAGTGTAATCAATTATTAGTACTATTATCATTACTGTTGTTAGGCCAGCAGGATTTCTCCATCTCTCCATCTGTTAATATCTGTCATACAAAGTGCTATAAGGAACACAGCAATATCTGGCCCTGTAAATGGGCCACAAGTCTGATTTACAATCCTTAGGACAGACTCGGTGGGAGTTGGAGGGTCACCGCATCCGCATGAGAACAGCCTCGTCTTTCCTTCTCCCTAGCTGGTTCCTCTCACACATCACTCAGAGCTCAGGCCTGGCCCCTCTCTGCACAAAGTCCCTTGACCTCTCTTGGGTGCAGTGCTCTCACCTGGCTTTGCTTGTCTTAAGGGCAAGGTGCTCATCAGGGGTTCTCCTGAGGCCACGTGTGACGCACACCCTGGGGACAGAAGCCCAGACAGATGGTGTGGTTTGCTCGCAGGGCCTCCAGGCTTCCAACTTTGTTCCCCCTCTCTTTTCTGTCAAATCCCGTGTGACTCTGGGGCTCGGCTTTCCTGCTTCTCATAGCTTCTCTGTTTTTCTCTCTCCAAGGAGAAAAGTATGGAACAGGCATTTGCATTCTGATTTTCAGGTGTGTAGCTTTTTAATCTTTTGCCTGGAAGTTGTAGAGCTGGGGGCAGGGGAGCGTGGAGGTGGGGGGTGGGGTAGGAGAACTCTCTTTCAGCCCTGAAAATACATCATCTTTGATACTCTTCAGAATTCCATCTCTTATCTGTTCCAGTGATGTGAGTGTTTTGGGGGTATCTGGGTCAGAGTGCGTCATTGCTTATTTCAAACTCTGTGTTCTGACACACAGAAAATAATATTCAAATGGTGTGCTGGGGTAACCATCTGAGTTTCTTGGTGCCCAAGACAACTGGCTGGGGCCTTTGGTGACCCCAAGTGCTACCCAGATTCCCAGAGCACTGAGGGGATCATTACTGCGTGCACTGGAACCCACTGACTGGACTGGGAAACTCAGGACTGGATAATAGGTGTCATTTCCCTTTATCCTCCCCAAACCCTCAAGGCCCAGGATCCAGAATCCTTTCTCACTGCCATCACCGCTTTGCCACCAAATGCTCCAGTATCTGGAGCCATGTAAGGGTGAGGTGGGAGGGGAGCAGGGAGGCAGAGACAAGAAAGATGGGAGATGGCTTGGGTAAAACCATCTGATCCCCACTGTCCAGTCATCCTGATGGCCACAAGTTTCCTGTGAGTATTATTTAATGGTAACATAAACTCTACACAATAGGGCTCCATATTCATAGTTAATTGTCTGACATTTATCTGATCAGCTTAACACTTGGTTATATTCTCCCACCGAATGTCCTCTATGAAAGTTCTTTTCATCTAGTGGTAGCTACCAAATATTTCTCATTTAATTCTCAGAGCCCCATGAGATGGTCCTATGATCCCCACTCTATAGATGAGGAAACCAAAGCTGACAGGATACTAAGTGTCTTGCCTCAAATCAGCTGGGATGTGGGGGATATTGGAACCCAGTGATGGTTGACACCAGAGCCAAACCTTCAATGACTCCATACTCAGCTGAGCAAATAAACTTTTATTGAGCCCTTACTCTGTGCCTGGCGTTGTGCTCAGCATTGGGCCTGCAAAGACTGCCTCAATTGTACAGACTTGGAAAAGAAGCTGCCTTTACATGGTGCCTGGTAGGAGGAAAAGAGGATATTAAACTATATTTGCTGGTCATTTAAACCTGCCATCTCACTAAACTCTCCCTGCCATGCAGACTGATACCTGTCTTGAGTCCCACTTTATCAATGAGAAAACAGAGTCGTACAGAGGTTATAGTGATTAGCCAAATAGTAACCCAATAGAAGTGGAAAGTAAGGATTTGAACACTGGTCCATCTTAAAGCTTGCACTCTCTGCACACATGTTGACGCCATGGCTGCGGATAAAGCTCAGGTACCTCTAGTATGTGCTTTGTGTGTTCAGTGTTCCCAAGGGGGTCAGCTTGTGTTCCTGGAGCTGCCAGGCTTTGGGAAGAAAAGGAGGAAAGGGGGCAGTCCACACTGCCATAGATGAGCTGTGTGTATGTGTGGTGGTGTCGTGGTGGGAACCTCCAGTGATACAGGCAGTGATGCTTGGCTGAGTTGGGGCTTATTGAACTTTGCTGTGGAATTAGTCATCGTCTCCTTATACCATTACCTTGCATTTTCCTTTCGCAACTAAATTCCTACTTCCTCTTCCTTTTCTCTTCCTGGCAGCAGGTAGGTAGGAATCTCTGCTTTAAGTGTATGCTGGGATGTGAGTAACTCAGCCTCTCCAACGGGGACCTTCCACATAGCAGGTCTTCCATCTTGATTTACTTGATAATGATTGGATCATTGGTCTCTAGTTTCTCAGGCTGACTCTGGAACAGCTCGCCCTGGCGGGAATCTGCTGGAATTGCTCTCTGTGGTGGGATCCCCTCCTGTCTACAGTGTGACCTCCTGGTTGGCAGGGTGTGGCTTGGAGCTCCCGCTCATCACTGCAAGGTAGGGAACCATCTTTGCTCACCTATCCTTGCTTAAAATTGTTAACTGCCCTTAGAAGACACAGAGGTGAGACTTTTTATCAGGAAAAGCTACCTGCCGTGTTGCTCAAAGCAATAGTTCTCAGTCTTAAGAATGTGGTATCAGACTTACCTGGAGGTTGTGTTAAAACACAAATTGCTGGCCCCTAACCACACCATCATAGTTCAGTACGTTTGAGGCAGGACCTGATAGTTTGCATTTCTAATGAGTTCCCAGGCAATGCTGATTCTGTTGATCTGGGGACTACATTTTGAGAACTAGTTCCTAGTGAATTTGTTTACAGGTAGTTGTATTTTTATGCTTTTCAGAGGTTCACATTACCACTGTTTGAGAGGAAAACCTTGTTCCTCTCCTTCCATTCCCCGTATATTAATCTTACTGGAATCATTTGAGGCCAAAGGAAATAGTCAAAGGAACAAAACCAGCCAGTTCTAAGAGCTCACCACCAGATGGCACTAGAGCGCCATAAGCATTGGTTCAATAATCAAACCTCTCTGGCCACAGTTTACAAAGCAGTAACTAAGAATCAAGTCTCCTCCAAGCTCTTGGAACACATGTATGCTGTAATTTGTTCTTTTAGATTTTCACTAAAATCCAAGTAGGATGGGAAGAATTGAGATGCCCTGTCTTTAAAATTTCTTTTTTCCTCCCATCTCTTTCTAACATGTTTCAAAATGAGTTCTCCTACTTATACTATGCTTTGGACAGTGTGTGAAAAGTAGGCAATCTGTGCTCCATTTTCCTTGACTTAGTGTTTCATGGGCCTCTGGGCAGGACAGACATGGAAATCATCAATAGAATGAAGGAGGGAAAGAGCTTCAATGGTGGAGAGGGAGCTGTCAGATTACCCAGCCCGTGGTCCTGTGCTCCAAACCTACTGAATTATGTAGTTATTAACTCTGAAATGATGGAGTGTAATTTAGGTCCACACTTAGAGGGGTCCTCACAACCTCCTTTTTTTTTTGGCCGTGTGGCATTCGGGATCTTAGTTCCCTGACCAGGGATCAAACCCGTGCCCCCTACTGTGGAAGCGCAGAGTCCTAACCACTGGACCGCCAGGGAATTCCCACAGTCTCCCTTTCTGAGTTTTCCTCAAGTCCCTTAGTTCCTTCTGGAAGCCTCCAGCCTGAGCAAGTCAGGACAACCTTCAGAGTGGCCCCCAAAACAGATAGTATCTTCTGTATGGTTTAAGTATGCACATCAATATGTAGCACTTAGGTAATATTATTGATTGAAATCACACGTTTGTTGTTGAAAATTAGGAAAATACAGAAAAACACTTAGAAAAAGTTACAAAGCACTCAGAATCCCTCTGCTCAGAGATAACTTCTGTTAATGCATAGGATCCATATTCTAACAGCCTTTTCCCCAAGCAGTTTTTATATGCATATATACATGTATATGTTTACTTTTTAAATCTCAGATTGGGACCACACATAAGACACTATATTTGTAACATGCCTTTTCACCTCCTGGTATAAATGGAATATTTCCCCATTTCATTAAGCCTGCTTCTAGATATGGTTTTTAATGGCTGAATACTATTCCATCTCATGGTGTGTCATGATTTATTTGACTTATTTATTGTATTAAAAGCAGGATTAGTCAGGCAGTGTGTTTGCATACAGGTGCTGGATAAGGACTCCACTAGATGGAGTGGCCTGTTTTTCCTGGGGATACTGAGTGCAGAGGATCTGTGGACTAGGGCCCAAGTTTTCATCTGACTGTGCAAATGCGGTTAGAGAACACTGGGTTCTCCTTCCACTCTGCGTCAGGACCAGAGCTGTGCGGACCAGAGTCATCATTCTTTGCTCTGCATCCCTGTGCTTCCAGGATCAATAGAGGGGAACTGTGGAATGCCCTAAAGAACCCTCATATTTACCTTACATTTCCTCTGCTGTGGTGGGAGAGGGGTGCCCAGTATTTGGGAGCTTGAGCTCATGGTCTGGAAACATGGGAGACCGCTGGTCTTTGAGATGGAGCTATGTTCTGTCTGGAGCAGCTGCTGGAGGGTCCCCATGGGTAATGCTTTGCTTCTGATATGTCACAGCTCTGTGCCCACTGGAGGAGCAGAAGAAGGATCCGGGTTGGTCCAGGTGACAACACAGAGACTACAGAGGACAAGTCCACCTTTAGGAGGACACTTTCGCATCCAGCTTTCTCACACAGTGATTCCTGGTAAAGGGGCCATTGGGAGTGCAGTGTTTCTCATTTGACAACATCCTGCCAGGCAGGGTGACAGTCTTAAAGTTATTTTGTTTTCCAGTGTCTGAGAATGACCTTCTTAAAGTTAAAGATCTGGACAATAACAACAGCATATCATTGTTAATATGATCCCAATCTTTCAGTTTTGTAGATGTGGAAACTGAGTGGATTAGCTTCCTGGGGCTGTCGTAGCAAATTATACAACCTTGGTGGCTTAAAACAACAGAAATTTATTCTCTTCCAGTTCTGGAGGTCAGAGTCCACAGTCAAGTTGTTGTCAGGGCCACTCTGCCTCCTCAAGCTCTAGGGGAGGATCTGTTCCCTGCCTCTCGCAGCATCTGGCAGCTGCCAGCATCCCTTGGCTGCGGGCACATCACTCCAACCCCTACCTCCCTGGTCACACTGTCTCTTCCTCGTCTGTGTATGAGTGCATTTAGGGCCCATCTGGATAGTCCAGGATGAACTCCTCTTCTAAAGATCCTTAACCACATCTTTTGCTTTATAAAGTAATGTTCATAGTTTCCTGGGATCAGGGCAGTGACATATCTTTTTGAGGGCCACCATTCAGCCCACTATACTCAGGCTTGCCCAAAGCTCATAAAAATAGTTGATGGCAGGGTCCAGGTATGAACTTGAGTCTTTGCTTCTCAGTTCGGTCCTCTTCTCTCTGGAGTTTCCTAGGACAAAATCCGTGGTAGCCACGGCCCTTCCAAATTAAACTCCACAGTGACACCACATGATATTGAGGATTTTAGGAATCATAACTCACGTAGAAAGAGCTTTCAGCTGCGATGAGGGTAGAACAGTTTCTAAATCTTCAAGTACATACACATCTCACAAAGGACAGGATTAGACGTGATTATAATATGTTATTTATTTGGTAAAAACATAGGGGAATCAGAAAGGAGGCTCAGGAGAACTCAAGAATGGCTGTATAAAAATTGGCACTTGGGCTTCCCTGGTAGCGCAGTGCTTGAGAGTCTGCCTGCCAATGCAGGGGACACGGGTTCGTGCCCTGGTCTGGGAAGATCCCACATGCCGCAGAGCGGCTGGGCCCACGAGCCATGGCCGCTGAGCCTGCGCGTCTGGAGCCTGTGCTCCGCGATGGGAGAGGCCACAGCGGTGAGAGGCCCGCGTACCGCAAAAAAAAAAAAAAAAAAAAAAAAAAAAAAAAATGGCAAATGGTCCAGGAGTCTTCTGCCCTCAAGCAGAAAGATGCTGGACTTGCAAAGAATCTTCTTGGCTGGAGGAATGGAGTGGAGTTTTTTCTCTAGTAGGGCAAATTAGGAAAAGTTGATGGCCCCTGGGCTATTGGAGTCTGATAAGTGGGTGAATAAGTTCATCAGAGCCCTGCCTCTATGAAGCCCACTACTGTGCTGTTTCCCTTCTCACTAAATGAGAAAGCTGCAGCCTGTCTGTAGAGAGACTTGTCCTGCTGTCATATCCTGTTGCTGATATTCCTTACATCACTGCCTGTAGAACAACTGGGGGGAAAGCCAGCCTTCACCTGGCCATTTGAAATGGCCCTCAAATAACATATAAAATCTTTTCAAAAAAGATGAGAATTTTGTTTGCATTTTGGAAATACAGTGGTATTTTCACCAACACTCCAGGGCAGTGTGGGATTCAAAAGGAAAGCTCTTGAGTAGGTAGAAGGCAACCTGGGTTTTAATCTAAACCCCTCTCACTTGGTTGACAAGCTTCTGAATCACACTGGGTTTCATTTTCTTCATCTCCCAAAGAGGTATTAGGATATTTAGATGACCCGCCTCACAGAGATGTTGGGAGTACCTAAGGAAATGGAAACTTTTGGTAAAGCATGAAACAGCGTTCAAACACAGCAAGGCTTAAGCCCAAATTGCTGTTATTTCTCTACGGGGATGTGAGATGGGGAAGCAGGTGGTTGGGCTTAAAGGAAATTGTAATGGAGAAACCGAAGTTCAATGCCAACATTCCTCAGCTTGGTTGGCTAAGTTTTTATGGGTGTCAGCTGCTTTGTGCCTTCCCTACTCCTTGTGAAAGGTGGCCGGCCAACTTTTCCCTGTTCACAGGGCCAGCTAAATTTTTCCGGGGAAAACCCAATATTTAATTAGACTTTCAGGGATTACCAGGGTGTCTGGAATTTACATTTTGAGTTGACAGTTGAGATAGGTTTGTCTGATGCGATTGTGTTCTCTGCTTGAGAGATGTGATGCTGATTAAAGGGACCATGATATAAAAAGTGAGCACCTACTTATATTTGCCCTAAAAATGGCTTAAGTGGACAGAGGATTTTCTTGAACTTGATGGTCTCTGCATGTGTAGTAGGCATTCTGATGTGTATTCTCTGCTGTCATGATGATGAGATGCTGCAAGGTCGACTAATTAGTGTCCTGTACGTTTTATATCATGACCTTCTTCCACAGCTGTCCCTGTGCACATCTCAGCTAGTCACCTCCAAAAGCTCTTACAAACCAATGCTGATGACTTCACATCTAGGTACCTTAATGTCAGTGACTTCACTGTGACGGAGGATCTAAAGTCTTGCTATGAACATGTGTGGACTCTCTCCTGGTCCAACCAGGTTGGGGACTTGCCCAGCTTTATAAGGGTATGTATGGTATCCCTTTTGGTTTTGTGGATTTAGTGCTCTGGAGCAATTTTGTGAAAAAAAATCAGAATTATATGAATGAAAACTGTCATGATTTGTGAATTTTGTTGGAATATTCAAGTAAAGGGGTTCAATGATCTTTCTGAAAGTTTTCAAGACGTATTTTATATCTCATATTCCTGATAAAGCAGTTTAAACCCAACATCACATGATATAGGTAGAGAAGTTGTTGGTCAGTGTCCAGCATACAATAATTCCACATCTGTTATTGCATAATTTAAGCAGATGTGATTGACTTAGATTATCATGGAGGCAGATGGCACAGCAGAAGGAAGTTTAGGAAAGGATTTGCTGTCTTTGGATAATGACAAAACCAGATGCTCTTGCATATTTAGGGTTTTAAAAAATAATCTAACGATCATCTAGCGTTTGGTTTTATGAAGTGAAACCCGAGATGAAATTTTATTCTTGTTATTTGGTATTGCGGGTCATCTGGTTTTCAAACAGAATCCTTGGGTGGAGATTGAGGAAGGATAGGAGTCATCTCATGGCACTTGTTTCCTGACATTTTATTTTAATATTTTGGATTGAAAACTTGTAAAATAGAAAAGCACATGGAAACAAAATATCTCAAGACTTAGAAGATCAGTATAGTGTGCATTTTTTTGGGTAACTCTACTTGCATATAAATATTCTTCTAATCTACTGGGGCTTTCATTAGCCATTACTTACTATTAGGTTACTAGATTTCAAGCCCCGTCTCTCCATTTTCACTTTGTAGCTATCTGATTATCTTAAACAGAATGTGAAAACACCCTTTGTTATTTGTTTTAAGCAAGATTAGACTTGATTCCATGGCAGAATTCACCAGAACTGTAACCATCTTAGGTATCTGATGAAAACCTAACGGGAGTTAACCCTGCTGTAACCACTCGTGTGGTATATGATGGTGGAGTCTTCCTTGGACCCATATTTGGAGACATGTTGGTCACTGCCAACCAGTACACTCAGGTGAGAGCGGATGGGCCACCCAAAGTGAAATACTAGTTTCAGGTCTACTGCAGCCCCTCCTGATTTGTAATGTGGACCAATCCTAAAGGTCAGCTTTCTAATTTGCAAAACAGAGAGAGCTGTGGCTGTGCTTTTCTACCTCCACAGGGTATGGAGAGTACGCTGAAAATATAAGTGCTTTGTAAATACAACATCCTGTTATTATAATTATTGATGCTACTATGGTACCAAAAATAGAGAACCTCTCTAGCTACATATGATTTATACCTCCACACAGTGGCCTTGGAAAGTAAATGAGCTAAGTCAACCCCTTTTCTCTTTAAAAATGTCCTTTGCTATTTCCCATCTGCCCATACTCTTGTTATAAGTCATCTGCTTTTAATTAGAGACAATTTTGAAATGCAAAACTATAAAGAATAATATAACCAACACCTGGGTACCCAAACGAGGATTAACAATTGCCAACATTTGATGTATTTATTTTATTTTTGGCCTTTATGAATAACGTGAAACACTACAGATGAAGAGTTTCTTATCACCTGTGCCTTCATGCCATCCCAGTTCCCCTTCCCTTATAAGCAAACACTATCATAAATATAGTGTGTGTGCTTTTAATCCTTATTTTATATGTAGAGAATCAGAGTTCAATCTTTTTCGCCTTTCTTATCTCCAAGTATTGTAGAGTTCTATTAGATTAACCTTAGTCCCAGTGAGAGGAAAAGACATATAATTTATTCTTGGGGACCTCCCATTTTAGGATAAAAAAGACCCCAAGCCAAATGTCCAAATACACTCTGATCTTCAGTTACACATCCATGTAGCAATGGTAGAACAGAGGTGCCTACTTCACTGGCATTTACCAGCAAAGACAGGGCTTTTCACAGGAAGTAGGTACTCAGTTGAAAATATAAAGTGATAAAAAGTTCTCACTCAGTTTGAATTTACTTCTGTGTGCCAGAGAGGGAATTTACTCCATATTGAACATATTTAATTGCAAAAATGTTAGGTTTCCGCTTATTTACCATCGTTTTAAAAAAGCCTAACATGTTTGGAGTCATGCTTTACAATTTAGGGTCTATTACTGGAAAATAGAAGGAAAAAAAAGAGAATAAGTGAATCATTAACACATTTTAATTTGGGCAAACTTCACAAGTACTTTATTAATACACTGGAGCGTATGAAACATGAACGTTTGCTTTTAATGCTTTTGTCTTTGCCAGGTGGTTGTGCGAGTGAACGACATACCAGCTCATTGTTCAGGTTCCTGTTCCTTCCAATACCTTGAAGGGTCAACTCCCCGGGTCCACTCTGTGTGGTATGCCCTTGGTATGATGTGCACTTGGCATTGAGATGGGCATGAACTTTATTTTTTTATTGAAGTATAATTGATTTACAATGTCATGTTAGTTTCAGTACAGTGATTCGGTTATATATATGTATACACATATATATACATATATATATATATATATATATATATGCTTTTTAAGATTCTTTTCCCTTATAGGTTATTACAAATATTGAGTATAGCTCCCTGTGCTATACGTTAGGTCCTTATCTGTTTTATATATAGTAGTGTGTATATGTTAATCCCAACCTCCTAATTTATCCCTCCCCCACCTCTTTCCCCTCTGATAACCATAAGTTTGTCTTCTATGTCTGTGGGTCTATTTCTGTGCATGAACTTTAGACTGACTTGTTGGAGACCGTGTACCTGGTGATGTGTGGGTAGAAGGTGTGTCCGTTCATGGGGTGGATGTTGAGTGATGCAGCAGAAGGTGAATTTTTTAGCCAATCTAAATGAAATGGTTATGATTTGAAATGGTGGATTTTTTTTTTTTCTTGGCTGCATCGTGTGGCATGTGGGATCTTAGTTCCCTGACCAGGGTTTGAACCCGCGCCTCCTGCAGTGGAAGTGCAGAGCCTTAACCACTGGACTGCCAGGGAAGTCCCAAAATGGTGGATTTTTGATGACTTAAAATGTTGTATTCTCTTTGTCCCTTGTTTTGAAATATTCTTTATTTTTATTTTTTCCCCATTTTTTGTTGACTAGTGATTTCTCATCACTTGATTGAGAAAATTTAAGATGAGGGCTCTATGCTATTCAAATCAATATAGATTCCAATGCATGAGTCAGCATTTAATTCCTTGAATTTTGGGAGAGGAAGGTGAGAGGGAATGAATATTTGATAGAGTTCTTGTAAATGGAGTGATATCACTGAGAAATGATTTCTTTCTTTTAATTTCTTTCTTCTTTTAAGGTGACATTGACCTACTGGTCTGTATTACTGGAAATAGTTTCTCTGGTGACTCCGAGGCCTTGCAGGTTACAGTGAACAAAACAAGTTGCAAAGTTATTTTCTCAAACCAAACGAACGTGGTGTGTCAGACAGGCCTGCTGCCCGTTGGAGTGCATCAGATTTCAATGTTGGTGAGACCCTCTGGTCTTGCCGTCAATGCCAGTGGAGGAGGCCTCTTCCTAAACGTGGAGCCCAGACTGGATGCTGTGGAGCCTTCCAGAGCTGCAGACATTGGTAATCCGGGGACACCTGCATTGCATCTGACCCTCTGAAGCTAGCATTCTTGCCCATCTGCAGGAGTCTAGTCCTGCCATGTAATGAATTCTGTAGCCACTGTGATTCACAGCTTTCTGTTTTCTGCCATCAGCATTTCTTCCAGTGAGTAATAGACATTTGAGCCCTTAAATGAACTCACTTGCCACCTAAAGGACCATAGTTTGGCTGATGGTGTCAGGCATTACTGGGTCAATCATTGAGTCATTGAGACAATCTGATCAAATGGAAATGACACTAGGAGGGGGAGTTAGGACATGTGCCTGGGTTTTCAGCCTCCCAAACTCAGAAGTGTGACCTTAGAAGTTTCAGATACTTCTGTGGGACTTAGTTTCCTAACGGTGATGAGGATGGGCACAGGATTGTTTACTGAGTACCTGTTCTAGGTAGTCGCACACCCTAAATGCTTACAGCCGCTGGAAAGGTGGAATTATTATCCACATTTTTTCAGATGAGATAATAGTATTTCTAAGAGAAGAGTGACTTGCCCAAGGCTTCCCGTTGGAAAGAGGTGGAGCTAGGATGCAAACCAGGATTGTGGGACGCCAAGGCTCCTGCTGCTTCTACCTCACCATGCTGTCTTACCCATGCAATGGGCTGAACAATGCTTAGACCTCTTAGTTTTGAGTGAGATTAAAATGAGCCAACAGGTGGGAAAGTCCCTTGAAAATTAAAAACATTTGCAAATGTGAAGTACAGGCCTGGCCCACTAGGAACTTAATGGGTGTTTCACAAATGTTTGTAAAATGACGTACACTTGGATACTTGGCTAGCAGTCAAAGCCAACTACCATTTGAGTAGTGGGGTATGGAGAGGTCAGCAGGGCTTGCCAGCATCAGCCCCGTGCATTGGGTCTTAGTGCCATGGCAACCAAGGCTCTCCCCAGGCTTTCTGAGGGACACAACCTGTTTAAAACAACCCAGCCAGACTGCAAGAATCTCAGGAACACTCATGCTTTATATGTTAATATATGATTTTTAGAGCATAAAATTTTTTCCTTAATGCCTTGGATTTTTGTCATTGTTTATTCTGTTGGCCAAAGATTCGTGGCTTAGAACACTTATTAAAGTAGTGTTTCCTGGCTACAAATTCATTGTTCAAAAGGAACAGTTGATTTCTGAATTTACTTGGCTTTATAGAGTAAATCAAGAGGCCTGCTTTTTTCTTCTCGCACATAAAACCGAACAAGCTTGCCCTTATTTCTCAGTGATTTAAGGAGGGAGCCAGATGGTCTGTGGTGCTCAGAGTGAAAGATCACACTCTATATTAACCCAATAATTATTAGTTTGAGTCTTCCCACCAGATGTATAAGTGGCTTTGATCTTCCTATAAAGTTATCTTTGCAGTTCAGACCACACCATCCTTCCCCACTGGACTCCCCCACTGGACAGCAGGTACCTCCAGGGCAGACAGGTGACTCAGTCAGCTTTGTCCTCTACACAGAGTGACTCACACAGGCAGACCGGCCAACTCTCCCAGTTTCCTGGGACTGAGGGGTTTCCCAGGATGCAAGACTTTCTGTGTTAAAATTGGGACATGGAACTCTAAGTGCTAAAACTTGGAAAGTCCCAGGCAAACTGAGTTGAGTTGGTTACCCTGTCAGGGTATGCTGTACCAACAATACATGGTGAAGAGTTTGTCTAGGAGGACTGTACACCACTCCTCTGTATTTTAGTGAAAGATGGAAAACTCAGAGAAGGGATAATGTTGGGTGGGTCCAAATTAATCTCTGGTATGACCGAGGGGAAACGGAAGAAGAGAGAGATTCTAGCTGCTACTTTCTTTATTACTGGATTTAAACTTTCCCTCTGAACCCTTCCTCCGCCCTGCCACCTACCTAGTACGAACCAGTATCAGTCCATCCATCCATCCATCCATCCATCCATCCATCCATCCATCCATCACTCAACACTGACTAAGCCACCCTGCGGAAAGCTCTGTGCCAGGTGCTGAAGACCTTGGTTCTCAAAGTGTGGTTCTGGACCAGCAGTATCTCCATCATCTGGGAGCTTGTTAGAAATGCAGTCTCAGGCCCCATCTCTCACCTCCTAATCAATCTGCATGTTCACAGGATCCTCAGGCAATTTCTATGAATAGGGTAGTTTGAGCAACACTGCTATTGGGGATTTAAAGAGAACCAGGCTGAGTCCTACCAACAAGGAATTTTCAGAACAGTTGAGTATGTAATGAATACATGTAATAATGTGATCAGTAATATTCCAAATCACCACTTGCCCATATGCCAAGTGCCCTTAAAAAAAAATATTGGTTCATTTCTGTGTGTTAGGTCCTAAGTGTGGACCCTTGTGAGGCACTTCAGCTTTCAAATGGGAATGGCATTGTCACTGCCTCTCCAACTTTTAATTATTATCAACAATAATAACGACAACAATTTATTTAGCTCTTACTATGTGCCAGTCACTATGAATGTTGAGGATACAATAAATTGAAACAAAGTCCCTGCTCACCTGGAGGTAAGTGTGTAAGAGAAAAATATAGCAGGGGAATAGTGACAGAGGGAGTGGTGGTTGTGATAGGATGGTCACTGGCATTGGAGAAATGACAAGGATGTCACTGGAGGACGGAGACAGGGAGGAAGTGAAGGAATGAGTCCTGGGGAAATCTTGGAGGAGATTCTAGGCAGAGGGAACACCAAATGATAAAATCTTAAGTCAGAATGAGCTCAGCTTGTTCCAACCAAGGAGGTTTCTGTGGCTGGAATAAATTGAGTGAGGGGGGTGGTAGGAGATGACTGGGAGCAGATCATATGGCTTTAGAGGCTATGAAAGGATATTGGGTTTTTGTTGTTGTTGTTGTTTTTTGGCCATGCCGTGTGGCATGTGGGATCTTAGCTCCCTGACTAGGGATTCAACCTGCGCCCCCTGCAGTGGAAGCTCAGAGCCCTAACCAATGGACTGCCAGGGAAGTCTGAAAGGATGTTGGCTTTAATTCTGAGCGAGACAGGTGCCATTGGAAAAGTTTAAGTGCAAAAGCAACATGATCTGACTTAGGCTGCTGTGTGAGGAAATACTGTAGGGAGGCAAGGATGGAGGCTACTGAAGCCATCCAGGGGAGAGAGAATGTTGGGTTGGACTAGGGCAATATCTCTTAGAAATATATATTTATCATTTTATTGTTGTTGCTTGTGCCTTGGTGTCCTATCTAAGAAACGATTGCCTAATCCAATGTCACAAGATTTATACCTATATTTTCTTCTAAGAGTTTTATAGCTTTAGCTCTTGCATTTAGATGTATAATTCATTTTTAGTTAATTTTCGTATATAGTGTGGGTTAGGGGTCTGTATTAGTTTTCTAGGGCTGCTTAACGAGGTACTGCAAACTAGATGGCTTAAATAACAGAAATTTATTGTCTCACAGTTTTGGAGGCTATAAGTCTGGTATCAAGATGTCAGTGGAGGTGATTCCTTCTGCAACAACCTGTGAGAAAGAATTTGTTTCATGCCTCTCCCCAAGATTCTGGTAGTCTGCTGGCAATCTTTGGCATTCCTTGGGTTGTAAAAGCATCACCCTGATCTCTGCCATTATCTTCACATGGTGTTCTCCCTGTGTCTTTTATGTACCCAAATTTTCCCTTATTATAAGGACACTAGTCATATTGAATTAAGGACCCACTCTACTCCAATATGACCTTGTCTTAGTTAAGTACATCTGTAATGACCCTATTCCCAAATAAGGTCACATTCTGAGGTACAAGTGGCCAGGACTACAACATATGAATTTTGAGGGGGACACAATTCAGGACTCATCTTCCTGGTGTTGAGCCCTAGGGTTGGGGTGCCCAATATGTGGCTCAAACCCCTCACTCCCCAGGGAGGGTCCCCGAGCCTGAGATATCCCCCTTTTCTTCTGTGTCCCCTGCTAGGGGTGTGGGTCCTGAGCTGATTGCTTCTCCTCCCTTCCCACCCAACTCTGTGAGGATTTTCTTACAGCCTTGGTTGTAGAAGAACCTTTATGCCAGCATCCAGGTTGTTTGCAGTGAGAGTTGCTCCACATGTAGATGTATTTTGATGTGTTTGTTGGGGGAGGTGAGCTCTGCACCATCCTACTCTGCCACCTGATCTCCCCAATTATAGCTGTTTTATAAGGTATTTTAATGTCTGGCAGAAGACCCCTTCACTCTTATTTTTGAAATTTTGTTTTCTGGCTATTGTTTATTTTTCATTGAATTTTAAAATCAGCATGTCTAATTTAAATTAAAAATGTTTTTTGTATTTTTATCATGATTGTATTGATGCTTTAGTTTAACTTAGAAAGGTATGCCACAGGCATCTTAGGTAGCCTCATCCACAAGAGGGCAGACAGTAGAAGCAAGAAGAACTACAATTCTGCAGCCTGTGGAAGGAAAAACCACATTCACAGAAAGATAGACAAAATGAAAAGGCAGAGGACTTTGTACCAGATGAAGGAACAAGAATAAAACCCCAGAAAAATAACTAAATGAAGTGGAGATAGGCAACATTCCAGAAAAAGAATTCAGAATAATGATAGTGAAGATGATCCAGGACCTCGGAAAAAGAATGGAGGCAAAGATCGAGAAGATGCAAGAAATATTTAATAAAGACCTAGAAGAATTAAAGAACAAACACCTAGAAGAATTAAAGAACAAACAAGCAGAGATGAACAATACAATAACTGAAATGAAAAATACACTAGAAGGAATCAGTAGCAGAGTAACTGAGGCAGAAGAACGGATAAGTTACCTGGAAGACAGAATGGTGGAATTCACTGCCATGGAACAGAATAAAGAAAAAAGCATGAAAAGAAATGAAGACAGCCTAAGAGACCTCTGGGACAGCATTAAACACAACAACATTCGCATTATAGGGGTCTCGGAAGGAGAAGAGAGAGAGAAAGGACCCGAGAAAATATTTGAAGAGATTATAGTCGAAAACTTCCCTAACATGGGAAAGGAAATAGCCACCTAAGTCCAGGAAACATAGAGAATCCCAGGCAGGATAAACCCAAGGAGAAACATGCCGAGACACATAGTAATCAAATTGGCAAAAATAAAAGACAAAGAAAAATTACTGAAAGCAGCAAGGGAAAAATGACAAATAACATACAAGGGAACTCCCATAAGGTTAACAGGTGATTTCTCAGCAGAAACTCTACAAGCCAGAAGGGAGTGGCATGATATATGTAAAGTGATGAAAGGGAAGAAACTACAACCAAGATTACTCTACGTGGCAAGGATCTCATTCAGATTTGACGGAGAAATCAAAAGCTTTACAGGCAAGCAAAAGCTAAGAGAATTCAGCACCACCAAACCAGCTCTACAACAAGTGCTAAAGGAACTTCTCTAAGTGGGAAACACGAGAAGAAAAGGACCTATAAAAACAAACCCATAACAATTAAGAAAATGGTAATGGGAACATACATATCGATAATTACCTTAAACATGAATGCATTAAATGCTCCAAGCAAAAGACACAGGCTTGCTGGATGGATACAAAAACAAGACCCATATATATGCTGTCTACAAGAGACCCACTTCAGACCTAGAGACACAGACAGACTGAAAGTGAGGGGATAGAAAAAATATTCCATGCAAATGGAAATCAGAAGAAAGCTGGAGCAGCAATACTCATATCAGATAAAATAGACTTAAAGAATGTTACAAGAGACAAGGAAGGACACTACGTAATGATCAAGGGATCAATCCAAGAAGAAGATATAACAAATATATATGCACCCAACATAGGAGCATCTCGATACATAAGGCAACTGCTAACAGCTGTAAAAGAGGAAATCGACAGTAACACAATAATAGTGGGGGACTTTAACACCTCACTTCCACCAATGAACAGATCATCCAGACAGAAAATTAATAAGGAAACACAAGCTTTGAATGACACAATAGACCAGATAGATTTAATTGATATTTATAGGACATTCCATCCCAAAACAGCAGATTACACTTTCTTCTCAAGTGCACACAGAACATTCTCCAGGATAGATCACATCTTGGGTCACAAATCAAGCCTCGGTAAATTTAAGAAGATTGAAATCATATCAAGCATCTTTTCCGACCACAACGCTATGGGATTAGAAATGAATTACAGGGAAAAAACCGTAAAAAACACAAACACATGGAGGCTAAACAATACGTTACTAAATAACCAAGAGATCACTGAAGAAATCAAAGAGGAAATCAAAAAATACCTAGAGTCAAATGACAACAAAAACACGACGATCCAAAAACCTATGGGAGGCAGCAAAAGCAGTTCTAAGAGGGAAGTTTATAGCAATACAAGCCTACCTCAAGAAACAAGAAAAATCTCAAATAAACAATCTAACCTGACACCCAAAGGAACTAGAGAAAGAACAAACAAAACCCAAAGTTAGTAGAAGGAAAGAAATCATAAAGATCAGAGCAGAAATAAGTGGAATAGAAACAAAGAAAACAATAGCAAAGATCAATAAAACCAAAAGCTGGTTCTTTGAGAAGATAAACAAAATTGACAAACCTTTAGCCAGACTTATCAAGAAAAAGAAGGAGAGGACTCAAATCAATAAAATTAGAAATGAAAAAGAAGTTACAACAGACATCGCAGAAATACAAAGTTTCGTAAGAGACTACTGTGAGCAACTCTATGCCAATAAAATAGACAACCTAGAAGAAATGGACAAATTCTTAGAAAGGTATAACCTTCCAAGACTGAACCAGGAAGGAATAGAACATATGAACAGACCAATCACAAGTAATGAAATTGAAATTGTGATTAAAAACCTTCCAACAAACAGAAGTCCAGGACCAGATGGCTTCACAGGTGAATTCTATTAAACATTTAGAGAAGAGCTAACACCCATCCTTCTCAAACCCTTCCAAAAAATCACAAAGGAAGGAACACTCCCAAACTCATTCTAACTCATCATCCTGATACCAAAACTAGACAAAGATTCTACAAAAAAAGAAAATTACGGACCAATATCACTGATGAGTATAGATGCAAAAATCCTCAACAAAATACTAGCAAACAGAATCCAACAACATAATAAAAGGATCATACCCCATGATCAAGTGGGATTTATCCCAGGGATGCAAGGATTCTTCAATATATGCAAATCGATCAATGTGATACACCATATTAACAAATTTAAGAATAAAAACCATATGATCATCTCAATAGATGCAGAAAAAGCTTTTGACAAAATTCAACACCAATTTATGATAAAAACTCTCCAGAAAGTGGGCATAGCGGGAACCTACCTCAACATAATAAAGGCCATATATGACAAACCCACAGCAAACATCATTCTCAATGGTGAAAAACTGAAAGCATTTCCTCTAAGATCAGGAACAAGACAAGGTTGTCCACTCTTACGACTATTATTCAACATAGTTTGGGAAGTCCTAACCACGGCAATCAGAGAAGAAAAAGAAATAAAAGGAATACAAATTGGAAAAGAAGAAGTAAAACTGTCACTGTTTGCAGATGACATGATACTATACATAGAGAATCCTAAAGATGCCACCAGAAAACTACTACAGCTAATCAATGAATTTGGTAAAGTTGCAGGATACAAAATAAATGCACAGAAATCTCTTGCATTCCTATGCACTAACAACAAAAGATCAGAAAGAAATTAAGGAAGCAACCCCATTTACCATTACAACAAAAAGAATAAAATACCTAGGAATAAACCTACCTAAGGAGACAAAAGACCTGTATGCAGAAAACTATAAGACACTGATGAAAGAAGTCATAGATGACACAAACAGATGGAGAGATACACCATGTTCTTGGATTGGAAGAATCAGTATTGTGAAAATGACAGTACTACCGAAAGCAATCTACAGATTCAGTGCAATCCTTATCAAATTACCAGTGGCATTTTTTACAGAACTAGAACAAAATAATCTTAAAAGTTGTGTGGAGACACAAAAGACCCCAAATAGCCAAAGCAGTCTTGAGGGAAAAAAACGGAGCTGGAGGAATCAGACTCCCTGACTTCAGACTATACTACAAAGCTACAGTAATCAAGACAGTATGGTACTGGCGCAAAAACAGAAATATAGATCAATGGAACAGGATAGAAAGCCCAGAGATAAACCCACGCACCTATGGTCAACTAATCTATGACAGAGGAGGCAAGGATATACAGTGCAGAAAAGACAGCCTCTTCAATAAGTTGTGCTGGGAAAACTGGATAGCTACATATAAAAGAATGAAATTAGAACACTTCCTAACACCATACACAAAAATAAACTCAAAATGGATTAGAGACCTAAATGCAAGACTGGACACTATAAAACTCTTAGAGGAAAACATAGGAAGAACACTCTTTGACATAAATCGCAGCAAGATCTTTTTTTGATCTACTTCCTAGAGTAATGGAAATAAAAACAAAAATAAAAAGACAACCCTCAGAATGGGAGAAAATATTTGCAAACAAATCAACAGACAAAGGATTAATCTCCAAAATATATAAACAGCTTATGTGGCTCAATAGTAAAAAAACAAACAACCTAATCAAAAAATGAGCAGAAGACCTAAGTAGACATTTCTGCAAAGAAGACATACAGTGGCCAAGAAGCACACGACAGGTTGCTCAACATCACTAATTATTAGAGAAATGCAAATCAAAAGTACAATGAAGTATCACCTCACACCAGTTAGAAAGGGCATCGTCAGAAAATCTACAAACAAATGCTGGAGAGGGTGTGGAGAAAAGGGAACCCTGTTGCACTGTTGGTGGGAATGTAAATTGATAAGCCACTATGGAGAACAGCATGGAGGTTCCTTAAAAAACTAAAAATAGAACTACCAAATGACCCAGGAACCCCACTACTGGGCATATACCCAGAGAAAGCGATGATTCAGAAAGACACATGCACCCCAGTGTTAATTGCAACACTATTTACAATAGCCAGGTCATGGAAGCAACCTAAATGCCCATTGACAGATGAATGGATAAAGAAGTTGTGGTACATATATACAATGGAATATTAGTCATAAAAAAGAACGAAATTGGGTCATTTATAGAGACATGGATGGATCTAGAGAGTGTCATACAGAGTGAAGTAAGTCAGAAAGAGGAAAACAAATATAGTATATTAACGCATATATGTTGAATCTAAAAAAATGGTACAGATGAACCGGTTTGCAGGGCAGAAATAGAGACACAGATGTAGAGAACAAACGTATGGACACCAAGAGGGAAGGTGGTGGTGGTGGTATGAATTGGGCGATTGGGATTGACATGTATACACTAATATGTATAAAATAGATAACTAATAACCTGTTGTGTAAGAAATAAAGTAAAATTCAAAAAGAAAAGAAACGTATGCCACCTTACAATGTTCACTCTTGCCGTACACTTACTTTAGTTTTCTTATTTAAGTTTTAACTCATCTGTTACGTTTGTCAGCAGCATTTCAAAGCTTTCTTCACATTTCTTCATACTCTTGAATTGTTCATGTCAAGATTGTTTCCAGATATTGTATCTTTTATGTTGCTAATGTATGTTGGCTCTTCCTCAATGTTATTCTTTAACTTAGAAGTTTATTGTAGTCTTGTCCTGAATCTTAAGGGCATGTTTATATATTTAACTTCAGGGTAATATTCCACTTAGTCACGTGCTCCTGCAAGAGTTTCATCAGGTTGTATAAATTTCCTTTCTCACCCTGACACATTGGGGAAGGACAACCTTGCTTCTGTGGCCTCTCCCCACTGGCACGGGATATGTGTCTCTATTTGGTGGCTTCACTGCCTCTTTTAGATCCCTTTCTGGAAAGATGGCAGACCAGAATCGTTGCTGATCAACAATAAGTGGGCTTCCTGTCCATCAGCTGGATCAAGGGCTGGTCCTCCAAATGGTATTGTGTGCTGTGATATCAGTGCGATTGGTGCCATTCCTTCTCTTACTGACGTTTGTGGTGAGGAGATGGGGGTTTCTGGGGTTGCTCCTCCTCAGTGGTCAGTACAGAAATCCTGGCGGCACTTGGTGACAATGACAGTCCCTTCTATATCATTATGGAGACCAGAACATAGTCTGTGTGGTATCGAATCACAAAGCTGGAAGGGTTAAGGCTGTCATTTAAAGATGAGGGAGTGGGAATTCCCTGGTGGTCCGGCGGTTAGGACTCTGAGCTTTCACTGCTGAGGGCCGGGTTCAATCCCTGGTCGGGGAGCTAAGATCCTGCAAGCCGAGTGGCATGGCCAGAAAAAAAAAGATGAGGGAGATGAGGACCAGTGAACTCAGGGACAATAATGCAAATGACCTGCTCTAAGTGGTAGAGCAGACTATAGCCCTGACTCTGGGCTGCCTGCTCTACCTACTGTCTTATACTTGCTCTCTTATACTGGTTTCTTGGGAAGAGAGTATGTTTTATAGAATTGGCAGGGATGATGTTCAGAAATCTAGAGCAGAAGCAGTTTCCAGAGACCATCTATTGATACTCTACTTCTCTGTTCCATGTCTGTGTTTTATCTCTATGTTTTAGTCTTAAATATTTCCTTCTCTCTGCCCTTCAGTCACTGTATCTCCCATCTCATTTAGTAGTTTATATTTTTAACTTCAGTTTGAACATGCCTTGTGTTTTGACTAAGGAGTTTCATATTTTGATTTCATTTATTTCTCTTGTGGATAATTAATTGTTGTCTGTCTGTACGGCTATGTGTCCTATCTGAAAATGCTGCTTTTGTACAGGAGGGCTCTGGGCCACCATCCGAGGCTCTAGTTTGGAAGATGTTAGCCTGGTTTTATTTGGATCCCAGTTTTGTGCCATTAATGTCACCACAAGCAATTCACGAAGAATTCAATGCAAAGTTCCACCCAAGGTAAGTGGAATCTTTTGGCATTTCCTCTCTGAGTGAGTGACCATTATTAACGTGTAGTGTAAGGTTCTCAGTGAATCGTTTCTTAGAACTAAGTTAACTGACATGACGTTTTCATCATGAGAGCATGCTTATGTTGCTTACATGGAAGCACTTCTGTTATGAATTGGGAAGCTGACCCTGCCAATGGGGCTTGTAATTAGCATCAGTTAGTTTCTTTTAAAAGAAGACAACCAGGCAGTCCCAGTCCATGCTCTTAATGAGTATTAGTGCCACAGAATAATATTTACCTACTGCACATTCTGAGTGTTAGTTTGCAAGACATATATCTTAGAATCTCGCTTCTTTCTCAAGTAAACAAATAACTTAGTTTTCATTAGCAATTTTGTTTTCTGGCATGGATGTGACTGGTGGAACTTGGAATCCTCTAGAATGTCTGGTTCCTATGAAATAGCTTCCTGGTTAGTCCCTACTGCTTCCCTTGTTTCTTAAACACAAGTCCCTTAGCTTTCCCATCCCTCTTCAGCTGGTGCTATCCCATAGATGGCATAAGAGTTTTTGGTCCAGACCCTTCCCTGGTGCTGTGGGTGAGAGTCATGCTCACAGCTGAAATTGAGCTTCCTATTCAGAGTTCACTTCAGTGCCATCAAGATTCCTAGCACATCCATGACCCCCAGAGAAGGCTGTCTGCTGAACAATAAAGATCTCTGGAAGAAGAGAGGGTTCAGAGTAATCTTTGATCTCTGGTCCCATATTTTTATCTCAACCAGTTATTCAAATATTATGAAATGTTAGCTTTTATATATAAACTGCATGCAATTCTAATATGTTTGTGTTGTAATTTGTATATTTCCCATTATTGGACATTTAGATAATTTCCAAAATTTCCTGTGTACTTACTATGTGCCAACAATAACAGCACAGAGATATAAAGCTTTTGACATGGATATCCAGTTGTCTGAAACTCTTTTTAAATAATACTCTCACCATCGCTGTGTGGGTGTCTGATTTCTGGTGCCTTGGCCAACATTGAGTATCAGCACTTTAGCTATATTTACTATTTTAATGGTAAAATTTGTACTGTTTGAATTTCTTTTACTAGAGAGAATAAAAATTAGGAAAACCAACTTTTAATTGAACAAAGCAATACATGCAAAGTTCAAAAGAAAATAGTAAGACAATCATACTCTCTCGTACCCACTTCCCCATTCTTCAGTCCCCCTTTCTGAAACAACCACTTTAAATCCTTTGAATATAGTTACAGTGTCATTTGTTGGTTAAATCAATAAACCATATTTACATTATTAAACTATTTGAATGATACTGACAGACTCAGGCAATATATATATTTAGTAGTTTGTCTTTTTCTTAGAGTTTTTTACTTTATAAATTTATTTATTTGTGTTTTTTTGGGCTGTGTTGGGTCTTCGTTGCTGTGTGTGGGCTTTCTTTAGTTGCGGTGAGTGGGGGCTACTCTTCGTTGTGGTGTGTGGGCTTCTCACTGTGGTGGCTTCTCTTGTTGCGGAGCACGGGCTCTAGGCGCGTGGGCCTTAGTAGTTGTGGCACGCGGGCCCAGTAGCTGTGGTGTATGGGCTTAGTTGCTCCGCGGCATGTGGGATCTTCCTGGACCAGGGCTCAAACCTGTGTTCCCTGCATTGGCAGGCGGATTCTTAACCACTGTGCCACCAGGGAAGTCCCTAGAGTTTTTTTTTTTACATGTTTTCCTTATTATAAAAATCCTCTATCTTAAAAAATATTTCATTATATCAGTTGCTCTTTTTTCTTGACGCTCCCTCTTCTTCTGCTTCAATCTAACTTGGTGTTTTCTAGATTTATTCTATAGGTTTCATCCTAGTATTTCCCTTGACTGCTCTCCTGAGTAGCTTCACTGTTTCTTGGAGTTTTTTTTCCTCTTTTTTTGGTTATTGCTTGTTTTATAAGATAATAGCCTTAAGAAATATCCCAAGAAAGAAAATGTGGGAGGGAAGTTTTCTTAGTACTTAAATATCTCAAAGTACTCTCACACTTGATGGGTAGTTTAGCTAGATATAGATGTTTATTTGAAATTGCTTTTTTTTTGCAGAACCAATTGGTGTGTTAATTGCAAATCATTCTTCTTTACACTTTAATCTGTTGGATGCTGCACTTGCCTATTCTAAGCACTTGTCACTGTGAGTGTGTGTGCATGTGAGAGAGACAGAGACAGAGAGAGACACAGAGAAAGACTTCAAAGTAGCAAATATAGTCTTTAAAAACAATTTTCTTGAAATTAACCTTTTAATCTAATTCTGTATGGACTTTGCTCAACTCAGTCTTATTTACAGAGTTTTTATTTTATTTTTAAAAAACTATTTATTTATTTTCCTTAATTTTTTGGCTGTGTCGGGTCTTAGTTGTGGCACACGGGATCTTCGTTGAGGCATGTGGGACCTTTTGTTATGGTGTGTGGTCTCTTCGTTGCGGCACCCGGGCTTCTCTCTAGTTGTGGCATGTGGGTTTTCTCTCTTTAGTTGTGGCGCAAGGGCTCCAGGGTGAGTGGACTCTGTAGTTTGCAGCACACGGGCTCTCGTTGAGATGCAAGAGCTCAATAGTTGTGGCGCGTGGGCTTAGTTGTGCCGCGGCATGTGGGATCTTAGTTCTCCGACCAGGGATCGAACCCACGTCCCCTGCATTGGAAGGTGGATTCTTTACCACTGGGCCACCAGGGGAGTCCCCAGAGTTTTGATTTTAAAAATTAATTTTTCAGGGGGAAGATGGACCTACAGTGAATGTGACTGTGATCAGAGGGGACCATTCTGTGGTTCTTCCCAAGGCATTTACTTACGTCTCCTCTTTAAATCCAGTAATTGTGTCTCTCAGCAGAAACAGAAGCAGCATAGCAGGTAAAATACCTGATCCTGCAGGATCTTTTCAGCTTAGAGCACTGATTGTATAAAAAGGCGAAACAATGGCCTATTAATTTTATTGAAGATAGTATTATATTTTGGATGGAAGTTACTTTTCTGAAAACCTGGAGACTGATTTTCTCCTGTTAGCCATCATTGAATAAATCTCCTTATACCTATTTTTCTCTCTGTAAAATTGGGACCATTTCTATCCTGAAAATTACATGGGAATTGGAAGTTAAAAATTCAGTAAACATGTATTGTGTACCTACTATGTGCCAATAGTAATAGCACAGACATATAGTAGACATTAATCTTTGTCATTAATTTATAGAATTATTAGCCTCAGTTTACAGATTAGGAAACTAAAGAACAGAGAGAATAAGTTACTTGTCTTAAGATGTTACTTGGTAGTAACAACCTGGTAGTAAGTACCAGAGTGGGGATTTGAACTCAGGCAATCTGGTTGCAGATTCCAAGCACACAGCCACTTACAGTTTATTGTAAAATAGCATTTGGGGCAGCAGGTCCTTTTATAGCAGTTATTTGATATGATTAGAAAATAGTATTCTGATTAACTTGTTCCTTGAGAGACATATATATAAAGAGTGTATTATTTAACATCCAACTACATGAAATGATTTAATCTTTCTTTGATGATTCAGATGATATGACTGGATGGAATTATGACAATTTATTATCATGTCATAACATATAGATTTGGAAGAGTAGCAGGTAGCACTGTGTTCTGGTTAATTGGGTGCCAGTTGACAGAGTTTATGGCAGACATGTCTAAGGGTTTATTATACAAGACCATCAAATTTCCTAAAGAAACAGGCTGGACTCAATTTTTCTGGTACTATTTTCATTTTCCATTGCTCAAGAGTACATAAAGGGAGGTGTCCTTTAGCTTCTCAATATTATTCAGCTCAGATAGTGCAGAAGAAGAACTTGCTGCCTGAGGCGACCAAAGTGTGTAAAATTCCTTAGTGGTATAGATTCTTCCCAACGAAGTAGAAAAGGGAGGAGGGAGCTCCATGTTCTATTCAGATTTCAGTGATTTTGGCTCTTAATAAAATTTCCCACCTATAATGAAAAGAATAAATACATTGCATCAGTGCCTCAAAGGCATCTCAGATTAGCTTGACAATTGACCAAGAGCCCAAGGAGATCATGTTATTGATATATACAACATGATGCATTATTTGCAGGATTTACACTTGCAATGAGATCTTTCTACAGGCAGAATAAAGAAGAACTTGTTATAAAACCCACAGTGAGTGGTGCCCTGTTGGGAAAGTTTCTTTTGAAAGTTGGAGGGCTACATATCTCCATCCAGGAGATGCTGATGCTGATGATGACAGTAGAGCCAAGATGAAATCAAAGAGAAAAGAAGAGGGGCAGGGAAGGAGGAGGAAGGATTTGATGTGAGAGACCATTAGTGTGATTTTTGCTGTCAGCGCCCGATCTGAATGAATTCCAACTCAACCACTCCTTGGGCACAATACTTAACTTCCTTTATCTTTAGCTTCTCCAGCTGTTAGGTAGGAATAAGTCTTTCAACGTTATTGGGAAAAATGGAGATAAAGTATCAATAGGTAAAAGTACCTGGCCCAGGAACTAACACAGAGTAGCACTCAATAAATGCTTTATTGAAGTGAGCACCACCATCATTCTGCCAGATACGGGGTGTTGTATAAATGGGCCAAAGATGGCCTCTCTACATTGGCCCCATGTGGTTTCCTTCTTCACAGCAGGCTGGGATCCATTAGCTGAAAAGTCCGCCAGTGCCAAATTCAAATTCTTACACACCTAATTGTTTTAAATATAGCCCCAATAAGCAGATTTCCTATAACCTTTCAGAGCCTATCTGCTTTACATACCCTGCAAAACTTCATTTAACATCTGATAGCCATATCTGTTCCTCTTGATACTCAATACATATATGAGATAAAATGAAGTGTCCGTAGTATACATGGCATTTTAGTAGAGTTGCTAATAAACTAAAAAGGCATTGAGATACAAGACTGGACTCAGGCCCTCACATTTCCATTAATCAGCTCTGAGACCTGGGCTACTGAGCCTTAGTTTCCTCAAAAGCAAAATGCCAGTCCTGCTAACTGCCCTGCATATGTTATCAGGACAGTGTGAGGGTCAAATGGGATAATGTGGGTGAAAGGGCTCTGTAACTGCGAATGACTGCGCTCATATATAGCATTGCTACGGGGCTCGGTGCATAATCAAGACAGAGCTTTAGACGTCTATCTTCAGAAAAGTAGAGGCTACAAAAAGGACATGGGGTGTTATTTTCTGGTTATGAAGACCATCATAGCTACTTGATTTACCTTTGTATGGAGATGAATTAATGCCTCTTGTGTACAATTGTCCTGACAATTTTTCTTTCTATGCCCTTGAAGTTATAGGCTGTAGCTCTATTAAATGAGTTGTAAGTTTCATGATAAAAATTAGGTTGGCATTAAAAGCTTTTTCAAATTGTTTTTATTTTATTTGTTCTGGCCACGCTGCACAGCTTGCAGGATCTTGGTTCCCTGACCACCGATCAAACCTGGTTCCAGCAGTGAAAGCGCCAAGTCCTAACCACTGGACCGCCAGGGAATTCCCGGCATTAAAACTCTTAATCAGAGTATTATGCACAGGGCTAACCACGTGTTTAATCTCAAAAGCTAACCTTAGAATTGAATAAACGGTTGAGACCACAAATCCACTTCACGGGGGCTAATGGATTCTTTTCAACACAGGAGGTGAGACCCTTTCCATTCGAATGGTGCTGCCAATGAACCACACGGATTTGGATGCCCAAGTCCACATTGGGGACACCAGAGCTCGGGTCCGAGCGCAGGCAGCTCAGGGCCTGGAGGTGGTGCTGCCCCCGCTGCCTGCTGGGCTCCACGGAATCTCAGTCTCCATCAATGGGGCCCACATTCACGCACAAGGGTGAGGTGGACCCTTGCCATTCATTTTAAGTCTGTTGATGGTCTAGCGATTCAGTTGAGGAATTCTAGTGTTGAGTTCGGTCTTTATTTTTTCTTTTTCTTCTGAAGTTAAGGGATAAACATATGAGAACCCTAAAATTTGAACAAATCTTGGAGACCCTACAGGACAGTTCACTCTCAAGACCAGTTTTTGGCTTACTAGTTGGGGAAAGGAGAACTTTCTGGAACTAAGATGTCATGTCTCTCAGTTGGGTTGGGATGAGATGGGATGGGCATCTCTATGTGAGGAGGAAGAGTCTGCGCTTAATAAGAGACTGTGATTTCACTAAGACCTTGAATAATAACAGTGTCTTGGGCTTTGAATAAATGGCTTCAATTACTGCACAAGCCGTGCTCAGTCCTCTTTACCCTGAAGTCCCCCTGCCCAGTATTTCTCCAGAAGTTCCCTGGCTTCATTCCAGAAAGTAGCTAAACTCTACGAGGCTGATGTGCCCACTTGATATTGGAGCAGGAAAATATCCCACATAGCTTCTCTTCTTCACGTTTCCTTCCTTCTCTGGTGGACTGTGCCCCTCACCTGTGCTGTCCATCACAGCCCCCTTTCTTTCTTCTTCTCCCCTCAATACATACATCTCGGCTGTCTCGTGCCTTCTTTTCTCTTTTTTTTCTGACTCTCAGTTATTTCATGACCATCTCCCCATTTTCTATAGTGTGGATCTTCACATCCAGTACATCACAGAAGTCTTCAGCATCCAGCCTTGCTGTGGGTCCGTTCTGGGTGAGTGGCTTTGACCTGACTGGTATTATTTATTCAGCAAGGAGAGGTGCTTTCCCCTGCACTGGGAACTGAGTGATGTACTTTGGAAGGTGTGAAAACTCAGGATCCCTTAGCCCAGTGAGTTCAGGAAATTAAAGAATTTTTACGAAAAGGAGATGTGCCTGGTTTTCTTTTTTCCTAATGGAAGGAGGCTGAAACATCTAAAAAATGGCGCATCTTGAGTACATATCACCGAATCACTTTGCTGTACATCAGAAATGAACACAATATTGTAGATAAACTATATTTCGATTATATAAACAACAGTAGTAAACGAGAGAAGAGCTTCCTGAGTTAGCCGTTTTGATACTGCATGTGCAAGGGCAAGAGGCATGAGTCTTTGATGTCTTCGCTTGCTCTAGGGACGTAGATGAAGGACGAGACAGAGTCAGAAACACAAATGTCAACATGGGAGATGTCAGGACAGGACAAATAGAGAAATCTAGAAAACTACTCATTTTCAGAAAAAACTGAAAGCTATGTATTTGCCTATGATAATCATTGTGATAGTGGATGAAATAACACATTATCCTTTAAAAAATTTTTTTTGATTGGGGTATAGTTGATTTACGATGTTGTGTTAGTTTCAGGTGTATATCAAAGTGAATTAGTTATACACATACATATATCCACTCTTTTTTAGATTCTTTTCTCATATAGGCCATTGCAGAGTATTGAGTAGTTCCCTGTGCTGTACAGTAGGTACATTCTCCTTCTTGAACATAGTATAATCCTTTTTAAAGCTGCTTGGCTATACCACTGATTTGGTAATGATAAGGGGTACGTTGCCCCCATCCCTGTCCTGAAGATGGGATTTGATTGTGCCTCAACTAGAAAGTGAGACAATGTCTATGAATACAGCAGCAAAATTATAAGCATGCTTCAATGTTTCAGTTCTTCTTGATATGTCATATACACACACACGACTACATAATATATGGAATACTGGAATATTACATAGAATAATATAGAAGATAAGTAGAAGACTTCAACAAATTAGATTTTTCATTAGTAAGTTTAATATATATAGAACAATATATATACTACATAATAACAGAGAATAATACGGAATATTAGGGCAGATAATACAACAGATGACAAGAAGACTAAAGAATTTGATTTTTCACTATGTGTATGTTGTATACATATGTATATGAAATATACATATCCTCTTTCTCCATAATAATTTGTAGAATCATATAGACATGTTAAGATAAAATAGCAGATGACAAGAGCACTTCAAGAAATTTGATTTTTCATTAGTGTCCAAGTTGATGGAGGTTTCTGAGGATCTATAAACATACTTGGAAATTTTGTCTTACATAGCATAAACATTCCTCTTATAGGACAATTTATATTGTTTTACTGTCACGTGAAATTTAGCACATCTGACTCCTGCCAAAATGATCACACATCAGCATTGATGGGTGAGGTGAGATACTTTCACTAACACTTACTCCACCTTTTACTTGGTCCTGCTAGGGCTCACACAGGGGCTGTGAGTTCCTAGTTCTGAAATACCAGCTTTTCAGTTTTGTTCTCAATATTTGTGCTTTAGGTGGAACCATCCTCAGCATCTCAGGAAGAGGGTTCAGCAGGAACCCAGCTTTGGTTTGGGTGCTCGTGGGCAATCGGTCCTGTGACATTGTGAACTCAACGGAGACGAACGTCTGGTGTGAGACCCCGCCAGCCCCCCTGTCGCCTGGTGCCCCAGCCCCTGTGGAGGTCTGGGCTGGCAGCCAGCCCTTCCCCCACCAACCTTTGCCAAGCCTGGTGGGGAAGGGCTTCATCTTCACATATGAAATGGCAGCAACCCCGGTGGTCACAGCCACGCGAGGAGAAATCACAAATCACAGCCTGAAGCTCTACGTGGAAGGGCAGAATCTCTCCAACTCAGAGGTTCTTCTGGGGAACTTGAGCTGTGATGTTGAGACCCAGTCTCCCAGTAGCAACACAAGCCTGTCTGGGTGCGCTTTTCCTCTTCACAGTTTGGAAGCGGGCATCTATCCTCTCCAAGTACGTCAGAGGCAGATGGGGTTTGCTGACATGTCTGCGGTGCCCCAGCAATTTGTGGTGTTGCCTCAGATAACAGCCATTTCCCCAACACTTGGGTCCACTTGTGGAGGGACAGTACTCACGGTGAGGGGCTTGGCTCTCAATTCCAGCAGGAGGTCAGTTCAGGTTGACATTTCAGGTCCTTTCACTTGTGTGATTTTGAGTTTGGGGGACCAGACGGTCCTCTGTCGGATTACCCCGGCGGGTAACCCCTTGCCTGGCGCTTCCTTCACCCTGAATGTTACTGTCCTGGTTAATGGGCTGCCCAGCGCCTGTCAGGGGAATTGCACTCTTTTCTTGTGTGAAGAGACAACTCCTGTCGTGGATGCCTGGACCACAACCATCAGTGGGTCTCTGACCACAGTGCTGATTAGGGGTCAGAGGTTAGGTACCGCGGCTGATGAACCAATGGTGTTTGTGGATGATCGCCTTCCTTGCACTGTGACTTTCTTTAATACAACCCATGTGGCATGCTGGATCAGTGACTTGGCCCCAGGACCCCACTACCTATCAGTTTTTCATACAAGATATGGGTATGCTTGCTCTGGTTACGTTTACAGACACTTCCACATTTTGCCTCAAGTGTTTCATTATTTCCCCAAGAATTTCAGCCTCCATGGTGGAAGCCTCTTGACCTTGGAGGGTACAGCCCTGAGGGGACGGAACTCCACTTTAGTCTACATTGGCCAGCAGGCCTGCCTGACTGTGAACCTCAGCTCTGAGCTCATCCAGTGCGCTGTTCCTGCAGGGAATGGCTCCGTTGCCCTGGTCATAGAGGTAGATGGACTTTCTTACCAGGTGGGCGTCATTGGTTACAGCAATGCCTTCACCCCCGAATTGCTCTCAGTTTCTCAGACTGATGATGTCTTAACGTTTTCAGTGGCTGGGATCTCAGGAGCTGCAAACGTTGACATTTTTATTGGGATGTTCCCCTGTGTGGGTGTCTCTGGCAACCGTACCCTTCTCCAGTGTGTGGTCCCATCCCTTCCTGTCGGGGAGTACCAGGTCAGAGGTTATGACCACCTGAGAGGGTGGGCCTCATCTATCCTGGTGTTCACATCCAGAGTGACCGTTACAGCAGTGACCGAGAACTTCGGTAAGTCAGGCAGATGAGGCAGAAGAGCTTTCTTTATATAAGTGGATCAGTAGCTCCTGTCCCTACTCTGTGAGATAGGAAATCAACGTCAGTCTGAATGACAGAAGGAGAGAGAAGCCGGTTTTCCTCTTACAGCCCCAGCTTCCTCCTAAAACTTTGTCATGCTCCATTTATGAGGCTTTGTTTTTTATCGAGGAGATTGTACATATTCTCTAAGTGTTTGATTGTATTTTAATTTGATACATTAACCCGCTTTAATTTGTGCTTTAAGTAATACCATTTGTAAGAGCTCATAATTTGACCATTTAAGTAGAACATAAATGCCTTCATTTATTTTTAAACCTATCTGCCAATTTGAATTGTTTTAAACTTATTAAATATGATTAATTTTTATCATTTTGTACTATTTCACAGATGAATTCATACTCCACCAATAATAAGCCAATTGCACAGTACGATTTCATTGGTTGAACTTTTTCTCCTTTTAGATGTATTGATATTTGCCTTGCCTTTTCTTCCAATGATGGTTTGGGTTTCTGTCCCCTTAATGTCTTACTACACTTGAGATAGCTCAAATGCGATTGTGATGCAGAAAGGTAGAAGTAATTATGGGAGCAGGATCCTAGACTGATGAAGTACGAACCAAGCCATTTCTTGGAACAAATATGTCTGGCCTCAGCTGGGCGGGATGCTATGGGGATTGGGGTTTGGTCCTGAGTCTGTCACTATCTTAGCTGGGTAATTTTTTTAAGCCTCAGATTTCTTATTTGATAAAGGGTTTGGGGCTGGATGTTCCCTTGTTCCCCTTTCAACTCTCTAAGAATCCATGACTTTTATGGTGAGAGAGGAGGGGTAAGAATGCACCCAAGCAAAAAGTTTGTCAGGTAGCTGTGTAAATACCACCTAGATTTGACATTGAAGGCAGGAGAAACTAGACCTCTATCTCAATGTAGACTAGAGGTCTCTGCACATCTGACATTTTCAGATGTCAGCTGACATTTTCCTTTATTGATTTTCAGACTGAAGCAAAACATGTTGCCTGTTAAGAACTGACATGATTTTACCCATCAGACAGGCACTCTTCTTACACAGAAGATAGGAGTATAAACTGGGGCAACATTATTTTGGAGAGAAATTTGGCAGTATTCGTCAAAATTAAAAATTTCCTTTGACCTAGCAATTCCACTTCTAAGAAGTTGCACCAGTTTTACTCATATAAGTGTATATAGTTCATTGCACTATCCTTAATTGCAGCAAAAGAGGAGAAATTATGGAACTATCAATCAATAGGAAGATTGCTCAATAAATTATGGAATAATCATATGATGGAATTCTAAGTGGCTATTAAAATGATGAGCTAGGGGGCTTCCCTGGTGGCACAGTGGTTGAGAGTCCGCCTGTCGATGCAGGGGACACGGGTTTGTGCCCCGGTCCGGGAAGATCCCACATGCCGCGGAGCGGCTGGGCCTGTGAGCCATGGCCGCTGAGCCTGTGCGTCCGGAGCCTGTGCTCCACAGCGGGAGAGGCCACAACAGTGAGAGGCCCGCGTACTGCAAAAAAATAAATAAATAAAAAATAAAAATGATGAGCTAGATCTGTATATATAGACTTGGAAAAATGTTTATGCTACACTTCTACTAATTTTTAAAAAAAGTTGTAGAACATTATGTATAGAATGACCCCTTTGTATAAAAAAACCTATATGCTTAGAAAATTCAAGAAGAATTCACAAGAAATTCTATACATGGCTACTTCTGGAGAGTGAGATAAGTAGTTAGGGGAAGTTTTTCTTTCACTTTATACTCTTCTGTTAAGAACTATAAATAAGCATTATTTTTCTACATAGGAATTTTTACACATTTTATAGGTTGTTGAATTATTGGGATTTGACAGAATAAGGGCTCCAGGCTTTGGAGGCCAGAGCTTAGTGAGAAGAAACTGAGAAAACAGGGAATCTAAGGCCAGTATGTGGACTCAGGAGGGCATAGAAAGAATGAAGGGGAGCAGGAAAGCATGGGTTTGAATTCTGAGTAAAGAAAGATTTGCCTCTATGATGGTGAACTCATCATTTTGTCTTTAAAGGCTGCCTGGGTGGAAGGCTCGTGCATGTGTTTGGAGCAGGATTTTCTCCCGAGAACATCTCAGCTGCCGTGTGTGGTGCTCCCTGCCAAGTCTTGGCTAACGCGACAGTGTCTGCCTTCAGCTGCCTGGTTCTGCCCCTGGATGGTCAGGAAAAGTGCCATATTCGTTTTTTAAAGAGTGCATGTGAAAATGACATACTTTGGTTAACTCCATTTTTTTGATAATTAATGCTGTATTGACTTTAAATTTTTCTATGTGTTCCTGGCGGGGGAAAATATGCTGATCCCCATCTAAAATGCTAGTTAGAATTGGGGACCACCTGTTAAGATGAGTCATAATAGCTTTTGTCATATTAATGACAACAAAACGTTTATCACCTATGTTCTTTTTTTTAAACGTCTTTATTGGAGTATAATGGCTTTACAATGGTGTGTTAGTTTCTGCTTTATAACAAAGTGAATCAGTTATACATATACATATGTTCCCATCTCTCTTCCTTCTTGCGTCTCCCTCCCTCCCACCCTCCCTATCCCACCCCTCTAGGTGGTCACAAAGCACCAAGCTGATCTCCCTGTGCTATGCGGCTGCTTCCCACTAGCTATCTATTTTACGTTTGGTACTGTATATATGTCCATGCCTCTATCTCGCTTTGTCACAGCTCACCCTTCCCCCTCCCCATATTCTCAAGTCCATTCTCTAGTAGGTCTGTGTTCTTGACGGCAGTCATATGAAGATGGAGAAAGTAGAACTGAGTGGTGAATACTAGTTTCAGTGACAGCCTAGGCATCGTGGAGAATACAATCTTGTCTTGCTCTGAGGTGGGGCTGCTGAAAATGTCTGCCTTCTGGAGGTCCTAGTGAAGGGATCAGATCATTCTGCTGGAGAGCTCTTGCATATTAGTGTGCTCAGGTCTTGAATCTTATTATAGGAAAAAGAGGCCAACATTAACATTATCCTTTTATTCTGTAAAGTCCAGATAATTACCTGAGCCCTTACTCAGTAAAACACCACGATCTCTCACTGCTTTAAGCTTTGTAGCCATCACGTAAATTGTGGCACGGGAAGCCATGTCTTTGTGGGGTGGAGGGTTTAGAATGGAAGGTGCAAAGCTTTGATATTTCTATGATGGGGCTCACAGCACATGCTTACCACTGAGCTTCAGAAAAAAAGTCTCAGGGATGAAATTACTATTATCACTACAGGGTCACCTAAGCCAGGTGGTTATTTGGTTTGCATAATCATAGATCTTATACCCGTGCATTTAAAAATCATTTGTACTCACATTTTCTGTAAAATGCTTTAAGTTATATTCCTAATTTCTGTGTCTGCAACTTGAATGTTGGTAAAAGATCTACAGTGATAAAAGCATCACTTCTGAGCTTGGACAAAAATTCCATAATGGATAATACTGTTGTGATGGCAGTTACATTGGATGGTCTTAGACCAGAAGGAGGAGTGGTGGTGGTGGCCGTGGGGATTGGGAGGAAGGAGAGGAGGAGGAAAGGAGGGGAGAGGAGAAAGAATCCTTGCTTACGATACTGGAAATCGAGTGTCCTATGACCATGATGTATATGAGCAGAATATCACAGACGAGAGATCTGTTCTACTTAAGATTCCACAATAGGAAATTTAGGATATGGTAGAAAGTTGAAGTTAATATGTCTGTTTCTTCCTCTGTTCTAACTCCTGTGCGTAGAACTGTCCTGGCTTAGGGGACGTGCAAAATTAATGTTCGATGAAAGAATAAATACGGGAATTGGGAAATGGTGGAAACGTAAAACCGACTCCCCATTTCTAGGTCCTAATATTTAACAAATACTGCTACAGTTTTTCTGGAGGGGGCGGGGGGCTCTAACATATACACTATTTAAATCAATCAACTCTTTGCTATTATTTCAAGACATCTAGTTTCAACCAGAAGTACAAACTAAAAACCAATAAAGTTTCAGGGTCAGGTAAATTGTGTTATTGCGAGTTTTATAACTCATAGGAGAGGAATAAAATAAATTATTATATTTTAAAAGATTTGATTAAATTTAGAAAAAGAATTCTCAAAATTCCTTGATTTTTAGAAGAGGAAAACATGAGTCAGGCGCTGTAACTTTTACCATTGTCACTAGGTGTCAGCAAACACTCATTGATTGTACAAGGGCTGCTCATTTACTCTGGGGAAATGGATAATTTATTTTCCTCTTTCATTAAGAGGAGAGATTGGGAGATTGGGATTGACATAAATACACTAATATGTATAAAATAGTTAACTAATCAGAGCCTTCTGTATAAAAAAATAAATGAAATAAAATTCAAAATAAAAAAAGTCTTTTAAAAGACTTTTAAGTAGTGTCTATAAAGATGGAGAGGAACTGGCGGAATCCAACTCCACTGGTTTCTTTTTTTTTTTTAACATCTTTATTGGAGTATAATTGCTTTACAACGTTGTGTTAGCTTCCGCTGCACAACAAAGTGAATCAGCCATATGTATACACATACCCCATATCCCCTCCCTCTTGCCTCTCCCTCCCACCCTCCCTATCCCACCCCTCCAGGTGGTCACAAAGCACCAAGCTGATCTCCCTGTGCTATGCGGCTGCTTCCCACTAGCTATCTGTTTTACATTTGGTAGTGTATATATGTCCATGTCACTCTCTCACTTTGTCCCAGCTTATACTTCCCCCTCCCCGTGTCCACAAGTCCATTCTCTATGTCTGCGTCTTTATTCCTGTCCTGCCTCTAGGTTTGTCAGAACCGTTTCTTTTTTTTTTTAAGATTCCATATATATGTGTTAGCATACGGTATTTGTTTTTCTCTTTCTGACTTGCTTCACTCTGTATGACAGACTCTAGATCCATCCACCTCACTACAAATAACTCAATTTTGTTTCTTTTTATGGCTGAGTAATATTCCATTGTATACATGTGCCACATCTTCTTTATCCATTCATCTATCAGTGGGCATTTAGGTTGCTTCCATGTCCTAGCTATTGTAAATAGTGCTGCAATGAACATTGTGGTACATGACTCTTTTTGAATTATGGTTTTCTCAGGGTATATGCCCAGTAGTGGGATTGCTGGGTCATATGGTAGTTCTATTTGTAGTTTTTTAAGGAGCCTCCATACTGTTCTCCATAGTGGACGTATCAATTTACATTCTCACCAGCAGTGCAAGAGTGTTCCCTTTTCTCCACAACCTCTCCAGCATTTATTGTTTGTAGATTTTTTGATGATGACCATTCTGACTGGTGTGAGGTGATACCTCCTTGTAGTTTTGATTTGCATTTCTCTAATGATTAGTGATGTTGAGCATCCTTTCATGTGTTTGTTGGCAATCTGTACATCTTCTTTGGAGAAATGTCTATTTAGGTCTTTTGCCCATTTTTGGATTGGGTTGTTTGTTTTTTTGATATTGAGCTGTATGAGCTGCTTGTGTATTTTGGTGATTAATCCTTTGTCACTCCACTGGTTTCTTACTTAAGATCCAGGATGGGAGTTGGGGATTCTGTGTATCCCTGAAATTGGATAAGACATTTTGAGAATATGACTGTGTATTTTTTTTTTTGTAGGAAGTAGGTCTACAGTGTACATCGAATTGTCAAAGGAGTGTGTCTCATAAATTATTAAAAACTACTAAATAATTCCCCTACTTTCAGATAGGATTGCACAGAACCAATTTAGTTAAGAATCTGTTATATTTTAAAAGATTTTTTAGCAGGCACTTTCACAGCAGCAACCCATACAAGTGTTTCACAGTTGCCTTTCTCAGGGAAATCTATCCTTTTACCTACTAATGCTCCCCACTCTACTTTTTTCAACCTTAATCAGCTGGCAGCCCTTGGGAAAGCTGAATAATTTCAGTCCTCTAACACAGTGCTTCTCAATGATATTATTATTGAGAATTACTGAAAAAAATATTATTACCGGAGCAGCAACAGTAGCAGCACCTGGGATTTTGTTAACAGTGCGAATCCTTGGGACCTACTGTATCAGAAAATTTACAGCAAGTAAACATTTTAGTATTTCTCCTCTGAGCTTCTTGAGTATAATCTGTAAAAATATGCAGTCACTGTGCTGTACACCTGAAACTAACATAATATTGTAAATCAACTATACTTCAATAAAAGTTAAGAAATGTAGAGCTCTAAAAATGTCCTGTTGCTGCTTTTGGGGTCATCATCTTTACTTTTCCCCCAAATTGTACTTCTAACAAAAGAAGAATTTTCTTTCTTCATATGATAGGTTGCTAAAGCATCTTGTCAGTCTAATACTCTGTATTTGTTTAAAATCAGCAAGATCTTTGCTCTTTTGGTTTCCTGCATTTATATCTTGAGTTATACCACATGACTTCTTCATGGAAACTTTGACTTTTCCATGAGGCATGAAAAGCTAAAGTGATTAAGGTCGCACAGCTATTTTGTGGCAGAACCTTGAGTAAAATCCATGGATTCTGATCCCCAACGCTGGGCACTTTTCATAATCCACCTTGTCAATTTGCATCCACCTAATCACCCATAATGAGTTCATTATTTTATAGGTGTTAAGCCTGTTTTTATTTGCCCCAGGGCTTACTAACTGGAAAGTTCTCATGTTTCCTCTATCCATACAAGACTCTTACTTTCCAGATATTTTAATTGCTGTAATTCTTTGGGAACACAGTCACAGAACCTACTATGTGTTAGGTGCTTTGGAATATACCAGCAATAATAATACTATTTGTGTGTGATTGAATAACGGCAAACCCTCTCATGTACTTGTCTTATCCCTTGCTGCATGCAGCCCTGTGATGTAGGCAGGCCTCTTAGCTTCAAGCTCATAGCCCTTGATAACATGTGTTACGTACCTGCATGAACAAGCTAGCTGCAGAGGTAGAAGGCTAGAGAAAATTTTTCTTTTCTATTTTATTAAGGTTTTCAGGCAGAGATGCTCCCAAACCATCTCATGTAGAGATTTGTTCATCCTCCTGTTAAAGGTTATTGCCAGTCTGGCTTGGTGATGCTTTTTACATCGTGTCTCATGACCTGGAAAGAAATGGTCTCAGGGTCAGAGGGCTTCAAATCATTGCTATTCTTCTTTATGAAATGTTAATAATCATAACGCTATGAGAATCAAGAACTTCTGTTAATCAAGAGATCCCATAAAGAGAATGAAAAGTCTAGCCACAAATCTGGAGAAGGTATTAGTAAGCATATAACCTCTGTAGGATTAGTACCCAGAAGATAAAACTCACAAATCAATAAGGAAAAGACAAGCATTCCAATAGAAAAAAAGGCAAATGACAGAAATGGGAATTTCATAGAAGGGAAAATATGTTGTTACTAAACATATAAAAACTCGCTCAACCTATAAAATAATGATGAAAATTCAAATAAGGCCACAATGAGATGCTGTTGTATACTCACTGGACTGGCCAAAATTAAGAGTCTGATAATCCCAAGTGCTAACAATTATGTGGGTTACTGGGAAGTCATAAATATAGGTGGTAGGAACGTGAAATGACACAACCACTTTGGAAATAACATGGCACTGTCTTGTAAGGTTGAACTTGCACCTACCCTATGAGTAGACAATTTTCTTAGAGGTATACACCCTAGAGAAAATTCCATACATGTTTGTAGTAGCAAAACCTGGGAATTACCCAAAAGTCCATTGGTGACAGAATAGGTAAATATATTGTAGTACTTTCACAGAATGCAGTGTTGAACAGCAGTGAAAATGTTTGAACAACAGTTACATGCAATAATAGGGCTAAATCTTGGAAACATAATATCGAGTGAAGAAAGCAGGTCTAAGGATATTATGCCATGTAGTCTATTTTCTAAAGTTCAAAAAGAAGTAAAACTCAACAATCTCCTGTTTAGGATACAAACCCATGTGAGAAAGCTATTTAAAAAATGCAAGTGTTTGTTTCTGAGAATGAGGAGGAAGTGGGTAAACTTGGCCAGGAGCACATAGACTGGAGAGCATCTTGACGGTATTGGCTTATGTTGGCTGAATTTATGGTACATTCACATGAGTTTTCTGACTAGATGATTCATATTTTACAAAAACATGATTTGTATCTTCTGTATGAATTATGTACACATAGTACACTTTTAAGAAGAGTAAATGAATAAGTTTATTTTCCTGTTGGTCAAGGAAAAACACATGGGCTTGGTTGATGTAATAAAGTAAGGCCTTTAGTTCTTTCTGTGGTTATTACCTAACCCAACGTTGACCATTTCATGCAGTGTCCTTGGCTTTCCTGTGTGGCCTGAGGCCTGAGGAGGAGAACTGTGAGACCTCCTGCTGCAGCTACGTGCAGTGTGATTTGACTGTTGCTGTGGGGACAGAGAGCCTGCCCGAATCATGGCCTTATTTCTACACCTGTGAAGAGAGTTCCCGATGCATCTGTGCCCAAGATCGTTGGACAGAGTCCGTCTTTCCATCTTTCTCAGGCCTCTTCATCAGGTAACCCAGTCCTCTCCCTCCCTGACCTTCCCCACGAATGCATAGCCAGTGGATTAATGGAATTCTCAGGAACTGCAGGCTGCGTGGACACAGCCCTAGGGCCAACCCTCTTGTTGGAGGGACTGTTCCATTGTGGATTCCAGCCAGTCTGCATATCAAAGAGTCTCCTGTCTTTTCAAGTGTTCAAGAGAACATCTGAAAAATCTGCCCAGTAAACAGCCTGCTTTGTTCTTGCTTAGATTTTAATATTTATCTTCCGATCCAGAGGCAACATCTGGTGAATGCCAATGGGGGTAAAAAGATTAGACATTATGAAAAACAGAAGGCTCTTTTCCCGTTTCCTTTTTCTTTTCTTTCCAAACAGATTCACAAGTATGAGAAAAAGTCATAGAGAAATCCAGCAGATTGTGCAATGTTTATTCAGAAGAAAGGGGGATGCATGGGCCGAAGGACTGTAGATCTAGGATTTAAAAGCCATAGGCTTATACGTTTTTGAACTTAAAAAGCAAACAAATAAATACCACAACTTTCCAGGTAAAAATCCCTTTTTCTAAACACATTTAACAAAAAGTGTGGCCCTGTCGGTTGCTCTAGATGACCTTCATTTCTGCAAGCAGCTTCCTTACTGTGAAGTGTGATATTTCAGTGCTGAATGTGGCCCTGCGTCCTTCTTTATTTCTTATCTAGATAGAGTGGTTACATCCGATTATTTAATGAAGGCCTCTTTCCCCATTAAAAAATAAAACTAAACAAGACCAACTACCCAGAGGAAAAGTGAGAACCAGCCCTTTCCATGGCAGTCAGAATTTCTGATGTCCTAAGACAGCCCGTGTTTTACTTTTTAACATCTTTATTGGAGCATAATTGCTTTACAATGGTGTGTTAGTTTCTGCTTTATAACAAAGTGAATCAGCTATACATATACATATATCCCCATATCTCCTCCCTCTTGCATCTCCTCCCACCCTCCCTATCCCACCCCTCTAGGCGGTCACAAAGCACCGAGCTGATCTCCTTGTGCTATGCGGCTGCTTCCCACTAGCTATCTGTTTTACATTTGGTAGTATATAGAAGTCCATGCCACTCTCTCACTTCGTGCCAGCTTACCCTTCCCCCTCCATGTGTCCTCAAGTCCATTCTCCACATCTGCGTCTTTATTCCTGTCCTGCCACTAGGTTCTTCAGAATCTTTTTTTTTTTAGATTCCATATATATGTGTAAACATAGGGTATTTGGTTTCTCTTTCTGACTTACTTTGCTCTGTATGACAGACTCTAGGTCCATCCACCTCACTACAAATAACTCAATTTTGTTTCTTTTTATGGCTGAGTAATATTCCATTGTATATATGTGCCACATCTTCTTTATCCATTCATCTGTCAATGGACACTTAGGTTGCTTCCATGTCCTAGCTATTGTAAATAGTGCTGCAATGAACATTGTGGTACATGACTCTTTTTGAATTATGGTTTTCTCAGGATGTCTGCCCAGTAATGGGATTGCTGGGTCATTTGGTAGTTCTATTTTTAGTTTTTTAAGGATCCTCCATACTGTTCTCCATAGTGGCTGTATCAATTTACATTCCCACTGACAGTACAAGAGGATTCTTTTCTCCACACCCTCTCCAGCATTTCTTGTTTGTGGATTTTTTGATGATGGCCATTCTGACTGGTGTGAGATGATATCTCATTGTAGTTTTGATTTGCATTTCTCTAATGATTAGTGATGTTGAGCATCCTTTCTTGTGTTTGTTGTCAATCTTTTTATCTTCTTTGGAGAAATGTCTATTTAGGTCTCCTGCCCATTTTTTGTTGCAGTTGTGTGTTTTTTTGATGTTGAGCTGCATGAGCTGCTTGTAAATTTTGGAGATTAATCCTTTGTCAGTTGCTTCATTTGTGAATATTTTCTCCCATTCTGAGGGTTGTCTTTTCATCTTGTTTGTGGTTTTCTTTGCTGTGCAAAAGCTTTTAAGTTTCATTAGGTCCTATTTGTTTATTTTTGTTTTTATTTCCATTTCTCTAGGAGGTGGGTTGAAAAGGATCTTGCTGTGATTTATGTCATAGAGTGTTCTGCCTATGTTTTCCTCTAAGAGTTTGATAGTGTCTGGCCTTACGTTTAGGTCTTTAATCCATTTTGAGTTTATTTTAGTGTAGGGTGTTAGGGAGTGTTCTAATTTCATTCTTTTACATGTACCTGTCCAGTTTTCCCAGCACCACTTACTGAAGGGGCTGTCTTTTCTGTGTTGTATATTCTTGCCCCCTTTATCAAAGGTAAGATGACCATAGGTGCATGGGTTTATCTCTGGGCTTTCTATCCTGTTCCATTGATCTATATTTATGTTTTTGTGCCAGTACCTTACTGTCTTGATTACTGTAGCTTTGTAGTATGGTCTGAAGTCAGGGAACCTGATTTCTCCAGCTCTGTTTTTCTTTCTCAAGATTGCTTTGGCTATTCCATACAAATTGTGAAAGTTTTTGTTCTAGTTCTGTGAAAAATGCCATTGGTAGTTTGATAGGGATTACATTGAATCTCTAGATTGCTTTGCGAAGTATTTTCATTTTCACAATGTTGATTCTTCCAATCCAAGAACATGGTATATCTCTCCATCTGTTTTATCAACTTTAATTTCTTTCATCAGTGTCTTATAGTTTTCTGCATACAGGTCTTTTGTCTCCTTAAGTAGGTTTATTCCTAGGTATTTTATTCTTTTTGTTGCAATGGTAAATGGGAGTGTTTCCTTAATTTCTCTTTCAGATTTTTCATCATTAGTATATAGGAATGCAAGAGATTTTTATGCATTAATTTTGTGTCCTGCTACTTTACCAAATTCATTGATTAGCTCTACTAGTTTTCTGGTAGCATCTTTAGGATTCTCTATGTATAGTATCATGTCATCTGTAAACAGTGACAGTTTTATTTCTTCTTTTCTGATTTGGATTCCTTCTATTTCTTTTTTGTCTCTGATTACTGTGGCTAAAACTTGCAAAACTATGTTGAATAATAGTGGTGAGAGTGGACAACCTTGTCTTGTTCCTGATCTTAGTAGAAATGGTTTCAGTTTTTCACCATTGAGATTGATGTTGGCTGTGTGTTTGGCATATATGGTCTTTATTATGTTGAGGTAAGTTCCCTCTATGCCTACTTTCTAGAGGGTTTTTATCATAAATGGGTGTTGAATTTTGTCGAAAGTTTTTCTGCATCTATTGAGATGGTTATATAGTTTTTCTCCTTCAATTTGTTAACATGGTTTATCACATTGATTGATTTGTGTATATTGAAGAATCCTTGCATCCCTGGGATAAACCCTACTTGATCATGGTGTATGATCCTTTTAATGTGCTGTTGGATTCTGTTTGCTAGTATTTTGTTGAGGATTTTTGCATCTATGTTCATCAGTGATACTGGCCTGTAGTTTTCTTTCTTTGTGACATCTTTGTCTGGTTTTGGTATCAGGGTGATGGTGGCCTTGTAGAATGAGTTTGGGAGTGTTCCTCCCTCTGCTATATTTGGAAGATTTTGAGAAGGATAGGTGTTAACTCTTCTCTAAATGTTTGATAGAATTCACCTGTGAAGCCATCTGGTCCTGGGCTTTTGTTTGTTGGAAGACTTTTAATCACAGTTTCAATTTTAGTGCTTGTGATTGGTCTGTTTATATTTTCTATTTCTTCCTGGTTCAGTCTCTGAAGGTTGTGCCTTTCTAAGAATTTGTCCATTTCTTCCAGGTTGTTCATTTTATTGG